>NW_028270147.1:107005351-107605351 GCF_037043375.1 Chiloscyllium plagiosum | reverse complement strand
GCTGTAGGAGATGCAATAATTTAGAAGGACTGTAGAAGCTGGAAGGGTTCACATGACAAGGAGGATTGTACGATTGTGAGGAGTTTACAGAGGTAGGGAGGTTGGAGCATTCTCAGTAATTAGTGGTTTGGAGCACTGTCCAGACTGGGGAAGGTTTCAGAATGAGGGAGGGGTCGAGCAAAAGGAAGCAGTTGCAGAAAATCGAGGAACATAGTCATGTCACTTCGGTGCTGTGCCACTGACGGTCATCAAGAGGACAGTTGTCCTCATTAAAATGTACAGATCCTCATGGGAATGGACAGGGTGGATGCTGAAAGGATGGTTCTTTCCACTTATGGGCGAGACACAAAAATGTAGACTCTGTTTGACAAAGGTGGAGAATGGGGAGTTGTCTTTTTTCTTCCAATGGCGCAAACCTACTTCAGGTTTGTTCCCACACAGCTCAAAGGAATGCAATGCGATAACATTGGTCATTTAGAATTGCAGGAAATACGAGACCAAGGCCAGGTTGGAAGGGCTGGAGGGAATGAGAGAGAAGGGAGATGTTCAACAGCTGGAAGGTTGACAGGGAGTGGACACTGTCAGGACTGGAGAACATTACACGCTCACTCATGAGAGGGAGATAACGATATGGCACAAGGTCAAACACAGCAGGAGGATCCCAAGCTCCATATCTGTCATTTACTCAGGGAGCTGCTCTCACCCAATCTATTGCGAAGCCCCACATACAAACAGAGTCTAGATTAGAGGGGTGCTGGAAAATCACAGCAGGTCAGGCAGCATCTGAGGAGCGGGAACATCGACATCAGGCAAAACGTCGATTTTCCTGCTCCTCGGAAGCTGCCTGACCTGCTGTGCTTTCCAACACCACTCGAATCGAGACTCTGATCTCCAGCATCTACAATTCTAACTTTTGCCACATACAATCAGCATGAGGTTTCCCAGTTCCTGTTGCTCAAGGCCCAGTGCACTCACCCCTGAACCAGTCGGTGAGGTATTTGCACAGTTATATATTCTCCAGAAACACTGTGTCTTAGCTGACATAAACTGGTAAATTGACACTCTACCAAGCAAAGACCATCTGCACTCAGATTACCTGGTGATACAATCCTCTGAGTGATAGTCTGCAGAGAACAACAGAATCCATGAATCCCCATTGCATGGGTCAGGGTCAATGATAAAAGTTTCATTCTTTCAAAAATGACAACTCCTCAATTCCTGCATCTCACAAAACTACCATTTAAAAATATTAAAATAAAGAAAATTCTAAACGAAGGTTTTGATGAGGTGAGCTGTGGTCAGTATCTAGATCTGGATGTTACCAGATGCACAGAGAGAGCTTTATACCAGAGCAGCACCAGGTCAGATTCAGGCACACAGACTGAATGGACAAATAGATGCACATCTGAATTCACAACTCCCAGCCTGGGAATCTGAAGCTGTGCTCACGCATTCCGGTAAAGATCTCTAGAAACAGGACATCAGAGCCAGAAGACTGGAGGTTGTCTATCGAGTTGCTACTATTTAAGGAAGGTAGTAAGGAAAAGCCAGGGAATGAAAGAACAGTGAACCTAACATCAGTGGGCAAGTTGTTGGAGGGAATCCTGAGGGACAGAATGTACACGTATTTGGAAAGGCAAGGACTGATTAGGGATAGTCAACATTGTTTTGTGAGTGGGAAATCATGTCTCAAAAACTTGATTGAGTTTTTTGAAGAAGTAACAGAGAGGATTGATGAGGCAGAGCGGTGGATGTGATCTATGTGGACTTCAGTAAGGTGTTCAGTAAGGTTCCCCATGAGAGACTGGTTAGCAAGGTTAGATCTCACGGAATACAGGGAGAATTAGCCAATTGGTACAGAATTGGCTCGAAGATAGAAGACAAAGGGTGATGGTGGAGGGTTGGTTTTCAAACTGGAGGCCTGTGACCAGTGCTGAGTCCAATATTTTGCATTGTTTACATAAATGATATGGATGTGAGCATAAGAGCTATAGTTAGTAAGGTTGCAGATGACAACAAACTTGGAGTTGTAGTGGTCAGCAAAAGAGGTTACTTCCAATTACAATGGAATCTTGATCTGATGGGCCAATGGGCTGAGAAGTGGCAGATGGAGATTAATTCAGATGTATGCGAGGTGCTGCATTTTGCAAAAGCAAATCTTTGCTGGACTTATATACTTAATGGTAAGGTCTGACAGAGTGTTGCTGAACATAGAGATATTGGAGTGTAGGTTCATAGCTCCTTGAAAACAGAGTTGCAAGTAGGTAGGATAGTGAAGAAGGCATTTGGTATGCTTTCCTTTTTTGGTCAAAGTACTAAGTACAGCAGTTGGGAGGTCATGTTGTGGCTGTAGAGGACATTGGTTAGGTCACTTTTGGAATATTGTGTGTAAATCTAGTCACCTTGCTATTGGAAGGATGTTGTGAAACTTGGAAGGGTTCAGAAATGATTTACAAGGATGTTGCCAGGATTGGAGGGTTTGAGCTATGGAGAGAGATTGAATCGGCTGGGGCTGTTTTCCCTGGAGCATCGCAGGCTGAGGGGTGACCTTACAGAGGTTTATAAAATCATTAGGGGTGACCTTACAGAGGTTTATAAAATCATGAGGGGCATGGAGAGGCTAAAGAGACAAAGTCTTTACTCTCAGGTGTGGGAGTCCAGAACTGGAGGACATAGGTTTATGGTTAGAGGGGAAAGATATAAAAGAGACTTAAGGGGCAATTTGTTTCATGCAGAGGGTGGTACATGTATGGAATGCGCTGCCAGAGGAAGTGGTGGAGGCTGATACAAAGACATCTGGATTGTTATATGAATAGGAAGGGTTTGCAAGAATATGGGCCAGATGCTGGTAGGTGGGACTAGATTGGGTTGGAATATCTGGTCGGCATGGACGGGTTGGACCGAAGGGTCTGTTTCCATGCTGTACATCTCTTTGACTCTAAGATCGGCTGAATGGTCCAATCAAAAATGATCTGTGGTTCAAATCGTAACATCCTTCAGCTTCCACAACCCATTCTTGGTCCCATCCTGCAGGTTCTATGAGTCCCATTCCCTCTAAACGCCTGTAGGTCCCACTTCCCTTTCTACATTAGTACCATCCTCCAGGTTCTGCACCCCTTCCTACCTGTGTAACATGGCCCAGTCTCTACAACTCTTACTTCCTCTGCAATGTTCCCCAGAAAGGCACTGATGGCCGGTGGCATTTACAGAGTTAAAGAGGGATATCGGGACTGGAGGATTTTGCATTAGGAATATAGAGACTTGAGGAGTTTTCACAGTTTATGAGCGTTGTAGGGACTGTAGGAAGTTACAAAGCTAGGGATAGTTTCAGATTTGAGGATTCTGTATTAATACTTTACAAGGTTAAAGGCAGGATTCTTAGCAGTGTGCACGAACAGAAGGATCCTGTGTCCCTGAAGTTACCACCTAAGTTGAGAGGGTGTTAAGAAGGCATATGGTGTGTTGGCTTTCATTAGCAGATATGGCTAAGAACCTGAACAAATTTTTCACTCCAGAACTTACTGTGGATAAAGACTGGGGCACTCACAGAACAAGAGTAATACGTTAGACCACAATTGGAGTACTCTGCAATTCTCGTCTCCCTGCTGTAAGAAGGATGTTGTGAAACTTGAAAGTGCTCAGAAAATATTTACAAGATGTTGCCAGGGTTGTTGCTGAATAAGCTGGAGCTATTTTCCCTGGAGCATCAGAGGCTGAGGGGTGACCTTCCAGAGATTTATAAAACCACGAGGGGTATGGATTGGGTAAACATTCAAGGTCTTTTCCCAGGGGCTGGGAAGTCCAAAACTGGAGGGCATAGGTTTAAGGTTAGGGGGGAAAGGTTTAAAAAGGGACCGAAGGGACAGCTTTTTCATGCACATGGTGATGGGTGCATGGAATGAGCTGAGAGGGAAAGTAATTGAGACTGATACTATGACAACATGTAAAAGGTATCTGGATGGGTAAATGGATAGTAAGGATTTAGAGATACACGGGCCAAATGCTGGTAAATGGGATGGATTTATTTAGATCTTCTAGTCAGCATGGATGATTTGGACCGAAGGGTCTGTTTCCATGCTGTACATCTGTATGACTTGAAAAGAGTGCATGTTATAGAAGAGGTGGTGCTGGTGGTTTTAAAACAAAGGTATGAAAAACCCCAGGAATTGATTAAGTGCATCACAGGATATTGTGGGATGCTAGTGAATACATTGTAGAGCTACTAGCAAGGGTATTTGTACCATTGACAGCCATGTGTGATCGGCTAGAAGGCTGGAGGGTGGCATAGTGGACAGTGAAGGAGGATTTCTAAGATTACAAAGGGATTTTGATGAAATGGGTGAATGGGCCGAAAAATTGCAGATGGAATTCAATCTGAATAAACGCTAGGTAATGCATTTGGTAAAACAAACAAGGGTAGAGCTTATACAATTAATGTTAGGGCCTCGGTTAGTGTTTTAGAGCAGAGGGACCTTCAGGTTCAGGTACATGATTCTTGAAGTATGCATCACAGGATGGATAAGACAATGCTTGGCATGCCTGACTATTGCTCAGTCCACTGAATATAGGATTTGGGACGTCATTATGATATTGTACGGACATTGGTGAGGCCTCTTCTGCAATACTCTGTCCAGTCCTGGTCGCCCAGTTATAGGGAGGATATTATTAATCTGAATGATGTTCAGAAGAGATTTACCAAGACGTTGCCGTGTATGAAATGCTTGAGTTCTGAAAAATGGCTGGATATGCAGAGTCTTTTTTTCGCTGGAGCCTGGAGGTTGAGAGGTGACCTTACAGAAGTTTAAGAAAAATAATTGGGACATAGATAGAGTTAATGGTCATTGCCTTTTCCTTCGGATGAGGGAGTTTCAAGTGGAGGGGCCTCATTTTTCAGGTTAGAAGATAGAGATGTTAAAAAAAAGATATAAGCGGCAAATTGTTACACAGAGGTGGTTTGGGTATGGAATGAACTTCCTGAGGTGGTTGTGGGTACAGTTACAACATTTAAAAGACATTTAGTTAAGTTCGTGGATAGGAAAGGGTTGGAGGGATATGGGCCAGCAACAGGCAGCCGGGATGAGTTTAGTTTGAGATTATGGTTGGTATCAACTGAAGGGTCATTTTCCATGCTGTACAGCTCTGACAACAATATGGTTTTGTTCCATTATTTAAGAAAGGCTGCGATGGAAAGCCAGGGAACTAAAGACCAATTAGCCCAATGTCAGAGGTGGGTAAGTTGTCAAACTGATTCTGCCAGACAGGAGTTACATGCATTAGGAAAGGCAAGGATTGATGACAGATGGTCAGCATGGCTTTGTGCGTACAAAGTCAGGTCTCACTAACTTGATTGTTTTTGTTGAAGTGGTGACCGTACATTGTCTACACTACCGTCAACAACACCTTTGACAGGACTTGGCATGATATACTGGTTGGTAAGATTAGATCACATGGGATCAAGGAGAGCTAGTCAACTGGATACAAAATTGGCTTGTCAGTAGGAGACAGAGGATGGTGGGAGAGAGTTGTTGTTCAGAATGAAAGCCTGTGACCAGAAGTGTGCTATAAGGTTCAGTTCTGGGTCTACTGATGTGCATCATCTACATAAACAATTCGGTTGAGAATATCGGAGTCAGTGTTAGTAATTTTGTGGATGATCAAATTAATGGTGTAGTGGGCAGTGAATACGGTTATCAAAGGGGATCTCGACCAACTGGGCCAGTGGACCAAGGCATGAAAGATGGATTTTAATTCAGTTATTGAGTTTTGGACTAACACAGCTAATTTTACAGCCCTGGCCAGTGTTGTCGAACAGAGACAGACCAAGGGGTGCAGTTACATTGTTCTTTGAAAGTGGCATCACAGGTGGACAGGGTGGTGAAAGGGACCTTTGGCACATTTGCTGTCATTGGGCAACACTTTGATATATGAGTTGGAGATATTTGTAACATTGTCTACAATATTTCCCTTGGACAGAGGAGGCTTATAAGGGGTGACTTTATGAAGGTTTATAAAACCATGCGGGGAGTAAGAATAGTGAATAGCAAAGGGTAAGTGAGTCCAAAACTAGAGAGTATAAATGTGAGGTGAGAGAGAAAAGATTTAAAGTGGGAGCTGAGGGGCAACATTATCCACAGAGGATAGTGCATTGACTGAACAAACTGCCAGGGGCACATGGGAGAAACAAGAACAATTACTACATGGAAACGAAATTTAGGCAGGTACATGGAGAGGGGAAGGTTTGAAGGGATATGGGCCAAACACAGGCAAATGCAGTTCGTTCAATTTTGGAAAACTGGTCAGCATTGATGACTTGGACTGAAGGTTCTGTAGACACTGAAGCAAGCTATAGTCATAGGGATGGTAGTCTGGAATGCGGTACGTTTTAAATATGTGGAGGGCCTATATGGAAAGAAGGAGGTTACAGAGGACTGTAATAGCAGTTAAAAATTATTGAAGACACTGATCCACAAGACATATAATAGCTACAGTGTTGGATAGGAAACATGGAACAGAAAGATCCCAGGCAGCATTCCCACCCTCTCGTGGGAGGCCTGCTTTCCCCCCTGTTGTACCGATGCTCACTAAGAAAGCACAGGCCTGGATTGATAACTGTGAACTCTCTATGCTGTCTCAGTACAATGCAAGTTAAGATAGGGGTGGTGATTGAGCCAGGGCTGTGTCCGTACTGTGCATCCCCCTCCCGCATTGTATCTATGTCATGTCTTGTTAGCTGATGTTTGAAGCCCTATCCGTACTGTCTGGTCTGTGCACTGTGAGTGATCTTACCTCACTGCAGGATTTATTGAAGGCTCCAGATCTCCCTGCCCTTTGTCTCTCTGGCTGACCAACTCTCTTCAATGAGGTTATGGACGAGACACCCAGCAGTTGGGAAGTCAATTGAGTCAGGACCTTCCTGATTACCTACAGGAGACAGAGAAATAGACAGGATGGGAAATTATACTGATGCAATGAGGATTACACATGAAGAATGGCACTGAGTCCCACAGAGATCTGGAAGATCCCTGTGTCCATCCCTGGCCTGTGCTATTGCATCTCTCTGGAGTGGAGAATTCTGTTAGCTCAGGATCTGGAGTAGCTGCAAGAGTGAGAGATGCTGACAGAGGCAGCAATTAGACCCACACAGTGAGGGATACCACATGGAGAAGGACTAAGTGATATCACCAGAGTGCAGGAAGGTGTCAGGATCAAACAATTGTGACAGAAGACTAGGTTTACCTTCATGATGCACTGGTATAACTGGTTAGGAATGACAACCTGTGAGCAGGCTAAGTGATGGCCCAGTATATTATTGCTGCAGCATGTATCCAAAACCTCAGCTAATGTTCAGGGGAAACAGGTTTGAATCCCACCGTCTGAAATGGTGGAATTGGAAATCAATAAATTCTAATATTATAATTAACAATCCATAAATATGGAAGAGACCCTTGCTGATGTACAAAAAACCCATACACTTGTCCATCTGCCCATCTGCCCATCCTCACGTGGTCTGCACGACATACCCACAGCAAAGTGTTTTCCAAATCCAAATAGAAAAGGTGACGCATCGGAACAACATGGGACAAGCAGAGAGGAACAGGATGGGATAAGGTTTAACTGCACATAAGCGAATTGGTTTGTGATAGGAAATTGTGGAAAAAAGTACAGAACTTTTTATCCCACATCGACAAAGTCTCTTCAATAAGGTAGCTGGATTTGTGATACAGAGATGAAAAAGATTAAGACACCTGAGAGATGTGGTTACAGGGTGAACAAAAGGTGGAACGTAAATATTTGAATGGTTCACAACATTGTGTAAACTCAGGCAAAATGGGTAACGCTAACAATAATGGGTAACACAGTCATTAGATAGAAAGCGGGGGGGGGGGATTGTTTCTTAAAAAGGAATGGGCAAACAATGGTCACAAAATATCCTTAGCAGATAATCTTAAGGAAAAGCCATACGGTATTTAATAAGTAGTTAGAGTAAGAGGATCCCCAACTAATCAGTGGGGCCTGTTAGAAACCAAAGGGATAATCAGTGCATGGAGCCAGAAGAAGTAGGTGAGGTCTTCAATGAATGCTTCCCATCTGTATTCACACAGGAGAAAGGCATTGTAGTCAGGGATTTCAGTTGGGATGCTGAGGTTCTGGAACATATTAAGATCAATGAGAAGGAGGGGTTAAATGTATTCACAGGGAAAAAGATGGAGAAATTCCCAGTAAAAATAAAATATATCCCAAGCTGCTATGGGAGCTAAGGTAGCAGATTGCTGGGGCCCTGGTGGATATATTTAATACTTTGCTAGCCACAGGTGAAGTGCTGAATGACTGGAGGATAGCTAATGTGGTTCCTTTGTTCAAGAGCAGCAGGATAGGCCAAGTAATTACAGAGCAGATAGTCTGACAGCAGGGGGAGGAAAATCATTGGAAACAAATCTGAGGGACACGATGAATCAACATTCGAAAGGATAGGATACATTAGGAATTGTCTGTATGGATTTGGTAGATGACTGTCCTCTGATATTGATGAGGGTAGTGCAGATGATGTGGTTTACATGAGGTTTATTAAAGTCTTTGACAAGGTCCCACATGGAAGGCTGGTCCAAAAGGAAAGAACCCCTGGGATCCAAGGCAAGTTGGCAAATTGGATCCACAAGTGTTGGAGATTGTGTTTCTCATGATTGGAAGCCTTTGCACAGCGGATGTACCACAGGGATCTGTACAGAAATCATTGCTAGTTATTATGTACATTAATATCTTGCATGTGAAAGCAGAAGGTATCATTAGTAGGTTTGCAGATGACATGAAAGGTGAGGATGTTGTCCACAGTGAGGAGAATGGTCTCAGGCTGTAGTCTGATATCGATCAGATGATAAACTGAGCAGAGTAATGGCAGATGGAGTTTACTTCTGATCACTGTGAGGTAATGTACTGTGGGATGTCTCAAAGTGAACAATATACATTATGAATGGTAGGTCCTCCTGGAGTACTGAGGAACACAGGACCCTGGTGGACAAGTCCCTGGATGTCTGAAAGTGTCAGCACAGGGAGACAGGGTGGGGGAGACTCCTGAACTGGGAGCAGGAGGGGAACCCATATCTTGGTTGGGAGAGCTGCTGGAGCTGCTCAAGAGGATTTAAACTCATCTGGCAGGGGTGTGGGATCCCAAACAGTCGTAAGGCCAGAAGGAAGTTTGAGGCTGGTACAGATGGTCAAGAGAGCAAAATAAATAGACAAGGCAGGCAAGAACATAGCAGGCAATGAGGGAAAACTGGTGGATTACACTGCATTTATTTCAATGCAAAGGGCCGGACAGATAAGGCAGATGAACCCAGAGCATGGAAGGGAACATGGGACTGGGATACCATAAGTATTACAGAAACACAGCTAAGGGAGGGACAGGACTGGGAGCTCAATGTTCCAGGGGACAGATGCTACTTGAAGGATAGAACAGGAGTCAAAACAGGAGGAGAGCTGGTGGTTTTGATTGGAGGAAACATCACAGCAGCACCTAGAGAGAGTATTCATGCAGGATCGCCCAGTTAAGCGATATTGATGGAACTGAGAAATAAAAATTGGTCATCAGTTTGCTCCATTGTACTACAGCGATAGGCAATGGGAGATGGAGGAGCAAATATGTCAGGAGATCTCAGATACCTGTTAGAATAATAGGGTTGTAATGGTAGGTGATTTTAACCTTTCCAAACCTGGATTAGGATTGTTACTGTGCTAAGCATGTGGATGGAAGGAATTTGTTAAGTCTGTTTCTGAAACTCCCAGTCATTATGTAAGTGGCCCAATTGGAGAATAGGGCTAAACCTGGCCTCCCCTTGGGAAACAAGGTAGGGAACGGGACTGAGGTGTTAGTGGGGGAGGACTTTGGAAAGTTATCACAACTGTATTAGATTGAAAATAGCGAAGGAAAAGGAAAGGCCTGGTCCACAAGCTCAAGTTATACAATCGAGCAAGATAGTATTAGACAGGAATGTTTAAAGTAGATCTGGGGAGGCTATTTTCAGGTAAAGGGAAGACTGGCAAGTAAGAATATCTCAAAACCGAGATAAAATGAGCATTCAGCACCAGCATATTCCTGTTCGTGTGCAGCTCAATGCTGACAGAATTAAGTAACACTGGCTGAGTTTCGAGGCTCTGGTCAAGAAATAAGTGGGCACGTGTCAGATATACCTGGCTGACTCAAGTGAATGCCTTCAGAGGATCAGGGCTGTAGACATACACTTTGGATGGAACATGAGATAGCTTTGGCAGAGAAAATTAAGGAGAATCCAGAGTGTATTAAGTGTATTATGAGCAAAAGGAGAGCTAGGGACAAAAACAGTATCCTGAGCCATCAATGAAGCCAACGATGTGTGAAATTACAAGATCCAAAACAAATATTTCACTTTGGAACTTACTGTGGATAAAGACTGGGGTGCTCAGGGGACTAAACATTGTTTGGCCTGACTACTATTGGAATACTGTGTGCAATTCTGGTCTCAATGCCATCGGATAAATGTTGTGGAACATGAAAGGTTTAGAAGAAATGAACAAGGATGCTGTCAGGGTTGGAGGGTTTGCTCTTCAGGGAAAAGCCTGAATAAGCTGGCTGTTTTCACTTGAACATGGGAGGCTGTGGAGTTACCTGATAAAGGTGTTTAAAATAATGATGGTCATCGATAGGGTCAATAGAAAAGGTCTTTTCCCAAGGGTTGGGGGATTACAAACCAACAGCACATAGCTATAAATTGCGAGGGGGACTATTCAAAGGGAGCTAAAGGACAACTGATTCCAGCAGAGTGCATGGAATAAGGTGCCAGAGGAAATAGTGAAGGCTGATAGAAATACATTTAAAAGGCATGAGGATGGGTGTATGAATAAGAAGGGTTTAGAGGGATATTAGCAAAGTTCTGGCAAATGTGACTAGATACGTTGTGCAGGAGTTGGTCTGAAGGATCTGTTTCCAAACTATAGATTTCTATGACTCAATGTCTTGAAATGAGTCCACATTATCGAAGAGGTTGTGCTGGATGTTTTAAAACACAAATTTGGATAACTGGGGTTCTTTCTGGGGAAGGTGGGACCTCTATAAACAGGATGGTCTGCACCTGAACCGGAGGGGCACCAGTATCCTTGGTGGGAGGTTTGCTAGTGCTCTTGGGGGGGGGTTTAAACTAACTCTGCAGGGGCATGGGAACCCAGACTGTAGCTTTAGGGTGCAGGACCTGGAGTGTAAGGAGGTTAGGAACATGGCATCATTTTCAAAGGAGGGTGCCTGTAAACAGGGAAGTGGCTTGAAGTGTGTATACTTCAATGCAAGAAGTATACGAAATAAGGTAGGTGAACTTGCAGCGTGGGTTGGTACCTGGGACTTCGATGTTGTGGCTATTACGGAGACATGGGTAGAACAGGGACAGGATTGGCTGTTGCAAGTTCCAGGGTTTAAATGTTTTAGTAAGGTCAGAGGTGGGGGCAAAAGAGGGGGAGGTGTGGCATTGCTTGTCAAAGATAGTATTACAGCTGTGGAAAGTACGATGGATGAAGACTCGCCATCAGAGGTAGTTTGGGCTGAGGTTAGGAATAGGAAAGGTGAGGTCACCCTGTTAGAAGTTTTTTACAGGCCTCCTAATAGTCCTAGAAATGTAGAAGAAAGGATTGCGAGGATGATTCAAGAGAAGAGTGAAAGTAATAGGGTGGTTGTTTTGGGGGACTTTAACTTTCCTGATATTGATTGGGAAAGCTATAGCTCAAGTTCGTTAGATGGGTCAGTGTTTGTCCAATGTGTGCAGGAGGGTTTCCTGACACAATATGTAGATAGGCCAACAAGAAGTGAGGCCATACTGGATTTGGTTCTGGGTAATGAACCAGGCCAGGTGTTAGAATTAGAGGTAGGTGAGCACTTTGGGGACAGTGACCACAATTCGGTGACTTTTACTCTAGTGATGGAGAGGGATAAGAGTGCACTACAGGGCAAGAGTTATAGCTGGGGGCAGGGAAATGATGATGCGGTGAGGCATGACTTAGGATGTGTGGTCTGGAAAAGTAAGCTTCAAGGCAAGGGTGTAATTGATAAGTGGAGCTTGTTCAAGGAGCAACTATTGAGTGTCCTTGATAAGTATGTACCCGTCAGGCAGGGAGGAAAGGGTCGTGTGAGGGCGCCGTGGTTTTATAAGGAATTGGAATCCCTTGTTAAATGGAAGAGGGCGGCCTATGTAAAGATGAGGCGTGAAGGTTCAATTGGGGCAATTGAGAGTTATAAGGTAGCCAGGAAGGACCTGAAGAGAGAGCTAAGAGCAGCAAGGAGGGGACATGAAAGGTCCTTAGTTGGTAGGATTAGGGAAAACCCTAAGGCTTTCTATTGGTATGTCAGGAATAAAAGAATGACTAGGGTAGGAATAGGTCCAGTCAAGGATAGTAGTGGGAAGTTGCGTGTGGAGGCTGAAGAGATTGGGGAGACACTGAATGAATACTTTTCGTCAGTATTCACTCAGGAACAGGACATTGTTGTCAATGTGAGTACCGAGTCACAATTAAGTAGAATGGATGGCTTTGAGGTATGTAGAGAAGAGGTGTTGGAAATCCTGGAAAGGGTGAAAATAGATAAGTCCCCTGGGCCTGAAGGCATTTATCCTAGGATTCTCTGGGAAGCAAGGGAGGAGATTGCAGAGCCATTGGCCTTGATTTTTATGTCCTCGTTGTCTACAGGAGTAGTGCCAGAAGATTGGAGGCTAGCAAATGTGGTTCCCTTGTTTAAGAAGGGGAGTAGGGATAACCCTAGTAACTATAGGCCGGTGAGTCTCACTTCTGTTGTGGGTAAAATCTTAGAGAGAATTGTAAGGGATAAGATTTATGAACATCTGGATAGGAATAATGTGATCAAGGATAGTCAGCATGGTTTTGTGAAGGGCAGGTCGTGCCTCACAAACCTTATTGAATTCTTTGAGAAGGTGACTAAGGAGGTGGACGAGGGGAAAGCAGTAGATGTGGTGTATATGGATTTTAGTAAGGCGTTTGATAAGGTTCCCCATGGTAGACTACTGCAAAAAATACGGAGGTCTGGCATTGAGGGTGAGTTGGAGGTTTGGATTAGGAGTTGGCTGGCTGGAAGAAGACAGAGGGTAGTAGTTGATGGCAAAGGTTCATCTTGGAGTGCTGTCACTAGCGGTGTTCCGCAAGGATCTGTTTTGGGACCATTGCTGTTTGTCATTTTTATAAATGGCCTGGAGGAGGGGTTAGAATGTTGGGTGAGCAAGTTTGCGGATGATACGAAAGTCGGAGGAGTGGTAGACAGTGAGGAAGGATGTGGCAGGTTACAGCGGGATATTGATAAGCTGCAGAACTGGGCAGAAAGGTGGCAAATGGAGTTCAATGTAGCTAAGTGTGAGGTGATTCATTTTGGTAAGAGTAATAAAAAGATGGTACTGGGCTAACGGTCGGATACTTGGTAGTGTGGATGAGCAGAAAGATCTTGGTGTCCATGTACACAAATCTTTGAAAGTTGCCACTCAGGTAAATAGTGCGGTGAAGAAGGCATATGGTGTACTGGCTTTTATTGGTAGAGGAATTGAGTTCCGGAGTACTGAGGTAATGTTGCAGTTGTATAAGATTCTGGTGCGGCCGCATCTGGAGTATTGTGTGCAGTTTTGGTCCCCATACTATAGGAAGGATGTGGAGGCACTGGAACGGGTGCAGAGGAGGTTTACCAGGATGTTGCCTGGTATGGTAGGAAGATCGTATGAGGAAAGGCTGAGGCACTTGGGGCTGTTTTCATTGGAGAAAAGAAGGTTTAGGGGTGACTTGATAGAGGTGTACAAGATGATTAGGGGTTTAGATAGGGTCGACAGTGAGAATCTTTTTCCACGTATGGAGTCAGCTATTACAAGGGGGCATAGCTTTAAATTAAGGGGGGGGGGGGGGGGGGGGTAGGTATAGGACAGATGTTAGGGGTAGATTCTTTACTCAGCGAGTCGTGAGTTCATGGAATGCCCTGCCAGTAGCAGTGGTGGACTCTCCTTCATTATGGCATTTAAACGTGCATTGGATAGGCATATGGAGGATAGTGGGCTAGTATAGGTTAGGTGGGCTTGGATCGGCGCAACATCGAGGGCCGAAGGGCCTGTACTGTGCTGTATTCTTCTATGTTCTATGTTCTAAATCCCCAGGCCCTGATCAAATGTATCTCAGGACACTGTGGGAAGCTGGTGAAGAAATTGTAGGGCCCCTCGCCGAGACACTTCTATCATAGAGAGCTATGTGTGATAGGCTGGTAGACTGGAGGGTGGCATTGTGGACAGTGCAGAAGGTGCTCTAAGATTACAAAGGGATCCTGATGAAATGCATGAATGGCTGAAAAACTGTAGATGAAGTTCAATCTGAATAAATGCGAGGTAATGCATCTGGTACAACAAACCCGGGCAGGGCTTATATAATTAATGGTAGTGGTGTAGACCAGAGGGACCTCGGGGTTCAGGTACATAATTCTTTGAAGTTTGCAACATGGAGAGACAGGATGGTTAAAACAACTTGCTTGCCATACTTGCTATCATTGCTCAATCCTTTGGATTTAGGAGTGGGGAAGTCGCATTGAGATTATACAGGCCATTGGTGAATCGTCTTCTGGAATACTGTGTCCAGTTCTGGTCGCCCAGTTATAAGAAGGATATTATTAAGCTGGCGAGGGTTCAGATGAGATTTACTGCGATGTGGCTGGGTATGGAAGGATTCAGTTATAAAGAAAGGCTGGATAGTTATTTTTTCATTGAACCCTAAATGTTGTCAGATGACCTTACAGAAGTTTATAAAATCATGAGAGGGATAATAGAGTTAATGGGAGTTGTCTTTTCCCATGGACAGGGGAGTTTCAAGATAAAGCACTACATTTTTAAATTTAAGAGGACAGACATTTAAAGAAAAGATCTGAGGGGCACATTGTTACACAGAGAGTGGGTTGTGTGTGGAATGAACCTCCCAAGGAAGGGGTGAATGTGGGGACAATTACAACTTGAAAAGACATTTAGATAGGAATGGTTTGAAGGATATGATACAGAAACAGGCAGGTGGGACGAAATCAGTTTTAGAGTATGGTTCGCGTTAACCAAACAGAGCTGTATGACTCTCTGACCATGATTATAATGTTGTGTCATTAATTAAGGAAGGTTGCAAGAGAAAGTCAGGGAACTACAGACTGATGAGACAGACATCAGGGTGGGTCAGTTGTTGGAGGTCATTCTGAGAGGTAGGACTTACATGCTTTTGGAAAGACAAGGACTGATTACGGACAGCCAGCGTGGCTTTACGCATGGGAAAACATGTATCACAAACTTGACTGGAGTTCGTTCAAGATGTGACTAAGAAGATAGACGAAGGCAGAGCAACAGACGTTGTTTCTGTCTTCAGCAAACCCTTGGTCAGGGTGTAGCATGATACACTGGTTAGTAACGGTAGATCACAAGGAATCAGGGAGAGCTAGCCAACTGGATACGAAATGGGATGACAGTGGGAGACAGAGGGTGGTGGGAGAGGGTTGTTGTTCAGACTGGAGGCCTCTGACCACAAGTGTGCTTTCAGGATTGGTGCTGGGACCACTATTGTGCACCATTTACATAAACGATGTGAGTGAAAATATAGGAGTCCCTGTTATTATGTTTGTGGATACCAAGATTAATGGAAGAGTGGGCAGGGAATATAGTTATCGAAGGGGATGATAATCAACTGGGCCAGTGGACCAAGGAATGAAAGATGGAATTTAATTCAGGTGTTAGATTTAGTTAAGACAAACCAGAGAGGACTAATACAGTTAATGGTCAGGCCCTGGGTAGCGTTGTTGAACAGAGAGAGACCAAGGGGTGCAGTTACATTGTTCCTTGGAAAGGCATCACTGGGGGACAGAGTGGGGAAAGCAGCATTTGGCACATATGTCTTCATTGGTCAGAGCACTGAGTACATGAGTTGGAGATATTTGTAACATTGTCCCCAATGTTTCTCCTGGGCAGAGAAAGCCACGGGGTGACCTTACAAAGGCTTATGAAACCATGTAGGGCCTAAGTAATTGTGAATAGCCAAGGGTAGGTGAGTCCAAAGCTAGAGGCATAAATGTGAGGTGACAGAGCAAGGATTTAAAGAGGGGGCTGAGGGGCAACATTTTCCACGGAGGATGGTGCATAGATGGAATGGACTACCAGAGGAAATGGTAAAAACAAGTACAATTACAACATGGAAACGACACTTTGGGCAGGTACATGGAGAGGAGAAGATTTGAAGGGGTATGGGCCAAATTTAAGAAACCTTGGTCAAAGAGTCATGCAGCACAGAAACAGACCCTATATCTCCAGTTGTTGGAGGAGGAGACTATTGAGACAAGGCATGTTGCAGAGACTGAAGCAAGTTACAGTGATATGGATGATCATCTGGACTGGAGGTTTCAAATATGTGAAGTAATTGGTGAGACGGGAGGAGATGATAGAGATAGGAACTGTTATAGGATTTAGAATGATTGAAGACACTGGTCCACAAGACAAGCCATCGATACAGTATTGGAGAGGGAATAGGGAAGAGAACAATCCCAGGCAGCATAACCACCATCTAGTTGGAGGCCTCCTTCCCCCTCAGTTGTCCTGATGCTCACTAAGACAGCACACACCTGGATTGAAAACGGGAACTCCCGACGCTGTCTCAGTTCAACAAAATTTAATGTAGGGGTGGTGATTGAGCCTGAGGTGTGTCTGTACTGCGCTCCCCCTCCAACACTATATCTATGTCATGTCCTGTTAGCTGATGTTTGGAGCCCTCTCATTGCTCTCTGCTTTGTGCACTGTGAGTGATCTTACCTGGCGGCAGGATTTATTGAAGGCTCCCAACCTCCCTGACCTTTGTCTCTCTCGCTGACCAATCATCTTCCCAACCAGCAGTTGGCAAGTCTATTAAGTCAGGAACTCCCTGAGTACTTGTAGAAAACACAGAAATAGGCAGAATAGGAAATTATCGAGGAGAAGAAGGGCTCATGCTCGAAACATCGATTCTCCAGCTCCATGGATGCTGTCTGACCTGCTACGCTTTTCCAGCAACACATTTTCAGAATGGGAAATTAGACTGATACTGTGAGAGTTACACATGTAGAATGACACTGAGCCCCACAGAGATCTGGAAAATCCCAGTCTCAATTCCTGGCCTGTGCTGCCTCATCTCTCCGGAGTGGAGAATTCTGTTGGCCCAGGATCTGGAGTAGCTGCAAGTGTGAGAGACGCTGACAGAGGCAGCTATTAGACCCACACAGTGAGGAATACCACATGGAGAGAGATTGAGTGATATCACCAGACTGCAAGATCAAACAATTGTGCAGGAAGGAAGGGTTATGATTCATATCATTTAGCATTCATTAGCAGAGGGATTGAATTCAAGAGTCGTGAAGTGGTGTTGCAGCTGTACAGGACCTTGGTTAGGCCACATTTGGAGTACTGTGTGCAGTTCTGGTCGCCTCACTTTAGGAAAGATGTGGAAGCTTTGGAGAGGGTGCAGAGAAGATTTACCAGGATGTTGCCTGGAATGGAGAATAGGTCGTACGAGGATAGGTTGAGAGTGCTAGGCCTTTTCTCATTGGAACGGCGAAGGATGAGGGGTGACTTGATAGAGGTTTATAAGATGATCAAAGGAATAGATAAAGTAGACAGTCAGAAACTTTTTCCCCGGGTACAACAGAGTGTTACAAAGGGACATAAATTTAAGGTGAAGGGTGGAAGGTATAGGGGAGATGTCAGGGGTAGGTTCTTTATCCAGAGAGTGGTGGGGGCATGGAATGCGCTGCCTTTGGGAGTGGCAGAGTCAGAATCATTGATGACCTTTAAGCGGCAATTGGATAGGTACATGGGTGGGTGCTTAAGCTAGGACAAATGTTCGGCACAACATCGTGGGCCGAAGGGCCTGTTCTGTGCTGTATTGTTCTATGTTATATGTTGCACTAGGATGCACAACTTGTGAGCTGGCAAAGTGATGGCCTAGTGGCATTATTGTGAGACATTTTATCCAGAAACTCAGCAAATATTCTCTGAACACAGGTTCAAATCCCATCATTGCAAATGATTGAATATGAATTAAATACTTCAAAAAAAGATTTAATTAAAAAACTGTAAGTGAGTATTAAACAATTGCTGATGTTAAGAAAAATCCATCGGGTGCATTCATGTCTTTAGTGAAGTAATCTAAGATGGGACTGGGATATCACAGTTATTACAGAAACACAGCTGAGGGAGGGACAGGACAGGCAGCTCAATGTTCCAGGAGGGAGATGCTGTAGGAAGGACAGAAGGGGAGCTGAAAGAGGTTGAGAGCTGCTGGTTCTGATGGTGAAACATCACAGCAGGACTGAGAGAGGATATTCCTGCGGAATCGCCCAGTGAAGCTGAGTTCGTGGAATTAATCAATAACAATGGGTCTTCCCTTTCCTCTGATTGTTCTATAGACCCCGATAGTTGAAACTTTATTGCTGGAACAGCACAGCAGGTCAGGCAGCATCCAGGGAACAGGAGATTCGACGTTTCGGGCACAGGCCCTTCTTCAGGAATGAGCAGAGAGTGTTCAGCAGGAGAAGATAAAAGGTAGGGAGGAGGGACTTGGAGGAGGGGAGTTGGAAATGTGATAGGTGGAAAGAGGTCAAGGTGAGGGTGATAGGTCGGAGTAGGGTGGAGGCGGAGAGGTCAAGAAGAAGACTGCTGGTCAGGAAGGCGGTGCCGGGCTGGAAGGATCCGGCTGAGACAAGGTGGGGGGAGGGGGGATGAAGAAACTGGTGAAGTCCAAGTTCATCCCCTGCGGTTGGAGGGTTCCCAGTCGGAAGATAAGACGCTCCTCCTCCGACCGTCGGGTTGTTGTGGTTTGGCGGTGGATGAGTCCAATGACCTGCATATCCTCGGTGGAGTGGGAGGGGGAGTTGAAATGCTGTGCCACAGGTTGGTTGGGTTGGTTCGTCCGGGTGGCCCAGAGGTGCTCCCTGAATCGCTCCGCAAGTAGGCGGCCTGTCTCCCCAATATAGAGGAGGCCACACCGGCTGCAGCGGATGCAGTAGATGATGTGGGTGGAGGTGCAGGTGAATCTGTGGCGGATATGGAAGTTTCCCTTGGGGCCTTGGAGAGAAGTGAGGGGGGAGGTGTGGGCGCAAGTGTTGCACCTCCTGCGGTTGCAAGGGAAGGTGCCGGGAGTGGTGGTTGGGTCGGTGGGGGGTGTGGATCTGACAAGGGAGTCGCGGAGGGAGTGGTCTCTACGGAAAGCTGATAGGGGAGGGAAATATATCCTTGGTGCTGGGGTCTGTTTGGAGGTGGCGGAAGTGACGGCGGATGATGCGCTGTACATGGAGATTGGTGGGGTGGCCCGCCCTCCTGCACCTTGACCTTCTCAACATGGCGGCCCACGCTCCCTCTTCCCTCAAACAAATGGCGGCCGTGACCCTGGAGCGCTTCCCTGATCAGAGACCGCCACCATCTTTCCAGGACCTGGAGGGTCTTTTTCGGGGTTTTTAACCTTTATTCCGGACTTGTGAATTTTCTCCGCTCCTTTCTCACAGCGAGGCTTCCTCACACCGGCCCTGAGCGCCACTCTCTGAAACCGATCGCAGCCGCTGCCAGAGAAAGCAGCTCCATGTCTATGTCCTGACCAATGTGACACTGCGCATGCCTCACATAGAAAGCAAACTGCGCGTGCGTCTAAGGTTATCGGCGAGTTTATAGAGAATATTCATATCTGCACAGAATCATGGGGGAAATATTAGTCATTAACAATTGCGCTGTCGCGTTACAGACATGGCGATGTCTAGCATGCAAATAGACTGTTTGTTCCAATTTAACCATACCGGCCAGGTATGTAAATTACCAATCGTTCTGGGAGTTTGAAAAGAGCTTTCTTACTCGAGTTATGCAAATCGATTGGAAATATATACATTATCAGAATTACCTCTCAACTATTTGTTAAAATTTCACATAGATTTATGAGAGAGGTTTAATGCTCCACTATGTTAATAAGAATGATCAATCCTGCAAAACAGTTTGCCTTCTGACCAATCTGAAGCGTTCACTCCCCGAGAATGCTTTGGCCTCGCTCCTCACTCACTCTGGTTGGAGGACCGGCCGCTGCTCGGTCATCTAGTTCCGCCCCTTCCTCCCAATTGCAGAGTTCATTCAGGCGTGACTCAGCAGGCTAAGTACAAGAAACACTAAGGGACAAGGAAAGTTACAGTCGATGTCTTCTGATATGGTGAAAATATTCTAAATCTTGGACCGAGAGGCTTGAGTTCAATTCACAGCTGGTCAGGTGTGTGTAATAACAACTTTGAACAGGTTCATTAGGAAAAACAAGGGAAGTCAGGAACAGTGGAAAAATATAGAAAATACATACAATGTGGTGGGGCTCTCAATGCTCAGAAGATTTCAGTTTTTACCAAGTGTTTCAGGGTCCCAGTACAGATTGTTGCATTCCTCCTTGTGCACAGCCGGATACCACGATTGTGGAGCAAAGTGTTGTGCTGGGGTATGAAGGTGCTTTTCTAGATCTCCCTAGGTTTTGGAGGTGAAAATATGTGAGAAGGTGTAGGGTTTTGTATGGAATTACCTATTCCTGTCATGTTGTAGCATTTTATTATTGCTCTGACTCTACCTCATACATTTTTGGCAGAGATCACTGACATTTTGTAAGCCCACAATACAAGATCTGTCACCCTCTTTAAGATAGTGGAAATCTCTTGTTGCACTATAGTCATAGAACGATACAGCATAGAACAGGCCCTTCGGCCCTTGATGTTGCGTCGACCTGTGAACTCAGCTTGACCCCTACAATATCCAAAAATCACCCATGTGTTTTCTAAAGGGTTCTTTAAATTTCCCTAATGTGGCTGAGTTAACTACATTAGCAGGTAGTGCATTCCACGCTCTAACCACTCTCTGAGTAAATACCCTGCCTCTGATATCTATTTAAATCTATAACCCCTCAATTTATAGTTATAGCCCCCATACATGCTGACATCATCATCCTAGGAAAAAGGCTTTCACTGTCTACCCTATCTAACCCTCTGATCATCTTGTAAGTCTCTATCAAATCCCCTCTTAGTCGCTTCTTGCCAAAGAGAACAGGCTCAAGTCTCTCAACTTTTCCTCGTAAGATCTTCCATCCAGACCAGGCAACATCCTGACAAATCTCCTCTGCACCTTTTCCAACGCTTCTACATCTTTCCCGAAATATTGGCACCAGAACTGCACACAATATTCCAAGTATGGCCGCACCAGCATTTTGTTTAGTTGCAGCATGATATTGCAGCTCCGGAACTCAATCCCTCTACGAATGAAACTTACCACACTGTATGCTGCCTTAACAGTACTATCCACCTGGATGGCAACTTTGAGGCATCTATGTACATGGACTCCAACATCCTTCTGCACACCCACACAACCAAGAATCTTTACATTAACCCAGTACTCTGCCTTCCTGTTATTCTTCCCAACGTGCATCACCTCACATTAAACTGCATTTAACTCCATTTGCCACCTCTCAGCGCAATTCTGCAGTTTATCCAAGTCCCCCTGCAACATTCTTGCACACTGTCCACTACTCCCACCGACTTTAGTGTCGTCTGCAAATTTACCACCTATGCCTGCGTCTAAGTCATTTATAAAAATGACAAACAGCAGTGGTGCCAAAACAGATCCTTGTGGCACACCACTACTAACGGGACTCCAGGCTGAATATTTTCCATCAACCACCACTCGCCGCCTTCTTTTGGAAAGCCAGTTTCGAATCCAAACTGCTAAATCACTCAATTTCATGTCTCTGCATTTTCTCCAACAGCCTACCATGTGGAACCTTATCAAAGGCTTTACTGAAGTCCATGTATACCATGTCAACTGCCCTACACTCATCTACATGCTTGGTCACCTTCTCAAAAAGCTCAGAGTTTTGTGAGACATGACCTGCCCTTGACGAAACCATGTTGACTATCTGAAGTCAAATTGGTGTTTGCTCGTTGATTATAAATCTTATATCTTATAATCCTTTCCAAAACCTTTCCTAAAACAGAAGTAAGGTTCACTGCCCTTCTTGATCAAGGTCACAATATTTGCAATCCTCTAGTACCAAACCTGTAGACAATGATGACTCAAATATCAAAGCCAAAGGCTCTGCTATCTCCTCCCTAGCTTCCCAGAGAACCCTCGGATAAATCCCCCAGCCCAGGGGACTTGTCTACTTTCTGGAATTGATAACTCCTGTTCATAACTAATCTCGATCCTTTCTAATCTAATATCTTGTACCTCATTCTTCTCCTCTATAATATTCTCCTTTTCCTGAGTGAAAACTGATGAGAAATGTTCGTTTAGCACCTCTCCAATCTCCACACGGTCCACACTGAACTTCTCACTTCTGTGTTTGACTGGCCATATTCCTACCCTATGCTTTTGTTCCTCACATACCTATAGAAAGCTTTAGGGTTCTCCTTCATTCTATTCGCTAAAGACTACTCGTGTCCCCTCTTTGCGCTTCTTAACTCTCTTTAAATTTTTCCTAGCTGATCTGTAAATCTCCATTGCCTCATCTGTACCATCTTGCCTCATCAACACATAAGCCGTCTTCTTCTTAACAAGAGCTGCAATTTCTGTAATAAACCACGGTTCCCTTACCTTATCACTTCCTCCCTGCCTGACAGGGACATACCTATCAAGGACACACAATATCTGTTCCTTAAACCAGCTCCACATTTCAATAGTCTGCATCCCCTGCATTTTGCTACCGCATTCTATGCATCCTAATTTTTGCTGAATCGCATTATAGTTGCCCCGCCCCATCGATAAGATGGAGGTTAATTAGGTTGATTCCGGAGTTGAGGGGATTGACTTAACAGTGTAAGAAATGGGAAAGTGTTGTTTTTCAAGGGAGTGTAAGCAAGTATTAGGGAAATGGATCTTTACTTTTAATGCATAAATTGTGATTAAAAGTACTAACTTTAAGATAGAATTATTAAAGAAAATAATTCCTTTTATCATAGTGTTTAAAACAACAGTTTCAACAAAAAGCTAAGAATACTGAAAGAAAGAAGTGAGGCATTAAAAGATACATAAAAGCGAGGCATTAAACTGTGTAATAGTTTGAATAATCATTACTTCAATTGCTTTCTGCAATTGGAGTCCTTTCTTGCAAGATCATAGAATAAATTCTCTTGTTTCCAGCTTTGGTGGTCTTGTCTAAATTTTATTGAATTTTGTTTTTAACAACAGTAGATTGGGATTATATTCACTGGAATTCAGAAGAATGGAAACATATAAAATAATGAATGGAATGGATAAAATAGAAGTAGAGAGGATGTTTCCACTGGCAGGTGAAGCTAGGACAAGAGGGCATCAACTCAAAATTAGAAGCAACAAATTTAGGACTGAATTGAGAAGGAACTTCTTGACCTCTATGGAATTCATTGCCCAGGGAAGTAGTTGATGCTAGTTCAGTAAACGTTTTTAAAGCTAAGGTAGATTTTTTTAAAAAGAAATAATTAATTAAGGGATACGGTGAGAACGTGATTAAATGGTTCTGCGTCCCCGAAATGATCAGCCTTGACCTTATCGAATGGCAGAGCAGGCTCAAAGGGCAGGCCGGCCTTCTCCTGTTCCAAGATCTTTTGTAATGTTATGCATTTCTCCCTCACTCGACTTGGAGGTGATCGTGTTGGATTATGATGGACAAATTTTAAGTTCACAGAAACCAGGTTATAGACCAACAGGTTTATTTGGAAGCATTAGTTTTGCTGCTGCTTTATCAGGTGGTTGTGTGATTTTTAACTTTGTCCCGCACTCTCGTAACTGATAAACAGCAACAAAAGCCATGAAGCAGTGCGCATGCTCCAGCTAACAATGGGCCCCAGTGATTGATGTCAGCAACGGACCAATGGAAAGACAGGGGCAGAGGTGAAACACCTGGAGGGGCAGTTGGTCCTCCGACCAATCAGAGGGGCGGGACTAGACTATCTCACGTGATCATCCTCTTCGGGACGTGCGAGCAGAGAGCTGTTGGTAAGGAAAGAAATAAGCAGCAGCAAGCAGGAGGGAAATGGTGTTGGTATGGGGTGAGAGGTTTTACAAACCGAAAAACACATCGAAAAACACAAATTTGAAACTTCCAGTCCCGTTTTTGCAGCAAACGGGAAAATGCCTCATCGAGTGATCGGGCTGAGTAAGCGCCGCAATCTTCATTCGGGGCAACGATTCACTGGACACGTGCGCGGCCGCCAGCTTTGTAGGGGGCAAAGTAGGGGTGTATGTGCAGCTCTCCCTGGTATAGAGTCATGGGGCAAGATTTACACAGAGCACATTCAAACCCAGAGAAATGGATTTTTTTCGAATAGAGGCGGTACAGTTAGTAAGTTTGCAGGTGACACCAAAATTGAAAGTATTGTGAACAGTGAAAAAGGTGATATTGCTCAGATTGGCCACTGGACTGAGGAGTGGCAGAGAGGGTTTAATTTAGATAAATGTGAGGTGCTGCGTTTTAGAAAATCAAATCAGTGCAGCACTCGTATTCTGAATGGTAAGGCCTCCCAGCCCTCTGTCTTTGCCTCTCCAGGCCTCCCAGCCCTCTGTTTTGGCCTCGCCAGGCCTCCCAGCCCTCTGTTTTGGCCTCGCCAGGCCTCCCAGCCCTCTGTTTTGGCCTCGCCAGGCCTCCCAGCCCTCTGTTTTGGCCTCGCCAGGCCTCCCAGCCCTCTGTTTTGGCCTCGCCAGGCCTCCCAGCCCTCTGTTTTGGCCTCGCCAGGCCTCCCAGCCCTCTGTTTTGGCCTCGCCAGGCCTCCCAGCCCTCTGTTTTGGCCTCGCCAGGCCTCCCAGCCCTCTGTTTTGGCCTCGCCAGGCCTCCCAGCCCTCTGTTTTGGCCTCGCCAGGCCTCCCAGCCCTCTGTTTTGGCCTCGCCAGGCCTCCCAGCCCTCTGTTTTGGCCTCGCCAGGCCTCCCAGCCCTCTGTTTTGGCCTCGCCAGGCCTCCCAGCCCTCTGTTTTGGCCTCGCCAGGCCTCCCAGCCCTCTGTTTTGGCCTCGCCAGGCCTCCCAGCCCTCTGTTTTGGCCTCGCCAGGCCTCCCAGCCCTCTGTTTTGGCCTCGCCAGGCCTCCCAGCCCTCTGTTTTGGCCTCGCCAGGCCTCCCAGCCCTCTGTTTTGGCCTCGCCAGGCCTCCCAGCCCTCTGTTTTGGCCTCGCCAGGCCTCCCAGCCCTCTGTTTTGGCCTCGCCAGGCCTCCCAGCCCTCTGTTTTGGCCTCGCCAGGCCTCCCAGCCCTCTGTTTTGGCCTCGCCAGGCCTCCCAGCCCTCTGTTTTGGCCTCGCCAGGCCTCCCAGCCCTCTGTTTTGGCCTCGCCAGGCCTCCCAGCCCTCTGTTTTGGCCTCGCCAGGCCTCCCAGCCCTCTGTTTTGGCCTCGCCAGGCCTCCCAGCCCTCTGTGTTTTCGCCGAGAAAGTGAGGTCTGCAGATGCTGGAGATCAAAGTTGAAACTTTATTGCTAGAACAGCACAGCAGGTCAGGCAGCATCCAGGGAACAGGAGATTCGACGTTTCGGGCCAGGCCCTTCTTCAGGAATGATTCCTGAAGAAGGGCCTGTGCCCGAAACGTCAAATCTCCTGTTCCCTGGATGCTGCCTGACCTGCTGTGCTGTTCCAGCAATAAAGTTTCAACTCTGTGTTTTCCCCTCCAGGCCCTCTGTGTTTTCCCCTCCAGGCCCTCTGTGTTTTCCCCTCCAGGCCCTCTGTGTTTTCCCCTCCAGGCCCTCTGTGTTTTCCCCTCCAGACGTCCCCAACAGTACCCTTCCATCGACACTCTCATTCGTTTGGCCGAACTGGTCTCACTCTTAACAATTTCTCCTTTGAATCCTCCCACTTTCTCCAGACCAAAGGGGTATCCATGGGCACACGTATGGGCCCCAGCTATGCCTGTCTCTTTGTTGGCTACGTAGAGCAGTTGATCTTCCATAATTACACCGGCACCACTCCCCACCTCTTCCTTCGCTCCATTGATGACTGCATTGGCGCCACCTCGTGCTCCCGTGAGGAGGTTGAGCAATTCATCAACTTCACCAACACATTCCACCCTGACCTTAAATTTACCTGGACCATCTCTGACACCTCCCTCCCCTTCCTGGACCTCTCCATCTCCATTAATGATGACCGACTTGACACTGACATTTTTTTTACAAACCCACCGTCTCCCATAGCTACCTGGATTACACCTCTTCCCACCCTACCTCTTGCAAAAATGCCATCCCGTATTCCCAATTCCGCTGTCTCCGCCGGATCTACTCCCAGGAGGACTAGTTCCACCACAGAACACACCAGATGGCCTCCGTCTTTAGAGATCTCAATTTCCCTTCCTACATGGTTAAAGATGCCCTCCAACGCATCTCGTCTACATCCCGCACCTCCGCCCTCAGACTCCACCCCTCCAACCGTAACAAGGACAGAACGCCCCTGGTGCTCACCTTCCACCCTACCAACCTTCGCATAAACCAAATCATCCGCTGACATTTCCACCACCTCCAAACAGACCCCACCACCAGAGATATATTTTCCTCCCCACCCCTTTCCGCCTTCCGCAAAGACCGTGCCCTCCATGACTACCTGGTCAGGTCCACACCCCCCTACAACCCACCCTCCCATCGTGGCACTTTCCCCTGCCACCGCAGGAACTGTAAAACCTGCACCCACACCTCCTCCCTCACCTCTATCCAAGGCTCTAAAGGAGCCTTCCACATCCATCGAAGTTTTACTTGCACATCCACTAATATCATTTATTGTATCCTTTGCTCCCGATGCGGTCTCCTCTACATTGGGGAGACTGGGCACCTCCTAGCAGATCGCTTTAGTGAACATCTCCGGGACACCTGCACCAATCAACCACACCGCCCCGTGGCCCAACATTTCAACTCCCCTCCTACTCTGCCGAGGACATGGAGGTCCTGGGCCTCCTTCACCGCCGCTCCCTCACCACCAGACGCCTGGAGGAAGAATGCCTTATCTTCCGCCTCGGAGCACTTCAACCCTAGGGTATCAATGTGGACTTCAACAGTTTCCTCATTTCCCCTTGCCCCACCTCACCCTAGTTCTAAACGTCCAGCTCAGCACTGTCCCCATGACTTGTCCTACCTGCCTATCTCCTTTTCCACCTATCCACTCCAGCCTCTCCTCTCTGACCTATCACCTTCATCCCCTCCGCACTCACCCATTGTACTCTATGCTACTTTCTCCCCATCCCCACCCTCCTCTAGCTTGTCTCTCCACGTTTCAGGCTCACTGCCTTTATTCCTGATGAAGGGCTTTTGCCCGAAACATTGATTTCGAAGCTTCCTGGATGCTGCCTGAACGGCTGTGCTCTTACAGCACCACTAATCCAGATATTGGAGAGTCTTGCTGACAAAATGACCTTGGAGTGCAGGTTCAGAGTTCATTGAAAGTAGAGTCACAGGTAGATAGAATTATTTTTTATTTCAAAAATATACTTTATTCATATATATTTAATCTATACAATTGGACATGTCATCATTCTGTAAACATTCCATTTCTTTGCATATCGAAACAGGGTAATCATTCCTATTCACAGGTTGGTGCGATTACATTGAGCTGAGGCGCCAGCGGAGCCCAAATGACTGCGTGGGCCCCCTGTTCTTCTTAGGCAGGCAGATGTTACACAGTGGTCTTTCCCCACCGCGCCTTGGCGGCAGCTGCCCCAAGTTCAGCGCGTCCCTCAACACGTAGTCCTGGACCTTGGAATGTGCCAGTCTGCAACACTCAGTCGGGGTCAACTCCTTCAGCTGGAAGATCAACAGGTTTCGACCACCCAGAGAGCGTCCTTCACCGAGTTGATGATCCTCCAGGCACAGTTGATGTTCGTCTCGGTGTGCGTCCCGGGGAACAGGCCGGAGAGCACGGAGTCCCGCGTCACGGCGCTGCTCGGGACGAACCTCGACAAATACCACTGCATTCCTCTCCAGACTTCCTCTGCATAGGCACATTCCAGAAGGAGGTGTGTGACAGTCCCGTGTCTTCCCCCCCCCCCCCCCGTAGGCGCTTCGAGAGCAGCGTGCGGTGCGGCAGAGAGTCCGGGCATGCATAAATGATCTCACAGGCAGAGCCCTTCTCACCACCAGCCAAGCCATGTCTTGGTGCTTGTTGGAAAGTTCTGGCGATGAGGCATTCTGCCAAATGGCTTTGACAGTCTGCTCAGGTACCGCTCGACAGGATCTGCCCTCTCCTTTTCCCGAAGGGTCCCAAGGACACTACGTGTTGACCACTTCCTGATGGACTTGTGGTCAAAGGTGTTTTTCTTCATAAATTTCTCCACGAAGGACAGATGGTACGGAACAGTCCAACTACTCGGAGCGTTCCGCGGCAGCGAGGCCAGGCCCATCCTTCGCAACACTGGGGACAAGTAGAACCTCAGTACGTAGTGACACTTGGTGTTTGGCATCCACCCTCAGGGTTACCTTGACCTGTCGTTTGCTGGTCCAGATCCCGAAAGGGTCAACCACATCGGTGCTTTGACTCTCAACCTGCACATATCTTCCCAGGAACGTCAGGACATCAGTTGCTGGCACGTAGGGGTTGTACATGTAGATTGTAACAACCCGGCTCCTCTGTGCAGGAAGCACACCCAACGGGACCGCCGACAAGATGGAGAACAGCGGCTCCCTTTCCTTCTCTTTGAAGACCTTCAGGAGCTGCTCACATTGCTTCACGCTCCTGAAGGTGACATCGAAGTAGCCTGCCCCAGGGAAATCCTGCAGGCAGTACACGTCTGCTGCGGCGAATCCACAGCACTCGAACAACACCTTCTTGACGAACACCGTCCGATCGACTGGTGTACGCTCCTCCACCTTCTTAACAGACACCCGGACAGTGTTTCGAACCCCCTGCCCAGGGCTGCGCGCAGCTGTTGAGGCCATAGCTCTGAGGTTGACTGGTCCCTGAATTGGCGTTAGGCCGAAGCCAGCATGAAGATCCACCAATAGCAGGTCAGCAAAACCAAACGATCCTCCAACGTCCAATCACGATCCAGCGATGATCTCCACTAGCTCTGATGACTCGCAACTCGACCCCTGTCCTGATAAGAACAGACACTTGATCTTAGCCAAAAGGCCGAGAAGTGATCATTTCCCAGGACATATGTCACAACAAGAAAGTAGGGAACACATACTTTCTGTCCCCTGTCTTTCGGGAGCGTCGCTTTTCCTGTCCCACCTCTGTCTGTGGGGTACCATTTCTATCATTTCTGTCTGAGAATATTACTGTTCCTGTCCCCACTATCTTAGGGAGAGTTTGGGGGTGTCACATCCACCCATTTTGTTAGTTCCATTTACTCTCATGAAATGGGTAATCCCTGCTTCACTGTGTGTGTAAGCCACGTGTGAAAGCCCAGCACAGCTCACCCTTCATCTCAATCAGAACACAGCATTGGTCAGTACTGTCTGGACCCAGAACAATAACACTGACTAACTGGAGACAACTCAGATCAAGTCCCAATGAGACTGCTATTGACCTTCACCCTCAAAGCCCACTGAGGAGGTGGTCATTAATCCCAGTGTTGTCACAGAGTAAGTTCTCCCAGAGATTCATGATTCATTCTAGATTTTACACAAGTCTGTGATGTTGTTAGGAGACAGGTGGGAAAGCATAGAGATAAAATATAAAAGGAGAGAGAATTATATTTTTGTTATACCATCCTTGAACTTGAGATGTTCGAAAATATTTTACAGCCAATGGAATGCTTCCAAAAACCAGACATTATTGTGATGTGGGAACTGTAACAGCCTGGGCAATGCAGATCTTTTGGTAGCACCACCCAGAGACTGGAGGCTGCTACTGCAGGCAGGCTACAAACCGGCTTTGCTGTGAGGGAGGGACACTGGGGCACGTAAGGACATGGGAAATAGGAGTTGGAAGAAGACTCCAACGGCTGTCCATCCTTTCCTAAATACAGAGACCAAAATTGCACACAATACCCCAGATGCAGCCTCACTAACACCCTGTACAGTTTTAACAAGACTTCTCTACTTCGAAATTCCAACCCCCAGCAAGAAAGGTGAAAATTCCATTCCCCTTCTCGATTACTTGCTGTACCTGCACTAACTTTGTGTTTCATGCACAATACTACCCAGATCACTCTGTACTGCACTTTGTTGGAATCTCTCACTATTTAATTAATAGTCGGCCTTTAGATTATTCTGACCCAAGTGCATGGTCTCACACTTTCTGACATTAAATTCCATCCACTGTGTATTAGTGTTTCTTTTCCAGTTTGGTCTTCTCTCTTTGATTGACTGTCTCAATGCATCTATCTGTAGCATGCCCCATTCCCATATTTTTGTGAGCCTGACCCTTGATTGTCTAACCCTTTCCTGCTGGTTCCATTCAATGACAGGCAGGAGGCTGGAAGAACACAGCAAGTCAGGCAGCATCAGGCGGTGGAGAAGCTGATGTTTTGGGTGTAACCCTTCTTCAGGAATGAGGGTGGGTGTTAGGGGGAGCTGCAGGTAAAGGTGGCGTGGGACAGAATGATGAAGTGGGGATAGGTGATGACAGGTGGAGGGTATGACCTGGTTGGTCAATGGGAGGAATGAATCTGGTAGGTGTAAGGGAGTAGTGGAAGGGAGGGAGAGGTGCTGGGAAAGGAGTCAGGGGATGGGAAGGGAGTTTATTTGAAATTGGAGAACTCAATGTTGAGTCATCTGGGCTGTATGCTGCCAGAAGGAAGATGAGATGTTGTTCCTCCATTTTGTGGTTTGGTTCATTGTGGCAATGGAGGAGACCGATGATGGTCATGTCAAAAATGGAGTGGGAAGGGGAATTAAAATGGGTGAAGACTGGTAGGACTGCCCGGCCCCTGCGGGTCCGGCTGAGATGTTCGGTGAAATGTTCCTCACTTTACGTTTGCTCTTCCCAATGTAGAGAAGACCACATGGGGAACACCTGATACAGTAATCTAGGTTGGAGGAGAAGCAGGTGAACCTCTGTCTCACCTGGAAGGACTGTTTGGGGCCCTGGATGGAGGGGAGGGGTTGATGTACCAGCAGGTTTTGCATGTTTTCAGGTTCCAGGGGAAGGTACCGAGGGGTTCGGGATGGTTGCAGTGCGAGTAGCACAGATCAAGAATTATCGAAGGGAATGGTCCTTGTGGAAGGCAGCCAGGGGTGGGGAGAGGAAGATGTATTTGGTGGTGTGGTCTCGTTAGAGTTGATGGAAGTGTTTAAGAATGATGCGTTGGATTCAGAGATTGGTGGGGTGATGGGTGACGACAATAGGGACTCTGCCTTTATTGTATTTAGAGGGGGGTGGGTTTAGAGCAGTGAAACAGGAAATAGATGTGGTGCAGTGGATGGCAGAAGGAGGAAAAGCACATTGTTCGTAACAGTTGGACATATGTGATCAGTGGAATATCTCCTCATCCAAGCAGATGAAGCAGATGGGGCAGAGGAATTGGAAGAATGAGATGGAGTTCTCACAGGATACCGTGTGGGAGGAGGTGTAGTCCAGTTAGATATGGGAGTCTGTGGGTTTGTAGTAAATGTCTGTCTGTAGATTATCACCAGAATTGGAAATGGAGAGGTCAAAAAAGGGGAGGGAGGTGTCCGAGATGGACCAAGGGAATTTGAGGACGGGGTGGAAGTTGTGGGCAAAGCCGATGAGCTGCTCCAGTTCAGCCTGGGTGCAGGTCACTGCACTGATGCAGTCATTGATGTAATGGCGGAAGAGTTGGGGCACAGTGCCTGTGTAGATACTGAAGAGGGACTGTACAACATAGTCGATAAAGAAGCAGGCGTAGCTGGGGCCCAGCTGGGTGCCCATGGCCACCCCCTGGATTTGGAGGAAATGGGAGGAGTTAAAGTAAACATTTTTGAGGGTGAGGACTAGTTCAGTAAGGCGGAGGAGGGTATTGGTGGAGGGGGACTGGATAGGTCTGTTTCAGAGGAAAAGGTGGAGGGCCTGGAGGCCATCCTTAATGGGTATGGATGTATATATATAAGGACTGCACATCCATCGTGGAGATAAAGCACTCAGGGCTGGGGATCTGGACGTTACTGAAGAGATGGAGGGTGTGGTTGGTGTAGTGGATGTAGGTGGGAAGTACCTGAACGAAGGAGGAGAGGATGGAGTTGAGGTAGGATGAGAGGAATTCGGTGGAACAGGAGCATGCTGAGACAATGGGTCAGCTGGGGTAGTTGGACTTGTGGATCTTGAGGAGCAGATAGAACTGGGCATTGTGTGGCTGGGGGACTATGAGTTTGGAGGCAATGGAGGGGAGATCACTGGAGGCAATGAGGGCACTGATAGTGCAAGTGATTTTAGCCAGATGGGTCACCGCGGGGTCATGGGCAAGGGAGAAGTAGGGCATGGAGTCGGAGAATTGGCGTTCGGCCTCTGTGACATTTAGGTCTGTTCTCCAGACTACCACCACCCCATCTTTGTCAGTGGCTTTGATAGTGAACCAGGAGTTGGTGCAGAGAGAGTGGAGCTCTCAATCAGAAGGGAGGTGGTTGGAGAGGTTGACGGGGGTGGGGGGGGCGGGAGGTGGAGAAATTGAGGTGGCTGATGTCACTTCAGTGGTCAGCATTGAAGAGGTCTAGGATGTGTACACAGCTGGTGGTGGGGGATGGGGGGGTGTGACCAAAAGGAGGAGGAAGGTTGGAGGTGGGAGGAGGGGTCCTCAGAAGAAGACACGGAGGTCGAGGCGGCGGAAGAAGAGCTTCGCGTCATGGTTGGTGCGGGTTTCGTTTGAGGTGGGGTTGGGTGGGAATGACTGTGAGCCCTTTCCTGAGGATGGACCTTTTGGCCTCAGAGAGTTCGAGGTCGGGGGGCAGGGGGGAATAGTAAATATGGGCAAGGCTCGGGCGTGAGGTTTTTGGGGAAGGCCCAAGGTGGCTGAAGAAGAGGAGGGGGAAGGGTGATGACATGTGGTGGGTGAGGGTTGATTGTGATCTAGCATGGGGGAATAGGTGTGGGAGAGAAAGGAGATTGGGGCGGAGGTGGATTGTGGAGTGAGGTGGGGGAGTGGGAAGGTGGGGATGAGGTGAAGAGGGAGAAGTGGAGGGATAGGGTGCACTCTGGGGATGTATGGGTGAGGAGGGAGAGTGAGTGTGCTGGATGGCTGCAGATAGGCAGTTGGACTCAGGGGACTCTGGGAAATGTAGTCGGAGTCTGGGTTGCAGAGTGGGTAGGGCCAGAGGTGGATGCAAAAGCTGGAGCGAAGTCAAGGCCGGTCCAAATGTTTTGACCTGGGTTCGATTCCAGCCTCAGGCAACTGTCTGTGTGGAGTTTGCACATTCTCCAAGTGTTTGCGTAGGTTTCCTCTGGTGCTCTGGTTTCCTCCCACAATCAGGTTAGGTGAATTGGCTGTGCTAAATTGCCCAGAGTGATCAGGGATGTGTAGGTTAGGTTCATTAGTCAGGGGAAAAGTAGAGTAATGGGATAGGGGATTGGGTCTTGGGTTGGTTACTCTTCCAAGGATCAGTGTGGACTTGTTGGGCCAAATGGCCCGTTTCTCACAGTAGGGATTCTATGACAGTCCATTCCAGATTCCCACCACCCGCTGAGTGAAAAAGTTCTTCACCAAATCTCATTTGCGGTGTTCATAATGAAACCTTTCAAACCATTCATTTTGTCTAGTGCCATTTAGCTCTTGAGATCCTTATTCAATAAATGTTTTATTCTTTTATATATAATGAGTTCCCTGACAGGGACAGTTAACCTTGTCCAATCAGGGAGTCCTGGTTGACAGATGAAAAGGGGACTGTCAAACGGCGGTGCTCGGACCCGACGTCGTGCACCAGTTGGAGGACGCTCAGGTGTGCGGTGGGATCCCGTCCGCGCTCACCCCAGCCCGGACGGAATTTCAAATTGGCCCCAAGGTCCCGTACTTCCCGCGGGAGCCTGTGCCCCACAACCTGAGCCGCCTCCGAAATTTTAACTTTGTTTCGTTTAGGGAGGTGGAGAGAAAGGCCCTGTATCGACTGCTGCTGCACACCGTCCACCTCTTCTCCCTCATCCACCGTCCGGACACGCCTTGGCGTGCCCATTTGCCACCGGGCGGTGGGGATCCCCAGTGGAGGGCTCTCTACGCGGGAGTCCTCCCCCTTTCTCTCGGGGATCTGGGGTGGAGGGTGCTGCACGCAGCAGTCCCCTGCAACCGCAGATTGCGGTGGTTCACGGACTCCCAGCCCAACTGCTTGTTCTGTGGCGCTGTGGAGTCCGTGGACCACGTGTATATTGGGTGTGGGCGTTTGCACTCCCTTTTTGATTTTCTGAAAAACCTTCTCCTCTGTTTTTGGCTGCACTTCAGTCCCACGCTCCTGATCTTTGGGCACCCGGTACGGAGGAAGGAGGGCAGGTCTGAAGACCTCCTCGTGGGTCTGCTCCTGGGCCTGGCCAAACTGGCCATCAACAGGTCCAGGCAGCGGGCCGTGGAGGGGGTCGTTAGGGCCGACTGCCTGCCCCTCTTCCGCGGTTACGTTAGAGCCCGGGTGTCCTTGGAGAAGGAGCACGCGGCGTCGACCAACACCCTGGAGTTGTTCAGGGAGAGGTGGGCGCCGCAGGGAGTGGAGTGCATCATTTCTCCCTCCAATTCTATTTTGATTTAGTCCCTACCCTCCCCTTCACTGTTTTGATCACACAGCACTGTCCTTTGATGTGAAGGGCAGTGTTTGTCACTGGCCACCCGGGTGTTTTCCTGTCTTCCTGGTGGTGGAAACTGAATAAAGATTCGTGCACTTTGTGTCTTTCACAGTGTCTTACACCTGCACACACACACCATGGGTGCTGGGGAAAAAATAAGCACTACCGCACTTAGGTGGTAGTGTGTGGGTTAAAGGGGGGAAAAAAAAAAAAAAAAAAAAAAAGAAAAAAAAAAAATGAAAAGGGGACTGTCAAACGGCGGTGCTCGGACCCGACGTCGTGCACCAGTTGGAGGACGCTCAGGTGTGCGGTGGGATCCCGTCCGCGCTCACCCCAGCCCGGACGGAATTTCAAATTGGCCCCAAGGTCCCGTACTTCCCGCGGGAGCCTGTGCCCCACAACCTGAGCCGCCTCCGAAATTTTAACTTTGTTTCGTTTAGGGAGGTGGAGAGAAAGGCCCTGTATCGACTGCTGCTGCACACCATCCACCTCTTCTCCCTCATCCACCGTCCGGACACGCCTTGGCGTGCCCATTTGCCACCGGGCGGTGGGGATCCCCACTGGAGGGCTCTCTACGCGGGAGTCCTCCCCCTTTCTCTCGGGGATCTGGGGTGGAGGGTGCTGCACGCAGCAGTCCCCTGCAACCGCAGATTGCGGTGGTTCACGGACTCCCAGCCCAACTGCTTGTTCCGTGGCGCTGTGGAGTCCGTGGACCATGTATATATTGGGTGTGGGCGTTTGCACTCCCTTTTTGATTTCCTGAAAAACCTTCTCCTCTGTTTTTGGCTGCACTTCAGTCCCACGCTCCTGATCTTTGGGCACCCGGTACGGAGGAAGGAGGGCAGGTCTGAAGACCTCCTCGTGGGTCTGCTCCTGGGCCTGGCCAAACTGGCCATCAACAGGTCCAGGCAGCGGGCCGTGGAGGGGGTCGTTAGGGCCGACTGCCTGCCCCTCTTCCGCGGTTACGTTAGAGCCCGGGTGTCCTTGGAGAAGGAGCACGCGGTGTCCACCAACACCCTGGAGTTGTTCAGGGAGAGGTGGGCGCCGCAGGGAGTGGAGTGCATCATTTCTCCCTCCAATTCTATTTTGATTTAGTCCCTACCCTCCCCTTCACTGTTTTGATCACACAGCACTGCCCTTTGATGTGAGGGGCAGTGCTTGTCACTGGCCACCCGGGTGTTTTCCTATCTTCCTGGTGGTGGAAATTGAATAAAGATTGGTGCACTTTGTGTCTTTCACTGTGTCTCACACCTGCACACACACACCATGGGTGCTGGGGATAAAAAAAAAAGAAAAAAAGAAAAAAAAAAGGAAAAAAAAAAGAAAAAGAAAAAAACGAAAAGGGGACTGTCAAACGGCGGTGCTCGGACCCGACGTCGTGCACCAGTTGGAGGACGCTCAGGTGTGCGGTGGGATCCCGTCCGCGCTCACCCCAGCCCGGACGGAATTTCACATTGGCCCCAAGGTCCCGTACTTCCCGCGGGAGCCTGTGCCCCACAACCTGAGCCGCCTCCGAAATTTTAACTTTGTTTCGTTTAGGGAGGTGGAGAGAAAGGCCCTGTACCGACTGCTGCTGCACACCATCCACCTCTTCTCCCTCATCCACCGTCCGGACACGCCTTGGCGTGCCCATTTGCCACCGGGCGGTGGGGATCCCCAGTGGAGGGCTCTCTACGCGGGAGTCCTCCCCCTTTCTCTCGGGGATCTGGGGTGGAGGGTGCTGCACGCAGCAGTCCCCTGCAACCGCAGATTGCGGTGGTTCACGGACTCCCAGCCCAACTGCTTGTTCTGTGGCGCTGTGGAGTCCGTGGACCATGTATATATTGGGTGTGGGCGTTTGCACTCCCTTTTTGATTTCCTTAAAAACCTTCTCCTCTGTTTTTGGCTGCACTTCAGTCCCACGCTCCTGATCTTTGGGCACACGGTACGGAGGAAGGAGGGCAGGTCTGAAGACCTCCTCGTGGGTCTGCTCCTGGGCCTGGCCAAGCTGGCCATCAACAGGTCCAGGCAGCGGGCCGTGGAGGGGGTCGTTAGGGCCGACTGCCTGCCCCTCTTCCGCGGTTATGTTAGAGCCCGGGTGTCCTTGGAGAAGGAGCACGCGGTGTCCACCAACACCCTGGAGTTGTTCAGGGAGAGGTGGGCGCCGCAGGGAGTGGAGTGCATCATTTCTCCCTCCAACTCTATTTTGATTTAGTCCCTACCCACCCCTTCACTGTTTTGATCACACAGCACTACCCTTTGATGCGAAGGGCAGTGTTTGTCACTGGCCACCCGGGTGTTTTCCTATCTTCCTGGTGGTGGAAATTGAATAAAAGATTGGTGCACTTTGTGTCTTTCACTGTGTCTCACACCTGCACACACACACCATGGGTGCTGGGGATAAAATAAGCACTACCGCACTTAGGTGGTAGTGTGGGGGTAAAATAAAAAAAAAAAATAGAAAAAAAAAGATAAACAGGAGTGCTTGTTTTCCTATCTTCCTGGTGGAAAAAAAAAGAAAAGGGGACTGTCAAACGGCGGTGCTCGGACCCGACGTCGTGCACCAGTTGGAGGACGCTCAGGTGTGCGGTGGGATCCCGTCCGCGCTCACCCCAGCCCGGACGGAATTTCACATTGGCCCCAAGGTCCCGTACTTCCCGCGGGAGCCTGTGCCCCACAACCTGAGCCGCCTCCGAAATTTTAACTTTGTTTCGTTTAGGGAGGTGGAGAGAAAGGCCCTGTACCGACTGCTGCTGCACACCATCCACCTCTTCTCCCTCATCCACCGTCCGGACACGCCTTGGCGTGCCCATTTGCCACCGGGCGGTGGGGATCCCCAGTGGAGGGCTCTCTACGCGGGAGTCCTCCCCCTTTCTCTCGGGGATCTGGGGTGGAGGGTGCTGCACGCAGCAGTCCCCTGCAACCGCAGATTGCGGTGGTTCACGGACTCCCAGCCCAACTGCTTGTTCTGTGGCGCTGTGGAGTCCGTGGACCATGTATATATTGGGTGTGGGCGTTTGCACTCCCTTTTTGATTTCCTTAAAAACCTTCTCCTCTGTTTTTGGCTGCACTTCAGTCCCACGCTCCTGATCTTTGGGCACACGGTACGGAGGAAGGAGGGCAGGTCTGAAGACCTCCTCGTGGGTCTGCTCCTGGGCCTGGCCAAGCTGGCCATCAACAGGTCCAGGCAGCGGGCCGTGGAGGGGGTCGTTAGGGCCGACTGCCTGCCCCTCTTCCGCGGTTATGTTAGAGCCCGGGTGTCCTTGGAGAAGGAGCACGCGGTGTCCACCAACACCCTGGAGTTGTTCAGGGAGAGGTGGGCGCCGCAGGGAGTGGAGTGCATCATTTCTCCCTCCAACTCTATTTTGATTTAGTCCCTACCCACCCCTTCACTGTTTTGATCACACAGCACTACCCTTTGATGCGAAGGGCAGTGTTTGTCACTGGCCACCCGGGTGTTTTCCTATCTTCCTGGTGGTGGAAATTGAATAAAAGATTGGTGCACTTTGTGTCTTTCACTGTGTCTCACACCTGCACACACACACCATGGGTGCTGGGGATAAAATAAGCACTACCGCACTTAGGTGGTAGTGTGGGGGTAAAATAAAAAAAAAAAATAGAAAAAAAAAGATAAACAGGAGTGCTTGTTTTCCTATCTTCCTGGTGGAAAAAAAAAGAAAAGGGGACTGTCAAACGGCGGTGCTCGGACCCGACGTCGTGCACCAGTTGGAGGACGCTCAGGTGTGCGGTGGGATCCCGTCCGCGCTCACCCCAGCCCGGACGGAATTTCACATTGGCCCCAAGGTCCCGTACTGCCCGCGGGAGCCTGTGCCCCACAACCTGAGCCGCCTCCGAAATTTTAACTTTGTTTCGTTTAGGGAGGTGGAGAGAAAGGCCCTGTATCGACTGCTGCTGCACACCATCCACCTCTTCTCCCTCATCCACCGTCCGGACACGCCTTGGCGTGCCCATTTGCCACCGGGCGGTGGGGATCCCCAGTGGAGGGCTCTCTACGCGGGAGTCCTCCCCCTTTCTCTCGGGGATCTGGGGTGGAGGGTGCTGCATGCAGCAGTCCCCTGCAACCGCAGATTGCGGTGGTTCACGGACTCCCAGCCCAACTGCTTGTTCTGTGGCGCTGTGGAGTCCGTGGACCATGTATATATTGGGTGTGGGCGTTTGCACTCCCTTTTTGATTTCCTTAAAAACCTTCTCCTCTGTTTTTGGCTGCACTTCAGTCCCATGCTCCTGATCTTTGGGCACCCGGTACGGAGGAAGGAGGGCAGGTCTGAAGACCTCCTCGTGGGTCTGCTCCTGGGCCTGGCCAAACTGGCCATAAACAGGTCCAGGCAGCGGGCCATGGAGGGGGTCGTTAAGGCCGACTGCCTGCCCCTCTTCCGCGGTTACGTTAGAGCCCGGGTGTCCTTGGAGAAGGAGCACGCGGTGTCCACCAACACCCTGGAGTTGTTCAGGGAGAGGTGGGCGCCGCAGGGAGTGGAGTGCATCATTTCTCCCTCCAATTCTATTTTGATTTAGTCCCTCCCCTCCCCTTCACTGTTTTGATCACACAGCACTGTCCCTTGATGTGAAGGGCAGTGCTTGTCACTGGCCACCCGGGTGTTTTCCTATCTTCCTGGTGGTGGAAATTGAATAAAAGATTGGTGCACTTTGTGTCTTTCACTGTGTCTCACACCTGCACACACACACCATGGGTGCTGGGGATAAAATAAGCACTACCGCACTTAGGTGGTAGTGTGGGGGTAAAATAAAAAAAAAAAATAGAAAAAAAAAGATAAACAGGAGTGCTTGTTTTCCTATCTTCCTGGTGGAAAAAAAAAGAAAAGGGGACTGTCAAACGGCGGTGCTCGGACCCGACGTCGTGCACCAGTTGGAGGACGCTCAGGTGTGCGGTGGGATCCCGTCCGCGCTCACCCCAGCCCGGACGGAATTTCACATTGGCCCCAAGGTCCCGTACTGCCCGCGGGAGCCTGTGCCCCACAACCTGAGCCGCCTCCGAAATTTTAACTTTGTTTCGTTTAGGGAGGTGGAGAGAAAGGCCCTGTATCGACTGCTGCTGCACACCATCCACCTCTTCTCCCTCATCCACCGTCCGGACACGCCTTGGCGTGCCCATTTGCCACCGGGCGGTGGGGATCCCCAGTGGAGGGCTCTCTACGCGGGAGTCCTCCCCCTTTCTCTCGGGGATCTGGGGTGGAGGGTGCTGCATGCAGCAGTCCCCTGCAACCGCAGATTGCGGTGGTTCACGGACTCCCAGCCCAACTGCTTGTTCTGTGGCGCTGTGGAGTCCGTGGACCATGTATATATTGGGTGTGGGCGTTTGCACTCCCTTTTTGATTTCCTTAAAAACCTTCTCCTCTGTTTTTGGCTGCACTTCAGTCCCACGCTCCTGATCTTTGGGCACCCGGTACGGAGGAAGGAGGGCAGGTCTGAAGACCTCCTCGTGGGTCTGCTCCTGGGCCTGGCCAAACTGGCCATAAACAGGTCCAGGCAGCGGGCCATGGAGGGGGTCGTTAAGGCCGACTGCCTGCCCCTCTTCCGCGGTTACGTTAGAGCCCGGGTGTCCTTGGAGAAGGAGCACGCGGTGTCCACCAACACCCTGGAGTTGTTCAGGGAGAGGTGGGCGCCGCAGGGAGTGGAGTGCATCATTTCTCCCTCCAATTCTATTTTGATTTAGTCCCTCCCCTCCCCTTCACTGTTTTGATCACACAGCACTGTCCCTTGATGTGAAGGGCAGTGCTTGTCACTGGCCACCCGGGTGTTTTCCTATCTCTCTGGTGGTGGAATTTGAATAAAGATTGGTGCACTTTGTGTCTTTCACTGTGTCTCCCACCTGCACACACACACAGAAAAAAATAAATAAATAAATACATAAATAAATAAATGGGGGAAGCACTACCGCACTTAGGTGGTAAAAAAAAAAACAGGAAAGAAAAAAAAAGAAAAGAAATAAAAAAAAAAAAAATAAACAGGAGGGTCAGAGGTTCTGTTCAAAAAAAAAAAAGAAAAGGGGACTGTCAAACGGCGGTGCTCGGACCCGACGTCGTGCACCAGTTGGAGGACGCTCAGGTGTGCGGTGGGATCCCGTCCGCGCTCACCCCAGCCCGGACGGAATTTCACATTGGCCCCAAGGTCCCGTACTTCCCGCGGGAGCCTGTGCCCCACAACCTGAGCCGCCTCCGAAATTTTAACTTTGTTTCGTTTAGGGAGGTGGAGAGAAAGGCCCTGTATCGACTGCTGCTGCACACCATCCACCTCTTCTCCCTCATCCACCGTCCGGACACGCCTTGGCGTGCCCATTTGCCACCGGGCGGTGGGGATCCCCACTGGAGGGCTCTCTACGCGGGAGTCCTCCCCCTTTCTCTCGGGGATCTGGGGTGGAGGGTGCTGCACGCAGCAGTCCCCTGCAACCGCAGATTGCGGTGGTTCACGGACTCCCAGCCCAACTGCTTGTTCTGTGGCGCTGTGGAGTCCGTGGACCACGTGTATATTGGGTGTGGGCGTTTGCACTCCCTTTTTGATTTCCTTAAAAACCTTCTCCTCTGTTTTTGGCTGCACTTCAGTCCCACGCTCCTGATCTTTGGGCACCCGGTACGGAGGAAGGAGGGCAGGTCTGAAGACCTCCTCGTGGGTCTGCTCCTGGGCCTGGCCAAGCTGGCCATCAACAGGTCCAGGCAGCGGGCCGTGGAGGGGGTCGTTAGGGCCGACTGCCTGCCCCTCTTCCGCGGTTATGTTAGAGCCCGGGTGTCCTTGGAGAAGGAGCACGCGGTGTCCACCAACACCCTGGAGTTGTTCAGGGAGAGGTGGGCGCCGCAGGGAGTGGAGTGCATCATTTCTCCCTCCAATTCTATTTTGATTTAGTCCCTACCCTCCCTTTCACTGTTTTGATCACACAGCACTGTCCCTTGATGTGAAGGGCAGTGTTTGTCACTGGCCACCCGGGTGTTTTCCTATCTTCCTGGTGGTGGAAATTGAATAAAGATTGGTGCACTTTGTGTCTTTCACTGTCTCTCACACCTGCACACACACACCATGGGTGCTGGGGATAAAATAAGCACTACCGCATTTAGGTGGTAGTGTGGGGATTAAATAAGAAAAAAAAAAATAGGGGTTCACACAGCATTAAAAAAAAAGAAAAGAAAAAAAAAAAAAAGAAAAGGGGACTGTCAAACGGCGGTGCTCGGACCCGACGTCGTGCACCAGTTGGAGGATGCTCAGGTGTGCGGTGGGATCCCGTCCGCGCTCACCCCAGCCCGGACGGAATTTCACATTGGCCCCAAGGTCCCGTACTTCCCGCGGGAGCCTGTGCCCCACAACCTGAGCCGCCTCCGAAATTTTAACTTTGTTTCGTTTAGGGAGGTGGAGAGAAAGGCCCTGTATCGATTGCTGCTGCACACCATCCACCTCTTCTCCCTCATCCACCGTCCGGACACGCCTTGGCGTGCCCATTTGCCACCGGGCGGTGGGGATCCCCAGTGGAGGGCTCTCTACGCGGGAGTCCTCCCCCTTTCTCTCGGGGATCTGGGGTGGAGGGTGCTGCACGCAGCAGTCCCCTGCAACCGCAGATTGCGGTGGTTCACGGACTCCCAGCCCAACTGCTTGTTCTGTGGCGCTGTGGAGTCCGTGGACCACGTGTATATTGGGTGTGGGCGTTTGCACTCCCTTTTTGATTTCCTGAAAAACCTTCTCCTCTGTTTTTGGCTGCACTTCAGTCCCACGCTCCTGATCTTTGGGCACCCGGTACGGAGGAAGGAGGGCAGGTCTGAAGACCTCCTCCTGGGTCTGCTCCTGGGCCTGGCCAAACTGGCCATCAACAGGTCCAGGCAGCGGGCCGTGGAGGGGGTCGTTAGGGCCGACTGCCTGCCCCTCTTCCGCGGTTACGTTAGAGCCCGGGTGTCCTTGGAGAAGGAGCACGCGGTGTCCACCAACACCCTGGAGTTGTTCAGGGAGAGGTGGGCGCCGCAGGGAGTGGAGTGCATCATTTCTCCCTCCAACTCTATTTTGATTTAGTCCCTACCCACCCCTTCACTGTTTTGATCACACAGCACTGCCCTTTGATGTGAAGGGCAGTGCTTGTCACTGGCCACCCGGGTGTTTTCCTATCTTCCTGGTGGTGGAAATTGAATAAAGATTGGTGCACTTTGTGTCTTTCACTGTGTCTCACACCTGCACACACACACCATGGGTGCTGAGGAAAAAATAAGCACTACCGCACTTAGGTGGTAGTGTGGGGGTTAAAATAAATAAATAAAAAAAAGGAAAAAAAAAATAATAATAATAATAAGAAGAAAAAAATAAAAAAGAAAAAAAAATGAAAAAAAAAGAAAAGGGGACTGTCAAACGGCGGTGCTCGGACCCGACGTCGTGCACCAGTTGGAGGACGCTCAGGTGTGCGGTGGGATCTCGTCCGCGCTCACCCCAGCCCGGACGGAATTTCACATTGGCCCCAAGGTCCCGTATCTCCCGCGGGAGCCTGTTCCCACAACCTGAGCCGCCTCCGGAATTTTAATTTTGTCCCTTTTAAGGATGTAAAAAGGCTAGCCCTGTATCTGCTGCTGCACACCGTCCACCTCTTCTCCCTCATCCACTGTCCGGACACGCCTTGGCGTGCCCATTTGCCACCGGGCGGTGGGGATCCCCAGTGGAGGGCTCTCTATGTGGGAGTCCTCCCCCTTTCTCTTGGGGATCTGGGGTGGAGGGTGCTGTGCATAGCGGTCCCCTGCAACCGCAGATTGCAGTGGTTCATGGACTCCCAGCCCAACTGCTTGTTCTGTGGTACTGTGGAGGCCGTGGACCATGTATTTGTTGCGGGTGAGCGTTTGCACTCCCTTTTTGATTTTCTTAAAAACCTTCTCCTCTGCTTTCGGTTCCACTTCAGTCCCATGCTCCTGATCTTCGGGCACCCTCATGGCTCTGCTCCTGGGCCTGGCCATAAACAGGTCCAGGCAGCGGGCCGTGGAAGGGGTCGTTAGGGCCGACTGCCTGCCCCTCTTCCATGGTTACGTTAGAGCCCGGGTGTCCTTGGAGAAGGAGCACGTGGTCTCCACCAACACCCTTGAGTTGTTCAGGGAGAGGTGGGTGCCACAGGGAGTGGAGTGCATTATCTCCCCCTCCAACTCTATTTTGATTTAATCCCTGCCCTCCCCTTCACTGTTTGATCACACAGCATTGCCCTTTGATGCGAAGGGCACTGCTTGTCACAGGCCACTCGGGTGTTTTCTTTCTTCCTGGTGGTGGAAACTGAATAAAGATTCGTACACCTTGTGTCTCTCACTGTGTCTCACACCTGCACACACACATACCATGGGTGCTGGGGATAAAAAAACACTACTGCAGTTAGGCAGTAGTGTGGATATAGTAGAAAGAAAAATAAACAGGAATGTCAGAGGTTCTAAAAAAAACGAAAAGGGGAGTGTCAGAGGGATTGATACCCTGGGACCTGACTCTGAATAACAACCTGCCAACCAACCCCCTCCTTCTGTCACCCTCAATCTCCCCATGCTTACTCTTGTTTCCCCTTCGATCCAGCTTGTGTTGCCTATGGGAGAGGCTGATCTTCCCTCCCTACCTCACCCAGGAACATAGTCACCATCCTAAAGGAGCACAGTCACGTTTTTAACCTGAGGGGCATCACAGCTGGGACAGGAGGAGAGAACTTAGCACCTTCATGGTGGTCATACCTGTCATTAATCCACTGCAACCTCTCTTGGGGCTGCAAGAATTTAACCTCCCTCCCTCAGACAGCTCCCCTCCCTGGAAGGTAATATTGCTGCTCCTAATTTCAGGCTAATTGACATCTGAAATACAACTATGGTTAGCCAGCATTGGCTGGGCAGGCAGTTACTACTTCTCTGAACCTGTATCCAGAAAATCCCCTTGTAATTGTGCAACACATTGGGGAGCACAATGCCCACTGCCTCTGAAATCCCTCCCTTACCGAGAATACACTCTCAGCTGCCATCTGAATTTACTATAAATTCTGTGTCCTCTCATACTGCCCCTGCAGCTACCTGATGAAGGAACAGCGCACCGAGTACTTCTTCTTCCAAATAAACCTGTTTGATTCAAACCTGATATTGTGTGATTTTTAACTTTGGCAATCTGAACTGCCTCTCAGACTGAATCAGCTGAACTGTTTTTCATTCATGATTTGAGAAGATTAAAGCCTCATCTTCAATCCCCAGCACAAAGCCCATTCTCAATCCATCGCTCAGAGACATAGACCTCAGAGACACCTACAGACAGCACAGAGTAACACACTCTCACTGAGAGAGACACCAACAGGTTGCACTAAGTAACACACGCACTCTGAGAGACAGGCAGCACTGAGTAACATGGTCACACTCCATGCTGCCTGCAGGTGTCTCTCTGAGTAACACTGAGAGAGACACCTACAGGCAGCATAAAGTAAAACACTCACACTCACACTGTGAGAGACGCAGCCAGCAATGTCTGTGAATGGCTGAAGATTGTTTCAGGGGCTACCCAACATGCCGCATAGATTGTACAGTGCATTCCCATCAGCTGGGCCTGGAGGGAATGCGTCAGATTGTACTTATTGAGTCCTAACAACTTTCAGTTTCTGTTCTTTTTTGGAATCTTGTAACCTGCATAAATTCCTGACCAAAGGGATCATTTGAAAATGATTAACGAATGATGATTGTAATTGATTGACAGGCCAAGCAACCAATTGTGACGATGACCTGCTGAAATGCAGCCAATCAACTGGGGGGGAGGGGTAGTGGAGGTCATCTATTTCCAAAGTAGACAGAGACTGAATCTTCATCTTTTTTCCCTTTTTCAGATTGACACTGACAGAAAAAAACTGCAATTAACAGCCCAGACAGAGAAAGCTGCTCAAAATCACAGCCACAATGGAGCTTACGGAAAACACTTGTGGAGATTTGCCCAATAACATGAGAATTCTGTCCCTTTAAACAGTGACAAACCCTTAAATTGGAACTGACAGCTAAGCAGGAAGAAGATTAGATTACTTACAGTGTGGAAGCAGGCCCTTCGGCCCAACAAGTCCACACCGACCCGCCGAAGCGCACCCACCCAGACCCATTCCCCTACAGGCAATTTAGCGTGGCCAATTCACCTAAGCTGCACATTTTTGGACTGTAGGAGGAAACTAGAGCAACTGGAGGAAACCCACGCAGACACGGGGAGAATGTGCAAACTCCACACAGTCAGTTGCCTGAGGCAGGAATTGAACCCGGGTCTCTGGCGCTGGGAGGCAGCAGTGCTAACCACTGTGTCACTGTGCCGCCCAAAAGGTCTGGTTTACTGAAGCAGAGACTTCTGAGGGTCACATTGTTTTGTACAACTGACAGTCTTCAGCAACTTCAAGAGATTTTACTCGGCATACAGTCAACACTTCCCCATCAAACACTCCCCGGACAAGGACAGCATGAGGTTTGACATAGCGTAAAGTCTCTCGACATTGTCGCAGTGACCTACTTCAACATCCAAACCTCAGAAGTATCTCTGAGCAGTCCTTAGAAGGAAGAGAGTTTAAATTCAGTGCTAACAATGACCTTTGTCATGCCAGCTCAGCCCTGTTCTAAGTAAAGTTGTGTCTCATCTGTGGACTGTCTCAAACACTCTACACACATTCTGATCTCCTGATGCTCTTTCTGAGGGAGACGGGAGGGTCACATGCGTGAGGGCACAGGAGAAGCGAGCGTTGGACTCCCAGTCAGACCCAGAGAGGGTCAGCAGGCTGCTGACACTGTAGGTGCTGTCCGGAGCTCGCAGGTAGTTGCTGGTCTGAACCCCGTCCGAAATGACTGCACCATCCTTCTTCCACTGTACCTCCAGCTCATCGGGATAGAAGTGATTGGCAAGGCACACCAGGGTGGCAGTGCCCTTGGCATTGACCTGCTCTGGGGAGGGGGGCAGCAGGGTCAGCTTGGGCTGAGAGTTTTCACGGCCTGGAAGACAAGAGAAACAATTTTAATCCCTGCCAAACAAATGGATTTTGACTCTCAGTATATTCACTGGCAATACAATCTTATTGAACATTTGTAGTCAATACAGAATAAACCCCGACAAAAGAACAGGTATTGTTTAAATTGCTTCTTGGGATATGAGAGTCACTGCCAGGTCCAGCATTCATTGCCCCTTCCTAATTACTGACTGAGAGGGTGATGGTGAAAGAGAAGGGACAGTTTTGGTCCATTGTTTATGGAATGAATATGGGCAGCTGGAAGGGCTATCAATGGGGGAGCATTTCAGTGACAGTGATCAGAACTCAGTGAGATTGAGAGGAGGGATGGAAATGGAGAACAATGGAGCAAGTGTAAAAAATTTCATTTGGGAATGAAATATTTTACTGAACTGTGCAGTGATTTAGCAAAAGTGGACTGAAACCAAGTACATGATGGAAAATCAGGGTCAGGGCAGTGGGAGGCCTCGAAGGATGAGACAGAGATTGTTCAGAATCTTTTCCCACAATGAGTATGTGTGGGACTCCCAGATATAGACTCTCAGCCTGGGATGTCAAAAGGCAGCAGAGTAGGGAAGACTAAACAGGGAAGGTGATGTTGGTTATCTGGAGATCAAACCTGCAGAAAGCTGAGAGGAGGATAGAAAATGCAGGGGTGACATTGAACAGGACCTGAGGAAAGCAAAGATCTGACAGGATGAAATATTTTCAACTGAATCAGGGAAATCCCAACGAACAAGAGGATTGGGGGTCATGTACTAACATGGATTGGGAACTGGTTGGCAGGACAGACACAACAAGTCTTTTTCTGAATGGCAGGTAGTTACCAATTGTCATACTACAGGGGTCAGTCCTTGGTACCCAGTTATTCATAATATACAATCATAGAATCATAGAGACCCAAAAGGTCCATCAGCCCATTGTGTCCATACTGGTCAAAAAACAACAACACAATACTTCTCATCCATTTTTCCAGCATGAGGGAATTAGATGTGGTATGTGTTCAAGAAGGAATTAGATATTGTTCTTAGGATTAAAGGGATCAAAGAATGTGGGGAGAAAGCAGGAACAGGGGATTGTGTTGGATGATCAGCCATGATCATATTGAATGGTGGAGCATTCGAGGTGTGTAAAATGATGAAGGCCCTGGACAGAGTGGGTAGGAAGGACTGATTTCCATCAGCAGAGGAGCAATAGCCATGGGGAGAGATTGAAATGAATTGGGATAGGGTTTGAGGGGAGTTGAGGAGTAACTGTTTCCACCCAGAGGCTGGTGAGATCTGGGACTCACTGACTGAAAGGGTGGGAGAGGCCAAAACCATCATCACATTGAAAAAACACTTGGATATTCAATTGAAACAGCGAAACCTCCAGAGCTATGGAGCAAAAGCTGGAAAGTGGGATGGAGCGCAATACATCTTTAACAAACCTGCTATCACCCACAGATCAGGAGAACTTTATCCGCGAACATTGGAGCAGACTTGGATCCACACACTTCATTGGGTGTCCATGTGGAAGGTTCTAGATTACATTTCAAACCTTGCTGCACACCAATGGGCTGAGGTCAAGGGTGAGGCTACAAAGAGTCTCACTGCCCCAGGGTCAGCCAAGATCACTTCTCCTAATGACTCAATGACCCCTGGAAGGTGAGAGTGCACGGACAATGGGTGAGGGTCAGGATCAGGAAGCTCCAACCTTAAAGAAAGACTTGAATTTGTGTAGCACCTGTCCCCAACTCAGGATGCCCCAATGGCTCTTTCCAGCAGTATGTGTACAGTAAGATCCCAAATACATTATGATAATTAGCAGGGAAATAGATTTTTATTGATTTTGATTGGGGTATAAGTATTGACCAGGGCCCGGGGGGGGGGGGGGGCAGGGACTGCCTGCTCTTCCTCCAACGGTGACATGGAATGGCATCTTTCACAACTGAAGGATTCCCAGTTCATCCAAAAAAAAGTATAGTTCCTTCAAAGTGTAGTTGCAGGTCGATAGTGTGGTGAAGATGTTGCTCGGTATGCTTTCCTTTATTGGGCAGTGCATTGAGTATTGGAGTTGGGAGCTGTTGCGGCTGTACAGCCCATTGGTGAGGGCACTTTTGGAATACTGTGTGGAATTGTGGTCTCCCTGCTATAGGAAAAATGTTGTGAATCTTAAAATGCTTCAGAAAAGATTTACAACGATGTTGCCAGGGCTGGAGGGTTTGAGCTATCTGGAGAGGCTGAATCGGCTGGGGCTATTTTCTCTGCAACTTTGGAGGCTGAGGGGTGACAATGTAGTGGTTCATAAAATCATGAGGGGCATAGACAGGGTGAATAGAGAAGATCTTTTCTCCAGAGTGGGGCAGTTGAAAACTAGAAGGCATAGGTTGAAGGTGACAGGGGAAAGATTTGAAAGGGACCTAAAGGTCAACGTTTTCATGCGGAGGGTGGTACATGTATGGAATGAGCTGCCAGAGGAAGTGGTGGAGGCTGGTAGAATTACAGCATTTAAAAGGCATCTGGATGGGTATATGAATAGGAAGAGTTCAGAGGGATGTGGGCTAAATGCTGGCAAAGGGGACTAGAATCATTTTGGATATCTGGTCAGCATTGATGAGTTGGATTGAAGGGTTGGTTTCCGTGCTGTACAAATCTCTGACTCGAACTGAAGTTCAATTGAACCCTTAACACCTCAGGCTCTCCCAAAGACATTTATAGACAGTTTTGTTTGAAAACCAGTCACTGTTACAATGTCGGGAAAGTGGCAGCCAGTTTCTACTCAGCAAGATCCCATGAAAAGCAATGAGGTCAAAGACCACTGTTAATGATGCTGGTTCAAAGATAAATATTGTCCTGAACTCAACCCAAAGACCCAATAATTGGGTTCAGTTGGATGGAAAATGAGGAAATGGAGTGGAAAAGAGCAGGTAGGGATTCTATGACAGCCCATTCCAGATTCCCACCACCCTCTGAGTGAAAGAAGTTCTTTCCCAAATCTCATTTGCGATGTTTATAAAGAAATCTTTCAAACCATTCATATTGTTCAGTGTCCTTTAGCTCTTGCGCTCCTTGTTCGATAAGTGTTTATTTTTTTCTGATAAAATATGAGTTCCCTGATGGGGTTTAACCTTGCCCAATCAGGGATCCCTGGCTGACAGAAAAAAAGGGGAGTGTCAGAAGTACTGATACTCTGGTACCTGACTCTGAATAACAACCTGCCAACCAACCCCCTCCTTCTGTCACCCTCAATCTCTCCATGCTTACTCTTGATGCCCCTTCAATCCAGCTTGTGCTGCCTTTGGGAGAGGTTGACCTTCCCTCCATCACCCAGGAACATGGTCATCATCCCTGCTAGCACTGCTGCCTCACAGCACCAGGTTCCCAGGTTCGATTCCAGCCTCGGGTGAATGTCTGTGTGGAGTTTGCACATTCTCCCTGTGTCTGCCTGGGTTTCCTCTGGGGGCTCTGGTTTCCTCCCACAGACCAAAGATGTGCAAATCAGGTGAATTGGTCATGCTAAATTGCCCATAGTGTATTAGTGCATTAGTCAGAGGGAAATGGGTCGGGTGGGTTTCTCTTTGGTGGGTCGGTGTGGATTGGTTGAGCCGAAAGTCCTGATGTAGGTAATCTAATCTAATCTAATCCCAGAGGAGCATTGTCTCACTCGCTCATTAGTGACAGAGCCAAATGGTGGTGAGTTTAATCCAAGCGTCACTACAGCTGAGGCGGGGGAGAGAAGGTGGCACCTTCATGTTGGTAGTGCCCTTCATTAATCCACTGCAACCCCCCTTGGGGTTGCAAGAATTCAACCACCCTCGTTCAGACAGCTCCCCTCTCTGTAAGGTAATATTACTGCACCTAGTTTAGAGCTAATTGACCATTGAAATATGACTATGGGTAGTCAGCACTGGCTGGGCAGGCAGCTACAACTGCAATTACCCTGGATACAGAAAATCCCCTTGTAATCAGGCAACACATTAGGGAGCACAGTGCCCACTGCCTCTGAAATCCCTCCCTTACTGCGAACACACTCTCAATATTCACCTTTCTCAGTTGCCATCTCAATTTCACTGTAAATTCTGTGAACTATGATCCTGCCCGACGAGCTGCCTGATGAAGGAGCAGTGCTCTGAAAGTGGATACTTCCAAAGAAACCTGTTGGACTATAACCAGGTGTTGTGCGATTTTTAACTTTGGCCATCTCACTGAGGTGCCATTTCAGACTGAAGTGTATTTCATTCATGATTTGATAAGATTAAAGCCAAATCTTCAATTCCCATCACAAAGCCCATTCTCTATCCATCACTCAGAGACAAATACCTCAGAGACACCTACAGGCAGCACAGAGTAACACATTCACACTCAATGAGATACTGACAGGGAGTACAGAATAACACATACACTCAGAGAGATATCTACAGGCACACACCCAGAGTGCCAGGCAGCACTGAGTAACAAGGCAAAAGTGAGGACTGCAGATGCTGGAGCTTAGAGTCGAGAGTGTGGTACTGGAAAAGCACAGCAGGTCAGGCAGCATCTGAGCGGCAGCAAAATCAACGCTTTGGACATCCTGATAAAGGAATTTTACTGATGAAGGCATTGATTCTCCTGCTCCTCGGATGTTGCCTGACCTGCTATGCTTTTCCACCACCACACCCTCTGAGCACTGAGTAACATGCTCACAGTCCATGCTGCCTGGAGGTGTCTCTCTGAGTGTGAACATGTTACTCAGTGCTGCATGTCAGTGTCTCTGAATAACACACCCACACTCACAGTGACACCTCAGGCAGCATTATGTAATACATACACACTCACACTCACACTCAGAGAGACACACAGCCTCCATTCTCAGTGACTAGCCTAAGAACATTACAGCTACTATCCAGCATGCAGCAGAGAGCGCACAGTACTATCCCAGCAACTCTGCCTGGATCAAAAGAGTTAAGGCGAATGCCTCAGATTGTAATTACAGAGTCCCAACAGCTTTCAGTTTCTGTCCTGTTTGGAAACTTGTAACCTCCACAGTTTCCAGATCAAAGGGATCATTTGAAAATGATTGATAATTGGCCGTCAGTCCATACTACAACGAAAGTCTTACTGATTGACAGACCAAACAGCTAATTGTGACAATGCTATTCTGAAATGCATCCAATCAGCTGAAGGGAGTGGTCCATTTCCAAAGCACACAGAAACAGAGACTGAATCTTCTTCAACTTTAATCTGTTTTGATTGACTTTGGGAGAATAAACACTAAAATTAACAGCTCAGACAGCGGAAGCTGCTCAAATTCACAGCCACAGTGATGCTTGAGGAAAACACTTGTGGAGGTTTTCTCAGTAACATGCGAATCCTGTCCCTTTAAACAGTGATAAAAATCTTAAATTGGAACTGGCGGCTGAGCAGGAAGAAGATCTGGTTTACTGAAGCAGAGACTTCTGAGGTTCACATTGTTTTGTACAGCTGACAGTTTTCAGCATCTTCAAGAGATTTTACTTAACATCACAAGTCAACCCTGACCTGTAAAACACTCCCAGGACAAGGACAGTGTGAGGTTTTACATAGGATAAAGCTCTCTCTACGCTGTCCCAATGAACTGCCTTAACTCCTGAACCTCAGAAGTGTCCCCATAGCCAGTCCTGAGAAGGAGGAGTGTTGAAATTCAGTGCTGACAATGACCTTTGTCCTGCCAGCTCAGCCCTGTTCTATTTAAAGTTGTGTCTCCTCTGTGGACTGTCTTGAACACTCTACACACATTCTGATCTCCTGATGCTCTTGCTGAGGGGAGAGGGGAGGGTCACATGGGTGAGGGCACAGGAGAAGTGAGCATTGGACTCCCAGTCAGACCCAGAGAGGGTCAGCAGGCTGCTGACACTGTAGGTGCTGTCCAAAGCTCTCAGGTAGTTACGGGTCTGAACCCCACCCGAAATGACTGCACCGTCCTTCTTCCACTGCACCTCCAGCTCATCAGGTAGAAGTGATTGGCAAGGCACACCAGGGTGGCAGTGCCCTTGGCATTGACCTGCTCCGGGGAGGGGGGCAGCAGGGTCAGCTTGGGCTGAGAGTTCTCACGGCCTAAAAGACAAAAGAAACAATTTTAATCCCTGCCATTTGAAGAAACTTCAACTCTCATAACATTCACTGGTAAAATGTTTGAACATTTGTATCCAATACCTAACAAACCCGACAAAAAAACAGCTACTGTTTAAATTGCTTCTTGGAAGTGAGTGACACTAGCAGGGCCTGCATTTATTTCTCATCCCTAATTACCCTGAGAAGTGATGGGGAAAGACAAGGAACAGTTTTGGACTCTTGATAAGGGAATGAATATGGGCAGCTGGAAGTGCTCTCAATGGGGGAGTAGTTTAATGACAGTGATCAGAACTCAGTGAGATTGAGAGTAGGGATGGAAATGGAGAACCATGCAGCAAGTGTTAAAGTTTTCACTTGGGAATGAACTATTTTACTAAACTGTGCGATGATTTAATAAAAGTGGACTGGAACCAACGATATGATGGGAAATCAGTGTCAGGGCAGTGGAATCCCTCAAAAGAAAAGACAGCGATTGTTCAGAATCTGTTCCCACAAGGAGTAAGGGGGGACTCCCAAATCTAGACTCTCAGCCTGGGATGTCAAAAGGCAGCCAGTGTAGGGAAGACCAAACAGGAAGGTGATGTTGGTTATCTGGAGTTCAAACCTGCAGAAAACCCAGAGGAGAATCGAAAATGCAGGGGTAACATTGAACAGGATGAAGTATGTCCAACTGAATCAAAGAAATCCCAACAAAGAAGAGGATTGAGTGTCATGTACTGACATGGATTGAGAACTGGTTGGCAGACAGGACAGGAAGAACGAGTCTTTTTTTCTGAATGGCAGATATTTACCAGTTGGGGTACCACAGGGATCAGTCCTTGGAACCCAGTTATTCATAATATATAATAATAGAGTCAGAGTCAGAGAGACCCAGAAGGCCCAACGGATCATTGTATCAAAAACAACTCAATAATTCTCATCAATTTACCAGCATGAGGGAATTAGATGCGGTATGTGTTCAAGAAGGAATTAGATACAGTTCTTAAGATTCAAGGGATCAAAGAACAAGGGGAGAAAGCAGGAACAGGGGACAATGTTGAATGATCGGCCATGATCATATTGAATGGTGGAGAAGGCTTGAGGGGCCGAATGGCCTACTGCTGCTCCTGAGTTTGATGTTTCTGTCCATTTCGCAGATAATGAAGGAATGTCTCTCGTCAGCTTGGGGTTGGAAGTTACATGTGTGTGGAGGTGGAAGATGTGGCCATGGTGATTAATGAATGCAGGTCAGTAAGGTGGTTAAGAAGACACATGGGATAAACTGTTTTTCTATTTCCCTTGATGGAATGAGGGCATTGCTGGATCAGCAACATTTATTGCCCATCCCTAATCCCCAGAGGGCATTTTAGAGTCAACGATTGTTGTGGGTCTGGTGTCACATGGGAAGGATGGCAGTTTCCTTCCCTAAAGGACATTAGGGAATCAGACGGCTTTTTCCTGACAATCAACAATGGTTTCATGGTCATCATTAGGCTCTTAATTCCATTTTTTTAAATTGAATTCAAATGCCACCATCTGCTGTGGCAGGAATCTAACCCTGGTCCCCAGAACATTAATCTGGATCTGTGGATTAACAGTTCAGCAATAATACCATTAGACTATCACCTCCCTCATCTCATTTTTGGTTGAGAGTGAAAGCAAGAAATTTGTTTATTCTGGAACTGTATAAAACCCCAGTTAGAGCACAGTGAGAGAACAGTGTACAGTTCTGGTCACCACATTACAGGAAGGATATGATCCTCCTAGTGATGGGGACAGTGGAGGATTTTATCAGGAATTGGGAGTTTTAGTTTTGAGGAATGCTTAGTTTGGCTGGGACTGTATTCTTTGGCACAGAGAAGGCTGAGGGGAGATTTGATCAAGGCGTGTAAAATGATGAGGGCCGAGATAGAATTGGTAGGAAGGGCTGATTTCCATCAGCAGAGAGGGCAATAACCATGGGGAGAGATTGAAATGAATTGGGAACAGGGTTCGAGGGGAATTGAGGAGTAATTGTTTTCACCCAGAGGCTGATGGGATCTGGGACTCATTGTCTGAAATAGTGGGAGAGGCAGAAACCCTCATCACATTGAAAAAACACTTGGATATTCACTTGGAACAGCGAAACCTCCAGAGCTATGGAGCAAGAGCTGGAAAGTGGGATGGAGCTCGATCCCTCTTTAACAAACCTCCGATTACCCACAGATGAGGAGAACTTTATCCGAGAACATTGGAGCAGACCTGGATCCAAATATTTCAGGAAGGAGTCACATTGGGGTGTCTGTTTAGAATGTTCCAGATTACATTTCAAACCTTGCTGCACACCACTGGGCTGAGATCAAGGGTGAGGCTGCAAAGAGTCTCAGTATCCTGGGATCAGACAGGGTCACTGCTCCTAATGACCCCATGACCCCTGGAAGGTGAGAGTGCGCAGACAATGGTGAGGTTCAGGATCAGGAGACTCCAACCTGAAAGAAAGACCTGCATTTGTGTAGCACCTGTCCCCAACTCAGGGTGTCCCAATGGCTCTTTCCAGCAGACTTTGCACAGTGAGATCCCAAACACAGTATGATAATTAGCAGAGAAATAGATTTTTAGTGATTTTTATTGGGGCATAAATATTGACCAGGACACCAGAGGGAACTGCCTGCTCTTCATCCAACAGTGCCATGGAATAGCACCTTTCACAACTGAAAGACTCCCAGTTCAACCAAAAAAAAGTTCATTGAAAGTGGAGTTGCAGGTAGATAGGGGAGTGACGAAGTAATTTGGTATCGTTTCCTTTATTGGGCAGTGCATTCAGTATTGGAGTTGGGAGCTGTTGTGGTTGTGCCAGACATTGGTTAGGTCACTTTTGGAATACGGTGTGTTATTCTGGTCGCTCTGCTGTAGGAAAAATATTGTGAACCTTAAAATGCTTCAGAAAAGTTTTATAAGCGTGTTGCCAAGGTTGGAGAGTTTGAGCTATCGGAGGAAGCTGAATAGACTGAGACTATTTTCCCTGGATTGTTGGAGGCTGAGGGGTGACCAAACAGAGGTTTTTAAAATCATGAGGGGTATAGATACGGTGAATAGAGAAGATCTTTTCTTCAGAGTTGGTGAGTCCAGAACTAGAGGGCTGAACGTGACAGAAGAAAGATTTAAAAGGGACCTAAGGTGTGACGTTTTCATGCAGAGGGTGGTACATTTTTGGAATGAGCTGCCAGAGGAAGTGGTGGAGGCTGGTATGATTACAATATTTAAAAAGCCATCTGGATGGGTATATGAATAGGAAGGGTTGAGAGCGACATGGGCCTGATGCTGGCAAATGGGACTAGATTAATTTAGGGTATCTGGTCAGGATGGATGACTTGGACTGAAGGGTCTGTTTCTGTGCTGTACATCTCCATAACTGTAATTGTATTTCAATCGAGCCCCTAACATCTCAGGCTCTTCCAAAGACATTTACAATTTGTTTGAAAACCAGTCACTTTTGCAATTTCAGGAATGGGGCAGCCAATTTCTACACAGCAAGATCCCACTAGAAGCAATGAGATCAAAGAGCATTCTTCATGATTTTGGTTCAAGGATAAATATTGTCCTGAACTCAACCCAAAGAGAAAATAATTTGGTTCAGTTGGATGTAAAATGAGAAAATGGAAGGTAAAGGAGAAGATAGGATTGCTGGTTAGTGATGGGATTGATTGATACCAGAAGATAAAAGGAAGGGAAAGAATTTTTGAATATTAACGGAACCATAAAAGTGCAGGGAAAATCAATAATAGAACAAACTTAAAGGGTTTGTATCTAAATGCACAAAGCATTCCGAGTAAGGTAGACAAAGTGATGCCATAAATCGAGGTAAATTGAATGTCCAAGGAATTTAAACGAGTTAAAGTGGAGGAGGGCTCAGGAGAGGTTATTCAAGTTTCTAGAAGACGTACGAGGACAGAGAGTGTGGAAAGGAACAAGAGTCGAACATCAAGCACAGCAGATAAGTGGATAATGATGAGAAGGAGGGCAGTCAATGCAGGACTGAGAGTGTTGTACTTAAATACACACAGTATACACAATGAGCTTGTAGTGCAGATTGAAACTGGCAGGTACGATGTTGTGGGTATCACAGAGACATGGCTGTAATGGGATCCGGGCTGGGAACTAAATATCCAAGGATACATGTCCTATCAAAAGGACAGGTAGATGGGCAGAGGGACAAGAGTTGCCTTGTTAGTATGAAATGAAATTAAATCAAAGCAAGAAGTGATATAGAGTCAGAAGGTGTAGAATGTGTGTGGGTAGAGTTGAGGAACCGCAAGAAATAAAGAATCTGATGCACGTTATGTCCAGGTCTCCAAGCAGTAATTAGGGTGTGGGGAAGGAAATCAATCAGGAGACAGAAAAGCCGCATACAAAATGTCAGGGTAGGCCTCAATGGATAGGTGGACTGGGTAGCCCGTCTCAAGAAAAGGATTTCATGGATGTCTACGAGATGGTTTTTGAAACAGCTTGTGGTTGAGCCATTATGGAACAGGCAGTTCTGGATTCAGTGAAGTGTAATGAGGCAAACTTGATCAATGAGCTGAAGGTGAAAGTATCCCTGTGGATAAGTGACCATAATATGATAGAGTTCCCCCTGTAGTTTGAGAGGGAGAAGCTGCAATCAGATGGAACAGTATTTCAGTTGAGTAAAGGTAACGATAAAGACATGAGGAAGGAGCTGGCTAGAGTTGATTGTAAGGGGAGCCGAGCAGGTAAAATGGTGGGGCAGCAAACAGCAGAGTTTCTGGGCGTAATTCAGGAAGCAGAGTAGGAACTCATCCCAAAAAAGAAGAAACACACTAAGGGGAGGACAAGGTAACCATGGCTGATGAGGGAAGTCACGGACAGCATAAAAGCAAAAGAAAACAAACGCACAATGTGGTCGGGAAAAGTGGGAAGCCAGAGGGTTAGGAAGCCTTTAAAAACCCGGAGAGGATAAATAAAAAAAACATTAAAGGTGGAGAAGGGGGAATGTGGGGGTAAGTTAGCCGGTAATACTTAAGAAGAATGCACGAGTTTTATCAGATGTATAAAAAGGAAGTGGAAGGCAAAAATATACATTGGATCGCTGGAAAATGAGGCTGGAGAAAGAATTATAGGAAGTGAAGAAATTGCAGAGGAATTGAATCGAAGCTGAAAGGTCTGAATATGGATAACTCACCCAGACTAGATGAACTACATGAGTGTGTTCGGAAGGAGACCACTGAGGAAATTATGGAGGTATTGGAGATGATCTTTCAGGAATCAATGGAGTCAGGGTATGACAGTGTGGTGGGGAGGGATTTGATGGGGGCAAGGGACTTGAAAGTGGCTCACATAACAGCCCTGATTAAGAAGGGAGGGAGGGAGGGAGGGAGAAGATGGGAAATTATAGGCCAGTTAGCCTGGACTCAGTTGTTGGTAATGTTTTAGACTTCCTTCGAATATGGGTGTAGAGGATGAAATTGTAGAGGACTTGGAGGTGTAATTGTAAACTAGGGCTGAGTCAACACGGCTTCATCACGGGGAGGTCATGCCTGCAAATCTGTTAGAATTCTTTAAGGAGGCAATGAGCCAGTCAGACAAAGGAGAGTCCAAGGAAGTAATGTATTTGGATTTCTAAAAGGCCTTTGACATAAGATAAAAGCCTACAGTGTGAGGGCCGAGGTACTGGCATGGACTGAGGACTGGCAGGTTGGCATAAAGCAGAGAGTGAGGAAAAATGGCAGTTGGTGACTGGTAGAGTCCTGTAGGTGTCAATGTTGGGACCTTAACTATTCACATTATACATTAACAATCTGGATGAAGGAAGTGAAGACATTGTTGCTAAGTTTGCAGATGACATGAGATAGGTGGAGGGACAGGTAGTGTTGAGGAAGTGGGAAGGCTGTAAAAGGTCCTGGATAGGCTGGGAGAGTGGACAAAGAATTGGCAGATAGAATACAATGTGTTACAGTGTGAGGTTATGCACTTTGGTGGGAAGAAGAGATGCAAAGACTGTTTTCTAAATAAGGAAAGCTTTTGGAAATCTAAAGCACAAACCTCATTCAGGTTTCTCTTCAGGTGAACAGACAGGTCCAGTTTGTGCTTGGGAAGGCAAATGAAATGCAAGCATCCATTTCAATAGGGCCAGAATACAAGAGCAGAGATGTAGTGCTGAGGCTGTGTAAGGCTCTGGTCAGACTGCATTTGGAATATTGTGAGCAGGTTTGGGACCCATGTTCGAAGAAACGATGTGCTGGCATTGGAGGGGTTTACACGAATGATCCTGGGGATGAAGGGCTTGTCATATGAGGTGCGGTTGAGGACTCTGGGTCTGTACTCGATGGAGTTTAAAAGGATGAGGAGGGATCTTATTTAAATTTGCTGAATACTGATCAACCTGGATAGAGTGGTTGTGGAAAAGATGTTTCCAAAAACAGGAGAGACTCGGTAACCAAGGCACAGCCTCAGAATGAAGGGCCGACCCTTTAGAGCTGAGATGAGGAGGAATTTCTTCAGCCAGAGGGTGGTGAATCTGTGGAACTTATTGCTACAGAGGGAAGTGGAGGCCAAGTCACTGAGTGTATTTAAGACAAAGATAGATAGGTTCGTGATAGTTAAGGGGATCGAACGTTCCTGTGGAGTAGGCAGAAGAATGGGGTTGAGAAGCATTTCTGCCAAGATCAAATGGCAGAGCAGATTCCATGGGCTGAATGGCTGATTTCTGCCCCTATTTCTTAAAATCTTCTGGAGAGTTTCCCCAAAACCCTGGAACACTGAACCCACAGGACTGTGAGCCCTGCTGTAACTGTTTGTCATCAGAACTTTGCCAAGAGATGACCAAAGGGTGAAGAGAGTGTGCATTTAGGTGGGAACTTCAGAATGCTTCTTAGCTCTTGGAATATCATGAGCACAGGAAGTGTGGTCAGTGACAGCAGTTGGAGCTCCGGGTTCCGGAGCTTGAGCAGCAGCTGGTGTCAGTGCGGAGCATCTGTGAGGCTGAGAGCTGCGTGGAGAGCACGTTTCTAGATGTGGTCACTCTGCAGTTGCAGAGTATGCAGGGAGAGAGGGAATGGGGGAGCAGCAGACAGTCCAAAAGGACCAGGTAGCTAGTAGAGGAATCCCCTGAGTGCATCCCATTCTCCAACCGGGATTCAGTTCAGAATCCTGATGAGAATGATGGTTCATCTCTGAAGTGCAGCCAGAGCCAAGTCCCTGGCACCAAGGTGGAGGGTTCAGCTGTACAGGGGGGCACAAGTAAGACTGGAAGAGGGATAGTGAGAGGAGATTCGAGAGTGAGAGCAATCGATAGATGTTTCTGCAGTTGCAGATGGGAATCCAGGATGGTGTGTTGTCTCCCTGGTGTCAGGGTCAAGGATGTCTCTGAGCGGCTGCAGAGCACCCTGAGGGGAGAAGGGGAACAGTCAGCAGTCATGGTCCACATCAATCCCAGTGACAGAGGGAGAAAAGGGATGTGGTCCTGCAGTCAGAATTTAGGGGGCTCTGGAGGGAATTAGCACTGGGAGCTCAACAGTAAGAATCTCCGGATTGCTCCCAGTGCCCCACCCAAGTGAGAATAGGAACAGGAGGGTAACACAGGTGAATGTGAAGCTGGAAAGAGGATCCAGTGGGAGGGCTTTAGATTCTTGGGCATTGGGAGTGGGTCTGGGGGAGATGAGACCTGGACAGACCAGACAGCGTTGTTCCTGAACTGAGCTGGGACTGAGTTCTTTTGGGATGATTTACTAGTGCTGTTGGAGAGGGTTTAAACTAACTTGGCTGGGCTGTGGGAGCCAGGGGGGATAATCAGTGAGGAACACCAAGGACCACAGAATCCTCAGAGCAGTCAATAAGTCAGCACCCAGTGGGAAGGATGCAGAGGAATACAAATGCAAGTAATTACAGATACCTGCAAACGTGATAGAGTCATTATAAATGGCTCTTTAATTTTTGAATATAGACTGGGTAGTAGCAGTTTAACAGGCAGGGAGGGGCCAGAGTTGTGAGAGTCTGTTCAGATGAATTTTCAGGTGGCATTGTGTCCAGTGAAGAAGGCTGTCCAAGAGTACAATGGGAACTTGACCAACTGGGCCAGTGGGCTGAGGAATAGCAGATGGAGTTTAATTCAGATAAATGTGAGTGCTGTACTTTGCAAAGCCAAACCATGGCAGGACTTTTACGGTTAATGGTAGGGCCCTGTGGAGATTTGCTGAACAAATAGACCGAGGGGTGAAGGTGCAGGTGCAGGTGCATTATTCCTTGACAGTGGAGTCACAGGTAGACAGGGAGATGAAGAAGGTGTTAGGTATGCTTGCTTTTCTTGGTCACTGCATTGAGTATAGGAGTTGGGACATCATTTTGCAGTTGTACAGCAGGTGGTGAGGTCACTTTGGGAATAATGTGAACAATTCTGATCATCCTGAGATAGGAAGGATGTTGTTAAACTTAAAAGACAGCGGAAAAGATTTACAAGGATATGGCCAGGAATTGGAGGGTTTCAGCTGTCGGGAGAGGCTGAAGAAATGGGCCTATTTTCCCTGCAGCATCTAAGGCCTCGGGGTGACCTTATAGATGTGCATAAAATCATGAGGGACATGGACAGGGTGTATATCCATGGTCTTTTCCTTGGTAAGGGGAGTCCAAAACAAGATGACATAGGTTTAAGGTGAGAGACAAAAGAGTCAAAAGGGACCCGAGCGGTAACTTGTCACGCAGAGGGTGGCGTGTGTCTGGATCGAGCTGCCAGAGAAAGTGTGGGAGGCGGATAAAATTATAACATTTAAAACACATTGGGATGGGAACATGGATAGGAAGGGTTTAGAGGGATGGACGCCAAATGCTGGCAAATGGGATGAGGTCAATTTAGGATATCTGGTTAACACGGGCAAGTTGGACTGAAATGTCTGTTTCCACGCTGTATGACTCCATGAATATGAGCAGCTGGAAAAGCTGAGACTTTTTTCCCCTGAAGTGAAAGAGTCTGAGGAGTGACAACATAGAGGTTTATAAAATCATGAGGGACATAGATAATATGAATCATTCAGAAAGCAGGTGAAATTTTGTAGAAATGGCAAAAAATATTCCCAAAGATCATTCCAGGGATGAGGAATATCAGTTATGAAGATAGTTTGGAGAATTTGGGACTGTCTTCTTTGGAGAAGGCTGAGAGGAGATTTGTTCGAGGAATTAAAATCAGGAGGGGCCTAGATACAGTAAATAGGGAGAAAATATTCCCAATTGAGAAAGGATTGAGACTGAAAGACCACAGATTGAAAGTAATAGGGAAAAGTAACAAAAGTGAGATGGGGAACAACATTTTTGGCCAGCAAGTGGTTAAGATCTGGAATGCACTGCCTGAGAGTGTGGTGGAGGCAGCTTCAATTGAAACATTCCAAAGGGAATGAGACTGTTATTTGAAAAGGAACAATGTGCACAGTGACAGGGAGAAGGCAGGAGAATGACACTCAGTGAATTGCTCATTCGGAGAGCCAGTACAGACAGGATAGACAGAATGGCCTCCTTGTGCACTGTAACAATTCTGTGATTGTGTGATTGAGCAGAGTTAAAGCTGGGGGAGGTGGGAGCTCGGTGTCTCACTGTGCTGCTGCTGCTGCTGCTGCTGCTGCTGCTGAGGTCAGTGAGATCAGAAACTGGGACAGGGAGCCAGAGCTCACATCAAACTCTGCCCATGTCCGTCACACTGAGACTGGCAGGATGCTACTCACTGATTTCATTCCATGCTGCAGGAATGGGACCACAGGCTGCAAATGGACAGAGCTCCTCCACATGGTGAGTAAAACTGACTGACTTATATCTTGCTTTTTAACGGGGTTATAGGACTACAGAAATACAGGTGTACACCGTATGGGACGCGGTGTTCCTCAATAAAATATTTCCTTCACTGCAACACTTCAACAATTCAGTATTTGTGTTTTATAAATTGTGGTTAGAGATTGAACGGGTTAATAATGGATGATTGAGGTTTGCTTACTCAGTCTGAGCTTGGTTCCTTTACAGAACGTACGCCATAGTAAGAGCTCCCAGTGCAGAGGCTGGACAAAAACTTCTGCTCTCTGCTTCCCTCCCTCACTCTCAACCTCTCCCTGTCTCTCTGTCTCTTACTCAGTCTCACCCTCTCCCTGCCCTCCCTCTGTCTCTTTGGGTTGTGTCCAGCTGGGCTTGTGCAGTTTGTGAACTTTATTTTTCGATGTTAAATCTTGCAGCTGCTCTTCATGTGTGGCCATGGAGTGTAAGAGGGAAACGTGAGGCCTTCAGTGAGCAGTGGACACCACAAGGACTGGAGTGTGGCGTGTACAGTGACAATCCTGGTATGGGGTAATTTGTTCAATTTCATTTACATATAACTGTGGATGTGTCAGTGCAGGAGGTGGGACTGTGTGTATGTCACAAAAATGTGGAATGTGTCAGTACAGGTGGTGGTGCTGTGCACATTGAGGTTTTTGTACGGCTCTGTATCACCGTGAAGGCCAGCTGTAACGTTGCTGACAGTAATAGTCAGCGCCATCCTCATTCTGAACGTTGCCGATTCTCAAGGTGAAACTGGTCCTGATCCACTGCCGGTGAATTGCTCGGAGACTCCTGTGAATCGAGTTGTGCACTGTAGATCAGGAGAGAGGGTTTCTGACCTTCTCGCTGCTGGTACCAAGCAAGGTAGTTGGTACTGCTTTGACTGGTCGTACAGGTGATGGTTGCTGTCTGGCCCAGTCCCACTGACAACACCCGGGATAGACTGGGTCATGATGATGTCCCCACTGATACCTGAGGGGTCAGAGAGGAGCACAGTGAACTTTCACAGAAAGAGCCTGTCAAATGAGAGATTGTCGGAGACACTGAGCTTTCCTCTGGTTTCAGCATTTTCCCTTCAATCACAAGTCAGTGGAATTGGAGTGAAATGGAGAGCAGCTAAAGATTCAAGGTGGAAGGAGAGAGATTTGTACCTGCGACACAGAATGCCAGGGGCCAGATCAGCTGGATGTGTGAAATCATGGTGTGTGCTCCTGTCCCTGTGCCTGGTTCCTGATAAACTCTCCCTTCACTGGGCTCTGCTTTATAAAGCTGCAGCCTGTGAGAGTCTGACTGGGTGTTCCTCAGTATGTAAATGGCATCAGGCAGAGAGAACCACATAGCGCCTCACACTTCGTCTTCTCTCTCTCTCTCTCTCTCTATCTCAGAGAGTCATTGATGTGAACAGCACTGAATGAGGCCATTTGGCCCATTGTGACTGTACTGTTAAACAAAGATCTGATGACACTAATCCCATCCTCCAGCTCTTGGCCCATTACCCTGGAGGCTGCAGCAACACAAGGGAATATCTAAATACTGCTCCAATGTCACGAGAGTTTGTGACTCAACCAGCCTTTCAGGCAGTGAGTTCCAGACTCCCACCACCCTCTGGGTGAAAACATTCCTCCTCAACTCTCCTCTCACTCTCCAACTCGATTGGGCTTGGACTCAGAAGGATAAGAGAGGATCTGATTGAAATGTATAATATTCTAACAGGGCTGGGCAGGGAGGAGGTTTCCCCTGGTTGGGGAGTCTGGAACCGGGTGGACAGTCTCAGAGGGATACGGGGTAGACCATTTCAGACTGAGATGAGGAAACATTTCATCACTCAGAGGATGGTCGATCTGTAGAATTATCTTCCACTGAAGGCTATGGAGGACAAGGAACTGAATATATTCAAGAGAAAGAGAGAGAGATATTTGTTTTGCATTTGAACAGCATGAAGAGAATGGGGAGAAAGTAGGAAGGTGACTTCAAGAGAGAGGATCAGCCATGATCATACTGAATGACAGAGCAGTCTCAAAGGGCCGAATCGTCTACTCCTGCAGCAGTTTCTATGTGTCCATGTCTGTTTTTCCTTCAATCTCTGTCCCAGGTTATTGAGTCCTTGACTCATGTAAAAAGTGCCTTCCTACTCACCCTATCACTGCTCTGAATAATCTTATCCCCCTCTATCAGGTCCCCTCTGAACCTTGACTGCTGCAAGGAAAACACCCCAACCTTTCCAATCTTTCCTCACAGCTGACCCTCCGTCCCAGGCAGCATCCTGGTAAACCTCTGCACCCTCTCAAGTACAATTACATCCTTCCCAGAATGTGGTGAACAGGACCTGTCCCTCTGTCTCTCTCTTTCTCTCTCACTCTGTCTCAAAGCCACTCTCTCCAACTTACACTTCCTTACTCTGTCTCATAATCTCTATTTCTGCATCTTTCTCTCTCACTGTCACTCGCTACATTGCTCGCTTCAATTGAAAGCCTCCAAATGTTAATTACCCCTCTCTATTCCTCTCTCTGTCTCTTCCTCCCTCTCTGCATCCCAATCTACAGTCTCTCTCCTCCATCTCTGTCATTCTGTCTCTTACCATACTCATGTCTCTCTCTCTCTCTCTCTCTCTCTCACACACACACTCAAACCTACCCACTCTCTCTTGATTCCCTTCACTCTTGGTATCACACCCATCCTATCTCTTTCTCTATATCCATCCCTATCAGTCACATCTTGTTTCTCTCTCTCCCTATCCCTCAACCACACCACTTCTACCTCCCTCTACCTCTCTCAGTCCCTGCACATATCTCACACTGTCTCAGATGCCCCTCCCTCTATCGCTCGATCACACACACAATTTGCCTCGACCTCTCTCTTTGTCTCGCTTCTCTCTCTTTCTCACAATGTCCCAGGTGGTGACAGTTGAATTCAGGATAAATCTCCCTCTGCTCTGCCCCACTAATGGATGTTAACCCTTGACCCAGAAGCATGTTTTTTCCTGGATTAACTCCCCATTTCTCACATTGACCAGGGTTTGACCTTGTTCAGGAAGAGGGACAGATTATTGTCAAATGAAAGGCAGTTCTGTTCTGTTGGCCTATTCTCACTGGGGACTGGTTTGGACACAAACCTCATTCCATGAAGGCTCCGCAGAGAGAGGAGATCCTTAGGCCATCAGTGTGAGCTGAAGGGACAGGACAGGCTCTGACCCACTGACCCAGCCTGTCCATCCACAACATGCTCCAATCCTTTTCCCTTTCCTTCCCCTTCCATGATCAGTCTCTGAATCAGGCTGTTTGACTGGGATGAGGGCTGGATCATCACACAGTTACAACAGAAAGGAACTGACCCCACACCCACCAGGTGTTCATGACGCACTGGACTCTCCAACAGAGTCCACTAAACATGGAATTCAGTTCACAGGGCTGCTCGATAGAGAGACATGGGCCTCCTTCCCACAGAAGTTCCCAGAAGAGACCAGTAAACATGGGCTCCTTCCTGCTGGAACCTCCAAGAAAGACCAGTAAACATGGGCCTCCTATTCATTGGACTTTCTGATTCAGACAAGTAGATGATTGAGTTTTTGAAGAAGTAATCACGAAGATAGATAAAGGTAGAGCAGTACAATCTGTCTACTTGGACTTTAGCAAGGCCTTAGACAAGGTTCCTCATGGTAGACTGCTCAGTAAGATTATGTCACATAGGATCCAAGGAGAGCGAACCAATTAGATATAAAATTGGCCTGATGATAGGAGGCAGAGGCTGGTGAGAGACGGTTGTTCTTCAGACGGGAGGCCAGTGACTAGCCGTCTGCCACAAGAATCGATCCTGGATCTACTGTTGTTCATCATTTATATGAACAATTTGGAGAGAAAATAGCAAGAACGGTCAGTAAGTTTGTGGCTGACATTAAAATTGTTGGCATCGTGGACAGGGAAGAAGGTTATCCAAGAGTGCAATGTCATCTTGATCAACTGGGCCAGTGGGTCAACAAATCCAGATGGAAATTTTGATAAATGCAAGGAGTTACATTTTGGTAAGACAAACCAGGGCAGGAATCACACGATTAATGGTAGAGCCATGGGGAGTGTTGTTGAACAGAGAGACCAAGGGGTACAGGTACATAGTTCCTTGAAAATGGTGTCACAGGTAGACAGGGTGATGAAGAAGGTATTTGGCACGCTCACCTTCACTGGTCAAAGCAGGGAGTACAGGAGCTGGGGCATCATGTTACAGCTGCACAAGGCATTGGGAAGGCCACATTTGGTCACTGTGTACATTTCTGCTCACCCTGCTATAGGAAGGAAGTTATTACACTGGTTTGGATAAAAGAAAGATTAACAGGGATGTTATCAAGATTGGAGGGCTTGAATTATAAGGCGAGGATGGATATGCAAAGATGTTTTTCCAGGGAATGCAGGAGATTGAGGGGTGACCTTATAGAGGTTTATAGAATCATGAGGGTCATAGATAAGGTGAATAGACAAAGTGTTTTCCCCCAGCGTAGGAGAGTCCAGTACTAGAAGGAATAGGTTTAAGTTGAGGGGGGAAAGAATTAGAAGGGACCTGAGAGGCAACCTTTTCACACAAAGGTTGGTGTGTATGTGTAATAAGCTGCCAGAGGAAGTGGTAGAGGGGAGTACAGTTACTACATTTCAAGGAGGTTTTTACAGCAACATGGATAGGAAGGATTTAGAGAGGATTGGGCCAAACACAGGCAAATGGGACTAGTTCAGTTTTGGAAACTTGGTCAGTATGGATGAGTTGAGCTGAAGGGCCTTATGCCATGCTGTAAACCTCTATGACTCTATGATGATGTATACATGGGCCACCTTCCCACAAGACCAGTAAACATAGACCTCCTTCCCACGGGAACCTCCAATAGACACCAATAAACATAGACCTCCTCCTCACTGGATGCTTCAGGAGAGACCAGTAAACATGGGCCTCCTTCCCACTGGACTGTCCAGTACTTGAGCTGCAAACCCCACATCCTCTCCATCATGAAGGTCTCTTATTTCAACCTCTACAACACTGTCTGTCTCTGCACGACTTCAGTCCCCTGGCCACAGAAACCCCAATTCCTGTTTGTCCCACCTCCTAACTATTGATTCCAATGTCCTCTCCCAGCTTTCTGAAGGCACATTCCATAAACCCCAACTTGTCTGATATGGAGTGGTCCCTTCCTTGTCTGACATCTGAAGTCGTTCAAGAATGGCCCCCGAACTCACTGCCAGCCAATTGCCTCCATGGCCTCCCTCCTCCCTCACTCTGTGTCCTGCTGCAGACTCACATTCCCTCCCTCCCCCTTCCACCTTCTGTCTCTGGTCTCCTGCCCATTGATGCTTCCTCCATCCCACCATTGACAGCAGAGCCTTCAGGCCCCTACAGCGTGCTCTCTGACCTCCTGCCCTTCATCCCTCCTCCTCTCAATTGTTGTGCTATTGAATATATTGTTCAGTCTCATTGCTTTTGGTTTACTGTTCCCTTGTCATTGATTTGCTGACTTATTCTAGTAAATCTAGTCTGGCCTGTTCCCTGAGTTGGTTCAAGAGTGTTTGAGAAAGCATTCTTCTGTAAACTGGGTTGTCTGTTTCTCCCAGTCTTTGTGTAAAGGTAAGACTAAGTGGGTGTAAGTTCTTATACAGCACAGACAAAGGTCATTGGGCCTATAGTGACTCTTAGTCAAATGAGTCCAATGAGTCCCATTTACCCAGCCCTTCCTGTCTTACCCTGCAATTGTTTCCTTTTCAGCTATTTCTCCAAATGCCCTTTTGAAAGTTGCTGTTGAATCCACTTCCACTCACCTTGCAGACAGTCATCATGAACTCGCTGGATAAAAATGTTCCTATCTTCTCTCTTGTTCTTTAGACTCTTTCTGAAAATTATGCCCTCTGTTTACTGACCCTCCTGCCTGGAGAAACAATTTGTCCTGTATTTACTGCATCCAAACTCTCTAATTGTGAACCCCTCATTGAGTGAGACCTATTTCCAGCACAGGGGGAGAACATTCAGCCTGTCAGGTAAATGCTGTCATTTCATGGAGCAATCCAGTCAGTCCCATCCCCTCCCCTGCTCGACCCCCAGGGCCTTGCAGGTTTATTTCCATCAAGAGCCCATCCAATCTGCCATTGCAATAACTGAGTGTCTTCACCTGCCTCACCTGAATGGGCACTAATTTCCACGTCATTACCAATTGCTGCTAAAAACAAAGTTCTTCCTGACACCCCATATCTCTTGACCAACAAAATGTAAGGTAACTTAAATGTGAAGATAGGATTTTGTCTCCACACGGACTGTGCTGTGGTTACTCTTACTGATACTGTCATGGACAGATACACCAGCAGCAGGCAGATTGGTGAGGGTGATAGTGAGTATGTTTTTCCCTCTTGTTGGTTCCCTCACCACCTGCCCCAGGTCCAGTCTAGCAGCTGAATCAGGTGGAACCTGACCAGCTTGCTCAGTAGTGATGCTTCTGAGCAGCTCTTGATAGTGGACTTTGAAGTCCCTTACTCAGGGTATATCTGCATCCTTCCCACCCTCAGTGCTCCCTCCAAGTGTTGTTAAACATGGAAGAGGACTGACTGCTCAGTTGAGGTTGGAGGGGAGGGCGGTGCTATGTGGTAATCAGCAGTAGGTTTCCTTCCCCATGTTTGACCTGCTGTCATGAGACTTCATGGGTTCCATAGTTAATGGTGAGGACTCACAGGGCAACTCCCTTCTGACTGTACACACCACTGTGTTGCCTCCCCTGCTTGGTCTATCCTGCCAGTTATAAACTGAATGAGGGAACAATTTTGTTTAGGTTTCACAGCTTGGAGACAGAGCTGCTGTTTGATTCTGTTTCTGATCTCCAAGTGCAAGCCTGTGTGTTTGTGAGAGATTGACTGACACATTTTCCATCACTGTGCTGTTTCTGCAAAAATTAAATCCCAGAACTAGCCTCCTGTGCTGTCAGATTCCAGGGAGTGCAGACAGTTCACAGTTTTCTCCCGTCTCAGTAACAAACGTCCAGCTGCTCTGAGCTCCTTCTTTCACTTCCTCTTTTGGTGAAGTTTCAACTTTGCGGTCTGACAGTCGTTGTAGTTATTTTTTACACTGGGGCTTTCTGCTGTGGTCAGAATCTCTAATAATAAATGTTCAATCAGTGACAATCACAGCAGCTAAGAACAGTCAGGACTGAGGAGCCTGGACTCACTGTGAAACATATTGGGAAGATCAAAGCCATCCTTTTCATCTCCTGGTACAAACTCCATCTCTCTCCCTGGGAGTCTGCTGCACAACCAGACACTTTACAAATGTGGCCACATCTCTGAGAATGATCTGAGCTCGATATCCTCCATATTAAACAGACCAGCCGCTGAAAATCTCAGTCATGCCGGTGGGACTCCAAACATGACCATTCCAATGTTGTTTTGGCACACATCACAGCAATCACCCTCCATAAACTTCAGTTCATCCCAAATTCTGATGTCTGTATCCAAACTTGCATCAAGTCCTGTTCCCCCAACCCCCGCACCCTGTGTCTACATTGGCTCCTGGTCCAGCAACATCTTGATTTTCAAGTTCTCATCCTTGTTCGCAAATCCCTCTCTGCCCTTCACCGTCCCTATCTCTGTAACCTCCTCCAAGCTGCCTCAGTTAGTGTGATCAGCAATCCTGGACGTATGGCTCTCTGTTTCTTCATCGAAGTCATTGCGAAATATCATAAAAAGCTGAAATAGTGAAACAGAGAGATCTTGGAGTTCAGGTACACGGTTCTCTGGAAGTTGAGTCACAGTTCGAAAGGGCAGTGAGGAAGGCTTTTGACACACTGGCCTTCATCAGTCAGGGCATTGAGTATAGAAGTTGAGAAGTTATGTTACAATTGTACAGAACGTTGGTGAGGTCGCACTTGGAGTATTTGGTCACCTTGTTATAGGATGGACATTATTTAACTGGAACGAGTTCAGAGGAAATGTACAAGCATGTTGCCAGGACTCGACAATCTGAGTTTTTGTGAGAGGTTGGACAAGCTAGGACTTTTTTCTGAGAGTGTAGGAGACTGAGGGGTTTTTTTTAGAAGTGTATAAGACCTTGAGAGACATGGATAGGGTGAATGCACTCAGTCTCTTTCCCAGGGTTGGGGAATTGAGGATGAGAGAGCATCAGTTTTAGGTTAGAGGGGAAAGAATAAAATGGAACCTGAGGGGCAACTTGTTTATACAGAGGGTGGCATGCATATGGAATGAGCTGTCAGTGGAAGTGATTAAGGCAGGTATATTAACAACTTTTAAAATGGCATTTGGACAAATACATGGATAGGAAAAGCTCTGAAGGATATGGGCCAAGTGCAGGGAAATGGGGTTAGCATGGATGGACATTTTGGTTAGCACGGACCAGTGTGGACCAAAACGCCTGTCTCTGTGCTGCAGGACTCGATGACTCTTTGACTCTATAATGCCATATGTTTTCCATGTTTATGGACAGTCACTCAAACACAGAAACAAAGGAACTAGGAGCAGGAGGAGGCCATTCAGCCCTTCGAGTGGGCTCTGCCATTCAATATGATCATGGCTGATCATTCAACTTAGTCCCTGTTCCCACTTTTTCCCCAGAACCTTAATCCCTTTAGTCCTAAGTCCCTTTAGACCTATCTCCTTCTTGAAAACGTTTAATGTTTTGGTCTCAACCGCATTCTGTGATAGAATATTCCACGAGCTTCCCACTCTCTGGCTAAAGAAATGTCTCCTCATCTCCGTCTGATATAACCTGAAATTCCCTTTTCTTTAAACTGTAATTCCTGGTTCTGGATTCTCCAATGATCAGGAACATACTTCCTGTGTTTTTCCGGTCTTTTCCTGTTAGGATTTTAAAGGTTCCAATGTGATTCCTCTCAATCTTCTAAACTCCAGTGAACATAGTCCTAACTGATCCAGTTTCTCATCAGACATAAGTGCTGTCATCCCAGAAATCAGTCTGGTAAACCTTCGCTGTCTTCCCTCCACAGCCAGAATATCCTTCATCAGATAAGGATACCAAAACTGCACACAATACCGTCATAAAATCACACAGTACAGAACAGGCCCTTCAGCCTATTAACTGTGTACCAGCCAAACGACACTAAACCTACACCAATTCCACTTTCCAACATGAGGCCCATAGGTAGAATGTTATGACATTTCAACTGCTCACCCAAGTACTTTTTAAAGTTTGTGAGGTTTCCCATGTCAACTACCTTCCCACGCTGTGCGTTCCAGACCCCCACCACACTCTCTGGGTAAAAAACATTTTCCTCAAAACATCTTGAAACTTCCTATCTTTCAGATTGAATGTAAACCAACTTGTTATTGACCCTCCCATGAAGGAGAACAGCTGCTTTCTCTCCTCCCTGTCCATTCCCCTCATTACCTTATACACCTGTATCAGGTCCCCCCCTCCACCTTCTCAGCTCTGAAGAAAACAACCCGAGCTGATCCAATTTCTCTTCATCACTGAAAGGTTCCATCCCACACAACATCCTGGTGATTCTCCTCTGTACCCAATCCAGTGCAATCACATCCTTCCTATGGTGTGGTGACCTGAACTGCACACAGTACTCCAGCTGTGGCCTAACAAATGTTCTGCTTAACTGCAGCATATCCTCCTGCTTTTATAGCCAATACCTGAAATGACCAAGGCAAGTGTCCCCTGTGCCTCATAACTGATCTGTTAACCTGTCTTGGCACATTCAGGGATCAGTGGACAAGTACCCCAAGATCACTCTGTTCCTTTGAGCTTTCTCAGGTCAAAGAACAAGGGACAAAGAAAATTACAAAACAGGAACAGGCCCTTCGGCCCTCCAAGCCTGCACTGATCCATAGCTTCTATCTAGACCTATCATCAATTTTCCAAGGATCTGTATCCCTCTGCTCCCTGCCCATTCATGCATCTATCTCGATACATCTTTAATGATGCTATCATGCCCGCCTCTACCACTTCCGCTGGCAACGTGTTCCAGGTACCAACCCCTCTCTGCGTAAAGAACTTTCCATGCATATCTCCCTTAAACATTTCTCTTCTCACCTTGAACCCATGGTCCCTCGTAATTGAGCCCCTCACTCTGGGAACAATCTTCTTGCGATCCACCCTGTTTATAGCTCTCATGATTTTGTAGACCTCTCGAAGATCCTCCCTTAATCTTCAACTTTCTATTGAAAATAATGCTAATCTACTCAACCTCTCTTCATAGCTCACACCCTCCATATGAGACAATCCTGGTTAACCTCCTCTGCACCCTGTCCAAATTATCCACATCCTTCTGGTAATGTGGCGACCAGAACTGTTTGCAGTATTCCAAATGTGGCTAAGCCAAATTCCGATACAATTCTAACATGACCTGCCTACTCTTGTACCCCAACCGATGAAGGAAAGCATGCCATCTGCCTTCTTGACCACTCTATCAACCTGCATTACCACCTTCAGTGTACAATGGACCCGAACATCCAAATCTCTCTGTGCATCAATTTTCCCCCGGGCTTTCCATTCATCACATCGTTTATCCAGAATTGGATCTTCCAAAATTCATCAGATCACATTTGCCCAGATTGAATTCCATCTGTCCGTTTCTCTGTCCAGCTTTCCAATCTATCTATATTCTGCTGCATTCTCTGATAGTCCCCTGCTACTACACCAATCTTAGTGTCATCTGCAAACTTGTTAATCAGAACACCTATACCTTCTTCCAGATATATATCAATCATATACAAGAGTGGTCTCAGCACGGATTCCTGTTCTCCATTTTGAGAAACTCCCTTCCACTACTACTCTCTGTCTCCTGTTGCCCACCCTGTTCTCTATCCATCTAGCTAGTACACCCTGGACCCCATGCGACTTTAATTTCTCCATCAGGCTACATGGGAATGTTATCAAACACCTCACTGAAGTCCATGTGTATGACATCTACAGCTCTTCCCTAATCTATCAACTATGTCACTTCTTCAAAGAATTCTATAAAGTAGGTAAGACATGACATTCCCTGCACAAAATCATGCTGCCTATCACTGATACATCCATTTTCTTCCAAATCAGTATCTGCTTCAGCAGCTTCCCTTCCACTGACGTCAGGCTCACCGCTTGATAATTACCTGGATTATCCTTTCTACTCTTCTTATACAAGGGGACAACATTAGTTATTCTCCAGTCCTCTGTGACCTCACCCATGTTCAAGATTGCTACTAAGATATCTCTTCAGGCCCCAGCTATCTCTTCTCTTGCTTCCCACAGTTCCTGGGGATAGATTCCATCCTGACCTGGGGACTTGTCCACATTAATGCCTTTTAGAATACTCAACACTTTCTCCCTCCTTGAACCAACTTGACCAAGAGTAATCAAACATCTATCCCCAACTTCAACGTTCATTTTTTCCCTCTCCTTGGTGAGTACCAAAACAAACCACTCATTAAGAATCTCTCCCATTTTCCCTGACTCCATACATAACTTTCCTCTGTCCTTGAGTGGGCCAACCCTTTCTCTAGTCACCCCCTTGCTCCTTATATATCAATAAAAGGCTTTGGGATTTTCTTTAACCCATTTTGCTAATGATGTTTTGTGACACCTTTTAGTCCTTTTAATTCCTCATTTCAGATCAGTCCTAGTTTCCCAATATTCTTCCAAAGCTTTGCCTGTTGTCAGCCACCTAGACCTTATGTATGCATCCTTTTTCCTCTTAGCTAGTCTCACAATTTCACCTGCCATCCAGGGTACTCTAATCTTGCCATTTCAATCCCTCATTTTCACAGGGACATGTCTGTCCTGCATTCTAATCAACCTCTCTTTAATAGCCTCCCACATATCAAATTTGGATTTAATCTCAAACAGCTGCTCCCAATCCACATTCTCCAGCTTTTGCCGAATTTTGCTATAGTTGGCCTTCCCCCAGTTTAGAACTCTTCCTTTTGGACCACTCTCGTCTTTGTCCATTAGCATTCTAAAAGCTTACGAAATTGTGATCACTGTTCCCAAAGTAATCCCCGACTGAGATTTCAACCACCTGGCTAGGCTCATTCTCCAACACCAGGTCCAGTATGGCCCCTTCCTGAGTTGAACTATTTACGTACTATATAAAATCCTCCTGGGTGCTCCTTACAAATTCTGCTCTGTCTAAACCTGTAACTTTAAGTGAATCCCCGTCAATGTTGAGAAAATTAAAATCTCCACCACCCTGTTGCTCCTACATCTTCCATAATCTGTTTACATATTTGACCACTATCTCGCGCTTGCTGTTGGGAGGACTGTAGTACAGCTCTAGCATTGTTACTGTACCCTTCCTGAGTCTGAGGTCTGCCCAAATTGCCCTTCTTCTCAAGTCCTCCATAGTGACTTCCTTCAGCACAGCTGTGATATCCTCTCTGACCAGTATTGCCACTCCTCTACCCCTTTTACCTCCCTCTCGAACCCATCTGATACATCTGTATCCTGGGATATTTAGTTGCCAATCTTGCCTTTCCCTCAACCAAGTCTCAGTAATAGCAATAACATCATACTACCAGGTACAAATTCAAGCCCTGAATTCCTCTGCCTTACCTACTACACTTTTTGCATTAAAACAAATGCATCTCAGACCATCTGTCCCTTTGCGTTCATCGTCTGCCTATTCTTATCCTTAGTCACGCTGGTTTCATTACCTAGTTCTTTACAGGCTTTAGTTACTCCCTCCTTATTGCCCACTAACCTCCTCATTTGGTTCCCATCCCTCTGCTACACTATTTTCAACCCTCCCCAAGAACGTGAGCAAAAGTAGCCCAGGGGACATTGGTTCCAGTCCTGCCCAGGTGCAGGCTGTCTGATTTGTAATAGTCCCACCTCCCCCAGAACCAGTCCCAATGTCCCAAAAATCTGAACCCCCCCTACTGCGCCATCTCTCAAGCCACTCGTTCATCCTGCCTATTCTTCCATGTCTATTCTGACTAGTACGCGGCACTGGTTGCAATCCTGAGATTACTACCTCTGAGGTCCTTATTTTTAATGTTTTTCCTAACTCCCTAAATTCTGCATGTTGGACCTCATCCAGTTTATTAGTATATCGTTGCGGCCTACATACACCATCATAGCTAGCTGTTCACCCTCCCCCTTCAGAGCTATTCGGGAGTCTCTTTTTTGACCACAGAACCACCTATCTATTCCCCTTACGAAGTCCAAATAAACCACATCCGCTGGCTCCCCCTTATCAAATCCACTCACTACATCCTCAAACAAGTCCAGTCGATTTGTTAAGCATGATTTTTCTTTTGACAATCCATGCTGACTCTGTCCAATTCTGTCACTGTTTTCTCAGTGCTAAGCTATAAAATATTTTACAATGTATTTGGATTTTTCTCCACTGCTGATGTCCGACTAATTGGTCTAAAATTCCCTAAAGTTAATGCTCAATGTTTCCCTTCATGGGAGAGTAAGGGCTACACAGAAAACCACTGAGTGACCACTAGAACAGGATCCAGAACACAGGAGGATCAGAAAGCTGAACTGTATCGATTTTAATGTAAGGAGCTTGATCAGTAATGTGGTTGAACTGAGAGCATTGAACAGCACTTGGGAATATAGAGTCATCGAGACACAGAGATGTACAGCATGGAAACAAACCTTTTGGTCCAACCTGTCCATGCCGACCAGATATCCCAACCCAATCTAGTCCCACCTGCCAGCACACAGCCCACATCCCTCCAAACCCTTCCTATTCATATGTCTATCCAAATGCCTTTTAAATGTTGCTATTGTACCAGCCTCCATCACTTCCTCTGGCAGCTCATTCCATATACGTACCACCCTTTGCATGAAAAAGTTGCCCCTTACGTCTCTTTTATATCTTTCCCCTCTCATCCTAAACCTATGCCATCTAGTTCTGGACTCCCCGACCCCAGGGAAAAGACTTTATCTATTTATCCTATCTAATGCCCCTCATAATTTTGTAAACCTCTATAAGGTCACCCTCAGCCTCCGCCGCTCCAGGGAAAACAGCCCCAGCCTTTTCAGCCTCTCCCTTTAGCTCAAATCCTCCAACCCTGGCAACATCCTAGTAAATCTTTTTTGAACACTTTCATCTTTCTGATAGGAAGGAGACCAGAATATTTCAACAGTGGCCTAACCAATGTCATTTACAACCGCAACATGACCTCCCAACTCCTGTACTCGATACTCTGACCAATAAAGGAAAGCATAGCAAACACCTTCTTCACTATCCTATCTACCTGTGACTCCACTTTCAAGGAGCTATGAACCTGCACTCCAAGGTCTCTTTGTTCAGCAACACTCTTTAGGACCTTACCATTTAGTGTATAAGTCCTGCTAACGTTTGCTTTCCCAAAATGTAGCACCTCGCATTTATCTGAATTAAACTCCATCTGCCACTTCTCAGCCCATTGGCCCATCTGATCAAGATCCTGTTGTAATCTGAGGTAACCTTCTTTGCTTAAAATAAATCCCTGAAGAAGGGCTTATACCCGAAACGTCGATTCTCCTGCTCCTTTGATGCTGCCTGACTTACTGCGCTTTTCCAGCAACACATTTTTAAGCTCTGATCTCCAGCATCTGCAGTCCTCACTTTCTCCTAACCTTCTTTGCTGTCCACTACACCTACAATTTTGGTGCCATCTGCAAACTTACTAACCATACCTCTTATGCTATTTCATTTGTTGTTGCATTGTCTTTTTGGAATATCATATTGTTGCAATTGCTGAGACATGATTGAACAAAGATAGGACTGGCAGCTCAACATTCCAGGGTAGACAAGTCTCAGGTGGGATAGACAGGGTGCAAGAGAGGTGGTTGTGTTGCATTATTGATAAAAGAAACCATGACTGCAGTGTTGCTACTGAAGGAGTATTTCTTGGAAGGGTCTTCAAATGACGCCGTCTGGGTAGAGCTAGTCAAAAGGACAATCACTTTGCTGGGATTATTCTACAGGCTCCCCAATAGTCAGATGGAGAGAGAGGAGCAGATATGTCGTCAAATCACTGAGAGGCGTGAGAGGAATAGGGTTATATTAGCAAGGAATTTCAACTTCTTTAACATGAACTTTATGTTTGACTTCATGTGAATGGAATTTTTAAAGTCCATCCAGGAGAGCTTTTGATGCCAGTATGTAGATAGTCCCATAGACATGGGCAGTGCTGGGCTCCATCCGAGTAATGTCAAATTGTTGAAGAGTCAATGGGTGAGCATTTTGGAGATAGTGAACATAACTCCGTACATTTCCTAGTTATTATGGAAAGGAATCAGGGTAGTGCAGAAGTTAAGTGTCTAAAGTGAGGCAAGGCCAATTTCAATGTAATTAGACAGGATCTGGCAAATACAGACTGGGAGCAGTTACTTGGAGGTCAGTCTACATTTGGAAAGTGGGGATCTTTTTAATGTAGTTCAGGGCCAGCTCAGAAAGAAAGGCAAAGACAGCAGCTCCTGGGATCCTGGATGTCAAAGGATATGGATAGTTTGAGAAAGAAAAAGGAATAAGCATATGCCAAGTGCAGAGCATCAAAAAGAGGGGAGGCCCTTCAGGAGGAGAGAAAGTGTGGGGAGGTGCTTAAAAAATAGGAGGACAAAGAGGAACCAGAAAATATCTTTGGCAGCCTGAGCCCCTCACCCCAGAATACTTGGGAAAGTGGCATTAGAAAGTATAGATGCACTCGTCGTCATCTTTCAGAATTCTAGACTCAGGACCAGTTCCTAACATAACCCCACTATTTAAGAAGGGAGACAGAGAGAACACAGTGGTTTTTGTAGACCGGTTAGCTTGACATCAGTAGTGGGAGAAATACTGGAGTCCATTATAAAAGATGTGCAGCAAATTTTGTTGTAACCTGTACATTATGAACCGGCACTCTTGACAAGCCGGCAAAAGTTATATTCCTCAAATGCTGCAAAGTTTAATTTATCATTCTGTCCAATTATTATGCATTTATAATTTATTAACTTCAGTGTAAATATACTTGTTTTTCAATTGAATGGCCACATGAAATACCAACAGTTGATTCATTTTCGAGTCAATTTCTCCTCAAACACGGCAAGCTGCTGCGATGCCTGGGTAATCAGTTGAGAGTGTGAGTGAGAAGGATATGGGGAGAAAGTGGGCTATTCTAGATACAAAGCATTGCTGACCACAATCATCATCCAGTGGCCTGCTGGGTGTAGCTTGTCAGGAGCTGAACAAGAAAGAAAGATTCATTAAGCTGAACAAGAAAGTTTGCAATTAAAGATGCCGAAGTTAAGTTCATAAGTCACATACTGAGAGCAAAAGGATTTGCCTGGATTCTGGAAAGGTAAGAGCGGTAGCAGTGATGTGGTGACTGACAGATGTGAAAACAGTGTAAGGGTTTGTTGGATTCATCAAATATGAAGTGCCAATTTCTAATTAGAGTAACAATCATGATGTTAGCCAACTATTCCCATCCCAACTGCTGGTATTATTGGACAACACATATCTCAGACTGAAACAAACCCAAAAACTGCTGAAGAAATGCAGTTGGTCTGCAGAATCTGTAGAGCATAAGTACGCAATGCTGATGATTTATATTGAATAATAAGACCTCAGTGCACAAAAGAAATGAAGATAAAATAAAAAATACGGACAGAAAACACAATTTCAAAAGATTTCAAAACACGGCAAAATAAAATCCTTTCTATTCTAACATTATTGCTTTATTGTACTTAAATAACAGGGAGAAGGGGTTCATTTCTCTATCACACCTTTAGGTTTAACTTAACTGTAGTTTTCATTTCATTGTCTTGAAAGTTTGATTGCATTTCCCTTGATTAATACTTCGCTGGCCACAGGTGAGGTGCCAGATTGGAGGATTGTCAATGTGGTTCCTTTGTTCAAGAAAGGCAGCAGGGATAGGCCAGGCAATTCCAGACCAGTTAGTCTGATGTCAGTGTGAGGGAAATTATTAGAAAGAAATCCTGAAGTACAGGATTAAGCAATACTTGGAGAGGTAGGGATGCCAGTATTGATTTGTTTGACAAAGGCCCCACATGGAAGGCTAGTCCAGATGGTCAGAGCCCATGGGATCAAAGGCAAGTTGACAAGTTGATGGTGAAGGGTTGTCTTAGTAATTGGAAGCCTTTGACCAGTGGTGTATGACAGGTATTGGGCTGCGCCCTTTCTGTTTGTAATGTACCTTAATGAATTGACTGCGATTGTATAATTAGAAAGTTTGCAGATGCCACGTAAATTGGTGGTGTTGTTGATAATGGTTTTATTTTATTTTATTGTTACATAGACTCAAGCACTAAAGTATTGGAGTACAGTGAAAAGTATGTGATGTCACCTTGGAAGGAGCCATCTTAGGTACAAGGACCAAAGTACAGAATCTTAAGAGCAAGGTATAAAGAAAGAATAAATTTAAAAGTTACACCTTACAGACTTCTTGACCTTTTTAGTTTTAAGAAGAAAATAAAGAAATAAATCTAGAAGTTCAATCATTACAGTCTTTCTTAAGCACTTAGCTACAGTGCAATCATACTTTGAGTCATCACTTCGAGACCAGAAGGCAAGCTGAGGCTGTGCTGGGCCGAAAGACCACCTTATACAGCAAAAGACCACCCTGTGGGCCGAGAGACAACCATGCTGGGCCATTGAGAGATTGCAATGATAGGCCAAGAGTCCATCACGCTGGAGTGACAGTCGAGCATTCTGAGCCGAGAGGCCACCACATTTAACTGAGAGGCCAACACATCAGACCGAGAGTCTGCCTAACTGAGCTGGGAGGTCTCTCTGCCAGGTCAGGACTCTGCCACACCAAAGTCAAGAGGTCGCAACACTGGGTCTGCACTGGTCAGAGGCCTGGTGAGTGAGGCTGGGAGTCCGTGGCTGGGAGAGAAAAGAAGAGAGAACGACAAAAGAAAAACACAAAAGAAAATAAAAACCAGTGGAAGATAAAGCAGGAAAGGAAACAGACGGAGCAGATAAACTTGGTCTGAAGAGTCCTACTCTTCTGCCATCTTGGATTACTGGGTCTAGGGCTACAGTCTGATATTGATCAGCTGGTAATTGGGCAGATCAATGGCAGATGGAATTTAATGCTGACAAGTGTCAGGTGATCCAATTTGGGAGGTCTAATAAGGGAAGGATATACCCAATGAAAGGTATGTGCCTTGGGTGTCCTTGTGCATGAATCACAGAGGGTTGGTCTGCAGGTACAACAAGCAATTCGAAAGGCAAATGCAATTTTGTCCTTCATTGCTAAAGGGATTGAGTTTAAAAAGCAGAGAGGTTATGTTGCAGCTGTACAGGGTGCTGGTGAGGCCACACCTGGAGTACGTTGTGCAGTTTTGGCATCCTTACTTGAGAAAAGATGTATTGGCACTAGAAGGGGTGCAGAGAAGGTTGATTCAAGGGTTGAGGGAGTTGGCTTATGAGGAGAGACTGAGTAGACTGGGATATATTCATTGGAACTTAGAAGAATGAGGGGGATCATACAGAAACATATAAAATTATGAAGAGAATAGATAAGACAGAAGGAGAGAGAATATTTCCACTGGCGGTGAAACTTGCACAAGAGGGCATCGCCTCAAAATTAAGGGGAGCAGATTTAGGATTGAATTGAGAAGGAACTTCTTCACCCAGAGGGTCGTACATCTATGAAATCCATTGCCCAGTGAGTAGTTGATACAACTTCAGTAAACATTTTTAGAGCTCAGATTTTTTTTTGAAAAATAAAGGAATTAAGAGATAAGATGAGAGCGCAGGTAAGTGGAGTTGAGTCCAGGAAAAGATCAGCCACGATTTTATTGCACAGTGGAGCAGGCTCGAAGGGCCAGACGGCCTACTCCTGCTCCTAGTTCTTATGTTCTTATGTGCCTTGGGAGTAGTGAGGAACAAAGGGACCTTGGTGTACAACTCCATCAATCCCGGAAGGTATCAGCACAGCTAGACAGAGTGGTGAATAAGGCATATGGGATGCTTTCCATCATTAGCCAGGGTGTAGAATATAGGAGTAAGGAAGTCTCGTTGTTAATTGACAGAGCATTGGTTCGGCCATATCTGGAACACTGTGTACAGTTCTGGTCATGACACTGTTGGAAGAACATGATTGGACTGGAGAGGGTGTAGAGGAGATTCACCAGGATGTTGGTTGGGATGGAAATTGTTAATTATGAGGAGAGAGACTGGATCAACTGGGTTTGTTTCCTGTGGCGCAGAGGAAGCATAGGGGATGGGGGTGGGGGCGTGGTGGAAGGGGGTGGTGAATCTGATTAAGGTATATAAAATTCTGAGAGACATAAACAAAGTCAATGCGATCATCTTTTCCCTATGGCAGACATGTCTATGACCGGAGGGAATAAGCTTAATGTGATGAAAAGGTGGTTTAAAGGGGAATTGAGGATGGTTTCTTTTCCCCAGAGGGTCATAGAAATATGGAATGTGCTGCTTGAGAAGGTGATGGAGGCAGCTCCTCTCACAACATTTAAGACATATCCAGATGAGCACATAAAATGCCAGGGAATGGAAGGCTATGGACCAAGTGCAGGTAAATGTGATTAGTGCAGTTTGGTGTTTACTGATCAGCATCAACATGGTGGGCAGAAGGGCCTGTTTGTTTGCTGTATGACTCTATAACTCTATGAAGAGAAGGACTTGGAGGCATTTTTGATGTCTTTTGAGAAGATATTTAAACAAGTGAGGCGAGGAAAAACAATGGAGCTTGCCCATACAAAATGAACTTGGGAAGCACAAGAAGTTTCTATATCCCTGCCAGAGGAAAATTCTCAGGATCATGAGGAAGTTAAAAGGTGAAAAGCACATATGCATTGATCCCAGAAACATACAGACAGATGTTTCAGAACTTACAGAAACAGCCTCCATGAACTTCTACTGAGTTTGAGAGAGTTCAACAAAATAATGTTTACAGGTGGATAAGAACAATAAAGGCTGAGAATACTTACAATGCTGTCAGAGAAATTATTCTTTGAGAAGGATTTAAAACTTCCTTCCGTTCTCGAATCAGAATTCATGTAGAAGACTGAAGGGGAACAACAGTAAGGCAAGCAGCTAGAATGGCTAATGATTATAGACTTCATTAAAGCCAAAACCCTGCAGATGCTGGAATCCAAAGCAGACAAACAGGAGGCTGGAAGATCACAACAAGCCAAGCAGCATCAGGAGGTGGAGAAATCACCGGATGAGAGTCTGATCCAGAAACCTTTTTCCCATCAGTCCTAGAAATGGGAGAAAAATAAAAATTGGGAGAATGTAAGGAAGGCAGGGAGCCAGGGGAGAGAATGTACACCAGGGAAAAGCCCGAGAACTCCTCCTCAGACTAACGAAGAAATTGCTGAGGGTGGAAGAGATGCTCAGACACTGAAATGTTTCTCTGGGAATAAGGTGGGCCATGTGTGTATGGAATGTTGAAAGCTGTGAGGTAGACCCAGGGGATTTATGGGAGTTAATAAAAATGAGTCAGAGAAGGGAACACAAACAGATAATCCCACAGAGCAGGTTGTAGCTGTAACTATAACAAAAAGGCTGGAGGTGAATTCTGGCATTAGTAAAGGAAGTTAAAAGGAAGATGAGAGGTAGATAGGAGTTTTATTAAAAAGAGTGGTGACTCCTTTCTTTTCAGCTAAACCCAGAACCAAACTGAGAGATACAGGGGCAACACAGTCACTTTTACTGGAGAAAGAATTGATTTTCCCTCCAGAGAGCTCGATGGGAGCTAAGGTATTAATCAATGGGATTGGTGGGGAATATATTCCACTTCAATTGTATAAAGTGCAACTGGAATGTGATTTGTTATCAGGAGAAGTAATTGTCGGAGTGGGGAAAACATTCCCTGTTGAGGGAGTCGATTTCCTTCTGGGGAATGATTTGTCAGGACTAAAGGCAGTAGCTTCCCCGATAATTACAGAATGTCCAAAGAAGGGCCAAGAAACAGAACAATGACAGGGACAGGTTCCTGGCCTCTCTCCTTCGTGTGAGGTAACCAGGGCAATGGTTAAACAAAATCCATCAATAAGGTGTGATGTGACACCACAGCAAGCGAAAGGATCGCTGAAACTTTCCGAAAGGGTGAAGATAATCCAGGTGGCATGTTTGGTATGATGTCCCTAATTACAGCAGATGCGAAAAGCAGATCCTGAGTGAAATAAATGAGCACAGTCAGCTCATACTGAGGTCGAGGCTGGAGGGGTTTCAGAGTGTTATTACCTGGAGCGCTGATGAGGAAGTGGAGATGCCACCTCCACCCCCCCCCCCCTCCCCCTCACCATGGACCCCCAGATGAAGAATGGTCGGTTAGACATTGGCTGGTGGTACCATCCAGCTATCATAAGGAGATATTGTGAGGAGCACATCAGAGTTCCATGACAGGACCATAGGGATTTGGAAAACACGGGCATCCAGAATCAGGTGTTTTATTGAGCCAAAATTATATAAAGATGTGGTGCAGTTTTATAAATGTATCATACTTGAACTCATCTTTACCAATCTGCCAGCTGCAGATGCATCTGTCCGTGACAGTATCAGTAAGAGTGACCACCGCACAGTCCTTGTGAAGACCAACACCCACCTTCACATTGAGAATAGCCTCCATCGTGTTGTGTGGCACTATCACTGTGCTAACTGGGACAGACTTACAACCGGTCTCACAACTCATGACTGGGCTTCTATGAGGCACTGTGGGCATCAACAGCAGCAGAATTGTGCGCCAGCCCCGACTCAACCATTATCATCAAACCAGGGGATCAACACTGGTTCAATGGAGAATTCAGGAAGGCCTACCAGGAGGAGCACCAGTCATTCATCAAGATGAGGTATTTACCTGGTGAAGCCACCAAACAGGACTACTTGCATGCCAAGCAGCACAAGCAGCAAGTGACAGACAGTATTAGACAACCCACAACTAATGGACCAGGTCTAAGCTCTGCAGTCCTGTCACGTCCAGTCATGAGTGCTGGTGGATGATTAAACATCTCACTGGATGAGCGGGCTCCACAAATATCCCCATCCTCAATGATGGAAGATTCGAACACATCTGGGAAAAAGATAAGGCTGAAGCTTTTGCAGAAATCTTCAGCCAGAAGTTCTGAGTGGATGATCCATCTTGGCCTCCTCCAGTGGTCCTCAGCATTAACGATAACCATCTTCAGTCAATTCGATTCACTCCACGTGTTATCAAGAAATGGGTGGAGGCACTGGGTACTGCAACGGCTATGTGCCCTGACAACATTCTGGTAATAGTACTGAAGAGTTGTGCTCCAGAACTTGCCACTTCCCTAGCCAAGCTATTCCAGGAAAGCTATAAACACTGGCATCTGCCCAACAATTTGGAAAATTGACCAACTATGTCCTGTACATAAAAAAGCAGGACAAATCCAAGCCAGCCAGTTACCGCCCCATCAGTCTCCTCTCGATCATCAGGAAAGTGATGGAATGTGTCATCAACAGTGCTATCAATCAACACCTGCTCAGCAATAACCTTCTTCGTGATGCCCAGTTTGGGTTCCACCAGGGTCACTCAGCTCCTGGCTTCATTACAGATTGGTTCAAACATGGACAAAAGAGTTGAACTAGGGATGAGCAATAAATGCTGGCCTTGGGCAATTGGGGATAAGCAACAAATGCTGGACAACCAGTGATGCTCACATTACACAAAATGAATAATTTTTTAAAAACTTGTCAAGTTATAGGTAAACCTCAACATGTGATTGAACCAGCATCCTTAATTCTTCACCCAGTTTTTGAGGAACCATTCAGTCGTGTACAGGTGTGTCAAGTAGTGAGTATAATGGAGGAGGGGATGAGAAAAACTGTGAGAGCCAAAGAAAATTGGACAATTTCCAAAGTGAACTTCCTCCTATGAGGTGAACAAATTCAGAGATATGAGAGAATTCAGACACTGTATTTTTGTATCTGGAAGAAGATCAACAGAAGGACAGAGGGAGATTGCTCAGAGAATACAAAGAGGTTTGTGTGAGGAGTGGTTGGGGCCTGTATTCGGTCTGTACTCAATGGAGTTTGGAAGGATGAGGGGGAATCTCAGTGAAACATACAGTATACTGAGAGGCCTAGAGTAGACATGGAGAAGATGATTCCACTTGGCAGAGAGACTGAGGGCACAGCCTCAGAGTGAAGGGACCATCCTTTGGAACTGAGATGAGGAGGAGTTTTTTCATCCAGAGGGTGGTTAATCTGTGGATTAATCATTGCCGCAGAATGCTGTGGAGGCCAAGTCATTGAGTGTATTTAAGACAGGGATAGATGGATTCTTGATTGGTAAAGGGATCAAGAGTAATGGAGAGAAGGCAGGAGAATAGGGTTGACAAACAAATCAACTATGATCGAATGGCAGAGCAGACTTGATGGGCCGAATGGCCTAACTCTGCACTGATACATGGTCTTTAAAAGATACACTTAGGTGTCCTAGATTAATTGAACATGATGTGGATGTAGGTTATTCGGACCTAATAAAACAAAATTCATTTTGTTAAAACCAGAGAAACAAGCCAAAGTAACAAATGAAGCTCTATATTTGTTTGAGAATCAATTGATTGAATGGTCAGAGTAATTGGAGTTCTTTTGTGGAGGATTGAGCAAAAGTCACTATCACTAGTGGGCGGCACGGTGGCACAGTGGTTAGCACTGCTGCCTCACAGCGCCAGAGACCCGGGTTCAATTCCTGCCTCAGGCGACTGACTGTGTGGAGTTTGCACGTTCTCCCTGTGTCTGCGTGGGTTTCCTCCGGGTGCTCTGGTTTCCTCCCACAGTCACAAAGATGTGCAGGTCAGGTGAACTGGCCATGCTAAATTGCCCGTAGTGTTAGGTAAGGGGTAAATGTAGGAGTATGGGTGGGTTGCGCTTCGGCGGGTCGGTGTGGGCTTGTTGGGCCGAAGGGCCTGTTTCCACATTGTAATGTAATGTAATCTAATCTAATCTCAAACCCTGGATTTTTTTTTAAAATGGCTGCATGGAACTAATGTTCTGCCTGGAATTCCAGTTCACACCTCAACTCTGAAAGGGACACCAACCAGACCACATTCTCTTGGCTGAAACTAACTTTTACAACCTCAGACTATGAACACACACGACCTACAAGCAGCTTTAGAACCAAGAACCACAGAGGCCGAACAGAGAAGCTGCATCCAGAAACCAAACCAAGAGCATCATCGCAACAAAGGACACCCGAGAGCAGGAACACCAACCAAACGCGATCTGAACAAGAGCTTCCAGACGCAGACCTGTTCTGAGCCAAGAGAACCGCCGGTGAGAACCTAAGCAACAGGACCCACAAGGGGATGGTGGGCGGTGACAGTGCATTCGGACCCCAAGGGTAGGAAGCCTGATTAAAGTTTCTGTGAATAAAACTGTTTCACTTGTAATTGTAGAAAGTGAAGACTGCATATGCTGGAGATTAGAGTTGGAAAGTGTGGCACTGGAAAAGCACAGCAGGTCCGAGAAACAGGAGAAATGACGTTTTGGGCATCAGCCCTTCATCAGGAATGTAGTGAGGGGGACAGTGGAGGACACACAGAATGTTTCAGAGAACGTCTCTGGGACACACGCACTAAATAACCCCACTGCCCTGTGACCGGCCACTTCAACTCCCACTCTCACTCTGCCAAAGACATGCAAAGACATGCTGGAGCTCCTCCACTGCCAAATCGAAGCTATCCAATGATTGGAGGAAGAATGACTTATGTTTTGCCTTGGGACCCTCTCATCACATGGCATCAACATCGACCTCACCAGTCTCCTCATCTCACCTTCCTCCACCTCAACCCACATCCAACCTCCAATCAGCCTTCCCACCTACCCACTCCAGCCTCCCCTCCACTCTATCGCTATCACCTCTCACCTGTATCTGCCTATCGCCTTCCAAGCTGCCTTCCATCCACCCCGACCCCCACCCTCCTATTTGTCTCTCTGCCCCCTTTCCACAGCCTCAACATTCCTGATGAAGAGCACATGCCCAAAACATCAATTCTCATTTTCCTCAAATGCTGCCTGACCTGCTGTGCTTTTCCAGCACCACACTTTTTGATTCAAACTTCTAACAGTGTTTAACCAGTGTTTAATTTTATTCTGTATTTAATTACCATCCTGTATATAAATTAGTAACACTTCTACAAGTGTTTACTTTGACAGTGTATTTCATTATTGTCTTCTGTATAATTGATAGTGTTAATTTCACTGTTTATTACATTTGCATTTGTTCTTGTATTATACTTACCTTTTGTATTGAATAAACACAGAGATTCTTTTGCCCTGAACCTGTCTACTGCCTTCTTTATTTCACATTTTAAATAAGCCCATTTGCAGAACCAGGGATCTGGGGATGATTCAAACCACCTAAAAATCAGCAATTACTGATCACAAACGAGAGAGGGTCCCCTGATTGAACTGTAAGAGTAATTGGAGTTCTCTTGTTTGGTTCCTCAGCCAGATGTTTCATTTAGATTCTGTGTACACTATAGGAAAGTGAATGTAGTCAGAAAGATGGATTTGTATCCAATTCCCAGGTCAGAAGATTGCATTGAAATGGTGGGTAGTGCGTCTCCTATCGAAAATTGATTTGATGAAAGTATATTGACAAGTACCGCTGACAAGAGCCAAGGAAATTTCTGCCTTTGCTGCATTCTGGATCTTTGTACACAATGGAAAACTCCAATAGATTCGAAACTTGTTGGGACGACAGGGTATAGACTGAGAGCAGAACTGAAGAAAATAAGTTTTATTCGGGAAATGATTTGGAAAATTTGGAAAATTATTGGATTAATGTTTGATAAATCCGCAGGGACCAATAACCTACATTTCAGATTACTTCAGGAATTGCCCAAAAAGTTTGAAAACATTGGTGTTCAAGATTATATAGATTCTGGAACAGTTCCCAGTGACTGGAGAGTTGCGAATATGACATCACTATTTAAAATGGGAGGGAGAGAGAAAACTGGGCATCTTAGACCAGTCAGCCTGACGTTGGTATTGGGGAAAATACTGAAGTCCGTTGTGAAAGATTTAATCACTGAGCACGTGGAAGACAGTGACAGGATTAGACAGAGTCAGCATGGTTTGTGAAGGGGAAATCATGCTTGACAAATTGACTGGAATTGTTCGAGGCTGTAATGAGCGGATTTGACAAGGGGGAGCCAATGGATGTGGTTTATCTGGAACATTCAGAAGGTTTTATTAAGTCCCACAGTAGAAATTAGCATATGAAAGTAAGACTTATGGGACTGGGGGCAGTGTACTGACATAGATAGAGAACTGGTTGGCAGGCAAGAAACAAAGAGTAAAAGAAAAACAGGCTTTTTTCTGAAAGGTTACCACAGGCCTGGACGCAGCTATTCACATATTTGTTCATGGTTTAGATGAAGGAACTTAAGAGTAATATCTCCAAGTTTGCAGATGACACAAAGCTGGGTGGGAGGGGGAGCTGTGAGGAGGATGCAGAGCTGCCTGTGTCCATGTACACCAGTCACTGAAAGTCAGCGTGCAGGTGCATCAGGCAGTGCAGAAGGTAACTGATATGTTACCTTTATAGTGAGAGGATTTGAGTACAGGAACAGGGATATCTTGCTGTAATTGTGTGGGCCTTAGTAAGTCCACACCTGAAATATTCAAACCAAAACTGGTTCAGTGACAGAAGACAGTGGGTGGAGGCAGAAAGCTGTTTGCGTGACTGGGCCCAGTGTGCAGTGGGATACCACAGAGATCAGTGCTGGGTCCCTTATTGTTCAGGATATATGAAACAATGAAGATGAGAATGTGAGAGGTGAGGGGTGGGGGTGAGTGGATGGTGACTGAGTTTGTAGATGACATGAGATTTGGCAGATGGTTTGCAGTGAGAAAGAAGGTCTTAGGTTACAGGAGGATCTAACTGGATTGGTCAGATGGGCAGATCAGAGTCAGATGGAACTTACCCCTGATAAATGTAACAGGTAAATAAAGTATTTACGAAGGTAGACAGAACACTTGCCTATATCATTTCAGGTACAGATGAGAAGACCAGGTAAGATATGCTAGAGCTGTACAGAACTTTAGTTAGGCCACAGCTGGGGTACTGTGTGCAGTTCTGGTCACCACGCGATCAGAAGGATGGGATTGTACTGGAGGGAATGCAGAGGGTATTCACCAGGATGTTGCTTGGGATGAAGCATTTCAGCGATGAAGAGAGGCTGGATAAGCTCGAGTTGTTTTCTTTGAAGTTGAGATGGTTGAGGGGGACCTGATAGAGGTATGAGGGGAATGGACAGAATGAATAGAAAGCAGTTATTCCCCTTACTCAGAGTTGGCACACATTCAATGTGAAAGACAGGAGCTTCAGAGGGGATTTGAAGAGCAGGTTTTCACCCAGAAGGTGATGGGGGTCTGGATTGCATTGTCTGGGATGGTAGTTGAGGTGACCTTTAAAAAGTACTTGGATTAGCCCTTGAAATATCATAACATTTAAAGCTATGGCCCTTGTGTTGGAAAGTTGGATGATTGCAGGTTTAGTGTGGTTTGACTGGTACACGTACAATGGGCCGAAGGGCCTCTTCTGTACTGTGTGATTTTATGATTGTATTGTGTGCAGTTTTGGTTTCCTTATCCGAGGGAGGATGTTCTGGCTGTGGAGGGAGGGCAGTGAAGGTTTACCAGACTGATTCCTGCGATGACAGCACTTAGATCTGATGAGAAACTGGATCGGTTAGGATTATATTCACGGGAGGTTAGAAGATTGAGGGGAGTCACACTGAAAACTCGAAAATTGTAACAGGACAAGGCAGGATGTTCCTGATGACTGGGGAATCCAGAACCAAGGAATATAATTTAAGGATACGGGAAAGGGCATTTAGGGCTGAGATGGAGAGAAATGTTTTCATTCAGTGAGTGGGAAGCCTGTAGAAGTTTCTGTCACTGAAAGAAGTTCAGCTCAAACCACTGAATGTTTTCCAGAAAGGGCACAATATAGTTCTTAGAATGAAAGGGATCAAAGGTTATGGGGAGGAAGCAAGAACAGGCAACTGAGTTGGTTGATCAGCCATGATCATATTGAATGGCAGAACAGGCTCGAAGGGCTGAATGGCCTACTCCTGCTCCGAGTTTCGCTGTTTGAGAGACTGTTCATCAATGTGGAAACATATTGAATTAGAGAAAAACATTTGCCTTGGGTTAGGAATTAGTTTGGAGATAGGAGGCAGAGTGGGGGAATAATGTGTGTGTCCTCCAATGAGCAAGAGGTGAATAGTGGAGTGCCCAGGGATCCATCCTGGGACTTTAGCATTTCACAATATTTCTCAATGACTTGGATGAAGGAATAGAGAGCCATATATCCAAGATTGCTGGCCACACTGAGTTAGGCAGCTCGGAGAAGGTTACAGAGATGGGGAGGGTGGATGGACAAGGAGGGAGTTTAGAACAAGGGCGAGAATTTGAAAATCGAGGTGTTGTTGGACCGAGAGCCAATGTAGATCAGTGAGGACAGTGGGGGATGGGGATGGGAGTTGTTGCGAATTCGGTTACGAGCAGCAGAGTTTGGGATGAGCTGAAGTTTACAGAGGGCAGTGGCTGTGATGTGGCCCAGGACAACATTAGAATGATCACGTTTGGAGTCCCAAAGAAATGACTGAGATTTTCAGTGAGTGATCTCTGTAATGTAGAGGATTTGGGGCTCAGATCAGCCTCAAAGATGAGGCCAAGATTGTAAGGAATCTGGTACTAAATAAAAGCTGAAAAAGCTGCAGATGCTGCAAATGAGGAACAAAAACAGAAATTGCAGGAAAAGCTCAGCAGGTCTGGCACCATCTGTGGAGAGAAAACAGAGTTAACATTTTGGGACAAGTGAATCTTCTCAGAACTGTTCTGAAGAAGGGTCATTTGACCCAAAAGGTTAACTCTGATTTCTTACCCCAGATGCGACCAGACCTGCTAAGGTATTCTGTTTTTGTAAAGCGTCTGGTTGAACAGCAGGCAGTGCTCAGGGTGAGGGATGAAGCTTGTACCGGGAACTGAAAAGGATGGTTTTGATCTTCCCAATATGTTTCCCATTGAGCCTGGCCCCTCAGTCCTGACTGCTCTTAGCTGCTGTGATTGTCACTGATTGGACACTTATTATTAGAGATTCTGACCACAGCAGAAAGCCCCAGTGTAAAAAATAACCACAAAGGCTGACAGGTCATGAGGTTAAAACTTCACCAAGAGAGGAAGTGAAAGAAGGAGCTCGGAGCAGCTGGACATTTGTTACTGAGACGGGAGAAAACTGTGAACCGTCTGCACTCTCTGGAATCTGACAGCACATATGAACATCAAAACTAGGAGCAGGAGCAGGCTATCTGGCCTCTCGGGCCGCTCCGCCATTCAGTAAGATCATGGCTGATCTTTTCATGGCCTCAGCTCCCCCTACCCACCTTTTCACCAAAACCCTTGATTCATTACTGTTCAAAAAATTACCTGCCTTAGCTTGAAAAACGTTTACTGAGGAAACCTCAACGACTTCGCTGGGCAGGGAATTCCATAGATTCACAACCCTCTGGGTGAAGAAGTTCCTTCTCTATTCAGTCCTAAATCTGCTCCCCGTCACACACGAGGAGGCCATTCAGCCCATCATGTCTATGAGTGATCCAATTAGTCCCACTGCCCCCCTCTCTCCCCATAACCTAGCAAATCTTTTCTTTTCAGCTCGATCTCCAGCTGCCTCTTATAGACCTAGGTCCACAGCAGAAACTGCCCCTAACCTGGGCTCCAAATTGGCACCTCATTCATTCATTAGGAGGCAAACTGCCTGGGCTGGGAAATGGAACTCAGGACCCTGAACATTCCCTCTCCCTTTCTGAGGGACACTTGATGCTGAGGTTTAGTTCTGTGGAGCTGTACAATATATTACTACCATACACACTTCAGTCTGTGTGTAAAAAGCTGGAGCCTGCCAGCAGGATATTCAACCGCAGGAGCCATCATCAATTTGACCAATTCTGACCACACCCACTCTCCATAACCTTTCAACTAATATCAAATCTGTCCATCTCCTCCTTGGTGTGAGACAGGGAAGGGGCCACTCCATTTCAGACATTTTGGAATTTATGGAGCACAGATGGAGTAAGTTGAGAGAGGACATCAGAATGGTGGAGTTTGGAGGTGGGATGAGCAGGAATAAGAGTTTCTGTGGTCAAGGGGCTGATGTAGAGCAGAGAAGGACAATGTTGTGGAGTTTGAAATAAGAGACCCATGTGATGGAGAGGATGTGGGGTTTGAAGCTCCAATACTGAAGGGTCCAGTGGGAAAGAGGCCCAGGCTTATTGATGTCCATTGGACATTCCAGTGGGATGGAGGCCCATGTTTACTGATGTCTGTTGGAGGTTCCAATTGAGTCCCATGGAATTGGAATGTTGGCATTTCTTGCAGCAATTGGAATCTTGGTATTTATTATAAAAGGACTGGATTACAGAAATAAAGAAATATTGTTACAATTCTGTGAGGCATTGGTGAGACCACATCTGAAGCATTGTGTCCAGTTGTCGTCTCCTTCCTTGGTGAAGGATATGATGGCACTGGATGCAGTTCAGAGGGTGTTCACCAGACTGATTCCTGGGATGGAAGGGCTGTTATATGAGGAATGGTTGAATAGCTAGTTTTTGTACTCACTGGAATTCAGTCGTATGAAGGGAGAATCTGAGTAAAGTATATAAGATGCTAAAGGGGATTGATAGGGCAGGCATGGGACAGATGTTCCCTCTTGTGGGCCAGTCTTGAACAATAGGTGATAGATATAGAGTGAGAGGAGGTATGTTTAAAACTGAGATGAGGAGAAACTACAGGTGGCACAGTCGTGCAGTGATGAGCACTGCTGCCTCACAGTGCCAGGTGCACATTCTCCCCCTGTCTGTGTGAGTTTCATCTATGTGCTCCGATTTCCTCCCACAGTCTAATGATGTACACATTCGGAGGATTGGCCATGCTAATTTAGCCATAGTGTCCAGGAAAGTGTAGGTTAGATTCATTAGTCATGGGAAATGTAGGGTTACAGGGAATGGGTTCAGGAATGGCTCTGGGTGGAATGCTCTTTGAAGGTTCGGTATGGACTTGTTGGGTTGAATGGCCTGATTCGATACTGTATGGAATCTGTCCCATTCCAACTACTTCTCTCAGAGGGTTGCGAATCTGTAGAAGTCAGTGCGCAACACACCCACCCACCCCCTCCCCACTACCCCCGTTTCCTCAAGCACAGTGGAGGCAGAATCAATCAACAGATTCAAGAAAGAAACAGATATTGTTCTGATGAAAAGCAGGATAGAGGGCAATTGGTAGCAGTCTGGAAAGTGGAGAGGAGGTTAAGATCAGTCATGATCATGTTAAATAGCAAACGGACTTGAAGTGCTGAATTACCTATTCCTGCTCCGCATTCCGAAGTTCAATCTTGCTAAGGCAATGAGATCTTTGTTTACTGGTCTGTATTGGAGGATCCAGTCACAAAGAATCACATGCTTACTGGTCTGCATTGGAGGGTCCTATTTGAAGCTGATCCATTTTAATGGTCTGTACTGGAGAGTTCAAAGAAATGGAGGCCTTTCTCTCCTGGTTTCTATTGGAGAGCGCAGCAGGAATAAGGTCTATGTTAACTAGTCTCTGCTGGAGTATTTTTACTGGTCTCCATTGGAGGCTCCAGTGGCAAAGAGGCCTATGTTTAATGGTCTCTACTGGAGAGTTCAGTGGGAATAAATTCCACGCTTACTGGTCTCCACTGGACAGTCCAGTGGGACATGAATACCGTAGTGAGTGTGGGGCCCATTTCCTTTCTGTAGTAACTGTGCGATAGTCCAATCCTCATACCAGTAAAACTGGAGCTTGAACATGGAAGGGGAAGGTGAGGGGAAAGGATTAGAATATGTTGTGAATGGACAGGATGGGTCAATGGGTCAGATCCTGTCCTATCCCTCCAGCTCACACTGATGGCCTGAGGATCTCCTCTCTCTGCTGGGCTTTCATGGAATGAGGTTTGTGTCCAAACCAGTCCCCAGTAAGAATAGGCCAACAGCACAGAATTGCCCTTCATTTGACAAGAATCTGACCGTCTTCCTGAGAGAGGCCAAACCCTGGTCAATGTGGGAAATGGGGCTTTATTCCAGGAGTAGACATACTCCTGGTGTCAAGGGTTAACATCCATTAGTGGGGTCGATTTGGAGGAGATTTGACCTGTATTTAACTTTTACCACTTGGGACATTGTTGGAAAGAGGGAGAGAGAGAGTGAGTGAGAGAGAGAGAGAGAGAGACAGAGAGAGAGAGAGAGAGAGAGAGACTGTTGACGAGAGAGACATAGAAGGACAGGGTGTGAAAGTGAGAGAGAGCGGGATAAAGAGTCTCAGGCAGTGTAAGATGAGTAAAAGGGGGAGAGAGAGAGTTAGAGAGAGGCAGAGATGGTGGGGTTGAAGAATAGAGATAGAGAGAGATAGAGTATGAGACAGTGTGACTGAGAGAGAGGTGTCAGAGAGAGAGAGAGACAGAGTAGGTGTGAGACAAAGAGTAAAGGCAATCCAGTGAAAGAGAGAGACAGACATGCAGACAGGTTCTGGTCACCGCATTATGAGAAGGATATGACTGTACTCGAGAGGGTGCAAAGATTTCCCAGGAGGTGTGAGCTATGAGGAAGGATTGGAAAGGCCGGGATTGTTTTTCTTGGAGCAGTGAAAGTTGAGAGGGAACCTGCTAAAAGGCAAAAATATTATGATGGGCAGGGATAGAGTGGACAGGAAGGCAACTTTTTCCATGAATAGAGGGATCAATATCCAGGGGCAGAGATTAGAGATTACACAGACATACACAGATAGAAACAGAGAGCAGGAGTAGGGTTAGGGTTAGGGTTAGGGTCAGGGTTAGGGTTAGGGATTGGCCCTGTGAGCCTGTTCTGTCATTCAATATGACCATGGCTGATCCTCTCCCTCAATGCCAGGCTGGGATTGATGTTGCTCGATCATTGATGACCAGTACAGACTTATTAAATGCTGTTCATGTCATTGAACTTCTGATTGAGAGAGACACAGAAGACACACACAGACAGACAGAGAGAGCAAGTGTACATTGTGAGATTGAGTGAGAGAGGCCGAGGCATTTAATTGCTGCCCCAGGACTCACTGTTCCAATGTCCTGGAATAATGCCTTCTAGAGAGTGATTGGAGGGAGGGAGACAGACAAAGAGAGAGTGAGGCAGTTAGAGATTGAGGGTATAAGGAGAGAATGAGTGAGGAATTAGGTAGTAATATAAGTGAAGGAGAAGAATGAATGATAAGAAAGAGAGAGAGGGAGAGAGATCAACCAACACAGAAGGAAAGGGAGATAAACAGAGTGTCAAACATACATGGAAAAAGGGAAAGATATAAATGGTTATATAATTGGGAGAGGACAGAGTCGGAGACGGAAATAGAAAAAGAGGAAGAAAGTCAACGAATAACAGGAATATATACAAGAGAAAGGTAGAAAGAGAAAAAAGGGAAAAGGGAGGGAGGAAGTATGAAAAGGAAGGACAAGAGAGAGAGAAGAGGAAGTGTGAGGGGCTGACGTGGCTCTCTCTGCCTGATGCCATTTACATACTGAGGAACACCCAGTCAGACTCTCACAGACTGCAGCTTTATAAAGCAGAGCCCAGTGAAGGGAGAGTTTATCAGGAACCAGGCACAGGGACAGGAGCACACACCATGATTTCACACATCCAGCTGTTCTGGCCCCTGGCATTCTGTGTCGCAGGTACAAAACTCTCTCCTTATACTTGAATCTTTAGCTGCTCTCCATTTCACTCCAATTCCACTGACTTGTGAATGAAGGGAAAATGTTGAAACCAGAGGAATGCTCAGTGTCTCCGACAATCTCTCATTTGACAGGCTCTTTCTGTGACAGTTCAGACTTCACTGTGTTTCTCTCTGACCCCTCAGGTATCAGTGGGGACATCACCATGACCCAGTCTCCCCCGGTGCTGTCAGTGGGACTGGGCCAGACCGCAACCATCACCTGTACGGCCAGTCAAAGCATTAGCAGCTACCTGAGTTGGTACCAGCAGCGAGAAGGTCAGAAACCATCTCTCCTGATCTACTATGCAACATCTCGATACACAGGAGTCTCCGACCGATTCACCGGCAGTGGATCAGGGACCAGTTACACCCTGAAAATCAATAACGTTCAGAATGAGGATGTCGCTGACTATTATTGTCAGAACAACTTGTATAGCAGCTCCGCTCTACACTGTGATACAGAGCCATACAAAAACCTCAAGACACACAGCACCACCTTGTACACTGACACATTAATCAGTTATATAAAATGTATAATAATGGACACAGTCCCACAGCCTGAACTGACACATCCACAATTAGATACAAATGAAACTGAACAAATTACCCCATGCTGGGAATGTCACGGTCCACTACACACTCCAGTCCCTGTGGTGTCCACCACTCACTTGAAGGCCTCAAGTTTCCCTGTTACACTCCATGGCCAGCGTGAAGAACAGCTGCAAGATTTAATATCGAAAACTAAATTTCACAAAGCTCCTAAGCCCAGCTGGACACAGAGAGAGACAGAGACAGAAAGACATATGAATGAGGGAGACAGAGAGGGGCAGAAAGACGTGAACAAGAGATTTGGATACAGGGAGAGGTTGAGAGTGACGGGGGGAAGCAAGAGCAGAGGTTTTTGTACAGCCTCTGCACTGGGAGCTCTCACTGTGTCTTACATTCGGTAAAGGAACCAAGCTCAGACTGAGTAAGTAAACCTCAATCCTCCGTTATTAACCCTGTTAATACTGAAATACACTTTCTAAAATACAGTTGCTGAATTGTTGAAGGTGTTAGTGGGGAGCTGCAGTGAACGAAATGGTTGATTAAGGAGCACAGTTGTCCAGCCGTACCTCTTTAGTTCCATTGCCCCCTTTAAGTAGCAAGATATAAGTCAGTAAGTTTTACTCACTGTGTGGAGGAGCTCTGTCCATTTGCAGCCTGTGGTCCCATTCCTGCAGCATGGAATGAAATCAGTGAGTAGCCTCCTGCCAGTCTCAGTGTGACGGATACGGGCAGAGTTTGATGTGAGCTCTGGCTCCCTGTCCCAGTCTCTGATCTCACTGACTTCAGCAGCAGCAGCAGCAGCAGCAGCAGCAGCAGCAGCACAGTGAGACACCGAGCTCCCACCTCCCCCAGGTTTAACTCTGCCCAATCACACAATCACAGAATTGTTACAGTGCACAAGGACGCCATTCCACCCATCCTGTCGGTACTGGTTCTCTGAAAGAGCAATTCACTGAGTGTCATTCTCCTGCCTTCTCCCTGTCACCCTGCACATTGTTCCTTTTCAAATAACAGTCTCATTCCCTTCGGAATGTTTCAATTGAAGCTGCCTCCACCACACTCTCAGGCAGTGCATTCCACACCTTAACCACTCGCTGGCCGAAAATGTTGTTCCCCATCTCACTTTTGTTACTTTTACTAATTACTTTCAATCTGTCATCTCTCAGTCTCAATCCTTTCTCAATTGGGAACATTTTCTCCCTATTTACTCTGTCCAGGCCCCTCCTGGTTTTAATTCCTCAAACAAATCTCCTCTCAGCCTTCTCCAAAGAAGACAGTCCCAAATTCTCCAATCAATCTGTATAACTGATGTTCCTCGTCCCTGGAATGATCTTCAGGAATATTTTTTGCCATTTCTACAAAACTTCACCTCCTTCCTGAATTATTCACATTTTCTATGACCCTCATGATTTTATAAACATCTATAAGGTCACTTCTCAGACTCTTATGCGTCAGAATAAAAAGTCTCAGCTTTTCCAGCCTCTCATAGTCATGGAGTTATACAGCATGGAAACAGACCTTTCAGTTCAACACTTGTCCATGCTAACCAGATATCCTAAACTGACCTCATCCCATTTGCCAGCATTTGGCTTACATCCCTCAAAACTCTTCCTATCCATGTACCCATTCCAATGTGTTTTAAATGCTGTTATAGTATCTGTCTCCAATACTTTCTCTGGCAGCTCGATCCATACACATGCCACCCTCTGTGTGACAAGTTACCCCTCAGGTCCCTTTTGAATCTTTTGCCTCTCACCTTAAACCTATGCCATCTTGTTTTGGACTCCCTTTCCTAAGGAAAAGGCCTTGGATATGCACCCTGTCCATGCCCCTCATGATTGTATAAACATCTATAAGGGCACCCCGAAGCCTTAGATGCTGCAGGAAAAATAGACCCAGTTTCTTCAGCCTTTCCCTATAGCTCAAACCCTCCAATTCCTGGCCATGTCCATGTAAATCTTTTGTGCAACTTTTTAAGTTTAACAGAATCCTTACTATTGCGAGGTGATCAGGATTGTTCACATTATTCCCAAAGTGGCCTCACTAATCTCCCGTACAGCTGCAACATGATGTCCCAACTCCTGTACTCAATGCAGTGACCAATAAAGGCAAGTGTACCCAACACCTTCTTCATCAACTTGTCTCCCTGTGACCCCACTTTCAAGGAATAATGCACCTGCATCTTCACCCCTAGGTCTCTTTGCTCAGCAACAGTCCACAGGGCCCTACCACTGTATAAGTCCTGCCCTGGGTTGCCTTTCCAAAATGCAACATCTCACAGTTATCTAAACTGAACTCCATTTGCCACACCTCTGCCCATTGCCCCATGATCAAGGTCCCACTGTACCCTGAGATGAATTTCTTTGCTATCCACTGTCCCACCAATTTTGATGTCATCTACAAACTTACTGTAACTCCTATATTCACATCCAAATCATTTCTTTAAATGACAAAAGTAGTGAACACAGCACCAATGTTAGTGGCACACAGCTATTCACAGATCTCCAGTCTGAAAAGCAACCTTTTACCACCACTCTCTGTCTCCTATCGTCAATCCAATTTTTTTTATCCCAATGGCTCACTCCCCCTGGATCTCATGTGGTCTAACCTTACTAACAGTCTATCATGTGGAAACTTGTCAAAAACTTTACTGAAGTCCATATAGACAATGTTTACTGTTCTGTCTTCATCAATCTTCTTTGTCACCTCCTCAATCAAATTCAGGAGACATGAATTCCTTTGCATAAAACCACATTGATTATCCAAAGAATGTAATTCATATCCCACAGAATCAACTCCAACATCTTACCCAGCACTGACATCAGGCTCACTGGTCTATAGTTCCCTGGCTTTTCCTTATAGTCTTTCTTAAATAATGGCATAACATTAGCCAACCTCTCTGGTTCTCCAGCACATTACCCATGGTTGTCAGTGATACACATTTCTCAGCAAGGGGCCCAGCAATCTCTTTCCTAGTTTCCCACAATGTTCTGGGATACACATGATCAGGTCCTAGGGCTTATCTACTACCTTTATGTGTTTTCAGATCTTGAGCGTCTTCTCATTTGTGTGTGATCTCTTTTCAAGACATCACTATTTTTCCAAATTCCCTAGCTTTCTTCACAATAAATACTGACCTATATTTTGTTTGGGATCTCACCCATCTCTTGTGTCTTACCAAAATACAGCACTCACATTTATCTGAATTAAACTCCATCTGCCATTCCTCAGCCCACTGGCCCAGTTGCTCAAGATTCCATTGTATTCTTAGACAGCCTTCTTCACTGCCAACGATTAGATTAGAGTCTCTACAGTGTGGAAACAGGCCCTTCGGCCCAACAAGTCCACACCGATCCTCCAAAGAGTAACCCACCCAGACTCATTTCCCTCTCAGTAATGCATCTAACACTATGGGCAATTTGGCATGGCCAATTCACCTGACCTGTACATCTTTGGACCATGGGAGGAAACCAGAACACCCGAAGGAAACCCACGCAGACACAGGGAGAATGTGCAAACTCCACACAGACAGTCATCCAAGGCTGGATTTGAACCTGTGACCCTAGAACTGTGAGGCTGCAGTACTAACCACTGAGCCACCGTGCTGCCCCACCTGAGCCACCACTGAGCCACTGATGCCACCTGAAAAATCACCTGAACACACTCTCACAACTCTGGGCCCTCCCTGCCCATTACACTGCTGCTATCCCAGTCTATATTTCGAAACTAAAGACCCCCCCACCCTTTTATAACAACTCTGTCACATTTGCAGGTCTCTGTAAATTCATGCATTTGTATTCCTCCACATCCTTCCCACTGGGAGGTGACTTATTGACTGCACTGAGGATTCTATGTTCCTTGGTGTTCCTCTTTGATATTCCCTCCTGGCTCCCACAGCCCTGCCAAGTTAGTTTAAACCCTGTCTAACAGCACTAGTAAATCACCTCACAAGAAGCTCATGCCCTCCCTCATGGATCCTCTTTTCAGCCCTGCAGTCACCTGTATTCACCTCTTGATTCTTTCTTACCTGCGTGCGGCACTGGGAGTAATCCAGAGATTCCTACTTTTGAGTTCCTGCTGCTAATTCCCTCCAGAGCTCCCGAACTTCTGACTGCAGGACCACTTTCCTTTTTCTCCATCCATCATTGGGACCGATGTGGACTACAACTGCTGCGTGTTCCCCCTCTCCCCTCAGGGTGCTCTGCAGCCACTCAGTGATATCCTTGACCTTGGCACCAGGGAGATAACACACCATCCTGGATTCCCATCTGCAGCTGCAGAAACACCTATCGATTGTCCTCACTCTCGAATATCCTCTCACTATCGCTCTTCCAGTCTTCATTGTGCCCCCTCTGTACTCCCCAGATGAACCATCATTCTCATCAGGATTTTGAACTAAATCCTAGCTGGAGAGTGGGAGGCACTCAGGGGATTTCTGTACTAGCTGCCTGGTCCTTTTAGACTGTCTGCTGCTCCCCCATTCCCTCTCTCCCAGCATAATCTGAAGCTTCAGAGTGACCACGTCTAGAAACGTGCTCTCCACAGAGCTCTCAGCCTCACGGACTCTCCACACTGACACGAGCTGCTGCTCAAGCTCCAGAACCCGGAGCTCCAACTGCTGCCACTGACCACACTTCCTGCTCTCATGGTATTCCAGGAGCTGGGAAGCATTCTGAAGTTCTCACCTAAATGCACACTCTTTCCACTCTTTGGTTATCTGTTGACAATGTTCAGATGATAAACAGCTACAGCAGGGCTCACAGTCCAGTGGGTTCAGTATTCCAGGGTTTTGGGGAAACTCTCCAGAAGACTTTAAGAAATAGGAGCAGAAATCAGCCATTCAGCCCATTGAATCTACTCTGCCATTTGATCTTGGCAGATATGCTTCTCAACCCCATTCTCCTGCTGACACCATAGGAACGTTCGATCCCCTTAACTATCACGAACCTATCCATATCTGTCTTAAATACACTCAATGAGTTGGCCTCCACTGCCCTCTGTAGCAATGAGTTCCCCAGATTCACCACCCTCTGGCTGAAGAAATTCCTCCTCATCTCAACTCTAAAGGGTCGGCCCTTCATTCTGAGGCTGTGCCCTGGTTACCGAGTCTCTCCTGCTTTTGGAAACATCTTCTCTGCATCCACTCTATCCAGGCCTGTCAGTATTCTGTAAATTTCAATAAGATCCCTCCTCATCCTTCTAAACTCCACTGAGTCCAGACCCAGAGTCCTCAAGCACACCTCATATGACAAGTCCTTCATCCCCAGGATCATTCTTGTAAACCCCTCCAATGCCATCACATGGTTTCTTAATATATGGGTCCCAAAACTGCCCAGAATATTCCAAATGCAGTTTGACCAGAACCTTACACAGCTTCAGTAGTACATCTCTGCTCTTGTACTCTAGCCATATTGAAATGAATGCTAACATTTCCTTCACCTTCCCAAGCACAAACTGGACCTGCCTGTTAACCTTCAGAGAAACCTGAATGAGGTTTGTGCTTTAGATTTTCAAAGGCTTTCCTCATGTAGCAAGCTGTCTTTGCATTTCTTCTTGTATTCTATCTGCCACTTCTTTGCCCACTCTCCGAGCCTATCCAGGACCTTTTGCAGCCTTCCCACTTCCTCAACACTACCTGTCCGTCCAACTATCTCAAGTCATCTGCAAACTTAGCAACAATGTCTTCACTTCCTTCATCCAGATTGTTAATGTATAACGTGAATAGTTATGGTCCCAACATTGATGCCTGCAGAACTCTACCAGTCACCAGCTGCCATCTTTCCTCACTCTCTGCTTTATGCCAACCTGCCAGTCCCAGTCCTCAGTCCATGCCAGTACATTGCCCCTAACACTATGGGTGCTTATCTTACGTGAAATACCCTCTGGGAATCCAAATACATTACTTCCTCGGACTCTCCTTTGTCTGACTGGCTCATTGCCTTCTCAAAGAATTCTAACAGATTTGCCAGGCATGACCTCCCCTTGATGAAACCGTGTTGACTCAACCCTATTTTACCATTGCACTTCCAAGTCCTCTGCAATTTCATCCCTAAATTGAAGTCTAAAATCTTACCAACAACTGGTCCAGGCTAACTGGCCTATAATGTCCCATCTTCTACCTCCCTCCCTTCTTAAACAGGGTTGGTATGTGAGCCATTTTCCTATTCCTTACCCCCACCAAATCTCCATCTCCACACCCTGACTCCATTGATTCCTGAAAGACCATCACCAATGTCCCCACAATATTCTCAGCGATCTCCTTCAGAACACAATGGTATAGTTCATCCAGTCTGGGTGAGTTATCCGCATTCAGACCTTCCCCAGTACCTCCTCCTTAGTGATGGACACTACACTCCTCTCTGAGCTCTGACAGTCTTGAAGTACTAGTATGCTGCAGGTGTTTTTCATGGTGCAGACTGATGCAAAGTATCAATTCAATTCCTCGGCTATTCCTTCATTTCGTATTATTCTTTCTCCAGCCTCATTTTCCAGTGATCCAATGTCTATGTTTGCCTCCCTCTTCCTTTCTATATATCTGATAAAGCTCTTGCAATCTTCTTTTATATTACTGACTAGATAACTCCCACATTTCACCTTCTCCACCCTTAATGCTTTTTTAGTTATCCTCTGTAGGTTTTAAAAGACTTCCTAATTCTCTGACTTCCCAGTATTCTCCACCACATTGGATGCCTTTTCTTTTGCTTTTATGCTGTCCTTGACCTCCATCATCAGCCATGGTTGCCTTGTTCTGCCCTTAGTATGTTTTTTTTTTCTTTTTTGGGATGAATTCCTACTCTACTTTCTGAATTACCCCCAGAAACTCTGCTGTTTGCTGTCCCACCATCTTATCTGCTCAGCTCCCCTTCCAATCAACTCTGGCCAGATCCTTCCTCATGTCTTTGTAGTTACCTTTAGTCAATTGAAATACAGTTCCATCTGATTGTAGCTTCTCCCTCTCAAACTACAGAGGGAATTCCATCATATTATAGTCCATTATCCACAGGGCTACTTTCACCTTAAACTCACTAATCAAGTTTGCCTCATTACACATCACTGAATCCAAACCTGTCTGTTCCATAATGGCTCAATCACAAGCTGCTCCAAAAACCATCTCGTAGACATTCCTTGAAATCCTTTTCTTTAGACGCACTACCCAGTCCACCTATCCATTGAGGTCTACCCTGACATTTAGTTTATGCCTTTTCTGTCTCCTGAGTGATTTTATTCCCCACATCCTGATTACTGCTTGGAGACCTGGACATAACCTGCATCAGATTCTTTATTGCGGTTCCTCAACTCTACCCACACAGATTCTACACCTTCTGACTGGATATCACTTCTTGCTATTGATTGAATTTTATTTCACACTAACAAGGCAACTCTTGCCCCTCTGCCCACCTGCCAGTCCTTTTGATAGGATATGTATTCTTGGATATTTAGTTGCCAGCCCGGATCCCCTTACAGCCATGTCTCTGTGATACCCACAACATTGTACCTGCCAGTTTCAATCTGCACTACAAGCTCATTGTGTATACTGTGTGTATTAAAGTACAACACTCTCAGTCTTGCATTGACTGCTCTCATTCCTATCATTGTCCTCTTATCTGCTGTGCTTGATGTTCAACTCTTGTTCCTTTCTGTACTCTCTGTCCTAGTATGTCTTCTAGAAACATGAATAACCTCTCCTGAGCCCTCCTCCACTTTAACTAGTTTAAACTCCTTGGACACTCAATTTACCTTGATTTATGGCATCACTTTGTCTACCTTATTCGGAATGCTTTGTGCATTTAGTTACAAACACTTTAAGTTTGTTCCATTATTAATTTTCCCAGCACTTCTTTAGTTCCTTTGATATTCAAAAATTCCGTCCCTATCTTTTATTTTCTGGTAACAATCAATCCCATCGCTAACCAGCAATCGTACCTTCTCCTTCACCTTCTGTTTTCTCATTTTCCATCCAACTGAACCAAATTACTTTCTCTTTGGGTTGACTTCAGGCATGGTGGCTCAGTGGTTAGCACTGCTACCTCACAGCACCAAGGACCCGGGTTAAATTTCTGCCTTGGGAAGCTGTCTGTGTGGTGTTTGCACATTCTTCCTGTGTCTGTGTGGGTTTCCCCCAGGTGCTCTGGTTTACTCCCATTGTCCAAAGATGTGCAGGTCAGGTCAATTGGCCGTTCTAAATTGCCTGTAATGTTAGGTGAAATAGTCAGGAGTAAATGTAGGGAAGGTTCCTCATTGGGCTGCTCTTCGGAGAGTTGGTGTGGACTTGTCAGACTGAACTGCCTGTTTCCACACTGTAGGGAATCTAATCAGGCCAATATTTATCATTAATCCAACATCCATTATTGCTCTTTGATTTCATTGCTTCTACTTGGATCTTGCTGTGTAGAAATTGGCTGCCACGTTCCTGACATTGCAACAGTGACTGCTTGTCAAACAAAACTGTCTAAATGTTTTTGGAAGAGCCTGAAATGTTAAGAGCTGGATTTATGCCCATATCCCTCTAAACTCTTCCTATTTACATATCCATGCCTTGTAAATGTTGTAATTGTACCAGCCTTCACCACTCCTTCTGGCAGCTCATTTCATACATTTAACACCCTCTGAATGAAAACATTGTCCCTTAGGTCCCTTTAAAATCTTTCCCCCGTCACATTCAACCTATGCCCTCCAGTTCTGGACTCCCCCACTCTGGAGAAAAGATCTTCTCTATTCACCTTATCTATGCCGCTCATGATTTTATAAACCTCTATATGGTCACTCATCAACCTGTAATGATCCAGGGAAAATAGCCTCAGCCTATTCAGCCTCTCCCGATAGCTCAAACCCTCCAACCTTGGCAACGTCATTGTAAATCTTTTCTGAACCATTTTAAGGTTCACAACATTTTTCCTGTAGCAGGGAGACCAGAATTGCACACAGTATTCCAAAAATGGCCGAACCAATGTCCTGTACAGCCGCAACAGCTCCCAACTCCAATACTCAATGCACTGACCAATAAAAGAAAGCAAACCAAATGACTTCGTCTCCCCCGTTCCTACCTGCAACTTCACTTTCAGTGAACTATTCTTTTTTTTGGATGAACTGGGAGTCTTTCAGTTGTGAAAGATGCCATTCCATGGCACTGTTGAATGAAGAGCGGCAGTTTCCCCTGGTGTCCCTGGGCGGCACGGTGGCACAGTGGTTAGCACTGCTGCCTCACAGCGCCTGAGAACCGGGTTCAATTCCCGCCTCAGGCGACTGACTGTGTGGAGTTTGCACGTTCTCCCCGTGTCTGCGTGGGTTTCCTCCGGGTGCTCCGGTTTCCTCCCACAGTCCAAAAAGATGTGCAGGGTCAGGTGAATTGGCCATGCTAAATTGCCCGTAGTGTTAGGTAAGGGGTAAATGTAGGGGTATGGGTGGGTTTCGCTTCGGCGGGTCGGTGTGGACTTGTTGGGCCGAAGGGCCTGTTTCTACACTGTAATGTAATCTAATCTAATCTAACATTTATCCCCAAATCAAAATCACTAAAAATCAATTTCTCTATTTATTATACTGTGTTTGGGATCTCGCTGCGCACAGTCTGCAGGAAAGAGCCATTGGGACATTCTGAGTTGTTGACAGGTGCTACGCAAATGCAAGTCTTTCTTTAAGGTTGAAGTCTCCTGATCCTGACATTCACCTATTGTCTGTGCACTCTCACCTTCCGGGGGCATGAGGTCATTAGGAGCAGTGACCCAAAGGACACTGAGACTCTTTGCAGCCTCACCCTTGACCTCAGCCCAGCAGTGTGCAGCAAGGTTTGAAATGTAATCTAGAACCTTCTACACAGACACCCCAATGTGACTCTTTCCCGAAGTGTGTGATTAGATTACTTACAGTGTGGAAACAGGCCCTTCGGCCCAACAAGTCCACACCGACCCGCCGAAGCGTAACCCACCCATACCCCTACATTTACCCCTTTACCTAACACTACAGACAATTTAGCATGGCCAATTCACCTGACTTGCACATCTTTGGACTGTGGGAGGAAACCGGAGCCCCCGGAGGAAACCCACGCAGACACGGGGAGAACGTGCAAACTCCACACAGTCAGTCGCCTGAGTCGGGAATTGAACCCGGGTCTCTGGCGCTGCGAGGCAGCAGTGCTAACCACTGTGCCACCGTGCCGCCCATTGGAGTCTGCTCCAATGTTCTCGAATAAATTTCTCCTGATCTGTGGCTGATTGGAGGTTTGTTAAAGAGGTATCAAGATCCATCCCACTTTCCAGCTCTCGCTCCATAGCTCTGGAGGTTTCGCTGTTTGAAGTGAATACCCAAGTGTATTTTCAATGTGATGAGGGTTTCTGCCTCTCCCACCCTTTCAGACAGTGAGTCCCACATCCCAGCCTCTGGGTGAAAACAAATACCCTCAACTCCACTCTAACCCTGCCGCCAACTGATTTCAATCTCTCCCCATGGTTATTGCTCTTTGTGCTGGTGGAAATCAGTCCTTCCTACCCACTCTGTCCAGGCCCCTCATCATTTTACACACCACCATCAAATCTCCCCTCAGCCACCTGTGTTCCAAAGGAAACACTCCCAGCCAAACCAATCATTCCTCACAGCTCAAAGTCCCCATTCCAGACAAACTCCTCCTCTGTCCCCGTCTCTAATGGAATCACATCCTTCCTATGATGTGGTGACCAGAACCGTACACAGTTCTCTCACTGTGCTCTAACTGGTGTTTTATACAGTTCCAGAATAAACAAACTCCTTGCTTTCACTGTCAACCAAAAATGAGATAAGGGAGGTGATGGTCTAATGGTATTATTGCTGACCTGTTAATCCAAAGATCCAGATAATGTCTGGGGACCAGGGTTAGAATCCAGCAGGTGGTGGCATTCAAATTCAAACAAAAAAAAAATCTGTAATTAAGACTCTAATGTCGATCATGAAACTATCGTTGATTGTGAGGAAAAAGCCATCTGATTCCCTAATGTCCTTTCGGAAAATAAACTGCCATCCGTATCATGTGACCCCAGACCCACAGCAATGCGGTTGACTCTAAACTGCCCTCTGGGTGATTAGGGATGGGTAATAAATGCTGCTGATCCAGCAATTGCCCTCATTCCATCAAGGGGAAAAAAAAAACAGTTTATCACATGTGTCTTCTTACCACCTTACTGACCTGCATTAATCACCATAGCCATATCTTCCACCTCCACAAACATTTGACTTCCAGCTTCAAATTGACAAGAGACATTCCTTCATTATCTGAGAAACAGATAGAAACATCCAAACTACGAGCAGCAGTAGGTGATTCGGCCCCTCAGGCCTGCTCCACCATTCAATATGATCATGGCTGATCATCCAACACTGTCCCCTGTTCCTGCTTTCTCCCCACATTCTTTTATCCCTTTAATCCGAAGAACTATATCTAATTCTTTATTGAACACATACTGCATCTAATTCCCTCAGGCTGGTAAAATGGATGAGAATTATTAGGTTGTTGTTTTTTGACCAATATGTACACAATGGGCTGATGGGCCTTTTGGGTCTCTCTGACTCGATGATTCTATTATTATACTTTATGAATAACTGAGTACCAAGGACTGACCGCTGTGGCACCCTAAGTTGTAACTACCTGCCATTCAGAAAAAGACTCGTTCTTTCTGTCCTGTCTGCCAACCAGTTCACAATCCATGTCAGTACATGACTCCCAATCCTCTTGTTCATTTAGTCTAGATCTGGAAGTCCCACTCTTACTCTTTGTGGGAACAGATTCTGAACGATCTCTGTCTCATCCTTCGAGGGCTCCCATTGTCTTGACATTGATTTCCCATCATGCTGCTTGTTCCGATCCACTTTTACCAAAACACCACACAGTTGAGTAAAATGAAAACTTTTACACTTGCTCCATATTTCTCCATTTTCATCTCTACTCTCAATCTCACTGAGTTCTGATCACTGTCACGAAAATGCTCCCCCATTGACAGCCCTTCCAGCTGCCCACATTCATTTTATAAACAATGGTCCAAAACTGTCTCTTCTCTCTCTGCTGCTTCACCATCACCTTCTCAGGAGCAATTAGGAATGGGTGATAAATGCTGGCTCTCACATCCCAAGAAGCAATTTGAATAATGCCTAGTCGTTTGTTGAGTTTATTCTGTATTGACGACAAATGTTCAAAAATATTGTATGGCCAGATTATGGTTGAATTCCCTTCCAGTGGCAGGAATTAAAATTGTTTCTCTTGTCTTTCAGGCCGTGAGAACTCTCAGCCCAAGCTGACCCTGCTGCCCCCTTCCCCGGAGCAGGTCAATGCCAAGGGCACTGCCACCCTGGTGTGCCTTGCCAATCACTTCTATCCCGATGAGCTGGAGGTGCAGTGGAAGAAGGACGGTGCAGTCATTTCGGACGGGGTTCAGACCAGCAACTACCTGCGAGCTTCGGACAGCACTTACAGTGTCAGCAGCCTGCTGACCCTCTCTGGGTCTGACTGGGAGTCCAACGCTCGCTTCTCCTGTGCCCTCACCCACGTGACCCTCCCCTCTCCCCTCAGCAAGAGCATCAGGAGATCAGAATGTGTGTAGAGTTTTGAGACAGTCCACAGAGGAGACACAACTTTAAATAGAACAGGGCTGAGCTGGCAGGACAAAGGTCATTGTCAGCACTGAATTTCAACTCTCTTCCTTCTCAGGATTGCTCAGAGAAACTTCTGAGGTTTGGATGTTAAAGCAGGTCATTGGGATAGCGGCAAGAGAGCTTTACACTGTGTCAAACCTCACACTGTCCTTGTCCTGGGAGTGTTTGGTAGGGACAGGATTGACTTGTGATGTCAGCTGTACAAACCAATGTGAACCTTAGAAGTCTCTGCTTCAGTAAACCAGATCTCCTTCCTGCTCAGCTGCCAGTTCCAATTTAAGGTTTTATCACTGATTTAAGGGACAGGATTCTCATGTTATTGAGAAAATCTCTCCAAGTGTTTTCCTCAAGCTCCATTGTGGCTGTGAATTTGAGCAGCTTCCTCTGTCTGGGCTGTTAATTGCAGTTGCTTTTTTCTGTCAATGTGAATGTGGAAAAGGGAATAAAGGTGAAGATTCAGTCTCTGTCTCTGTGTGCTTTGGAAATAGACGACCTCCACCCCCCACCTCAGTTGATTGGCTGAATTTCAGCAAGTCATTATCACAGTTACTTGGCCTGTCAATCAATTTCAATCATCAATAATTTTCAAATGATCCCTTTAATCAGGAATTTATGTAGATTCCAAAAAGAACAGAAACTGAAAATTGTTAGGACTCAATAAGTACAATCTGATGTATTCCCTCTTCACTTTGTTGGTCCATGCCCAACTGATGGGATCGAACTGTGCAATCTCTGCTGCATGTCGGTTCGCCCCTGAAATAATCTTCGACCAATCACAGACAGTGTTGGCTGAGTGCCTCGATGAGTGTGAGCGTTTAACTTAATACTGCCTGTAGGTGTCTCTCTGAGTGTGGGAATGTTATTCAGAGAGACACCTACAGGCAGCGCTCAGTAACGCACCCACATTCGGAGAGACCTGCAGGCAGCATGGAGTGTGACCATGTTACTCAGTGCTGCCTATTTCTCAGAGTGCATGTGTTACTTAGTGCTGCCTGTAGGTATCTCTTTCAGTGCGTATGTGTTACTCTGTGCTGTCTGGAGGTGTCTCTCTGAGGTATGTGTCTCCGAGCGATGGATTGAGAACGGGCTTTGTGCTGGGGGTTGAAGATTAGGCTTTAATCTTCTCAAATCATGAATGAAAAACGGTTCATCTGATTCAGTCTGAGATGGCAGCTCATTCAGATGGCCAAAGTTAAAAATCACACAACACCAGGTTATAGTCAAAAAGGTTTATTTGGAAGTGGAAGCTTATGGAGCGCTGTTCCTTCATCAGGTAGCTGGAGGGCAGGATTATTGGACACAGAATTTATAGTAAGTTGAGATGACAGCTGAAAAAGGTGAATACTGAGAGTGTAGTCTCGGTAAGTGAGGGATTTCAGAGGCAGTGGGCACTGTGCTCCCGAATGTGTTGATAAATTCCGAAGAGATTTTCTGAATCCAAGGTCAGAGCAGTCGTGGTTGCCTGCCCAGCCAATGCTGGCTCCTCACAGTCATATTTCAATGGTTAATTAACTCAAAACTAGGTGCAGCAATATTACCTTCCAGGGAGGGGAGCTGTCTGAGTGAGGGAGGTTGAATTCTTGCAGCCCCAAGAGAGGTTGCAGTGGATTAATGACAGGTATGACCACCATGAAGGTGCCACTTTCTCTCCCCCTGCCTCAGCTGTGATGACCCTCAAGTTAAAAGTGCGATTGCTCTGGGATGATGGCCACGTTCCTGGGTGATGGAGGGAAGGTCAACTTCGCCCAAAGGCAGCACAGGCTGGATCGAAGGGGCCACAAGAGTAAGCATGGGGAGATTGAGGGTGACAGAAGGAGGGGGATGGTTAGCAGGTTGTTATTCAGAGTCAGGTACCAGAGTATCAGTCCTTCTGACACTCCTCTTTTTTTCTCCTTTTTTTATTTTCTTTTTTTTTCTTTTTTTCTTACTTACATGTGGAGAGTTATATACACTGATCTAGCTCCTCAGAGCCAGCTCTCAGAATGATCAGAACCCCTGACACGTCTGTTTTTTTCACCCCCACACTACCGCCTAACTGCAGTAGTGCTTATTCTTCCCCAGCACCCATGTTGTGTGTGTGTGTGCAGGTGTGAGACACAGTGAGAGATGCAAGGTGCACGAATCTTTATTCAATTTCCACCACTAGGAAGAAAGGAAAACACCCGAGTGACCAGTGACAAGCAGTGCCCTTCACATCAAAGGGCAATGCTGTGTGATCAAACAGTGAAGGGGAGGGCAGGGATTAAGACACTCCTCTTTTTTTTCTTCTTTTTGTGGGTCAGCTGGTCCAGGGACAGTCCCCTTCCTCTCAGACCCCTTCAAGGAGGAGAGTCCTTGCACGTGCACTCACACACTCACACTGATCCATCTCTCAAAAGGAAAACACCCGAGTGGCCAGTGACAAGCAGTGCCCTTCACATCAAAGGGCAAATCTGTGTGATAATTCCCTGTTTACTTTTTTTTTGTTTTTCCCCCACACTACCACCAAACTGCGGTGTGCTAATTATTTTTTTCCCCAGCACCCATGGTGTGTGTATGCAAGTGTGAGACACAGTGAGAGACACAAGGTGTATGAATCTTTATTCGATTTCCACCACCAGGAAGATAGGAAAACACCCGGGTGGCCAGTGACAAGCAGTGCCCTTCACCTCAAAGGGCAATGCTGTGCGATCAAACAGTGAAGGGGAGGGTAGGGATTAAGACACTCCTCTTTTTATCTGTCAGCCAGGACTCCCTGACTGGACAAAGTTAACTGTCCCTGTCAGGGAACTCATATTTTATCAAAAAAGAATAAAACATTTATTGAACAAGGAGCTCAAGAGCTAAATGGCACTAGACAAAATGAATGGTTTGAACGATTTCATCATGGACACCGCAAATAAGATTTGGGGAAGACTGTTTTCACTCAGCGGGTGGTGGGAATCTGGAATGGACTGTCATAAAATCCCTACTGTGAGGATACAGGCCATTTGGCCCAACAAGTCCACACTGACCCTTGGAAGAGTAACCCACCCAAGACCCAATCCCCTATCCCATTACTCTACTTTTGCCCTGACTAATGAACCTAATCTACACATCCCTGATCCCTATGGGCAACTTAGCACAGCCAATTCACCTAACTCGCACCACTTTAGATTGTGGGACGAAACTAGAGCATCCAGAGGAAACCTGTGCAGACAATTGGAGAATGTGCAAACTCCACACAGACAGTTGCTTGAGGCTGGAATTGAACCCGGGACAAAACACTCGGGCCGGCCTTGACTTCGCTCCAGCCTCTGCCTCCACCTCTGGCCCCACCCACTCTGCAACCAAGACTCAGACTGCATTTCCCTGAGTCACCCTGAGTCCAACTGCCCAACTGCAGCCAGCCAGCACATTCGCTCTCCCTCCTCACACATCCACCCCCACAGTGCACCCTATCCCTCCACTTCTCCCTCTTCACCTCATCCCCATCTTCCCACTCCCCCACCTCACTCCACAACCCACCTCCGTCCCAATCTCCTTTCTCTCCCACACCCATTCCCCTGTGCTACACCACAACCAACCCTCACCCACCACATGCCATCACCCTTCCCCCCTCCCCTCCTTCAGCCAACTTGGTCCCCCTCAAAAACCTCACCCCTGAGCCTTGCCCCATATTTACTATACCCCCGACCTCGAACTCTCTGAGGCCAAAAGGTCCATCCTCAGGAAAGGGCTCACAGTCATTCCCGCCCAACCCCATCTCAACAAAATCCACACTCACCATGACACAGAGCTCTTGTTCCACCACCTCGACTTCCATGTCTTCTTCTTTAACAAAAACTCCCAAATTCCCTTTGAGGACCCCTTCTCCCACCTCCAACCTTCCTCCTCCATTTGGTCACCACCCACCCCCACCACCAGCTGTTTATACATTCGAGACCTCATCATTGTTGACTGTTGATGTGCCATCAGCCGCCTCAATTTCTCCCCTCACCCACTCCAACCACACCCCCTCCGATCGAGCACTCTACTCTCTCTGTGTCAACCCCTGGTTCACCAACAAACCCGCTGACAAATGTGGGGTGGTGTTAGTCTGGAGAACAGACCTAAATGTCACAGAGGCCAAACCCCAACTCTCAGACACCATGTCCTACTTCCCCCTTGCCCATAACCCCACCGTGACCCATCAGGCTAAAATCACTCGCACTGTCAATGCCCCAATTGCCTCCAGGGATCTCCCCTCCACTGTCTCTCATAGTCCCCCAGCCCTGCATTGCCCAGTTCTACCTGCTCCGCAAAATCCACAAGCCCAACTACCCGGCTGACCCATCGTCTCAGCATGCCCCTGCCCCACCGATCTCCTCTCATCCTACCTCAACTCTCCTCCTTGGTTCAGGCACTGCCCACCTACATCCGCTACACCAACCATGCCCTCCACCTCTTCAGTAACCTCCAGTTCCCCAGCCCTAAGTGCTTTATCTCTATTATGGATGTATGTTATATATGTTCATACCCCACAAGGATGGCCTCCAGGCCCAACACCTTTTTCTCTGCAACAAACCCATCCAGTCCCCCTCCACCAATACCCTCCTCCGCCTTGCCAAACTGGTCCAGGGGTGGTCATGGGCACCCGGTTGAGCTATGTCGACCAGTCCCTCTTCAGTGACTATACAGGCACTGTGTCCCAATTCTTCTGCCATTACATTAGTGACTACATCAGTGCAGCATCCTGCAGCCAGGCTGAACTGAAGCAGTTCATTGACTTTCCCCACAACTTCCACCCTGTCCTCAAATTCACCTTCATCCATCTCAGACACCTCCCTGCCCTTTCTTCACCTCTCTATTTCCAATTTTGACGATAATCCTCAAACAGGCATTTACTACAAACCCACAGACTCCCATTACTACCTGGACAACACCTCCTCCCAACCAGTATCCTGCAAGAACTCCATCCCATTCTCCCAATTCCTCTGCTTCCACTCTATCTACTCGGATGAGGAGACGTTTCGTTGATCACAAATGTCCACCTCTTATGAACAACATGCTTTTCCTCCTTCTGATCCTTCTGTCATCCACTGCACCACCTCCATTTCACGTTCCATTGCTCTAAACCCACCCCCCTCCAAACACAATAAAGTCAGAGTCCACATTGTCCTCAACTATTACCAATCCCTGTACCAATTAACGCATCATCCTTAAACACTTCCACCAACTCCAACTAGACCACACCACCAAGAACATCGTTGTCTCCCCACCCTTGGCTGCCTTCCTCAAGGACAGTTCCCTTTGACAATTCTTGGTTTGTGCCACTTGCCCTCCTACCCTCCCAAACCCCCAGGAACCTTCCCCTGCAACACCAAAAGATGAAAAGCCTGCTGGTTCACCAATCCCTCCCCTCCATCCAGGGCCCCAAACAGTCCTTCCAGGTGAGACAGAGGTTCACCTGCCTCTCCTCCAACCTCGTTCACTGCATCAGATGTCCCCGATGTGGTCTTCTCTACATTGGGAAGACCAACTATAAACTTAGGGAATGTTTCACCGAGCATCTCAGCCAGGCCTGCAGGGGCCAACCAGACCTCTCAGTCACTGCCCATTTCAATTCCTCTTCCCATTCCCTTTCCGGCATGACCATCATCAGCCTCCTCCACTGCCACAATGAACAAAACCACATATTGGAGGAACAATACCTCATCTCCGTCTGGCAGCCTAGAGCCCAGGTAACTTAACATTAAGTTCTCCAATTTCAAATAACCACACTTCTCTTCCCCCTACTCCCTTCCCAACTCCTCTCCCTCCCTTCCACTCCTCCCTGCCACCTAACAGATTTATTCCTCCCATTGACCAACCAAGTTGTACCATCTACCTGTCATCACCAATCCCCACTTCATCATCCTGTCCCTACTATCCCCTTTATCTGCAGCTTCCTCTACACCTAACCCCATTCCTGAAGAAGGGTTACACCCAAAACATCAACTTCTCCACCACCTGATGCTGCCTGACTTGCTGTGTTCTTCCAGCCTCCTGCCTGTCATTGAATGGAACCAGCAGGAAAGGGTTAGATCATCAAGTGTCAGGGCCATCAACAAATGGGAATGGGGCATGCTACAGACAGATGCATTGAGACAGTCAATCACAAAGAGAAGACCAAACTGGAAATGAAACACTAATACACAGTGGATGGAATTTAATGTCAGAAAGTGTGAGACCATGAACTTGGGTCGGAATAATCTAAAGGCTGACTATTATTTAAAGACTGAGAGATTCCAACAAAGTGCAGTACAGAGTGATCTAGGTAGTTTTGTGCATGAAACACAGAAAGTTAGTGCAGGAGCAGCAGGTAATCGAGAAGGCGAATGGAATTTTCACCTTTATTGCTGGGGGTTGGAATTTTAAAGTAGAGAAATCCTGTTAAAACTATTGAGGGTGTTAGTGAGCCTGCATTTGGAGTATTGTGTGCAATCTTGGTCCCTATATTTAAGAAAGGATGGACAGCAAGTGGAGGCTTTCTCCTGCTCCTATTTCCCATGTCCTTGTGTGCTTCAGTGTCCTTCCCTCACAGCAGAGCTGCCTCCAGTCTCTGGGTGGTGCTGCCAAATGATGTGCCTTGCCCAGGCTGTACCAGTTCCCACATCACAACAATGTCTGGACTTTGGAAGTATTTCATTTACTGTAAAACATTTCCAAACATCCTAAGTTCAAGAAACATATAGCATAAATATAATTCTCTCTGCTTTTATATTTTTATCTCCATGTCTTCCCAGCTGTCACCTGACAACATCACACACTTGTGCTAAATCTAGAATGAATCATGAATCTCTGGGAGAACTTAATCTTTGACAACACTGGGATTAATGACCACCTCCTCAGTAGGCTTTGAGGGTGAAGGTCAACAGCAGTCTCATTGGGATTTGATTTGTGTTATCTTGATCGTGATCCAGTCAGTCAGTGTTTTTGTCTGGGTCCAGATAGTACAGACCAAACTCAGACCCTGTGATCTGATTGAAGTGAAGCGTTAGCTGTGCAGGGCTTTCACACATGGCTCACACACATAGTTAAGCAGGGATTACACATTTCATGAGAGTAAATGGAATGAACAATCTGTTTGGGTGTGACATCCCCAACCTGTCCCCAAGAGAGTGGGGACAGGAACAGTAGTATTCTCAGACAGAAAGGATGGTAAAAATGATATCCCACAAAGAGAGCGGAGACAGGAAAAGCGACGCTCCCCAGAGACAGGCGAACAGTAGCTGTCTGCTCCCCACTTTCTTGTTGTGACATATGTCCTTGGGAAATGGATTTGGTTTATATTTTCTCAATTGTATTTAGGTTTGACCAGGTGATTCGGGAACAAGGATTCCAATTCCATATTTTGTGTAGCAGCAGATCTACTAAAGGTCATGCTTTCATTTGGAGTTTGCCCAGGGGATTCTGTCCAGGCTGATACAGCATGATCTACCAGGGCTGCTCCTATTGGGCTAAACCATCACACACCAGGGAATCTGACCGACACTTTCTCTTTGTGCTGGCAAAGGGAGAGATTTGTTTTTACTGCAATGGCGGCCAAAGAAATGAGTCAATGGATGTTGTTCCAGCTGAATATAATGTTCTGATGTTCATGTTGGGATTAACCTTGACAGTTCCCACTTGCCTTTACACCGACAGTGGAACAGGAAGTCACCACGCAGTGGTCTCCTGGCTCACACTGAGAAACCAAGTTGATGGTATAACTGCAGAGAGCAAGACAATGGCTTGGACTCATCGAACAACCAGAGGCTTCAGCCAACAACTGGGTCACAGGCAAATGGAGGGTTGTGTAAACTCTTAGTATCTCAGGGAACAAACACAACTACTGAGCTACAAAACCGAAAAGAATATTTTTATGACAAATTGGCATTCCAAAAATAAAATAAAAACACAATATACATAAAACCTGAGTACAATCTAATTTCAGAGAGTACAGCATTTTATTTGAAAGCTGGATGATAATGAGATAAGAATTCAAACAGCCACCCACTCCGTCAAATGGTGTTGAAGTTGCATTGTCCTCACCATAACACATTTGCAAGCTTCTTAATAACACGAAAGGGGAGAGAAATATTGCAAACTGTATCACCACGAGTCAGGATCCATTAAAAACAAGGACCATGATGTTAAATGCTCCCAGCCAGACGCAACACTGATGCATTCACATCATTGGAATGTTAAATGATGTTAAAAAGTCTGCCAACCACTTTCATGAAGACAGAGTATTTTAAATCTCAAGAGGCATTGATGATTTTTTTTCAGTACCATCGCAAGGAAGCAGCAGCTGACATATGAACTCCAACAAACTAATGATAACAGGCACTGAATACAGAGCAGGTTCCTGAGAGAAAAAAAACAAAGCAGAGATCTGTCCAGTGCTGGGAATATTTTAGACAAGACACCTTGTTGCCAGCAAGTTACTGCAACTTGAAAATTCCAGTACGATCAGAAAGAGAAAAAGGACACTATGCAAATTGTTGTACAGGCCCCTACACCTGGGCCTGAGGCAGGAGCCCAAGCTCCAACACACTGGCCTCACTTCACACCAACCTTCACACAGTGCGGGGTCATGAACTCCGGCCATCAATTCCTCTGGGATCGGGATGGAGTGAGGGAACAGGGGCAATTGTAGAAGAGTCAATAAGGAGTAAAGCAAGATTGAGAGGGTGTGTTGGAAAGGGGCTAGAGGAGAAAACATACTTTGTGTCACTCAGTACTGACATTGTCTATGTGTATCACAGAATGAACAAAACAGCACATTGTGAAGACAAACAAATGTCAGATCAAAGTACTTTTCTTATCACACGGGACATTTTCATTGTGGTCCTTCTGAAGCTGTGCTCTCTCTCTATGGGTGTCTACAGATTGAGTCGGTTAGCTCCAAGCAGGGCCCCAGTTTATGTTTTACTGATCAGGGACAATGAAGCAGCTGCCCTCTAGTGGCGAGAGAGCGCTTGCCCTGCTGCAGAGGATTATGGGTAAAGTCCCCTTCCATTCGCGCCCACACAAACCTGCAGCCACTTCAGCTGCTTTATTGAAAACCACAAGCTTTCAAGGCGCTGATCCTTCAACGGTGGAACTAGCCACATGGTCAAATGAATTAGGGGCAGATGAAGGAGATTCATCCTCTTGAGCTTGTTCCCCATGGCTGACTTGATTATTCCACATTCTTGCCTAACTCCGATAGATTCTTGATAAGCAATGGCTATCTACTTCTTCACTACAAACATTCAGAGATTTCATTTCTATGTTTGAAGAAGAGTTCCAAAGCCCTATGACCTTATGCAAGAAAAAAAACCCTGCTTTTCTCGGTCTTCAATGAGGGAACTTATTTTAGTTTTATATTCTCCTTGAAAAGGAAGCATTCTTTTCATATCCACGCTGTATTCTAGGCTCATGTTGATATGGCATCTGCTTTTAATCAGCTGCTCTCTCATCAGAACGCTACCTATCCCGCCATCTTCAGTGACTGATGCACAATTGCATCCATGTCCTACTGCCCCTCCACCTACCCATACTTGTACCCTTTAGTTTGTTTGTCTCTCCACGTTTTCCTTCCAAAATGATTCAATGACATCTCTTTCCATTAAATTGTATCTGCAAACATCTACTCATTCCATTAACTTGCCTACATGCTTTTTGAAGTTCGACACTATCTTCTTCATCAGCCGTAATACATCCAAGTTTCATACCATCAGCAAATTTTCAAATTATGCCTTGTGCATTCAGGTTAACATATATTTAACTATTTTAAATATTTTTTTTAAATAAACAATTTTATAATCTATTTTAAATCAAGCCTAAAATGTATTGCCTATCTCTAATTGCTCGGACTGAGTTCTGAGCCAGATCATGGGGCCGAGACTAATGAATCATGTCACTGTGGGACTGGAGTCACAGACCGGGTGATGACTGGATTCCCTTGTCCAAACTACATTCATGAGCATGACATTGAGTTTCATGGGTTTTTTTTGTTCAGATCCCAGCGCCTTCCTTCCCAGATATTACATGGCTCACCACCGCCCTCTCCAGGACAATTAGGGAAGGGCAACAAATAGCAGCCAAGTTTGTGCCCGCCCATCCCAGGAGAAATCCAAATAAATGAGATACATAGAACATAGAACATAGAAGAATACAGCGCAGTACAGGCCCTTTGGCCCTCGATGTTGCGCCGATCCAAGCCCACCTAACCTATACTAACCCACTATCCTCCATATACCTATCCAATGCCCGCTTAAATGCCCATAAAGAGGGAGAGTCCACCACTGCTACTGGCAGGGCATTCCATGAACTTACGACTCGCTGAGTGAAGAACCTACCCCTAACTTCAGTCCTATATCTAACCCCCCTTAATTTAAAGCTATGCCCCCTTGTAATACCCGACTCCATACGCAGGAAAAGGTTCACACTGTCAACCCTATCTAACCCCCTAATTATCTTGTACACCTCAATCAAGTCACCCCTAAACCTTCTTTTCTCTAATGAAAACAGCCCCAAGTGTCTCAGTCTTTCCTCATACGATCTTCCTTCCATACCAGGCAACATCCTGGTAAACCTCCTCTGCACCCGTTCCAGTGCCTCCACATCCTTCCTATAGTATGGCGACCAAAACTGCACACAATATTCCAGATGCGGCCGCACCAGAGTCTTATACAACTGCATCATGACCTCAGGACTCCGGAACTCAATTCCTCTACCAATAAAAGCCAGTACGCCATATGCCTTCCTCACCGCACTATTTACCTGGGTGGCAACTTTCAGAGATCTGTGTACATGGACACCAAGATCCCTCTGCTCATCCACACTACCAAGTATCCGACCATTAGCCCAGTACCCCATCTTTTTGTTATTCTTCCCAAAGTGAATCACCTCACACTTAGCTACATTGAATTCCATTTGCCACCTTTCTGCCCAGCTCTGCAGCTTCTCTATATCCTGCTGTAACCTGCCACATCCTTCCTCACTGTCAACAACTCCTCCGACTTTCGTATCATCCGCAAACTTGCTCACCCAACCTTCTAACCCCTCTTCCAGGTCATTTATAAAAATGACAAACAGCAATGGTCCCAAAACAGATCCTTGCGGAACACCGCTAGTGACGGCACTCCATGAAGAAACTTTGCCATCAACTACTACCCTCTGTCTTCTTCCATACACTTCAAATGATCAAACTGGTGAGGCTTGAATTCATCCCTCTGAAAAACTGGAGCCTAGGCTAGAAGCAGAGCCATGACATGCGTGAACCTGGTTTGTCAGATTGAAAGGTGGAGTGTCCTTCAGATTCTTACTGGGACCAGGCACAAAATTAATTACACTCAAAGACTGAACAAACGGCTATCAAACAGCAGAGAACAGTAATTTATCTAGGGGAACTCAACAGACATCAGTGGGTATAAGAGCATTAGGCAGGCAAGTGTCAGATATTGTTGAATACACCAGAAACACAGTCACACATTAAGAGAAGCTTTTGGCATAGAGCAGGGAAACGGGAATAATTGAAATCTCTGCTGAGAGCTGGAAGGGGTTTTCTCGGTTGTAACGCCTCTGAGAAGGATAAAGCTTGAAGGGCCGTTTATATGATAAACAACATTGCAGCGCGGTGAATTGCTGCCTTCCTGAACCTGCTGCAGCCATGTGCTGTAGGTAGATCCAGAATGCCCTGATTTTAACCCAGTGATAGTGAAGGAACAGGGATATATTTCTAAGTCAGGATGATGAATGGTTTGGGGAAAATCTTGCAGATGGAAGTGTTCCCATGTGTGTACTATGTTAAAAGGGGTTTAATAACCTGAAAAAGAGAAATAATAAAGGGAAAGTAATGCTAGAAAGCATTTGCCTGGATGTTAATGGATTAATTATTGCAGTGACGTTTTGGGCAGAGTTGGCTGTTCTTGTCCAGCAGCAACATTCTCCATGGTAACGCTTCATTGCATTCCAAAAGAACATGTTTAAACCTCAAAACTCTGACCTTACACAAAGGCAGTGCTAATTATTGACAGATTTTATGTCATTAAATCAGGATAGATTCAGGAATTTAGAGGTCAATTGGCTCCTCAATCTTGTTGATATCATCTGATGGTGGCTGGGAATTTCAGTTCACTACTTCTGTCCCGATATTCACAGAGAGAAATTTTAGCTGCAATTGGGGATATTGAAATGGGCTACTTGAGTGATTAAATGTGTCTGGAGTCATGTTTCCAACTGTATTAAATCTAGCTCAAAGCATAAACATCAAACCTGATGTTTCATTTGCAAAACTGAGAGAAGATGTGCAGGTTAGGTGGTTGGCTGTGCTAAATTACTCATTATGTGCTGATGTGTGCAAGACAGAATCTTTGACAAAATGTCAATTTTTTTCAGCAATGCTCAAATTCAGATCAGTTTGGAGAGAAATCAGGGCCATGAAAACATCTTTCCCTGCAGGGAGGGAGGGAGCGTGTGTGGAATCTCCCATGGGCAGGGCTCTCCTGGCTGCCACCACATCAGGAAGGCTGAAGCTTGATGATCGAGCTGAATGGACAGGGCTCATTCTCACAGTCCTCAGGGCCATGGAGCCTCTTGTGATGGGAGCATCTGCTTGGTATTGGGCAAACAATGATGTTGCAATGGGTTTGGAAATGGTGCAATTCGACCCTGGATGCTGCACAATGGCTGCACTGACTCTTCCTCTCTGCCTGGTCCCTTCAGGAGTGAACGTGGATGTAGAGAATGGACACCTTGATTATTGAAGAAGGCATGTGCAATGGATCATTGTTCTCCAGCTGACACTCACCAGCTTGGTGCTGGAAAAGGGTCCTTTATCCATTGAGCTGAGAGCGTTGCTCCTGACCCAGCAGATTGGTGTTGAGTGGAGTTTCAGGAGATAAAGAGAGGCTGAGAAGGGAGTGAATGAGCAAGTGAGTAAATCTGCTTCTCAAATCTCCCAGCAACATTGACAGCTCAGGGTTAAGACACAAAGGAGGAAGGATAAAGAGTTGAAGAAATCTTTCACACAGACAGTATGCATGAGTGGGTACAGAGAAAAAAAATGTAATTGTTTTGAACTTACAAAATCATAGGGTGAATTAGGCCATTCAATCCTTCAAGACTTCTCCACCAATCAATAGGACTATGGCTGATGTGATTTTGCTTCCAATGCCACATTCCCATCCATCACACCTCCCTGATGTGTCACCATTTTTTTCAACTCAGTCTCCAATCCAAACACCCTAAGTGGGAATTGTTGTAGTTTCATGCATTCACTACAGATGTATTTACACTGAATCACTTAACTTTAATAAAGAAATATAGATCCCGCCTACAAACAAATTACATCCATTCCTTAATGATACCAGTAATTGCCTTCAGCATCTGAATTAAAGTTTTTGTGCTTTCCATTTATTGGCCTTCCCGAATTGGGGTGTCCTGAAGCAGTACAAGACGACATGAGGATTTAGACAGGCTGGGAGGGTCAGATCAGTAACAAGTGGAATTCATTCCGATAAGCGTGAGTCAGTGGACTGAGCTCTCCCTGACCATGCGAGTGAGGTGAGGGCAGAGTGACAGCACTTGACATCAAGGCCTCTTTGATGGTGTGTGGCATCAAGGAGCCCGAGAAATGCAGCAGCTTTTCACCTGCTGTTCCAGGGAAGAGATCAACATCTGGATCCCTCCAAGCAACTCCTGGGAGTTCTGTCATCCCAAAGGGACAAGTCCTCCTCCTCAGTTCCCACAAACCGCAGCAAGTCAGCCACACACTGTCCAAACTGTTTGGGGGAGCTGAACTAAACTCTCACAGCCCTGTGCCATGCTCTGCTGGAAGATGGAGGGACTATTGGGAAACCCTTGGGCAAGAGAGCTCCATCAATATTCTTGGTCTTTAAACGTGAAGGTGAACTTGTTCTGGTCCTCAGCCCTCCCTGACCCGATACGGACCAGGGCACATTCGAAATGACCAATTGTGTAAAGACCTATTGCCAGTCTGTCTGCAATGATCCAATCTGTTCTGAACACTCCCTGAGTGAGCTCACTCCATTACACTGCCATTGAGTGCCCAGAGTGCCCACCCTTACACTCCAGGGTTTTGATAGCCCTCCCATTACAGAGTCCCACCGTGAACTCCTTCATTTCGTTCTCCACTGGAGGGGCTGATGCCAGTGGTTTTGATGGATGCATCTGTGTGTGAGATATAATGATATATACATATATATTTATATATATATATAACTCAATATGTTCCCTGTTCCCCATCCACATATGTATGGACACAAGCACTTCTCCATTCATCGTACACCATCAGATACAGGTATTCAGGATGGGTACTGCACCTTCAGAGCACCACCATGGTGGATGGTGGGTTATGGAGTGAAAGGTATCATCCCCACTCTGGGTTTTGACATTCCCCATCTACAATCTGAGTTCAGCTTACTCTCAGCATCATTCTTCAATCTTTCTGAAATCCTACATACGTTCCTTCTTTTCCCCATTTATTGGGGATGATTTTCTCAGGGCCCTGCGTTCTTGCTGAAAGTGCCCCATTTGACCCTAACTGTAGTATTGCCCTCCTGCTCCTGAGACCCCATTGCCCTCTCTATTCTCCCCCTCGTGTTCCGTGCCTTGAGGGTGGAGGTTAACACTTCACACACCCTTTCCCTGAGGCTTCAGCGCGGGCCATTTCCAAAGCACACACGAGACAGAGACTGAATCATCTTCATCTTTATTCCCTTTTCCAGATTGACATTGACAGGAAACAGACTGCAATTAACAGCCCAGACAGAGGAAGCTGCACAAATTCACATCTACAATGGAGCTTGAGGAAAACATTTGTGGAGATTTTCTGAATAACCTGAGAATCCCGTCCCTATAAACAATGACAAAACCTTAAATTGGAACTGGTGGCTGAGCAGGAAGGAGATCTGGTTTACTGAAGCAGAGACTTCTGAGGTTCACATTGTTTTTATACAGCTGACAGTTTTCAATATCTTTGAAAGGCTATGCTTACTATCGCAAGTCAACACTGTCCCCAACAAACAGTCTCCTGGACAGGGATAGAATAGGGTTAGATACAGAGTAAAGCTCTTTCTGTACTGTTCCCACCAAAGACACCCAGGACAGGGACAGGATAAGAAATAGAATAAAGCTGTCTCCACACTGTCCTTGTCAAACACTCCCAGGAAAAGGACAGCACTGGTTGGGAACAGAGTGAAGCTCTCTCTACAGTGTCACAGTAACCTGCCTTAACCCCTGAACCTCAGAGTCTCCCAGTCTCAAGAAGGAAGGGAGTTGAAATTCAGTGCTGACAATGACCTTTGTCCTGCCAGCTCAGCCCTGTTCTATTTAAAGTTGTGTCTCCTCTGTGGACTGTCTCAAACACTCGACACACATTCTGATCTCCTGATGCTCTAGCTGAGGGGAGAGGGGAGGGTCACGTGGATGAGGGCTCAGGAGAAGTGAGCGTTGGACTGGCAGAAGTATCAGTTTGAATATTTGTATCGAATACCTAACAAACCCGAAGTTTTTTAAATTCCTTTTTGATTGTGGACATTGAAGCCGCCCACCCAGAGTACATTCTGTGCCCTCACTACCCTCAGAGCTTCCGCCAAGTGCTGTTCAACATGAAGGAGAGACTGACTCATCAGCCGAGGGCGGACAGAACATGGTCAACAGCCAGAAGTTTCACAGAATCAGAGAATCATACAGTGTGGAAGAGGTCCCTCATCTGATCATGTCTGTCCCACCAAGGCAAAACTAAATCTACTCACCATTCACTTTCCAGAACTGGGCCCAAAGCATTGAATGTTCAGATATTTCAGGTGCCCATCCGGGTATTTTTTAAAAGGTATATTTGTTAAATATTGACCAGGACACCATGGGGATCTGCTCTGCTCTTCTAATAGTGTCATGGCATCTTCTACTGCCCCCTGAGAGGGCAAACATCAGAACATCCCATCTGAAAGATATTCCCTGAGCACTGAGCAGTGTTGCACTCCCTCAGTATTGATACACCAGCATTGCAGCACTCTCACGGCATTGACTTACTGACAGTGCGGCATTTCCTCAGTACGAACCCTCTGACGGTGTGGCACTGTCTCAGTACTGACCTTCTGACAGTGCAGCACTCCCTCAGTACTCAACCTCTGACAGTACTGCACTCCCTCAGTACTGACCCTCTGACAGTACTGCACTCCCTCAGTACTGACCCATTAGTGCAACACTCCCTCAGTACTGACCCTCCAATAGTGTGGCACTCCCTCAGTACTGTCCTTCTGACAGTGCTGCATTCCCTCAGTACTGACCCTCTGACAGTGCTGCACTCCCTCAGCGCTGAGGGGGGAGGGGGGCTTGGGCACTCTCAGCCTGGATAATTTGCTTCGGTGATAAAATCATGTTAGGATGGAATCTGTACAATGTTGAAGCAGGCCATTCACTCCAATGAGTTCACACCAATCCTCCGAACAGCATCCCACCCAGATCCAAACCACTGCACTATCCCTGTAACCCTGCATTTCCCAATGTCTCATCCACCCAGTTTGCAACATTGTGAGTGTGAGGGGAGAGTGCTCACCACTGAGACCAGGCTGACACCTTCCGGTCCAATAGCCTGCCTTGCTTCCAATCTCAGCCCACACTTGGAGGAATGAGGCCACCTGGGGAGGCTCGAGATGTTTCCCAGCCAGAGATAGTGCCTTCAGGAGAGAGATGGAGAGCAGATGATAGGGGCAGGGGGCAGTGGGCAGTGGGGTCTGTTGTCTTGAGATGGGATGTAGGATACATTGAAGCAGGTGATGGCAGGTGCTGAACCCTTTCCCCGGAAGGAGTTTGTAAGTTGATGGGTGAAAGTGGGAGTGGCACTAGAGTAAATCCTTTGTTGCTGCTGAAACACTTGCTCCCTGCTCAGTCACGTCTGAGAGACAGACAGACACATCAGACACACAGGAGGCAGCTTTCTGTGGATGTTCTCCTGGGGCAGGCCTCATCAACATGGAGCTATGGTCAGTAACAGTGTAAGCTGTGCAGCCCTAAAAGCCTGAGTCTGCAACTCAGCTCAGAAGGACATCTGATCATTCGACAGAACTGGTTCTGCCCATCTGCAGCCTAGCCGGACTGCTTGTGCCTTTTCACCACTCCCAGGTTTTCCCTTGTGCCACAGCTCATTCTCCTGAGGGACAGCTGTACTCAGGCCCAACACATGATCTTGTCACTCTGTCAGATCCTCTTTAAGAAACTCATGGCTAACCATCACCCTCTCCAGGATAGTTAGGGAAGGGCAATAAATAGCAGACATGCTCTCCCCATCCCAGGAGTAAACAACATAACTGATGGACAATTCAAACAATCAAACTGGTGGAAGGTGGTTAAATCATTCCAGTGATTAAACTTCACCTGATAATTCCTGTATTAAGTTCAAGGTGAAACTATCCTGGTCTCTGCTGAATTTAGATCAATTTTAATTGTTAACTTAATACATTTACATGTTCACTCTTTCTCTCCAAACTGATCCTAATTTGAATGTTGCTGAAAAACAAAACATTTTGTTGAAGCTTTTTGTCTTGCATGCATCAGGACAATTTACAAGAAATGCCACAGCAAAGGAAAACAATATTTAAACTGGCGTGTTCATAGTGACAACACCGCAACCGATCAGCACTTTCCTCATATGCAATGTAAATGTCATCTTTTTCCCCTTTGATTGGTACTTTTACAATTATCCTGATGAGGGCAAAATTAAAAGCTTCCAAACACTGGGCATTTTTCAGGCCAGTTCAATAATCTCAAATGACTATTTGATCCTAATTTGCTCTTTTGCTTCAGACCTGTTCAAATTCCAAGAAGTAATTCTGTCCCATTTTGAATGGAGGACACAATTTACCAGCACTTACTAAATTCCAATCTCTGCGTCAAAATATTTTCCTGATCTCCTTCCTGTCCCTGGTGTATGACCAGAGAATGTGTTGTTTTCTTTCTGTTTGTCAGTATTGACAGTAAATCTACATTTACTGTGTCAATTTCATAATGAAGTTTTGTTATCAGAATACCCTCCCTCCCCCCTCAAGATCCTGTTCTGGCGTTTCCTTGTAACCTAGATCCGCTATCTCTGGACCATTCTGCATTGCCCCTCAATGAAGCGCCTAACTGTACACCATGTTCCAGATGTGACCTAACCATTCTTCAGTACAGCTGTCCTGGCCACTCTCCCCTCCATCTCCTCACTCTCAATATTCATTCCAAAATCTCATTGGCTTTTCCCGTTTCTTTTTTCCGATTTTCTTTCCCAATTTTAAGCATTTATGTTGCCCAACATCCTTTCTTGCCCACTGCATTACATTGTTTACAATATGAGCTACACTTTATCCTTTAACGTTCTGAGTCATTACAACCAGGAAAGCTGTCAATAGAAAAATTCAGTTAATCCCATTTCCCTGCTCTATCCCCACAGCTTCACTGTATTTATGGTGCATTCAATGACATCTGACACTCGTCTGTCTTACCTTCTTACACACACTAATGGCTTTCTCTTGAGTTCTTTCTGACAAATTGCTGTTTATTACAGTTTGGTGACACACTTTGGTAGCAGTTTGTTCGGGCTTTGAGTGTAATTCATTTTGTGGCCTGATCCGTAGGCGACTCCACCCTGCAATTTAAAAATGCAGGTTAACCCATGTCATGGCCAAGGCTCTAGTCTTTCAAAGAGATTAACTTAAGCCTCACCAGTTTAATCATTTGAATTGTACGCCATTTATTTTGATTTCTCCTGGGATGGGGCAAGCTTTGATTTGACTGCTATTTGTTGTCCTTCCCTAATTGTCCTAGAGAGGGCGGTGGTGAGCAATGTCATATCTGGAACATAAAACATTACAACGCAGTACAGGCCCTTTAACCCTCGATGTTGCGCCGATCTGTGGAACCATTCTGAAGCCCATCTATCCTACACTATTCCATTTTCATCCATATGTTTATCCTGTGACCATTTAAATGCCCTTAGTGTTGGTGAGTCTGCTACTGTTGCAGGCTGGTGCATTCCATGCCCCTACTAGTCTCTGAGTAAAGAAACTACTTTTGACATCTCTCCTATATCTATCACCCCTCAATTAAACCCACGTCCCCTCAGCATCTGAGGAAAAAGGCTCTCACTGTCCACCCTATCTAACCTTGTGATTATCTTAGTATGTCTCAACCTTCTTCTTTCTAATGAAAACAGCAACAAGTCCCTTATCCTTTCCTCATAAGGCCTTCCCTCCATGCCAGGCAACATCCTAGTATATTTCCTCTGAACCCTTAAGTTCCCACATCCTTGTTTTAATGCGGTGACCACAACTGTATGCAATACTCCAATTGCGGCCAAACCAGAGTTTTGTACAGCTGCAGCATGACCTCATGAATCCTAAACCCAATCTCTCTACCAATAAAAGCTAACCCACCATAAGCCTTCTTAACCACCCTATCAAACTGGATGGCACCTTTCAAGGATCTGTGTACATGAATACCGAGATCTCTCTGCTCATCTCCACTACTAAGCACCTTACCATTAGCCCAGTGCTCTTTATTCCTATTGCTCCTTCCAAAATGAATCACCACACACTTTTCTGCATTAAACTCTGCATTTGCCACCTCCCAGCCCAGCTCTGCAGCTTATCCATGTCCCTGTGTAATCTGCAATATCATTCAGCACTATCCACAACTTCACAAACTTCAGTGTCATCCGCAAATTTACGAAGTCATCCTTCTATGCCCTCATTCTGGTCATTTATAAAAGTGGCAAACAGCAGTGGCCCCAAAAGAGATGCTTGCATTACACCACTAGTAACTGAACTCCAGGATGAATATTATCCATCAACAACCACCCTCTGTCTTCTTTCAGCTAGCCAACTTCTGATCCAAACCGCTAAATCACCCTCAATCCTATGACTCCATATTTTGTGCAATAGTCTATTGTGAGGAACTTTATCAAATGCCTTACTGAAGTGCATATGCACCACATCAACCCCTTTACAGTCATGCACCTGTTTGGTCACCTTCTCAAAGAACTCAATAAGGTTTGTGAGGCCCTATCTACCGTGTTGACTATCCCTAATCAACTTATTCCCTTCTAGATGATTATAAATCCTATATCTTCTAACCTTTTCCAACACTTTATCCACAACCAAAGTAAGGCTCACTGGTCTATAATTACCAGGGTTGTCTCTACTCCCCTTCTTAAACAAGGGGACAACATTTGCTGTCGTCCATTCTTCTGGCACTGTTCCTATAGACAATGACAACATAAAGATCAAAGGTAAAGTCTCTGTAATCTCCTGACTTCCCAGAGAATCCCAGGACAAATCCCATCCGGCCCAGGGAATTTATCTATTTTCACACTTTCCAGAATTGCTAACACCTCCTCCTTGTGAATGTCAATCCTGTCAGTCTAGTAGCCTGGACCTCAGTATTGTACTTGGCTGTACCTCAGTTGTCTTTTTCCAGTGTGAATACTGAGGAAAAATATTCATTAGCACTTCCCCATCTCTTTGGACTCCACATACAACTTTCTACTACTCTCTTTGATTGGCTCTCATCTTTCCCTAGTCATTCTTTTATTCCTGATATACCTATACAAAGCTTTTGGATTATCCTTAATCCTATCCACCAACAACATCTCATGTCCCCTCCTGGCTGTTCCTAGCTCTCTCTTTCCTGGCTAACTTGTAACTTGCCTTAACTGAGCCTTAAGGTCTTATCCTAACATAGCCTCCTTCTTCCTCTTGACAAAAGTTTCAACTTCTTTAGTAAACCACAGCTCCCTCGCTCGACCACTTGCTCTCTGCCTGGCAGATACACACTTATCAAGAACATGCAGTAGCTGTTCCTTGAATAAGGTCCACATTTCAGTTGTGCCCATCCTCTGCAGTTTCCTTCCCCCATCCTATTCATCCTAAATCTTGCCTAATCACATCATAGTAGCCTTTCCTCCACCAATAACCTTTGTCCTGCAGTATATATCTATCTCTTTCCATTGCTCAAGTAAACAAAACCAAATTGTGGTCACTTTCATCAAAGTGCTCACCTACCTCCGAATCTAACAGCAGGCAAGTTTCATTACCCAGCACCAAACCCAATGTGGCCTTCCCACTCTGGGAAGGAATGTGCTGGGATGGGTACAAACAAAAACCATGAAACTCAATGTCATGTTCACAAATGTTCTTTAGGCAAGGGATCCCAATCATCACCCAGTCTGACACCAGTCCCACAGTGACATGATTCATTCTTAAAAGCCCCATGAACTCCCTCAGCAAAGAACTCAGTCCGAGCAGCTGGAGATGGCAATAAATATGAGGCTTGTCAATGACATCAATGCCCCGAGAAGGAATAGTGCAGCTCTTTGCTGTCTGTCTTTGAGCCTCTGGTCCACCACACTATCGCTGTTATGGGTCTCTAATCCTCTCACATTAATTCATTAGATGATGGCAATATGTGAAGTGTTTTTATTTTGAACTGTCAGGTCTCTTTTCCCATGCCTCTCTCCTCTCCACCTCCCTCCAAGCCTTTCACCAGATGTTTCCTGTGACAGCCTTGCTGTGCAGAGTGAAATCTCTCTGTGTTCTCTGAGGCCTCGCTCTGTCTTGTGTCTGTCTCCTCTCCAACGTAACGCAAAACACATGTTTCTAAAATCCTGTTGAGATGAAAAGAGAGCTGAGAAAACAACAGCAACCATAATTGACTTGGTCTTGTTAAAGAAAATAATGTTTGTTTTGAAATTATATTTCTGTCAGTGAGTGACAAAGGAAAGATGGGGGTCCAGGATTGCTGCAGCCTCTGCCAGAACATAGGACCCAGGAGCAGGAGCAGGCCTTTTGGAGCTGCTGTGCCAATGAAGAAGATCACTGCTCATTGGTTGACTTCCATGTCAGCCATGGCCTGATTGACTGACTGGGGAACAAGGCAGAAACAATCGATAACTCATTCCCACTGGAATCCATTGGAATGGCTGCTGTTTCATTCAGATGCTCATGGCATGGGATTTGACGCTTGGTTCTCAGCAGCGGTAACAGCACTCTATAGTCACTAGAGGGCAGCTGTTTCACTGTCCCTGAACAGAACAAATGAACTTGGGCCCTGCTCAGATCTAACCGTTTCAATCTAGAAATGTGGAGAGAGGGAGAGAACAGCTTTCGAACCAAGATACTTATCACACCGCAGCGGAAATGTCCCCTGGGATATGATTGTCTTCACAGTGTGCTGTTTTGTTCATTCTGTGATACATGTAGACAATGTCAGTATTGAGTGACACAAAGTATATTTCCACCTCTAATCCTTTCCAAAACACCCTCTCCATCTTGCTTTACTCCTTATTGACTCTTCTATAATTGTCTCCGTTCCCTCACTCCGTCCCGGTCCCAGAGGAATTGATGGCCGGAGTTCATGACCCCGCACTGTGTGAAGGTTGGTGTGAAGTGAGGCCAGTGTGTTGGAGCTTGGGCTCCTGCCTCAGGCCCAGGTGTAGGGGCCTGTTCAACAATCTGCACTACTTTTTCTGATCACAGACTTTATAATATTGTTTAACAAACTAATGATGTGAATACATCAGTGTTGTTTACAGCTGGGAGTATTAACAGCATGGTCCTAGTTTTTAATGGATGCTAACTCGGGATAATACAGTTTTCAATGTTTCTCTCCCCTTATGTGTTACAAAGAGCTTTGAAAACATGATTTGATGAGGGCAGTGCATCTTCAACACCATGTGATGGACTGGGTGGTTGTATGAATTTTCGTTCCACTATGTCCAGCTTTCAAGGAAAACTACCTCCACTGACTCATAAATTTGGTTGCCATTGCAGTGAAAGCAAATCTCTCCCTTTGCCAGCACAAAGAGAAAGTGCCTTCAGATTCCCTCATGTGTGATGGTTTAGCCCAATAGGAGCAGCACTGGTAGATCATGCTGTATCAGCCTGGACAGAAACCTGGGCAACCTCCAAATGAAAGGATGACCTTCAGTGGATCTGCTGCTACAGGAAATGTAGAATTGGAATACTTATTATTGAATCAACTCATCAATCCCAAATACAACTGAGAAAATATAAACCAAACCAATTTCCCAGGACATACGTCACAACACAGGAAGAAAGTCGGGAACAGACAGTTACTGTTCGCCTGTCTCTGGGGAGTGTCATTGTAACTGTCCTCTCTCTCTCAGGGGAGGGTAACTGTTCCTGTCCCCCTCCTCTTTGAAGCCATACCATTTTGAGCATCCTTTCTGTCTGAGGATGTTACTGTTCCTGTCCCCTCCCCCACACACACCTCTCTCGGTGTCAGTGTGGGAGTGTCACATCCACCCAGTTTAATCGTTCAATTTAGTCTTTTGTGAAATGGGTAATCCCTGCTTCACTACACTGACCCGTGTGTTAATACCCGGCACTGCTCACCCTTCATCTCAATCAGATCACAGGGTCTAAGGTTGGTCAGTTCTATCTGGCCCCAGAACAATAACACTGACTGACTGGAGACAACCCAGATCAAGTCCCAGTGAGAGTGTTATTGACCTTCACACTCAAAGCCCACTGAGAAGGTGGTCGTTAGTCTCAAATGCTGCCACAGGGTAGGTACTCCCAGAGATTCATAATTCATTCTGGATTTTAAACAAGGGAGGGATGTTGTGAGGAGACAGATGGGAAGCCATGGAGAGGAAACAAAATGGAGAGAGAATTGCACTTCTGTTACATCATTCATGAGCTGAGGATATTTAACAATGTTTGACAGACAGTGGAATATTTTCAACATCTAGACATGGTTGTAATGTGGGAACTGTGAGAGCTCATTTACTCTCAGCAGGCTCCCACAATAACAGCGAGCTATTGTCCAGGATATCGTGGGATAGGAAAATGAAATCCAAGTATCCAGTAAGGCCTGATTATTGGGCTGGGTGGGAGGGAGAGGCCAAAGCAAAGGGGCTTCTTAAAATTCTTTCATGGTATGTGGGGGTCACTGGCTGGGCCAGAATTTATTACCTGTCACTTGTTGCCGTGGTGAAGTTGGTGGTGAGCTGGCTTCTTGAACCGCTGCAATCCATGTGCTGCAGGCCACCCCACAATATCGTAAGGGAGGGAATTCCAGAATTTTGACCCAGTGACAGTGAAGGAGCTGCGATATATTTCCAAGTCAGGATGGGGAGTGGCCTGGAGGGACAGTTGCAGAGAATAGTGTTCCCATTTTTCTGCTGCCCTTGTCCATCCAGATGGAAGTATTGGTGGTTTTGGAAGTAATATCTTAAAAAAGCTTGGTGAGTTGGTAGTGGTGGTACAGCTGGTAGTGTGGTACAGTTGGTAGTGGTAGTACGGCAGGTAGTGGTGGTACAGCTAGTGGTGGTGGTACAGCGGGTAGTGGTGGTACAGCTGGTGGCAGTGGTACAGCGGGTAGTGGTGGTACAGCTGGTGGTGGTGGTACAGCGGGTAGTGGTGGTACAGTTGGTAGTTTGTGGAAGACCTGGTAGTGGTGGTACAGTTGGCTGAAAATGATCATCTCTCCATAGCCAGGGGTCATTCCCTTTCCTTTTATATCAGTGAAATCTGTCAATAAATAACTCCTGCTCAATAATAGCAACAACAACAACAACTTGCATTGATATAGCATCTTTAATGTAGTAACCATCCAAAAGGTGAGCTCGTACAGTGTTTGGATTGATGACCAAAACGAGACAAAGAGCTCGTTCTAAGAAGTGAGAGGGTTTGTGGAGGAAATTCCCGTGCTGAGGGCCTGGGCGGCTGAAGGCACAGCTGCCAGTCATGAGGGGGTAGGCCAGGTTGGAGAGTTTGGGAGATGGGGGAGGGATTGAGGATAACCGAGTGGTCCATTGTATCGCCTCCTCCACCTGCTGCAGCAGGAGACTGGGGAGAGGAATCGGGAGGCTGGGCAAGGCACCACCCAGAGGCTGGAAGCTGTTACTGCAGGCAGTCTCCAAACCAGTTCTGCTGTGAGGGAATGACACTGGAGCACACAAGAACATGGGAAATAGGAGCAGGACTCCAACACCAGTACATCCTTTCATAAATACAGGGACCAAAACTACACAGTACTGCACGTGCAGACTCACTGACACCCTGTACAATTATAACAAGGTTTCTCTACTTTAACATTCCAACTCCCAGCAATAAAGGCTCCAATTCCATTCACCTTCTCAATGACTTGCTGCACCTGCACTAACTTTTTGTGTTTCATACACAAGAATACCCAGATCCCTCTGCACTGCACTCTGTTGGAATCTCTCTCCATTTAAACAATAACCTGCTGTTTGATTATTCCGACCAAAGTGCATGTCCTTACACTTTCTGACATTAAACTCCATCTGCTGTGTATTAGTGTCTCATTTCTAGTTTGGTCTTCTCTGTGTGATTGTCTGTCTCTGTGTATCTGCCTGTACCATGTCCCATTCCTATTTGCCTAGGGGTCAGAGACTTGGTTGTCCAGCCCTTTCCTGCTGGTTCCATTCAATATTGAACAGCTTCCTCGAGACAACATAGCCCAGCATGTCATCCCCTCTTTCAATCGGGATTTTACTTGCTGTCTTGTGATGGCACATTCGAGGCTCAGAGAGTTACTTCATGACTCGCTTCCAGACTCTGTGACAGGGGAAGTGGGTGGGAACAGAGGGAGATCCAGGCTCCGTGACTGGGGAGTGAGGGGGAGACCCAGGGCTCAGGCTCCATGACTGGGGAGTGAGGGGGAGACCCAGGCCCAGGCTCCATGACTGGGGAGTGAAGGGGGAGACCCAGACCCAGGTTCCGTGACTGGGGAGTGAAGGGGGAGACCCAGGCCCAGGCTCTGTGACTGGGGAGTGAGGGGGAGACCCAGGCCCAGGCTCCATGACTGGGGAGTGAAGGGGGAGACCCAGACCCAGGTTCCGTGACTGGGGAGTGAAGGGGGAGACCCAGACCCAGGTTCCGTGACTGGGGAGTGAGGGGGAGACCCGGGCCCAGGCTCCATGACTGGGGAGTGAGGGGGAGACCCAGGCACAAGTTTGGAGGGAATCCTCTGCTCGGTCCCTCACACTGTGTCCATCTTGTCCACTCAGGTTGAAGACAAGGCTGATGTCGTCAACAAAGAGCTCCTCCAACCCAAACAGAGGCTGGTGGAGACTGAAGATTGGAAAAGGAAACAGGAGGAGGAGGAGTCAGTGCAGGGACTGAGAGGGCAGGGAGAGAAGGGAAGGGAGGGGTTGGTGCGGAGGGAGACCCTGACCCGGGGGGTAGAGGCCTCGTCCGTGTGGTTATTGTTTGATGCTGATTGAGCCTCTCGTTCTGATCTTTGCTTTCCCACTGTTGCAGATTAAGGAGGTTTCTCACAGGGAGTTAGAGAAAGCTGAATGTGAAGTCCAGAGAACAAGTGCCATCATTTTGGAACATGGACAGGTACAGACACCATGACCTGCTGCCTATTTCCTGGGAGATGGAAACTGAGCAGATTGGGTTGAACCGAATGGTGCATCGGGTGGCTGGGTGTTTCAGGGTCTGAGTGTGGGGTTTGTCTCTCATTCCTTTCTTAATGTCAGTGGGTGACCATCCTAGAGCAGCTGCACCCTGCTGGGGCCCAGCTTCCCGGTTTCCTTTCACTGATGACAAACTCTGAGGTTTCATCTTCAGTCTCATATTCAGGTGATACTTTTGTAGCTTTGAGACATTCGAGTTGAACATTCCCAGTCTGCCTTAGCTGCTGTGAGCACAGTACCTGCTGACTGCTCTCTGCTCAATGCAGTTTCTGAGCAAAAACATTTTCCTGTCTCTTCTTCTTGAGGCCTGTACCTATTCCTGCATTTTCACAGCGCAAATCCTTCACTTACCACAACCACCTGTTGATTTGTAATGCACTGGAAACTGCTTTCTCCTGACTTTCTCTCCCAGCAAGAGCTCCCTCTAGTAAGTGATCTCTTGTCAAGTCCTAACCCCTGACCAGGACAAAACAAGCATTTTATTTTTATCCCATTTCTACAGGCAGGCACAGAGGGATCTGGGGGTCCTGAGACATGAACCACAAAGTTCGCACACAGCGTCAGCAAAAGATGAGGAAGGTCATAGATCATAGAATCCCTACAGTTTGGAAGAAGGCTATTTGGCCCATCAGGTCCACACTGACCCTCTGAAGAGCATCCCACTGAGACCCTCCCCATTCCTGCAATCCTACATTTCCCAAGCCTAACCCACCTAGCCTGCACACCCCGAACACGATGAACAATTTGCAATGACCAATCCACATAACTTGCACATCTTTAGATTTGGGGAAAAAACTGGAGCACCCGGAGGAAACCCACGCAGACACAGGTCAATGCTCAAATCTCTTTCACAAAATCACCTCACAGTGGAATTGAACCCAGGTCCCTGGCACTGTGAGGAAGCGGTGCTAACCACTGAGTCACCATGCTGCCCAGAGCCAGATTGCTGCACAGGCACAGGAGATGGATTGTTGGTGTTTAATACAACGTCCTGTGGATGAGGCCTCATCTGGGAAGGTGTTTATAGTTCGGGTCTCATTAAGAACGGACATCAAGTGTTGTAGGAAATGAAAGTAAAATGGAGTTGAAGATGATCAGATTAGCCGTAATCTCATTGAATTGTAGAGTAGACTTGATGGGCTGAATGGTCTCTTTCAGCTGCTGCATCTAACGATATAATTGTGTCAGAGACAGTTCAGAGACAGTTTGTTCAACTCATTCCTGGGAATGAGGGGGTTATGCTTTGGGAAAAGGATAGACACACTGTACACATTGGAGAACGAGAGGGGATCCCTATGAAAGAGTTAGGATCCTTGGGGATAAAATCAAGATACTATGATGCTGGAAATCTGAACCAAAAATTAGGGAATGTTGGAGAAACTCAGTAAGTCTGACAGCATCTAAGGAGAGAGAAAAACAGAGTTAAGGTTCCTGAAGAAGTCATGCCAGACTCAAAACACAAACTTTGTTTCCCACCATAGACCCTGCTGAACGAACTGAGGCCCTGAGGGGACTTAACAGATGGATACCAAGAGGATGTTTCCTCTTGTTGAGGTATCCAGAAGTAAGGCCATAGTTTAAGGAGACAGGTTACTTTGAAACAGCTTAAGGACTTGATTTGAATGATGTACAAATAACTAATAATTTGTCCTGTTCTTTAATTTCAGGCCGGTTCAATGTTCAATGTCGTTAATATTTGGGAAAATTTTGTGCTTACCTTGCAGCAACTTGTTGTCCCAGTGAACAGGTCAATTTTGACTGTATTAGGCAAGAACTTTCAAAGGTTGGTTGAGGGCTGATGATCGCAGGTAAACGACGGTTGGAAAATGCGAAACCTTCAAAAATGAGATAATGAGAGTCCAGGGACAGCATGTTCTTGTTCGGGTGAAAGGCAAGGCTGGTAGGTGTAGGGAATGCTGGATGACCAGAGAAATTGAGGTTTTGGTCAGGAAAAAGAAGAAAACATATGTCAGGTGTAGACAGCAGAGATTGAGAAAATCCTTAGAAGAGTGTACATAGATCACAGAACATTACAACGCAGTCCAGGCCCTTCGGCCCTCCAAGTTGCGCGACCTGTGGAACCAATCTGAAGCCGATCTATCCTACACTATTCCATTTTCATCAGTATGTTTATCCAATGACTATTTAAATACCCGTAAAGTTGTCAAGTCTATTACTGTAATAGACAATGTGTTCCACACCCAACTACTCTCTGAGTAAAGAAACTGTCTCTGTTATCTGTCCTATATCTATCAGCCCTCAATTTAAAGCTACGTCCCTCATGCTAGCCATCACCATTTGAGGAAAAATGCTCACTATCCACTCAATCTAATCCTCTGATTATCTTATGTGTCTCAATTAAGTTATCTCTCAACCTTCTTCTCTCTAACAAAAACAGCCTCAACTTCCTCTGCCTTTCCTCAGAAGACCTTTCCTCCATACAAGGCAACATCCTAGTAAATCTCCTCTGAACCCTTTCCAACGCTTCCACAGCCTTCGCATAGTGCGGTGGCCAGAACAGTGCGCAATACTCCAAGTGCGGCTGCGCCAGAGATTTGTACAGCTGTAATGTGACCTTGGCTCTGAAACACAACCCATCCACAAATAAAAGCTAACATACCGTATGCATGCTAAACAATCCTGCCAACCTGGGTGGCAACTTACATGGACACCGAGATCTCTCTGCTCATCTATATTGCCAAGAATCTTACAATTAGCCCAACACTATTTATTCCTTTGCTCCTTCCAGAGTGAACCACCTCACACTTTTCTGCATTAAACTCCATTTGCCACCTCTTAGCCCAGCTCTGCAGCTGATTTATGTCTCTCTGTAACCTGCAACATTATTCGACACTATCCACAACTCCACTGACCTTCGTGTCATCCGTACATTTACTCGGTGAAAGTGAGTACTGCAGATGCTGTGTTTTTTTTTGAAGATGCAAATTTACTAACCCATCCTTCTATGCCCTCATTCAGGTCATTTATAAAAATGGCAAACAGCAGTGACCCGAAAACCGATCCTTGTGGTACACCAATAGTAATCCAGGATGACGTTTCCTATCAACCACCACATTCTGTCTTCTTTCAGCTAGCCAATTTCTGATCCAAACCACTAAATTATGCTCAATGCCATATCTTGTGCAATAGCCTATTGTGGGGAACTTTATCAAATGTCTTACTGAGATCCATATGCACCACATCAACTGCTTTACCCTCATCCAAATGTTCGGTCAGATTCTCAAAGAACCCAATGAGGTTTGTGAGGCATGGACTACCCTTCACAAAACAATGTTGACTATCCCTAATCAACTTAGTCCTTTCTAGATGATTATAAATCGCATCTCTTGTAACCTTTTTCTACACTTTACCCACAACCGAAGTAAGGCGCACTGGTATATAATTACCAGGACTGTCTCTACTCCCCTTCTTGAACAAGGGGACTACATTTGCTATCATCCAGATGGCATAAAGATCAAAGCCAAAGGCACTGCTCTCTCCTCTCTGGCTTTCCAGAGAATCCTTGGATAAATCCCATCAGGCTCAGGGGACTTATCTATTTTCACAAATTCAAGAATTGCTAACTCCTCCCAGTTAAGAGGGAAATAAGGATGGCAAAAAGGGAACATTATATAGCTTTGCTTAATAGGGCTAAGGAGAATCCAAATGGATTTTATAAATGCATTAAGGACTAAAGAATAATAAAGGACAGAATAGGACCTCTCAAAAATCAGCAAAGCAGCCTATGTGTGGAACTTCAGGAGATCGGGGAGATACTAAACAAGTATTTTGCATCAGTGTTTACTGTGGAGAAAGACAGGGAAGATAAATGGTGACATCTTGAAAAAAGTCCATATTATGGAGGAGGAAGTGCACTTTGTCTTAAAACGCATAAAAGTAGATAAATCCCCACGACCTAATCAGGTGCACTCCAGAACCCTGTTGGAAGCTAGGGAAGTGATTGCTGGGCCACTTGCTGAAATATGTACATCATCGATGGTCACAGGTGAGGTGCTGGAAGACTGGAATTTGGCTAACGTGGTAAGGAAATGCCAGGGAACTATAGTCTGGTAAAAAAAAAACTGGATAAAAGCAAATTACTGCGGATGCTGGAAGCTGAGACCAAAAAAGAGAAAATGCGGGAAAATCTCAGCAATGACAAAGGGTCAGTTAGACTCGAAACGTCAGCTCTTTTCTCTCCTTACAGATGCTGCCAGACTTGCTGAGATTTTCCAGCATTTTCTCTTTTTTGGTTATAGTCTGGTGAGCCTGATATAGTTGGTGGGAAAATTATTGGAGGGAATCCTGAAGGACAGGATTTACATATATTTGGAAAGAGTGTTGGAGGGATTCATGAAGAAGGGCTCATGCCCGCAACATCGATTCTCTTGACCTTTGGATGCTGCCTGACCTGCTGTGCTTTTCCAGCAACACATTTTTTAGCTCTGATCTCCAGCATCTGCAGTCCTCACTTTCTCCTATATATTTGGAAAGACAAGAACTGATTCAAGATAGTCAACACGGCATTGTGTCTGGGAAATCATGACTCACTAACCTGACTGAGTTTTTTGAAGAAGTAACAAAGACAATTGATGATGTCAGAGCAATGGGCATGATCTATATGGACTTCAGTGAGGCATTAACAAGTTTCCTTACGGTAAATTGGTTTGCAATGTTAGATCTCATGGAATACAGCGAGAACTAAGTATTTGGATACAGAACTGGCTTGAAGGTAGAAGACAGAGACTGCTGGTGGAGGGTTGCTTTTCAGACTGGAGGCCTGTGATCAGTGGTGTGCCACAGGATCAGTGCTGGGTCCACTGCTTTTTGTCATTGACATAATGATTTGGATGTGAACATAGGAGGTATAGTTAGTAAGTTTGCAGATAACACCAAATTGGAGATGTAGTGCGCAGTGAAGAAAATTACAGCAGAACACAATGGACCAATGAGTGGCAGATGGAGTTTAATTTAGATAAATGTGAGGAGCTGTATTTTGGAAAGTCAAATCAGGCCAGGATTTGGATGCTTAATCATGGAATTCCTACAGTATGGAAACAGGTCATTTGGCCCAACAAATCCACACTGACCCTCTGAAGAGTAACCCATCCAGACCCATACCCCTACCTGTTCCTCTACATTTAACCCTGACTAATGAACCTAAAGTACATATGCCTGAACTTTGAACAATTTAGCATGGCCAATTCACCTAACCTGCACATCTTTAGACTATGGGAGGTAACCCATGCAGACACGTGGAAAATGTGCAAAATTCCATATGGACAGTCATCCGAGGCTGGAACTGAACCAGGGCTCTGGCACTGTGAGGCAACAGTGTTAACCACTGAGCCACCGTGCAACCCCTTAATAGTAAGGTACGAGCGAGTGTTGCTGAACAAAAAGACCTTGGAGTGCAGGTTCATAGTTCCTTGAAATTGGAGTCACAGGTCAAAATGATAGTGAGTAAGGCATTTTGGTATGCTTTCTACTCTCAGTCAGAGTATTGAATACAAGAGTTGGGAGGTCATGTTGTGGCTGTACAGGACATTGGCTAGGTCACTTTTGGAATGTTGTGTGTAAATCTGGTCTCCCTCTTATCGGAAAGAAGCTGTGAATCTTGAAAGGGATCAGAAAAGATTTATAAGAATGTTACCAGGGTTGTTGGGTTTTATTTTAGTAATGGGGTGAGGCTGAACAGGCTGGGCTGTTTTCCCTGGAGTGTCAGAGGCTGAGGGGTGACCTTATAGAGGTTTATAAATCATGAGTGGCACGGATAGAGTAAATGGACAAGGCATTTTCCCTGGGGTGGGGGAGTCCAGAACTAGGTTTAGGGTGAGAAGGGAAAGATTTGAAAGGGACCTGAGGGGAAACCTGAGTGTGGTTTACACATGGAATGAACTGCCAGAGGAAGTGTTGCAGGTTGGTACAATTACAACATTGGAAGGAAATTTGGATGAGTATATGAATAGGAAGGATTTACAGAGATATGGGCCAAGTGCTGGCAAATGGGACTAGATTAGTTTAGTATATCTGGTCGATATGGATGAGTTGGACCAAAGGGTTTGTTTCTGTGCTGTCCATCTCTATGATTGTGAGACTCTATGAAATGCAGCAAAGCTGAGACACACATCTACAGACATTACTGGGTAACAGTCACATCCACACTCAGAGACACGCACCTACCGACAGTACTGGGTAACAGTCACACCCACACCGGGTCATGTATGCTGTGAGATACTGACTGATCCTCTCTCAGAACGAAGACCTCACTCAGTTCAGTTTTGAGCTGTCACTGAGTAACAGGCTAAGGTGGGACAAATGAATATAATACCTGGAGCCTCCAGTGTCTGTGATTGGCCACAGCTCATTTCAAATGTTACCCAGCATCAGCAGAGAAGGCACAGTGCGATCCCACCAGCTGGGTCTGGACAGAGTGAAGAGGGAATGCCTCAGATTGGAATAATTGAGTCCCAGCAGCTTTCAGTTTCTGGTCTGTTTAAAATCTTGCAAACTTGACAGATTCCAGATCGAAGGGATCATTTGAAAGTGATTGATGATTGGCTCCCAATGTGTTATTGATTGACCATCCAAGGGCTCATGCCCGAAACGTCGATTCTCCTGTTCCTTGGATGCTCCCTGACCTGCTGCGCTTTTCCAGCAACACATTTTCAGCTCTGATCTCCAGCATCTGCAGCCCTCACTTTCTCCTGACCATCCAATCAGCCAATCAGGACCACCATTTGCTGAAACATAGCCAATCAACTGAGACTGAGGCAGTCTATCGCGAAAGCAAACACGAGACAGAGACTGAATCTTCTTCATCTTTATTCCCTTTTCCAGATTGACATGAACAGAAAACAGACTGCAATTAACAGCATTACAGAGAAAGCTGCTCGAATTCACAGCCACAATGGAGCTTGAGGAAAACACTTGTGGAGATTTTCTCAAAAAAAAAGAGAATCCTGTCCCTTTAAATAGTGACAGAACCTTAAATTGGAACTAGCGGCTGAGCAGGAAGGAGATCCGATTTACTGAAGCAGAGACTTCTGAGGTTCACATTGTTTTTGTACAGCTGACAGTCTTCAGTATCGAAGAGTTTTAATTGACATCACAAGTCAACACTATCCCCAACAAACACTCCCAGAACAGAGGCAGCACAGGGTCAGATACAAATTAAATCTCCTTTAAATTGCCCCAATGATCTGCCTTAACCCCTGAACCTCAGACGTATCTCTGAGCCAATCCCAAGAAGGAAGAGAGTTGAAATTCAGTGCTGACAATGACCTATGTCTTGCCAACCCAGCCCTGTTCTATTTAAAGTTGTGTCTCCTCTGTGGACTTTCTCAAACACTCTACACACATTCTGATCTCCTGATGCACTTGCTGAGGAGAGAGGGGAGGGTCACATGGGTGAGGGCACAGGAGAAGCGAGCATTGGACTCCCAGTCAGACCCAGAGAGGGCCAGCAGGCTGCTGGCACTGTAGTTGCTGGTCTGAACACCATCCAAAATGACTACACCATCCTTCTTCCACTGCACTCCAGTTCATCGGGATAGAAGTGATTGGCAAGGCACACCAGGGTGGCAGTGCCCTTGGCATTGACCTGCTCTGGGGAAGGGGGCAGCAGGGGCAGCTTGAGCTGGGAGTTCTCACGGCCTGAAAGACAAGAGAAACAATTTTAATCCCTGCCATTTGAAGGGAATTCAATTCACAGAACATTCACTGGTAAAATGTTTGAACATTTGTATCCAATCCTGACAAAATAATTTAACTGTTTAAGTTGCTTCTTGGGACGTGAGTGTCACTGGCAGGGCCAGCATTTATTGCCCCTGTGAGGGTGATGGTGAAAGAGAAGGGACAGTTGCCTGCTCCTCGGATCCTGCCTGAACTGCTGTGCTCTTCCAGCACCACTAATCCAGAATCTGATTTCCAGCATCTGCAGTCATTGTTTTTAACCTAGTTTTAACCATCGTTTAGGGAATGAATGTAGGCAGCTGGAAGGGCTATCAATGGGGGAGCATTTCAGTGACAGAGATCAGAACACAGTGCAAAAGAGAGTCTGGATGGAAATGGAGAACTATTTTACTAAACTGTGTAGTGATTTAGTTAAAGTAGACTGGAACCAGTGACATGATGGGAAATCAGTGTCAGGGCAGTGGGAGGCTTCCAAGGACGAGACAGAGATCGGTCAGAATCTGTTCCCACAAAGAGTAAGGGTGGGACTTTCAAATCTAGACTCTCAGCCTGGGATGTCAAAAGGCAGTTAGAGTAGAGCAGACCAAACAGGGAAGCTGATGTTGGTTATCTGGAGTTCAAACCTGCAGAAAGCTGAGAGGAGGCTAGAAAATGCAGGAGTGAAATTGAACAGGACCTGAGGAAAGCAACAGGACCTGACAGGATGAAATGGAATAATCGAATTTTCAGTACTGAAAGAGGCTATTCAACCCATCATGTCTGTGCTGTCTCTAGAAAGAGCTATCCAGCTAGTCCCACTCTCCAGTCCAATTTCTGTTGTCCTCTAACTTCATCAATTTTAAAAATACATGTTGAAACCTCTGATAGATACCCCCTCAACCATTGTGTCAGGCAGCCTGTTCCAAATCCTAACAACTCTTTTAGTAAAGACATTCCTCCTCATCTCACTCCTAGCCGTCTTGCTGACAATCTTGAAATTGTTATCCATAGTTACAGACATACCAACTCATGGAAACAGAATATCCTCCTTAACCCTGTCAAAAATTGTTCAAAAGAGTGAACAACTCTATAAGATCACCTCTTAATCTTCTCTGCTCTGAGGGAAATAAGCCCAATCTCTCTCAGCTTTCCTTTATATTTAAAATCCTTCATTCCTGGTATAATTTCAATAAAACTCCTTTGAACTCTCTCCAGGGTTTTAATATTATTCTTTAAATAAGATGCGCAGAACTGAACACAATCCTCCAAATCTGGTCTGATCAGTGATCTGTAGAGGTATAGCATCACTTCCTTGCTTTTGTACTCTGTGCTGTACTTTAAAACCCAAGGATCCTGTAAGCTTATAACTAAAAATGCAATAAGGGGTTAGAAGATGAAATATGAGGATCAGCCAGCCAATAATATAAAAGAAGACTGCAAGACTTTTTTTTGTAGAAATATAAAAGAGGAAGGCAAGACTGGATGTTGGACTGCTAGAAAATGAGGCTGGAGAAGTACTAATGGGGAACAAAGAAATGGCAGAGGATCTGATTAGAGACTTTACATCAGTCTTCATGGTGGAAGACACCAGTAGTATACCAGAACTTAAAGAGATTCAGGGGCAGAGATGAGAGCAATGGTTATCACTGAGGAGAAGGTGCTGGAGTAGCTGAAAGTTTTGAGATGGATAAATCAACCGGACTGGATAGACTACACCCCAGAGTTTGAAGGAGATAGCTGAGCAGATTGTGGAAGCATTGGTGGTAATCTTTCAGGAATCACTGGAGTCAGGGAGAGTCCAAGAGGACTGTAAAATGGCTAATGTAACGCCCCTGTTTAAGAAAGGAGGGAGGCAGAAGATGGGAAATTATAGGCTGGTTAGTCTGACCTCAGTCTTTAGTAAGATCGTAGACTTCAGTTTAAGGATGAGATTGCAGGGGATTTGGAAGTGTATGGTCAAGTCGGGCTGTGTCAGCATGGCTTCATCAAGGGGAGGCCTGACAAATCTGTTCGAATTCTTTGTGGAAGGAATGAACAAGTTAGATAAAGGAGAGTCAATGGATGTGATCTATTTGGATTTATAGACAGCCTTAGACAATGTGCTGTGCAGAAGGCTACTAAAGAAGAGAAGAGCCCATGGTGTTAGGGACAAGGTCCTGGCATGGATAGAAGGTTGGCCGCCTGGCAGAAGGCAGAGAGTGGGACAAAAGGATCTTTTTCAGGATGGCAACCGGTGATTAGTGTGGTTCTGCAAAGGTCCGTGCTGGGACTACAGCTATTCACCAAAAATGAATGATCCATTAATGATCTGGATGAAGGATCTGAGGACATTGTTGCTCAATCTGCAGGTAACCCAAAGATAAGTGGAGGGACAGTTTGTGTTGAGGAAGTGGAGAAGCTGAAGAAGGAGTTGATCAGGCTCAGAGAGTGGACAAAGAAGTGGCAGATGGAATACAGTGTGGGAAAGTATGAGCTTATGCACTTTAGTAAGAAGGATAAAGGCATAGACTGTTTTTTAAATGGGGAAAGGATTCACAAATCTGAATCACAAAGGGACTAAGGAGTCATAATCAGGTTTTTCTTATCATTACCCTGTAGGTTCAGTTGGCAGTTAGGAGCACAAATGCAATGTCAGCATTCATTTCAAAAAGGCTAGAACATCTGGCACGGTAGCTCAGTGGTTAGCACTGCTGCCTCATAGCACCAGGGACCCGGGTTCAATTCCTATCTCCGGCAACTGTCTGTGTGGAGTTTGCACATTCTCCCCGTGTCTGCGTGGGTTTCCTCCGGGTGCTCCGGTTTCCTCCCACAGTCCAAAGATGTGCAGGTTTGGTGAATTGGCCATGCTAAATTGCCTGTAGTGCTAGGTGCATTAGTCAGGGATAAACACAAAGGAATGGGTCTGGATGGGTTGCTCTTCGGAGTGTTGGAGTGGATTTGTTGGGCTGAAAGGCCTGTTTCCATACTGTAGGAAATCTAATCACAAGAAAAGAAATGTACTGCTGAAGCTGTATAAGGCTCTGGTCAGAACACAATTCATGTATTGTGAGCAGTTTTGGGCCCTGTATATCAGGAAGAATGTGCAGGCAATGGAGGGTGTACAGAAAGGTTTTACAAGAATGATCGAGGGGATGAAGGATTTACCATATGAGAAACACTTGAGGACTCGATGGAGTTTAAAAGGATGAAGGGAATTTCACTGAAACTTACAGAATACTGAGGGACCTGTCTCGAGTGGATATGGAGAAGATGTTTCCAACAGGTGAAGAGACCAGGACAGACACGACGGCACAGCCTCAGAGTGAAGGGAAAACTCTTTTGAAATGAGACAAGGAGGAATTCCGTCCGCCATAGGGTTGTGAATCTGTGGAACTCACTGCTGCAGAAGGCTGTGGAGGCCATGTCATTGAGTGTACTTCATACAGAGATAGCTGGGTTCTGAATGGTTCCCACGATGAGAGCAGATCAGTAACAGCAGTTGCAGCTCCGGGTTTCGGAGCTAAAGCAGCAGCTGGTGTCAGTGTGGAGTGTCCGTGAGGCTGAGAGCTCCAGGGAAAGCACGTTTCTGAATGTGGTCACTCTGCAGCTTCAGAGTATGCAGGGAGAGAGGGAATGCGGGAGTAGCAGACAGTCCAAAAGGACCAGGAAGCTCGTACAGGAATATTCTGAGTGCATCTCACTGTCCAACGAGGATTCAGTTTGGAATCCTAATGAGAATGATGGTTCATCTAGGGAGTGCAACCACAGCCAAGTCCATGACACCAAGGTGGCGGGAGGGGGGGGGGGGGGGAAGCAGCTGTATGGGGAGAGGGGGCGGGCACCAAAAAGACTGGAAGAGCGATAGTGAGAGGAGATTCGAGATTAAGTGCAATCGATAGGTGTTTCTGCAGCTGCAGATGGGAATCTAGGATGGTGTGTTGCCTCCCTGGTGCCAGGGTCAAGGATGTCACTGAGCAGCTGCAGAGCACCCTGGGGGGAGAGGGGGAACAGGCAGCAGTGGTGGTCCACATCGGTCCAAGTGACTGAGGAGGAAAGGGATGGGCTCCTGCAGTCAGAATTTAGGGAGCTCGGGAGGGACTTAGCAGCAGGAACTAAAATGTAGGAATCTCCGGATTGCTCCCAGTGCCCCATGCAAGTGAGAAGAGGAACGGGAGGGTAACACAGGAAAGACGATCCAAGAGGGAGGGCTTCAGATTCTTGGGACATTGGGAGTGAGTCTGGGGGAGATGGGTCCTGGACAAACTAGACAGTGTTGCTCCTGAACAGAGCTGGGACTGAGTTCCTTTGGGGTGATTTACTAGTGCTGTTGGAGAGGGTTTAAACTAACTTGGCAGGGCAGTGGGAGCCAGGGGGGAATATCAGAGAGGAACACCAAGGTCCACAGAATCCTCAGTGCAGTCAATAAGTCGCCTCCCAGTGGGAAGGATGTGGAGGAATACAAATGCAAGGAATTTACAGAGACCTGAAAGTGTGATAGAGTCATAATAATGTGGGGGGAGGATGGGATTTAATTTTTGAATATAGACTGGGGTAGTAGCAGTATAACGGGCAGAGAGAGGCCAGAGTTGTGAGAGTGTGTTCAGGTGAAGTTTCAGGTGGCATCGTGGACAGTGAAGAAGGCTGTGTAAGAGTACAATGGGATCTTGACCAACTGGGCCAGTGGGCTGAGGAATGGCAGATGGAGTTTAATTCAGATAAACATGAGTGCTGTATTTTGGTAAGACACAGGAGATGGGCAAGATCCTAAACAAATATTTCAGGTCAGTATTTATTGTGGATAAGGACATGAAAGCTCAGGATTTTCGAAAAAATAGTGATGTCTTGAAAAGAGTCCACAATACAAATGAGGAGATGCTAAAGGTCTTAAGACATACAAAGGTAGATAAATCCCGAGGACCTGATTAGGTGTATCCCAGAACATTGTGGGAAATGAGGGAAGAGTTTATTGAGCCCCTTGCTGAGATACTTTCATCATCGACAACCATGGGTAAGGTGCTGGAGAAACAGAGACATTGGCTAGTGTTATGCCATTATTTCAGAACGTCTGTAAGGAAAAGCCAGGAAACTATAGACCAAACAGCCTGATGTCAGTGCTGGGTAAGATGTTGGAGTGAATTCTGAGGGACAGGATTTACATCCATTTGGATAATCAGTGTGGTTTTGTGCATGGAAAATTATGTCTCCCTAATTTGATTGAGGATTTGACAAAGATCGAGGAAGGCAGAACAGTAGACATTTGTCAATATGGACTTCAGTAGAGTGTTTGACAAGGTTCCATATGATAGATTAGTTTGTAAGATTAGACCACATAGGATCCAGGGGGAGCTAGCCATTTGAGTAAAATATTGGCTTGAAGATAGGAAACAGAGAGAGGTGGTATAGGGTTGCTTTTCAGACTGGATAGAAAGATAGGTAGAACAATACAGCGCAGAACAAGCCCTTCGGCCCTCGATGTTGCGCCAACCTATGAATCAATCTAAGCTCATCCTCTACGCTATCCCATCATCATCCATATACTTATCCAAGGATTGTTTAAATCTCCATAATGTGGTTGAGTTAACTACATTGGCAGGCTGGACATTCCATGCCCTTACTACTGTTTGAGTAAAGAACCTGCCTCTGACATTTGTCTTAAATCTATCATCCCTCAATTTGTAGTTATGCCTCCTCCTACAAGCTGACATCATCATCTGAGGAAAAGGACTTCACTGTCTCCCCTATCTCATCCTCTGATCATCTTGTATGTCTCTATCAAATTTTCTCTTAGCCTTCTTCTTTCCAATGAGAACAGACCCAAGTCTCTCAGCCTTTTCTCATAAGACCTTAACTCCAGATCAGGCAACATCCTGGTAAATCTCCTCTGCACCTTTTCCAATGCTTCCACATCCTTCCTGTAATGAGGTGACCAGAACTGTACACAGTATTCCAAGTGCGGCTGCACTAATGTTTTGTATAGTTGTAGCATGACACTGTGGCTCCGGAACTCAATCCCTCTACCAATAAAACTTAACACACACTCTGCCTTCTTAATACCACTATCAACCTGGGCGGCAACTTTCAGGGATCGATGTAAATGGACTTCAAGATTCCTGGATACATCCACACTACCAAGAATCTTTCCATTGACCCAGTCCTCTGCCTTCCTGTTATTCTTCCTAAAATGAATCACCTCACATTTTGCTGCACTGAACTCCATTTGCCACCTCTCAGCCCAATTTTGCAGTTTATCCAAGACCCCCTGCAACATGCAACATTCTTCCACAATGTCCACCACTCCACCGACTTTAGTGTCATCTGCAAATTTACTAATCTATCCACCTGAGTCTGCGTCCAAGTCATTTATAAAGATGACAAACAGCAGTGGTCCCAAAATAGATCCTTGTGGCACACCACTCGTAATCAGACTCCAGGTTGAATATTTTCCATCAACCACCACTCACTGCCTTCTTTCAGAAAGCCAGTTTCTAATCCAAACTGCTCAATCACCCTCAATCCCAAGCCTCTGCATTTTCTCCAACAGCCTACCATGTGGAACCTTATCAAAGGCTTTACTGAAGTCCAGGTACACCACGATAACTGCTCTACCCTTGTTTGGTCACCTTCTCAAAAACCTCAATGAGGTTTCTGACATGACCTGCACTTGACAAAACCATGTTGAATATCTGAAATCAACTTGTTGCTTGCTAGATGATTATAAATCCTATCTCTTATAATGCTTTCCAAAACTTTTCCTACAATAGATGTAAGGCTCTCTGGTCTATAATTACCTGGGTCATCTCTGCTGCCCTTCTTGAACAAGGGCACGACATTTGTTATCCTCCAGTCCTCTGGTACTAAACCTGTAGACAATGATGATTCAAAGATCAAAGCCAAAGACTCCGCAATCTCCTCCTTAGCTTGCCAGAGAATCCTCGGATAAATCCCACCTGGCCCAGGGGACTTGTTTACTTTCATTCCATCTAGAATAGGTAACACCTCTTCCCTACTCACCTTGATAATTTCTAGTCTAATATTTGGCATCACTTTCTTCTCCTCTACAATATTCTCCTTTCCCTGAGTGATAACCAATGAGAAATATTCAGTTAACACCTCTCTGACCTCCACAGGATCCATACACAACTTCCCACTTCTGTCTTTGACTGGCCCTATTCCTACCCTAGTTATCTTTTTATTCCTCACATACCTATTAAAAGCTTTAGGATTCTCCTTTATTCTACCTGCTGAAGACTGCTCATGTCTTCTCTTTGCTCTTCTTAACTCTCTCTTTAAATCCTTCCTAGCTAATCTGCTAATCTCCATCACCTCACCCGAACCATCTTGTCTCATTGTCACAGAAGCCTCTTTCTTCTGCTTAACAAGAGATGCAATTTCTATAGTAAACCACAGTTCCTTTACCTTATCACTTCCTCCCTGCCTGACAGGGACATGCCTATCAAGGACATGCAATGTCTTCCTGAAGCCAGCTCCACACTTTGATTGGCCCCATCCCCTGCATTTTGCTCCCCCATTCTATGCATCCTAAATCTTGCCTAATCACTTTATAATTGCCCTTGCCCCATCAATAACTCTTGCCCTATGGCATGTATCTATCCCTTTCCATGGCTAAACTAAGTGTAACTGAATTATGGTCACTCTCTCCAAAGTGCTCACCAACAACTAAATCAAACACCTGACCTGGTTCATTGCCAGGCACCCGTCCAGTGTGGCCTCTCCTCTTGTCAGCCCTTCAACATACTGTGTCAGGAAACCCTCCTGCACACATTGGACAAAAACTGATCCATCCGACGTACTAGAGTTTTAGCATTTCCAGTCAATGTTGGGGAAGTTAAAGTCCCCTATAATGACCTTCCCGCCCTGTTCCTTTCACTCCTAGCCAGAATCATATTGTCAATCCTCTCCTCCACCTCCCTGGAACTCTGTGGAGGGCAATAAAAAACTCTCAGCAGTGTGACCTCTTCTGTGCCTGTTTCTAACCTCAGCCCATACTACCTCAGTAGACAAGTCCTCGACAAAAGTTCTTTCAACCACCGTTATATTGTCCTTGACTAACAAAGCCACACCTCCCCCTCTTTTACCATTTGCCTGTTCTGAATGAAAGATCTAAAGCCTGGAACTTGCCATATTCCTGACCCTGTTCTATCTATGTCTCTGAAATGGCCACAACATCGAAATCCCAGGTACCTATCCATGCTGCAAGCTCACCTAACTTATTTTGGATACATCTGGCGTTGAAATCGACACACTTCAAACCAGCTTGCTCTCTGTCAGCACATTCCTGTGACCGTGAAATCCTGTCCATGCCCTCCCTACTCTCATCCTCCTGTGCTGTGGAACGACACCTCAGGTTCCCATCCCTCTGCTGTGCTGGTTTAAACCCACCCAAATAGTACCAGCAAATTTCCCAGCCAGGATATTAGTGCCCCTCTGGTTCAAGTGATGACCGTCCTGTTTGTAGAGGTCCCACCTTCCTCAGAATGAGCCCCAATTGTCCAAGTACCTGAAACCCTCCCTCCTGCACCATCCCTGCAGTCATGTGTTCAACTGATATCTCTCCCTATTCCTTGCCTCACTATCACGTGGCCCGGGCAACAAACCAGAGAAAACAACTGTGTTTGGTTTAACTCTCAGCTTCCACCCAAGCTCCCTGAAATCCTGCCTTACATTCCTGTCCCTCTTTCTACCTATGTTGTTGGTACCTACAGAAGCATGACGTGGGGCTGGGCACCCTCTCCCTTCAGGACCCCAAAGATCCCAAAGACACGATCCAAGATATCACGGTCCCTGGCACTTGGGAGGCAAAACACTAACCGTGAGTCTCGTTCTCAGTGAAGATCTGTGATTAGCTGTGTGCCACAAGAATTGGTGCTTTGTCCATTGCTTTTCATCATTTAAGTAAATGGTTTGGATGTGAACATAGGAGTAATGTTAAGTTTGTAAATGACACCAAAACTGGTGGGACAGTGGATAGTGAAGAAGATGATCTCAGGGTACAGCGGGATTTTGATCACATGGGCAATGGGCACAAGAGTGGCATATGGAGTTCAATTTAGATAAATGTGAGATGTTGCATTTTGGAAAGGCAAACCAGGGCAGGAGTTATACAGTTAATGGTAGGGCCCTGTGGGGTGTTGCTGAAAAAAAGAGACCTCGAGGTGTAGGTGGACGGGCAGGGGCAGGGGCAGGGGCAGGTGCAGGGGCAGGGGCAGGGGCAGGTGCATTATTCCTTGACAGTGGAGTCTCAGGGAGACAGGGTAATGAAGAAGGTGTTGAGTACACTTGCCTTTATTGGTCATTGCACTAAGTATCAGAGTTGGGGTATCATGTTGCAGCTGTACAGAAGATTGGTGAGGCCACTTTGGGAATAATGTGAACAATTCCTCATCCTGCGAAAGGAAGGATATCGTTAAACTTAAAAACCTGAGGAAAAGATTTATCAGGACATGACCAGGAACTGGAGGGTTTGAGCTCTCGGGAGAGGCTGAATAGACTGGGGCTATTTTCCCTGTAGCATCTAAGGCCGAGGTGTGAACTTACAGATGTTTATAAAATAATGAGGAGCATGGACAGGGTGTATATCCAAGGTATTTTCCTTGGAAAGGAGAGTCCAAAACAAGAGGGCATCGGTTTAAGGTGAGAGGTAAAAGATTCAAACGGGACCTGAGGGGTAACTTGTCATGCAGAGGGTGATATGTGTATGGATCGAGCTGCCAGAGAAAGTGTTGGAGGCAGATAAAGTTACAGCATTTCAAACACATTGGGTTGGGTACATGAATAAGAAGGGTTTAGAGGGATGTAAGCCAAATGCTGGCAAATGAGAAGAGGTCAGTTTAGGATATCTGGTTAGCATGGACAAGTTGAACCGAAAGGTCTGTTTCCACGCTGTATGACTCCATGACTATGAGAGGCTGGAAAAGCTGAGACTTCTTACCCTGAAGCAGAAGGTTCTGAGGAGTGACCTTACAGAGGTTTAGAAGTGCTTCTTTAGTGGGCGGCACGGTGGCACAGTGGTTAGCAATGCTGCCTCACAGCGCCAGAGACCCGGGTTCAATTCCTGCCTCAGGCGACTGACTGTGTGGAGTTTGCACATCCTCCCCGTGTCTGCGTGGGTTTCCTCCGGGTGCTCCGGTTTCCTCCCACAGTCCAAAGATGTGCATGCTAAATTTAGCCATGCTAAATTGTCCGTAGTGTTAGGTAAGGGGTAAATGTAGGGGTATGGGTGGGTTGCGCTTCGGCGGGTCGGTGTGGACTTGTTGGGCCGAAGGGCCTGTTTCCACACTGTAAGTAATCTAATCTAATCTAAAAAATAATGAGGTACATAGATAATGTGAAGAATTCTGGAAGGAGGCGAATGTTTTGTAGCGATGGGAAAATTTGTTCCCAAAGATCATTCCAGGGATGAGGAAACTCAGTTATGAAGTTTGTTAAGAGGATTTGGGATTGTCTTCTTTGGAGAAGACTGAGAGGAGATTTGTTCGAAGAATTCAAAATCAGGAAGGGACTGGACAGAGTAAATAGGGAGAAAATGTTCCCAATTGAGAAAGGATTCAGACCGAGAGACCACAGATTGAAAGTAATTGGGAAAAGTAACAAAAGTGAAATGAGGAACAACATTTTCAGCCAGTGAGTGGTTAAGGTGTGGAATGCACTGCCTGAGAGTGTGGTGGAGGCAGCTTCAATTGAAACATTCCGAAGGGAATGAGACTGTTATTTGAAAAGGAACAATGTGCAGGGTGACAGGGAGAAGGCAGGAGAATGACACTCAGTGAATTGCTCATTCAGAGAGCCAGTACAGACAGGATGGACAGAATGGCCTCCGTGTGCACTGTAACATCTCTGTGATTGTGTGATTGAGCAGAGTTAAAGCTGGGGGAGGTGGGAGCTCGGTGTCTCACTGTGCCGCTGCTGCTGCTGAGGTCAGTGAGATCAGAGACTGGGACAGGGAGCCAGAGCTCACATCAAATTCTACCCGTGTCCGTCGCACTGAGACTGGCAGGAGGCTACTCACTGATTTCACTCCATGCTGCAGGAATGGGACCACAGACTGCAAATGGACAGAGCTCCTCCACACGGTGAGTAAAACTGATTGACTTATATCTTGCTGCTTAAAGGGGCAATGAAACTAAAGAAAGACAGCTGGACATGCTGTTGGACACAGTGCTCCTCAATCAACCATTTCATTCACTGCAGGTCCCCACTAACAACTTCAACAATTCAGCATGTGTGGTTTAGAAAGTGTATTTCAGTATTGACAGGTTAATAACGGACGATTGAGGTTTACTTACTCAGTCTGAGCTTGGTTCCTTTACCGAATGTAAGCCACAGTGAGAGCTCCCAGTGCAGAGGCTGTACAAAAACCTCTAATCTCTGCTTCCCCCTGTCACTCTCAACCTCTCCCTGTCTCTCTCTGTCTCTGTCTCTTCTTAGTCAATCTCTTCCACTCCCTGCCCCTCTCTGTCTCTCCCTCATTCATGTGTCTTTCTCTCTCTGTCTCCCTGGGTTGTGTCCACCTACTCTCGGGGGTTTGTGAAATATATTTATCGATGTTAAATCTTGTAGCTGCTCTTCACATGTGGCCATGGTGTGTCAGAGGGAAACTTGAGGCCTTCAGTGAGCAGTGGACACCACAGGGACTGGAGTGTGTAGTGGACAGTGACAATCCCAGCATGGGGTAATTTGTTCAGTTTACTTTATATATAACTGTCGGAAATGTCAGTGATGAAGGTGGGACTGTGTGTACATTACTATACATTTTATATAACTACAGATTGTGTCAGTACAGGAGGTCGTGTTGTGTGTTTTGAGGTTTTTGTATGGCTCTGTAACACTGTGTCAAGGGTTGCTGTAATTCTGCATACAGTAATAGTCAGCGACATCCTCATTCTGAGCGTTGCTGATTGTCAGGGTGAAACCGGTCCCTGATCCACTGCCGGTGAATCGATCGGAGACTCCTGTGAATCGAGTTGCTGCATTGTAGATCAGGAGAGAGGGTTTCTGACCTTCTCGCTGCTGGTACCAAGCAAGGTAGCTGTTAATGCTCTGACTGGCCGTACAGGTGATGGTTTCAGTCTGGCCCAATCCCACTGACAGCACCGGGGGAGACTGGGTCATGATGATGTCCCCACTGATACCTGAGGGGTCAGAGAGAAACACAGTGAAGTCAGAACTGTCTCAGAAAGAGCCTGTCAAATGAGAGATTGTTGGAGACACTGAGCATTCCTCTGGTTTCAGCATTTTCCCTTCAATCACAAGTCAGTGGAATTGGAGTGAATGGAGAGCAGCTAAAGATTCAAGGTGGAAGGAGAGAGATTTGTACCTGCGACACAGAATGCCAGGGTCCAGATCAGCTGGATGTGTGAAATCATGGTGTGTATTCCTGTCCCTGAGCCTGGTTCCTGATAATCTCTCCCTTCACTGGGCTCTGCTTTATAAAGCTGCAGCCTGTGAGAGTCTGAGTGGGTGTTCCTCAGTATGTAAATGGCATCAGGCAGAGAGAGCCACGTCAGCCCCTCACACTTCCTCTTCTCTCTCTCCCCCTCATTGTCTCTCTGTCTGTCTCAGAGAGTCATTGATGTGAACAGCACTGAATGAGGCCATTTGGCCCATTGTGTCTGTACTGGTAAACAGTGATCTGATGACACTAATCCCGTCCTCCAGCTCTTGGCCCATTACCCTGGAGGTTACAGCAACACAAGGGAATATCTAAACACTGCTCCAATGTCACGAGAGTTTCTGACTCAACCAGCCTTTCAGGCAGTGAGTTCCAGACTCCCACCACCCTCTGGGTGAAAACATTTCTCCTCAACTCTCCTCTCTCTCTCTAATTTGACTGGGCCTGGGCTCACTCGAGTTCAGAAGGATGAGAGAGGATCTGATTGAAATGTATAAAATTCTAACAGAGTTGGGCAGGGAGGAGGTTTCCCCAGGTTGGGGAGTCTGGAACCAAGGGACCCAGTCTCAGTGGGATAGGGGGTTGACCATTTAGGGCTGAGATGAGGAAACATTTCTTCACTCGAAGAGTAGGACAGCTGTGGAACCCAAGGAACTGAATAAATTCAAGAAAAAGAGAGAGATAATTGTTTTGCATGTGAACAGCATGAAGGGAATGGGGAGAAAGCAGGAATATGGTTTTGAGATGGAGGGTCAGCCATGATCATACTGAATGATAGAGCAGACTCAAAGGGCTGAATGGCCTGCTCCAGCTCCGAGTTTCTATGTGTCCATGTCTGTGTTACCTTCAATCTCTGTCCCAGGTTATTGAGTCCTTTACTGATGTCTAAAGTCCCTTCCTACCCACCCTATCACTGCTCCAAATAATCTTATCCCCCTCTATCATGTCCCCTCTCAGCCTTCACTGCTCCAAGGAAAACAACCCCAACCTTTCCAAGATTTCCTCACAGCTGACCCTCCATCCCAGACAGCATCCTGGGAAATCTCTGCACTCTCTCAAGTACAATCACATCCTTCCCAGAATGTGATGACCAGGACCTGTCCCTCTCTCTCTATCTCACAACTGCCACTTCTTTCTCTCCACTCCTCTCTCTCCTACTGTTAATCTCTTTCATGTTCTCTCTCTCTCTCACTCTGTCTCATAGCCACTCTCTCCAACTCACTCATACTTTCTCACTCCATCTCATAATCTCTATTTCTCCATCTCTCACTGTCTCCATCACTCACTCCCTCTCTCACTTCAATTTAACGCCTCTGTTATCTCTCCTCTCTCTACCTCCCTCTGTCTTTCTACCTCCCTCTCTGTTTTCCCAATCTACAGTCGCACTCCCTCCGTCTCTGTCATTCTGTCTCTAATCATACTCATATCTCTCACTTTCTCTCTCTCTCTCACAAGCACACACACAAACATGTACAGACACTCGCCCTCTGTCTCTGTCTCACTTCTGTCTCTTTCTCACAGTGTCTCAGGTAGTGGCAGTTGAATGCAGGATAAACCTCCGTCTACTCTGCCCCACTCATGGATGTTAGCCTCTGACCCCAGAAGCATGTCTTCTCCTGGAGTAAGGCCCAATTTTCCACATTGGCCTGGGTTTGGCCTCTCTCAGAAAGATGGCTAGATTCTTGTCAAATGAAGGGCAGTTCTATGCTGTTGGCCTGTTCTCACTGGGGACTGATTTGGACACAAAGCTCATTTCATAAAGGCTCAGCAGAAAGAGGAGACCCTCAAGCCACCAGTGTGAGCTGGAGGGACAGGACAGGCTCTGACCCACTGACCCAGCCTGTCCATTCACAACATTTTTCAATCCCTTCCCCTCTCCTACCCCTTTCCTTCCCTTTCCATTGTCAGTCTCTGAGTCAGGGTGTTTTACTGGGATGTGGGTTGAACCATCACACAGTTACAACAGAAAGGAACTGAACCCCATACCCACTATGGCGTCCACAATGCACTGGACTCTCCAACAGAGTCCAGTAAACATGGAATTCAGTTCATGGGGCTGCCTGATGGAGAGACATAGGCCTCCTTCCCACCGAACCTACCATCAGAGACCATTAAACATGGGCCTCCTTCCTGCAGGAGCCTCCACTAGAGACCCGTAAACATTACGTAAAAGCAATGACTGCAGATGTTGGAAACCAAATTCTGGATTAGTGGTGCTGGAAGAGCACAGCAGTTCAGGCAGCATCCGAGGAGCAGTAAAATCGACATTTCGGGTAAAAGCCCTTCATCAGGAATACAAGAATACATTGGTCTCCTTTTGACTGGACTCTCCAAAGGAGACGAGTAAACATGGACCTCCTTCCTGCTGGAACCTCCAATACAGACCAGTAAACATGGATCTCCTTCTGACTGGATCCTTCAAGACAGACCAGTAAATATGGACCTCCTATTCACTGGAACTTCCAATGGAGATGAGTAGATGGTTGAATTTTTGAAGGAGTAAGCAAGAAGATAGGTAATGGTAGAGTAGAACACTCTGGCTACATGGAGTTAAGCAAGGCCTGATACAAGGTTCCCCATGGTAGACTGCTTAATAAGATTAGATCACATAGATTCCAGGGAGAGCTTGCCAATTGGATATAAAATTGGCCTGATGATAGGAGGCTGAGGCTGGTGAGAGAGGGTTGTTCTTCAGACTGGAGGCCAGTGACCAGCCGTCTGCCACAAGAATCGATCCTGGATCCACTGTTGTTCATCATTGAAACGAACAATTTGGATGAGAAAATACCAGGAACGGTCAGTAAGTTTGTGGCTGACATTAAATTTGTTGGCATCGTGGACAGGGAAGAAGGTTATCCAAGAGTGCAATGTCATCTTGATCAACTGGGCCAGTGGGTCAACAAATCCAGATGGAGTTTAATTTTGATAAATGGAAGGAGTTGTATTTTGGTAAGACAAACCAGGGCAGGAATTACACAATTAATGGTAGAGCCATGGGGTGTGTTGTTGAACAGAGAAACCAAGTGTATAGGTACATAGCTTCTTGGAAGTGGTGTCACAGATAGACAGGGTGGTGAAGAGGGTATTTGACATGCTCACCTTCACTGGTCAAAGCAGGGAGTACAGGAGTTGGGAGATCATGTTACAGCTGTACAAGGCATTGGTAAGGCCACATTTAGACTCTGTGCGCATATTTGCTCATCCTGATATAGGAACCAAGTTATTACACTGGTTTGAATAAAAGAAAGATTAACAGGGATGTTATCAAGATTGGAGGGTTTGAATTACAAGACGAGGCTGGATTAGCCGAGATGTTTTTCCAGGGAATGCAGGAGATTGAGGGGTGACCTTATAGAGGTTTATAGAATCATGGGGGTCATAGATAAGGTGAATAGCCAAAGTCTTTTCCCCAGGGTAGGAGAGTACTAGAAGGAATAGGTTTAAGTTGAGAGGGGAAAGAATTAGAAGGGATCCGAGAGGCAACCTTTTCAAACAAAGGTTGGTATGTATGTTTAATGAGCTGCCAGAGGAAGTCGTAGAGGCGAGTACAATTACTACATTTCAAGGACATTTTTACAGGAACATGGATAGGAAGGATTTAGAGAGGATTGGGCCAAACACAGGCAAATGGGACTAGTTCAGTTTTTGGAAACTTGGTCAGCATGAATGAGTTGAGCCGAAGGGCCTGATGCCATGCTGTCAACCTCCATGACTCTATGATGATGTCTACATGGGCCACCTTCCCATAGGACCAAAAAACACGGACCTCTTTCCACTGGAACCTCCAATAGACACCAATAAACATGGACCTCCTTCCCACTGGTTGCTCCAGAAGAGACCAGTAAACATGGTCCTCCTTCCCTCAGGACTGTCCAGCACCTGAGCTGCAAACCCCACATCCTCTCCATCAGGTATGCCTCTTACATCAATCTCAACAACATTGTCTATCTCTGCACTACCTCAGCCCCTTGACAACAGAAACCCTAATTCCTGCTTGTCCTGCCTCCTAACTCTATGCTTCCAATGTCCTCTCCGAGCTTCCTAAAGCCATATTCCATAAACTCCAACTTGTCTGATATGGAATGGGCCCTTCCCTGTCTTACCCATATGTCATTCCAGAATGATCCCCGACCTCACTGCAAGCTAATTGCCTCCATGGCCTCCCACCTCCCTCACTCTGTGTCCTGCTGCAGACTCACATTTCCTCCCTCCCCTTCCATCTTCTGTCTCTGGTCTCCAATCCATTGCTGCTTCCTCCATCTCACCAATGACAGCCGAGCCTTCAGACCCCGACAGCATGCTCTCTGACCTCCTGCCCTTCATCCCTTCCCCACTCGATGGTTGTGCTATGAAATATATTGTTCAGTGCCATTACTTTTGGTTCACTGTTCCATTGCCATTGATTTGCTGAATAATTCCTCATCAGTAAATCTAGTCTGGCCTGTTCCCTGAGTTACTTCAAGACCGTTTTGCTTGAGAAAACACTCTTCTGTAAACTGTGTTGTCTGTTTCTCCAAGTCTTTGTATAAAGGTGAGAATAAGTGTGTGTAATTTAACTAACCGTCACAATCGGCCCAATGACCACACAGACAGAGGTCACTGGGCCGATTGTGACTGTTAGTTAAATGAGTCCAATGAGTCCCATATATCCAGCCCTTCCTGTATAACCCTGCAATTGTTTCCTTTTCAGCTATTTCTCCAAATGCCCTTTTGAAAGTTGCTGTTGAATCCACTTCCACTCACCTTGCAGACAGTCATCATGAACTCACTGGATAAAAATGTTCCTATCTTCTCTCTTGTTCTTTAGACACATTCTGAAATATGTGCCCTCTGGTTACTGATCCTCCGGCTGTAGAAACAATTTGTCCTGTATTTACTGCGTCCAAACTCGCTAATTGTGAACCCCTCATTGAGTGAGACCTACTTCCAGCACTGGGGGAGAACATTCAGCCTGTCAGGTAAATGCTGTCATTTCATGGAGCAATCCAGTCAGTCCCACCCCCTCCCCTACTCACCCCCAAAGCCTTGCAGGTTTATTTCCATCAAGAGCCCATCCAATCTGCCATTGCAATCACTGAGTGTCTTCACCTGCCTCACCTGAATTGGCACTAATTTCCAAGTCATTACCAATTGCTGCGAAACAAAGTTCTTCCTGACATCCCCTATCCCTTGCCCAACAAACTCCAAGGTAATCTCAATGTGAAGATGGGATTTTGTCTCCACACGGACTTTGTGGTGGTCACTCTTACTGATACTGTCATGGACAGATGCACCAGCAGCAGGCAGATTGGTGAGGTTGATAGTGAGTATGTTTTTCCCTCTTGTTGGTTCCCTCACCACCTGCCCCAGGTCCAGTCTAGCAGCTGAATCAGGTGGAATGTGACCACCTTGCTCAGTAGTGATGCTTCTGAGCAGCTCTTGATGGTGGACTTTGAAGTCCCTTACTCAGGGTATATCCTGCATCCTTCCCACCCTCTGTGCTCCCTCCAAGTGTTGTTCAACATTGAGGAGGACTGACTGCTCAGTTGAGGTTGGAGGGGTGGGCGGTGCTATGTGGCAATCAGCAGGAGGTCGCCTTCCCCATGTTTGACCTGCTGTCATGAGATTTCATGGGTTCCATAATTAATGGTGAGGACTCCCAGGGCAACTCCCTTCCGACTGTACACACCACTGTATTGCCTCCCCTGCTTGGTCTATCCTCCCGGTTGTAAACTAATGAGGGAACAATTCTGTGCAGGTTTCACAGCTTGGAGATAGAGCTGGGAGCATTGGGATATTTTTCACTCCCTACCCCATCCAGTTTCCACAAAGACCATTCCCTCCATGACTACCTAGTCAAGTCCACGCCCTCCAATGACCCACACTCCCCTCCTGGCACCTTCCTCTGCCATCACAAGAATTGTAAAACTTGCGCCCACACACCCCCACCTCTGCCCACTGCCCCAAAGAAGCCTTCCACATTCATCAAAGATTCACCTGCACTTCCACACATGCCATTTATTGCATCCGTTGCTCCCGATGCAGCTTCCTCTATAGTGGGGCCACCAGACACCTTCTCGCAGAGCGCTTCAGAGAACATCTCCAGGACACCGGCAACAATTAACCCCAATGCCCCGTGACCGAACACTTCAACTCCCCCCGCCACTCTACCGAGGACATGCAGGTCTTGTGCCTCCTCCACCGCCACTCCCTCACCACCCGATGCCTAGAGGAAGAACGTCTCATCTTCTGCCTCATGACACTTAACCCCATGGCATCAATGTGGATTTCACCAAGTTCCTCATTTCCCCTCACCTCCCACCTTATCCTAGTTCCATCCTTCCAGCTTGGCACCGTCCTACTGACCTGTCCCACCTGTCTATCTTCCTTCCTACCTATCCACTCCAATTTCTTCTCCGAACTAACACTCTTATCCTCACCTCCATCCACCTATTGCTGTCTCAGCTAAATTCTCCCAAACCCCACCCCACCCATTTATCTCCCCAACCTCGAGGCTCCAAGCCTTATTCCTGATGAAGGCCTTTTGTCATTTTTTTTTGTCTGCAACTCGGATGCTGCCTGACCTGCTGTGCTTCTTCAGCACCACTCAACTCTTGATTCTGATCTCCAGCATCTACAGTACGACTCCCGTCCAACTGATTCCCCTGTCCATTGATCTTCAGCGATCATGAATGTCCACTCCAAGATCTCTTTGTCTGTCTACACTACACAGAATACTCATTGATATTGTTTCTTCTCCCCCAATTTCGTTAACACTCATTGGTCTGAATTCAATGCAATTCACCATTTTTTTTTCCATCTCATTGATACATCCCTGCAGTCTCTGACATTCTTTGTCATAGTCAACTACACGACCAATTGTTGAATCATCAGCAAACCTGTGAAACATGGCTCCTACAACTAACTCTAAATCGTTGGTCTACATAAAAAAACCATGGAACTCCACTGGAAACACTCATACAAACATGGTTCATTGATGGTTGGGATTAACAGCTGCGAAAACAGCAGAATCGAACTCCTGCTGTCATTTGTAAACTTGCTGTTCAATCTGTCAGGACAGGGGTCGAGTTGCGATTATCAGAGCTAGTAGAGATCATCGCTGGATCGTGATTGGACGTTGGAGGATCGTTTGGTTGTGCTGACCTGCTATTGGTGGATCTTCATGCTGGCTTCGGCCTAACGCCAATTCAGGGACCAGCCAACCTCAGAGCTATGGCCTCAACAGCTGCCCGCAGCCCTAGGCAGGGGGTTCGAAACACCATCCGGGTGTCTGTCAAGAAGGTGGAAGAGCGTACACCAGTCAATCGGACGGTGTTCATCAAGAAGGTGTTGTTCGACTGCTGTGGATTCGCCGCAGCAGACGTGTACTGCCTGCAGGATTTCCCTGGGGCAGGCTACTTCGACGTCACCTTCAGGAGCGTGAAGCAATGTGAGCAGCTCCTGAAGGTCTTCAAGGAAAAGGAAGGGGAGCTGCTGTTCTCCATCTTGTCGGCAGTCCCGTTGAGTGTGCTTCCTGCACAGAGGAGCCGGGTTGTTACAATCCACATGTACAACCCCTACGTGCCAGCAACTGATGTCCTGACGTTCCTGGGAAGATATGTGCAGGTTGAGAGTCAAAGCACCGATGTGGTTGACCCTTTCGGGATCTGGACCAGCAAACGACAGGTCAAGGTAACCCTGAGGGTGGATGCCAGCGGGAATATCCTCCACCCACCCTCCAGCTTTGCTATCGGATGGAGCAGAGGGTACCTGACTTATGCAGGGCAGCCGAAAGTGTGCCGAACCTGTGGGAGGTCAGGCCACATGGCGGCGGACTGCAAGGTCACGATCTGTCGGAATTGCAAGAAGGAGGGCCACCCGACCAAAGAGTGCAAGGAGGAAAAGAACTGCAATCTGTGCGGGGAGGCGGGCCACGTGTACAGGGCCTGCCCAAGACAAGGGGCCGCCACCTACGCGCAGATGGCCGGAGGAGGGCCACAAAAGGACAGCAAGGCACTGCAAACCGGCAAGGGAATGGTGTCTGGGGGCACGCAACAGGAAGGACAGGCCGGAGCAGAGCAGATGACAGTTACCGGAGAGGTACAGCTGCCGAGCGAAGCTCCGACAGGACAGGAGGAGGAGGCGGAGAAGGGAAAGGAGGCAGAGGAATGGACCATGGTGCAAAACAGGAAGAGAAAAACCCACCCGGTCACCAAGACCTCCCAGAAAAAGGGGAAAAGGCAGCTGCAGGTGAAAGACATGGACAGCTCTTCGGAGGGTGAGGACGGACGTAAGAAGGTTCGTCACCAAAAGAAGAGGCAGAGCGCTGCGAGGAGAAAGGAGAGCAGCAACTGCCAACCAAGGGACGAACCTCCTGAGGAAATGGGAAACCACCACCCCCTACCAGGTGAAAGCCAGGAGGGCCCCACCGCCACACAGCTCCAGGTCACTGGGAGCCGCAACCCTCTGACAGCCCCGCTGTCAGATATAGAAACAGACAGCGTGGACCCTGGTCTCGGCCCGATGACACCGAAGCGGGCAAATGGGCCGAGTGAGGAACTGGACAGCTACCTCAGCCCTGCGAGGGTCCAGCAGTTTGCGTGCTGCATGGGATTAAGACAGCTACCCCAGAGGGGCAGGACCAGCAACAATCGGACATGGGTAACCTTACAACCTGTTAACAAAATGGGGTTTAAAATTGCAACTATCAATGTGCACAGCATAAAATCTGCTGCGCGATGTGTTTCAACACTGGCCTTCCTGGCCAACGTGAAAGCCGATGTCCTGTTTCTGGAGGAGTGTGGGATACCGCACCTCAGCAGTTACAGGAGATGGTCGAGCTTGTGGGCCCATGGGCCGTCAGTGTGGTCGGGGGGTAACGATAACCGCTCCTCGGGCCTGGGTATTCTGTTACGGGGAGGCAACTTCACCATCTCCGAGGTTAAGGAGGTGGTGGGCGGGCGCCTCCTTGTCGCTGATGTTACATACAGAAACGCTCCCGTGAGACTAATTAATGTGTACGCCCCAGTGGGTAAGAGTGAACGGTTGGCCGTCCTGCAGCAGCTTCCACTGTTGCTGGCTACGTCCAGGCCGGTCATTCTGGCCGGAGACTTCAACTGTATCATCGATGCAGATGGACGATCCGGCGGGGGGGGGACAGTAAACTGGACACCACGTCCAGAGCCCTGATGGACACGGTCAAAGACGCCAAGCTGCACGACGTCTTCAGCACCCCTGCAGACGGAGCGCAGCGTAGATACACCTGGTCACGGGCAGATGGGTCTATCCGCTCAAGGATAGATTACCTGTTTGTGTCCTGAACGCTCTCGGTCAGATCCACCGACGTCAAGCCGGTGTTCTTCTCTGACCACTGCCTCCTGCTGGCCGACTGTCACCTACAGGACGAGCAGCGGGCTGGTAAGGGAACATGGAAACTGAACACCAAGCTGTTGACCCCGGGAAACATCGAGGAGCTCAAGACGGACTACGCAGGTTGGAGAACCGTGAAGCCCCTCTTTGAGTCTCCAGCGGACTGGTGGGAAACAGTAAAAGGGAACATCAAGAGGTTCTTCATCCTCAAAGGTGTTCAGGAGACGAGAGAGAGGCGGGGAAAACTGTCCCAGTTCCAGGAAAGTATGCTGAACCTGCTCCTGCTGCAGACGTTGGGGGTCGATGTCACGGAGGACCTCAAGGAGGTGAAGGGCCAGCAAGCCTCGCTCTTTGCCTCGGAGGCCTCCAAGATAATCTTCCGGTCCAGGGTCCGCTCGGTGGAGCAGGACGAGACGTGCTCACGTTTCTTCTTCCAGAAGGTGCACCAAGAGAGCTCCGTGCTCAGCAGCCTGAAGGAAGAAGATGGCTCGGTAACGTCATCTCAGGCTGACGTCATGAGGATCAGCAAATCCTTCTATGCCAGTCTGTATGACTCGAAGCCGACCGACAGCGCGGCCTCCAAGTCGTTCCTGTCCTCTATCACGGAGGTCCTAGACGACGGAACACGAGAGAGGCTGGACCAGCCGCTATCTCTGGATGAGCTGACCAAGGCCTTCGAGTCCTTCGAAAAGAATAAAACCCCCGGAAGCGACGGCTTACCGGTCGAGCTCTATTCCGCTCTTTGGGACTTGATTGGTCAGGACCTGCTGGAGGTGTATGTCAGTATGCTTTGGGCAGGTACCATGAGTGAATCCATGGGGAAAGGCATCATCACCCTCATCTACAAGCAGAAGGGGGAGAGGGAAGAAATTAGAAATTGGAGACCGATCTCACTGTTAAACACAGACTACAAAATCTTGTCAAAGGTCATCGCCAACCGAGTCAGGTCTGCTCTGGGGTCGGTGATTCACCCTGACCAAACCTGTGCTGTGCCGGGCAGGAGGATCGCTGAGAGTCTCGCACTCCTCAGAGATACGATCGCCTACGTGCAGGACAGGGGGGTGGACACCTGCCTGATCAGCCTGGACCAGGAGAAAGCCTTTGACAGGATATCGCATACATACATGAGGGATGTCCTCTCCAAAATGGGCTTCGGGGTGGGAATCGCTAATTGGATCAGACTGCTCTACCCCAACATTGTCAGTGCAGTCTCAATCAATGGGTGGGAATCAGATAGCTTCCCAGTCAGATGTGGAGTCAGGCAGGGCTGCCCTCTCTCTCCTGCCTTGTTTGTGTGTTGCATAGAGCCATTTGCCGAGTCCATCAGGAAGGATGCGAGCCTGAGAGGGGTGACTATTCCTGGCAGCGGGAGTCTGCAGGTTAAGGCCTCCCTGAACATATATGACGTCGGCGTTTTCTGCTCGGATCCGCTGTCCGTGCACAGACTCATGTGCATCTGTGACCAGTTCGAACAGGCCTCGGGGGCCAAGGTAAACCGAGGCAAGAGCGAAGCCATGCTCTTCGGGAACTGGGCCGACCAATCCTCTATCCCCTTCACCGTCAGGACTGACCACCTGAAGGTGCTGGGTATTTGGTTCGGGGGGGCTGGGGCGTGCGCCAAGACCTGGGAGGAGCGGATAAGGAAGGTGAGACAGAAACTGGGCAGATGGGAGCAACGGTCGCTCTCCATCGCGGGAAAAAACCTGGTCATCAGGTGTGAGGTACTCTCAGTATTGTTATATGTGGCACAGGTCTGGCCTATCCCCAGAACCTGTGCCGCCGCAGTCACCCGGGCCATCTTCCACTTCGTGTGGAGATCAAAGATGGACCGGGTCCGAAGAGATGTAATGTACAAAGACCGGTGCAATGGGGGAAAAAACACACCCAATGCAACCCTCACCCTGATGGCCACCTTTGTGTGTGGCTGCATCAAGCTGTGCGTGGATCCCCGGTACGCAAACACCAAGTGTCACTACGTACTGAGGTTCTACCTGTCCCCGGTGTTGCGAAGGATGGGCCTGGCCTCGCTGCCGCGGAACGCTCCGAGTAGTTGGACCGTTCCGTACCACCTGTCCTTCATGGAGAAATTTATCAAGAAAAACACCTTTGACCACAAGTCCATCAGGAAGTGGTCAGCACGTAGTGTCCTTGAGATCCTTCGGGAAAAGGAGAGGGCGCATCCTGTCGAGCGGTTCCCTGAGCAGACTGTCAAAGCCATTTGGCAGAATGCCTCATCGCCAGAACTTTCCAACAAGCACCAAGACATGGCTTGGCTGGTGGTGAGAATGGCTCTGCCTGTGAGATCCTTTATGCACGCCCGGACTCTCAGCCGCACCGCACACTGCCCTCGAAGCAGCTGCGGGGGGGACGAGACTGTCACACACCTCCTTCTGGAATGTGCCTATGCAGAGGAAGTCTGGAGAGGAATGCAGTGGTGTTTGTCGAGGTTCGTCCCGAGCAGCGCCGTGATGCGGGACTCCGTGCTCTACGGCCTGTTCCCCGGGATGCACACCGAGACGAACATCAACTGTGCCTGGAGGATCATCACCTCGGTGAAGGACGCTCTCTGGGTGGTCCGAAACCTGTTGATCTTCCAGCTGAAGGAGTTGACCCCAACTGAGTGTTGCAGACTGGCACATTCCAAGGTCCAGGACTACGTGTTGAGGGACGCGCTGAAGCTTGGGGCAGCTGCCGCCAAGGCGCAGTAGGGAAAGACCACCGTCTAACATCTGCCTGCCTAAGAAGAACAGGGGGCCCACGCAGTCATTTGGGCTCCACTGGCATCTCAGCTCAATGTAATCGCACCAACCTGTGAATAGGAATGATTACCCTGTTTCGATACGCAAAGAAATGGAATGTTCACAGAATGATGACATGTCCAATTGTATAGATTAACTATATATGAATAAAGTATATTTTTGAAATAAAAAAAAATCTACAGGCAGCATTATGTAGTACACTCGCACTCAGAGAGACACAGCCTGCAGTGACAGCGATTGGACTAAGATCATTTCAGATACTATCCAGCATGAAGCAGAGAGTGCACAGTGCAATCCCAGCAACTGGGCCTGGACCAACAGAGTGAAGGGGAATGCCTTAGATTGTAACCATTGAGTCCCAACAGATTTCAGTTTCTGTTCTGTTTGGAATCTTGTAACCTCCACAGATTCCATATCGAAGAGATCATTTGAAAGTGATTGATGATTGGCTGTCAGTCTATACAAGAACAGATATCTTATTGATTGACAGGCCAAGCAGCCAATTGTGACAACGTCATGCTGAAATGCAGCCAATCAGCTGAACGGAGTGGTCCATTTCCAAAGCACACAGAGACAGAGACTGAATCTTCTTCATCTTTATTCCCTTTTCCAGATTGGCATTGACAGAAAACAGACTGCAATTAACAGCCCAGACAGAGGAAGCTGCTCAAATTCACAACCACAATGGAGCTTGAGGAAAACACTTGTGGAGATTTTCTCAATAACATGAGAATCTTGTCCCTTTAAACAGTGATAAAAACCTTAAAATGGAGCTGGTGGCTGAGCAGGAAGGAGATCTGGTTTACTGAAGCAGAAACTTCTGAGGTTCACATTGTTTTGTACAGCTGGCAATCTTCAGCAACTTGTAGAGATTTTACTTGGCATCACAAATCACCCCTGTTCCCATCAAACACTCACAGGACAAGGACAGCATGAGATTTGACACACTGTAAAGCTCTCTCTACACTGTCCCAATGACCTGCCTGAACTCCTGAACCTCAGAAATGCCTCTGAGGTGTTCTGAGAAGGAAGAGAATTGAAATTTAATGCTCACAATGATCTTTGTCCTGCCAGCTCAACCCTGTCCTATTTAACGTTGTGTAGACTGTCTCAAACATTCTACACACATTCTGATCTCCTGATGCTCTTGCTGAGGGGAGAGGGGAGGGTCACGTGGGTGAGGGCACAGGAGAAACGAGCGTTGGACACCCAGTCAGACCCAGAGAGAGTCAGCAGACTGCTGACACTGTAGGTGCTGTCCGAAGCTCGCAGGTAGTTGCTGGTCTGAACCCCGTCCGAAATGACTGCACCGTCCTTCTTCCACTGCACCTCCAGCTCATTGGGATAGAAGTGATTGGCAAGGCACACCAGGGTGGCAGTGCCCTTGGCATTGACCTGCTCCAGGGAGGGGTGCAGCAGGGTCAGCTTGGGCTGAGAGTTCTCACGGCCTGAAAGACAAGAGAAACAATTTTAATCCCTGCCAGTTTCAACTTTCAGAATATTCACTGGGAAAATGTTTGAACATTTGTAGCCAATACCTAACAAACCCGATGAAGGAACAGGCATTGTTTAAATTGCTTCTTGGGATGTGAGTGTCACTGGCAGGGCCAGCATTTATTGCCCATTCCTAATTGCCCCTGAGAAGGTGATGGTGAAAGAGAAGGGACAGTTTTGGGCCATAATTTAGGAAATGAATATGGGCAGCTGGAAGGGCGATCAATGGGGGAGCATTTCAGTGACAGGGATCAGAACTCAGTGAGATTGAGAATAGGGATAGAAATGGAGAACCATGGAGCAAGTGTAAAAGTTTTCATTTGGGAGTGAAAATGCAGGAGTGACATTGAACAGGACCTGAGCAAAGCAAAGAGCTGACAGGATGAAATGGAATAATAGAATTTACAGTACAGAAGGAAGCTATTCAACCCATCATGTCTGTGCTGGCTCTAGAAAGAGCTATCCAGCTAGTCCCACTCTCCAGTCCGATCTCTTGCTCTCTAACTTCATTCATTTGCAATATGCACGTTGAAACCTCCAACAGAATCCACCTCCACCATCCTGTCAGGCAGCATGTTCCAAATCCTAACAACTCCCTCATCTCACTCCAAACTGTCTTGTTGACCATCTTGAAATTGTTGCCTCTCGTTACAGACGTACCAACTCATGGAAACAAAATATCCTCCTTAACCCTGTCAAAAATTGTTCAAAACAGTGAACAACTCTATAAGATCACCTCTTAATCTTCTCTGCTCAGAGGGGAATAAGCCCAATCTCTCTAAACTTTCCTTGTATCTAAAATCACTCATTCCTGGTATCATTTCGATAAAACTCCTTTGACCTGTCTCCAGGGTTTTAATATGGCTCTTTAAATAAGGTGTTCATAACTGAACACAATCTTCCAAATCTGGTCTGATCAGTGATCTGTAGAGGTGTAGCATTGCTTCCTTGCTTTTTTACTCTGTGCTGTATTTTAAAACCCAAGGATTCTGTAAGTTTATTACTAAAAATGCAATAAGGGGTTAGAAGATGAAATATTAAAGTTCGCTAGCCAATAATATAAAAGACGATTGCAAGACTGTTTGTTTTGTCGAAATATAAAAGCTAAGAGGAAGGCAAGACTGGATGTTGGACTGCTGGAAAATGAGGCTGGAGAAGTAGTAATGGGGAACAAGGAAATGGCAGAGGATCTGAATAGTGACTTTACATCAGTCTTCACAGTAGGAGACACCAAGTAGTATACCAGAACTTAAAGAGATTCAGGGGCAGAGATGAGAGTAATGGTGATCACTGAGGAGAAGGTGCTGGAGAAGCTGAAAGTTCTGAGATGGATAAATCAGCCGGACTGGATAGACTACACCCCAGAGTTTGAAGGAGATACAGAGCAGATTGTGAAAGCATTGGTGGTGATCTTTCAGGAATCACTGGAGTCAGGGAGAGTCCAAGAGGACTGTAAAATGGCTAATGTAACGCCCCTGTTTCAGAAAGGAGGGAGGCAGAAGATAGGAAATTATAGGCTGGTTAGTCTGACCTCAGTCTTTAGTCAGATTGTAGACTTCAGTTTAAGGATGAGATTGCAGGGGAGTTGGAAGTGCATGGTCAAGTCGGGCTGTGTCAGCATGGCTTCATCAAGGGGTGGCCTGACAAATCTGTTCGAATTCTTGGAGGAAGGAATGAACAAGTTAGATAAAGGAGAGCCAGTGGACGTGATCTATTTGGATTTACAGACAGAATTTGACAATGTGCCATACAGGAGGCTACTAAAGAAGAGAAAAGCCCGTGGTGTTAGGGACAAGGTTGGCCGCCTGGCAGAAGGCAGAGAGTGGGATAAAAGGATCTTTTTCAGGATGGCAACCGGTGACTAGTGTGGTTCTGCAAAGGTCCGTGCTGGGACTACAGCTGTTCACCAAAAATGAATGATTCATTAATGATCTGGATGAAGGATCTGAGAACATTGTTGCTCAATCTGCAGGTAACCCAAAGATAAGTGGAGGGACAGGTCGTGTTGAGGAAGTGGAGAAGCTGAAGAAAGAGTTCATCAGGCTCAGAGAGTGGACAAAGTAGTGGCAGATGGAAAACAGTGTGGGAAAGTGTGAGCTTATGCACTTTAGTAAGAAGGATAAAGGCATAGACTGTTTTTTAAATGAGGAAAGGATTCACAAATCTGAATCACAAAAGTACTGAGGAGTCATAATCAGGTTTTTCTTAACGTTACCATGTAGGTTCAGTTGGCAGTTAGGAGCACAAATGCAATGTCAGCATTCATTTCCAGAAGGCTAGAACATGTGGCATGGTGGCTCAGTGGTTAGCACTGCTGCCTCACAGCGCCAGGGACCCGGGTTCAATTCCTGTCTCGGGCAACTGTCTGTGTGGAGTTTGCACATTCTCCTCGTGTCTGCGTGGGTTTCCTCCGGACGCTCCGGTTTCCTCCCACAGTCCAAAGATGTGCAGGTGAGGTGAATTGGCCATGCTAAATTGCCCATCGTGCTAGGTGCGTTAGTCAGGGATAAATATAGGGGAAAGGGTCTGGGTTGGTTGCTCTTCAGAGGGTCGGTGTAGACTTATTGGGCTGAAGGGCCTGTTTCCATACTTGAGGGAATCTAATCACAAGAAAAGAGGTGTACCGCTGAAGCTGTATAAGGCTCTGGTCAGAACACAATTCATGTATTGTGAGCAGTTTTGGGCCCTGTCTCTAAGGAAGAATGTGCAGGCATTGAAGGGTGTACAGAAGGGTTTTACAAGAATGATCTTGGGGATGAAGGGCTATCATATGAGGAACAGTTGAGGACTCGATGGAGTTTAGAAGGATGCAGGGAATCTCATGAAAACTTACAGAATAGTGAGAGACCTGTCTCGAGTGGATGTGGAGAAGATGTTTCCAACAGGGGCAGAGACCGGGACCTGACGGCACAGCCTCAGAGTGAAGGGAAGACCCTTTTGAACTGAGATAAGGAGCAATTCCATCCGCCATAGGGTTGTGAATCTGTGGAACTCACTGCAGAAGGCTAGGGAGGCCATGTCATTGAGTGTACTTCACACAGAGGTAGCTAGGATCTGAATGCTTCCCACCATGAGTGGAGGAAGTGTGGTCAGTGACAGCAGTTGGAGATCCAGGTTTCGGAGCTTGACCAGCAGCTGGTGTCAGTGCGGAGCGTCCGTGAGGGTGAGAGCTCCGTGGAGAAACGTTTCAAGATGTGGTCACTCTGCAGCTTCAGAGTATGCAGGGAGAGAGGGAATGGGGGAGCAGCAGGCAGTCCAAAAGGACCAGGCAGCTAGTACAGGAATCCCCTGAGCGCATCCCACTCTCCACCAGGATTCAGTTTGGAATTTTGATGAGAATGATGGTACATCTGGGGAGTGCAGCCAGAGACAAGTCCACGGCACCACGGGATTTCAGCTGTTCAGGGGGACACAAGGGAGACTGGAAGAGCGATAGTGAGAAGAGATTTGAGAGCGAGGGCAATCGATAGGTGTTTCTGCAGCTGCAGATGGAAATCCAGGATGGTGTGCTGTCTCCCTGGTGCCAGGGTCAAGGATGTCACTGAGCAGCTGCAGAGCACCCTGAGGGGATAGGGGGAACAGGCAGCAGTCGTGGTCCACATCGGTCCCAGTGACAGAGGCAGAAAAGGGATGGTCCTGCAGTCAGAATTTAAGAAGCTCAGTAGGGAATTAGCAGCAGGAACTATAATGTAGGAATCTCCGGATTACTCCCAGTGCCCCACACAAGTGAGAAGAGGAACGGGACGGTAACACAGGTGAATGTGGGGCTTGAAAGAGGATCCAGGAGGGAGGGCTTCAGATTCTTGGGACATTGGGACTGGGTCTTGGGGAGATGGGACCTGGACAGACCAGACAGTGTTGCTCCTGAACAGAGCTGGCACTGAGCTCCTTTGAAATGATTTACTAGTGCTGTTGGAGAGAATTTAAACTAACTTGGCAGGACTGTGGGAGCCAGGGGGAATATCAGAGAGGAACACCAAGGTCCACAGAATCCTCAGTGCAGTCAATAAGTCACCACCCTGTGGGAAGGATGTGGAGGAATACAAATGCAAGAAATTTATAGAGACCTGAAAGTGTGATAGAGTCGTTTTAATGTGGGGGAAAGGGGGGATTTAATTTCTGAATATAGATTGGGATAGTAGCAGTGTAACAGGCAGAGAGGGGCCAGAGTTGTGAGAGTGTGTTCAGGTGAAGTTTCAGGTGGCATCGTGGACAGTGAAGAAGGCTGTGTAAGAGTACAATGGGATCTTGACCAACTGGGCCAGTGGGCTGAGGAATGGCAGATGGAGTTTAATTCAGATAAATGTGAGTGCTGTATTTTGGTATGACACAGGAGATGGGTGAGATCCTAAACCAATATTTCAGGTCAGTATTTATTGTGGAGAAGGGCATGAAAGCGAGGGAATATCGAAAAATAATGATGTCTTGAAAAGAGTCCACATAGAAATGAGGAGATGCTAAAGGTCATATAAAGGTCAATAAATCCCAAGGACCTGATCAGGTGTATCCCAGAACATTTTGGGAAATGAGGGAAAATATTGTTGAGCCCCTGACTGAGATATTTTCATCATTAACAAGCATAGGTAAGCTGCTGGAGAACCAGAGAGGTTGGCTAATGTTATGCCATTATTGAAGAAAGGCTGTAAGGAAAAGCCAGGGAACTATAGACCAATGAGCCTGATGTCAGTGCTGGGTAAGATATTGGAGTGGATTCTGAGGGACAGGATTTATATCCATTTGGATAATCAGTGTGGTCTTGTGCATGGAAAATTATGTCTCCCTAATTTGATTGAGGAGGTGACAAGGAAGATTGATGAAGGCAGAACAGTAGACATTGTCGATATGGACTTCAGTAAAGTGTTTGACAAAGTTCCACATGATAGACTGGTTTGTAAGGTTAGACCACATGGGATCCAGGGGGAGCGAGCCACTTGAGTAAAAAATTGGCTTGAAGATAAGAAACAGAGAGTGGTGGTAAAGTGTTGCTTTTCAGACTGGATAGAGAGATAGGTAGAACAATACAGCGCAGAACGGGCTCTTCGGCCCTCGATGTTGCACCGACCTATGAACCAATCTAAGCTCATCCTCTACGCTATCCCATCATCATCCATGTACTTATCCAAGGATTGTTTAAATCTCCCTAATGTGGGTGAGATAACTACATCAACAGGCAGGGCATTCCATGCCCTTACTACTGTCTGAGTAAAGAACCTGCCTCTGACATTTGACTTAACTCTATCATCCCTCAATTTGTAGTTATGCCCCCTCATACAAGCTGACATCATCATCATCTGAGGGAAAGGACTTCACTGTCTACCCTATCTAATCCTCTGATCATCTTGTATGTCTCTATCAAATCCCCTCTTAGCCTTCTTCTTTCAAATGAGAACAGACCCAAGTCTCTCAGCCTTTCCTCATAAGACCTTCCCTCCAGACCAGGCAACGTCCTGGTAAATCTCCTCTGCACCTTTTCCAATGCTTCCACATCCTTCCTGTAATGAGGCGACCAGAACTGTACACAGTATTCCAAGTGCGGCTGCACTAACGTTTTGTATAGTTGCAGCATGACATTATGGCTCTGGAACTCAATCCCTCTACCAATAAAACTTAACACACACTCTGCCTTCTTAATAGCACTATCAACCTGGGCAGCAACTTTCAGGGATCTATGTAAATGGACTTCAAGATTCCGCGATACATCCACACTACCAAGAATCTTTCCGTTGACCCAGTACTCTGCCTTCCTGTTATTCTTCCTAAAATGAATCACCTCATATTTAGCTGCATTGAACTCCATTTGCCAACTCTCAGTCCAATTTTGCAGTTTATCCAAGACCCCCTGCAACATGCAACATTCTTCCACAATGTCCATCACTCCACCAACTTTAGTGTCATCTGCAAATTTCCTCATCTATCCACCTGTGCCTGTGTCCAAGTCATTTATAAAAATGACAAACAGCAGTGGTCCAAAAACAGATCCTTGTGGCACACCACTCGTAACCGGACTCCAGACTAAATATTTTCCATCAACCATCACTCGCTGCCTTCTTTCAGAAAGCCAGTTTCTAATCCAAACTGCTGAATCACCCTCAATCCCAAGCATCTGCATTTTCTCCAACAGCCTACCATGTGGAACCTTATCAAAGGCTTTACTGAAGTCTAGATACACCATGTCAACTGCTCTACCCTTGTTAACATGCTTGGTCACCTTCTCAAAAACCTCAATGAGGTTTATGACATGACCTGCACTTGACAAAATCATGTTGACTATCTGAAATCAAATTGTTGCTTGCTAGATGATTATAAATCCTATCTCTTTTAATCCTTTCCAAATCTTTTCCTACAATAGATGTAAGGCTATCTGGTCTATAATTACCTGGGTCATCTCTGCTGCCCTTCTTCAACAAGGACACAACATTTGTAATCCTCCAGTCCTTTGGTACTAAACATGTAGACAATGATGATTCAAAGATCAAAGCCAAAGGCTCCTCCATCTCCTCCATAACTTGCCAGAGAATCCTCAGATAAATCCCATCTGGCCCAAGGGACTTGTCGACTTTCACTCCATCTAGAATAGGTAACACCTCTTCCCTACTCACCTTGATCCTTTCTAGTCTAATATCTCGTATCTCATTCTTTTCTTCTACAATATTCTTCTTTCCCTGAGTGAAAACCAATGAGAAATATTTATTTAGCACCTCTCTGACCTCCACAGGGTACATACACAACTTCCCAATTCTGTCTTTGACTGGCCCTATTCCTACCCTAGTCAACCTTTTAATCATCACGTACCTATAGAAAGCTTAAGGGTCCTACCTGCTAAAGACTGCTCTTGGTAGTGTGGATGTATCGCGGAATCTTGAAGTCCATTTACATAGATCCCTGAAAGTTGCTGCCCAGGTTGATAGTGCTATTAAGAAGGCAGAGTGTGTGTTAAGTTTTATTGGTAGAGGGATTGAGTTCCAGAGCCATAATGTCTTGCTAAAGACTGTCTTCTCTTTGCTCTTCTTAACTCTTTCTTTAAATCCTTCCTAATTAGCTAATCTGCTAATCTCTATCATTTCGTCTGAACGCCATCTTGTCTCATTGTCACAGAAGCCTCTTTCCTTCTGCTTAACAAGAGATGCAATTTCTATAGTAAACCACAGTTCCTTTACCTTATCACTTCCTCCCTGCTTGACAGAGACATACCTATCAAGGACATGCAATATCTGTTCCTGAAGCCAGCTCCACACTTTGATTGGCCCCATCCCCTGCATTTTTCTCCCTCTTTCTCTGTATCCTAAGTCTTGCCTAATCACATTATAATTGCTCTTGCCCCATCAATAACTCTTGCCCTATGGCATGTATCTATCCTTTCCATCGATAAACTAAATGTAACTGAATTTTGGTCACTCTCTCCAAAGTTCTCACCTACAACTAAATCAAACACCTGACCTGGTTCATTACCAAGCACCAGATCCACTGTGGCCTCCCATCTTGTCAGCCCTTCGACATACTGTGTCAGGAAACCCTCCTGCACAAATTCGACAAAACCTGATCCATCCGATGTACTAGATCAGATTACTCAGTATGGAAACAGGCCCTCCAGCCCAACAAGTCCACACCGACCCTCCGAAGAGCAACCCACCCAGACCCACTCCCCTACATTTACCCCTTCACCTAACATTACGGGCTATCCAGCATGGCCAACTCACCTAACCTGCACATTTTTTGGATTGTGGGAGGAAACCTGAGCACCCGGACGAAACCGATGCAGACACGGGGAGAATGTGCAAACTCCACACAGACAGTTGCCCGAGGCGGGAACTGAACCCGGGTCTCTGGCGCTGTGAGGCAGCAGTGCTAACCACTGTGCCACCATGCCGCTCAGAGCCGAGTTATAGCATTTCCAGTCAATGTTGGAGAAGATCAAGTCCCCATAATGACCACCCTGTTCCTTTCACTCCTAGCCAGAATCATTTTGTCAATCCTCTCCTCCACCTCCATGAAACTCTGCAGAGGCCAATAAAAAACTCCCAGGAGTGTGACCTCTTCTGTACCTGTTTCTAACCTCAGCCCATACTATCTCATCAAAACTTCTTTCAGCCACCATTATGCTGTCCTTGACTAACAAAGCCACACCTCCCCCTCTTTTACCATCTTGCCTGTTCTTAACGAAAGATCTAAACCTTGGTACTTGTAATATTCCAGACCCTGTTCTATCCATGTCTCTGAAATGGCCACAACATCAAAGCACCAGGTACCTATCCATGCTGCAAGCTCACCTAACTTATTTTGGATACTTCTGGCGTTGAAGTAGACACACATCAAACCAGCTTGCTATCTACCAGCACATTCCTGTGACCGTGAAATTCTGTCCATGCCCTCCCTACTCTCATCCTCCTGTGCACTGGAACGACACCTCAGGTTCCCATCCCCCTGCTGCGCTGGTTTAAACCCACCTAAATAGCACCAGCAAATTTCCCAGCCAGGATATTAGTACCCCTCTGGTTCAAGTAATGACCGTCCTGTTTGTAGAGGTCCCACCTTCCTCAGAATGAGCCCCAAGGGAGGGAGTACTTGAAACCCTCCCTCCTGCACCATCCCTGCAGTCACGTGTTCAACTGATATCTCTCTCTATTCCTTTGCCTTGCTATCATGTGGCCCGGGCAACAAACCAGAGAAAGCAACTGTGTTTGTTTTAACTCTCAGCTTCCACCCTCGCCCCCTGAAATCCTGCCTTACATCCCTATCCCTCTTTCTGCCTATGTTGTTGGTACCAATGCAAAGTATGACTTGGGGCTGGGCACGCTCTCCCTTTAGGACCCCAAAAACAGGATCCGAGATATCACGGACCCTGGCGCTTGGGAGGCAACGCACCAACCGTGAGTCTCGTTCTCAGTAGAGATCTGTGAAATGAGGAAGCTGGAGAAATCTACATTCATCCCGTGTGGCTGGAGGATTCTTAGATGGAAGATGAGGCGCTCTTCCTCCTGGTTGGAGGGTTCCTAGGCGGAAGTTGAGATGCTGGAGGCAGAGCGCCTCATCTTCTGCCTAGGAACCCTCCAACCCTCCAAGGGTGGCATGGTGGCACAGTGGTTAGCACTGCTGCCTCACAGTGCCAGAGACCCAGGTCCAATTCCCGCCTCAGGCGACTGACTGTGTGGAGTTTGCACGTTCTCCCCGTGTCTGCGTGGGTTTCCTCCGGGTGCTCCGGTTTCCTCCCACAATTCAAAGATGTGCAGATCAGGTGAATTGGCCATGCTAAATTGCCCGTAGTGTTAGGTAAGGGGTAAATGTAGGGGTATGGGTGGGTTGCGCTTCGGCGGGGCGGTGTGGACTTGTTAGGCCGAAGGGCATGTTTCCACACTGTAATCTAATCTAATCTAATCTAATCTAATCTAATCTAATCTAATCTAATCTAATCTAACCAGGAGGAAGAGCGCCTCATCTTCCGCCTAGGAACCCTCCAACCACAAGGGATGAATGTAGATTTCTCCAGCTTCCTCATTTCCCCTCCCCCCACATTATCTCAGTCCCAACCCCTGGATTCAGCACTGCCCTCTTGACCTGCAATCCTCTTCCCGACCTCTCTGCCCTCACCCCTTCTCCGGCCTATCACCCTCACCTTCACCTCCTTCCACCTATCGTATTCCCGGCGCCCCTCTCCCAAATTCCCTCCCCCCTGCCATTAATCTCAGCCTGCTTGGCACACCAGCCTAATTCCTGAAGAAGGGCTTATGCCCGAAACGTCGATTCTCCTGCTCCTCGGATGCTGCCTGGTCTGCTGCGCTTTTCCAGCACCACACTTTTCAACAAGAATTGGTGCTTCGTCCATTGCTTTTCATAATTTAAGTAAATGATTTGGGTGTGAACATAGAAGTAATGTTAAGTTTGTAAATGACACCAAAACTGGTGCAACAGTGGATAGTGACGAAGATGATCTCAGGGTACAGCGGGACCTTGATCACATGGGGCAATGGGCAGAGGTGTGGCAAATGGAGTTCAGTTTAGATAAATGTGAGATGTTGCATTTTGGAAAGGCAAACCAGGGCAGGAGTTATACAGGTATGTCGGGCTGTGATGGTTCCTGTACAATGGGAGGTATGTCGGGCTGTGATGGTTACTGTACAGTGGGAGGTATGTCGGGCTGTGATAGTCACTGTACAGTTGGCGGGTATGTCGGTCCGTGACAGTTTCTGTACATTGGGAGGTATGTCAGACAGTGATGGTTACTGTACACTGGGAGGTATGTCCATCTCCTCCTTGATGTGAGACAGGGAAGGAACCACTCCATTTCAGACAGTTGGGATTTATGGAGTATGGATGGGGGAAGCTGGGAGAGGACATCGGAAGCATGGAGTGGGAAAAACAGGAATGAAGGTTTCTGTGTTCAAGGGCTGATGTAATGCAGAGGCGGACAATGTTGTGGGAATGGAAATCAGAGGCCTATTTGGGGTTTAATGCTGAGATACTGGAAAGTCTAATGGGAAGAAGGCCCATGTTTATTGATCTCAGTTGGAGCTTCCCGTGGGAATGAGACACATATCTAGTGGTCTCTATTGGAAGGTACAGGGGGAAGGAGGCCCATGGTTCCTGTTATCTGTTGGAACGTCCAGTAGGAAGGAGGCTCGTGTTTACTGGTCTCTACTGGACATTCCAGTGGAAAGGAGGCCCATGTTTACTGGTATCAATTGGCTGATCCAATAGTATGGATGTCCATGTTTACTGGTCTCCATTGGACTGTGCATTGGGAAGGAAGTCCCAGTTTGCTGGCTTCTATTGGAGGGTCCAGTGGGAAGGATGCCCATGTTTAATAGTGTCTATTGCAGGGTGGTCCACATTTATTAGCAGACTGTCCAGTGGAAGGAGTTCCATGTTTACTGGTCCCTTTTGGAGAGTCCAGTGGGTCATGGACACCATGGTGGGTATGGGGCTGAGTTCCATTCTGTTGTAACTATGTGATTATCCAGCTCTCATCGCAGTGGAACACCCTGACCTGGAGACTGATCATGGAAAGGGAAGGAGAGGGGTAGGAGAGGGGAAGAGATTGGAACATGCTGTGATTGTCAGGCTGGGTCAGTTGGTCAGAGCCTGTCCTGTCCCTCCAGCTCACACTGATGGCCTGAGGATCTCCTCTCTCTGCTGGGCCTTCATGGAATGAGGTTTGTGTCCAAACCAGTCCCCAGTGAGAATAGGCCAACAGCACAGAACTGCCCTTCATTTGACAAGAATCGGTCCATCTTCCTGAGAGAGGCTAAAGCCTGCTCAGTGTGGGGAATGGAGCCTTACTCCAGGAGAAGACATGCCTCTGGGGTCAATGGTTAACATCCACTCATGAGGCAAAGCAGAGGGGGATTCGCCCTGCATTTAAATATTGCCACCTGGCAGACTGTGGAAAAGAGAGAGAAGAGAGTCAGTGAGAGAGATAGAGGGAGACGGTATGCGTGAGAGGGTGAGAGATAGAGAATGAGAAGTGTCTGGGACAGTGTGAGATATATGAAGCGAGTGAGTGAGAGGTAGAGGGAGGTAGAGATGGTGAGGTTAAGGGATAGAGAGAGAGAAATAAGGTGTTACTGAGAGGGATGGAGAAAGAGAAAGTGAGAAACAGACAGAGAAAGAGAAAGAGAGTGTGAGACTGCGAGTGAAGGGAATCAGGATAGAAGGGTTGGGTTATGAGTGAGAGAGAGAGACAAGAGTTGGATTTGAGACAGAGTGCTGGAGAGAGAAAGAGAGGGAGACTGTAGAGACAAAAGAGAGGGAGGAAGAGTAAAAGAGGAAGGAATAGAGAGCGGCAGATCACAATTGGAGGGAGTGAGGGGGTGAATGAGGGAAACAGTGAGAGGTGAAGAAATGGAGATTGTGAGACAGAGTGAAGAAGCAAAAGAGAGTTAGAGAGAGTGGCTATGAGACAGAGTGGGAGAGATAGAATATGAGAGCGATTAAGAGTGGGAGAGAGATGTAGAGAGAAAGACATGGCAGATGTGAGACAGAGAGACAGTGATAGAGAGAGCGAGACACGTTCTGGACACCACATTCTGGGAAGGATGTGATTGTACTAGAGAGGGTACAGAGGAGATTTACCAGGACGCTGCCTGGCCTGGAGGGGCTGAGCGATGAGGAAAGATTAGAAAGACTGGAGTTGTTTTCCTTGGAGCAGTGAAGGTTGAGAGGGGACCTGACAGAGGGCTGTAAGATTATGAGATGCAGAGATAGGGTGGGTAGGAAGGCACCTTTTCCATGAGTAGAGGGAACAAGACCAAGGGGCAGAGATTGAAGGTAACACCAACATAGAGACATAGAAACTCAGAGTAGGAATAGGCCATTCGGCCCTTTGAGTATCTCTGTCATCCAATATGACCATGGATGTTCCTCTGTCTTAATGCCATATTCCTACCATCTTCCCATACCCCTTGATGTTGTTAAAATGCAAAACAATTACCTCTGTCTTTTTCTTGAACATATTCAGTCCTTTGTCCTCAACAACTTGAACAGAATTACACAGGTTGACCATCCTCTGAGTGAAGAAATGTTTCCTCATCTCAGTCCGAAACGTCTACTCTGTATCCCCCGAGACTGTGTCCCCTGGTTCCAGACTCCCCAACCAGGGGAAACCTCCTTCCAGCATCAAATCTGTCCAGCCCTGTTAGAATGTTATACATTTCAGTCAGATCTCCTCTCATCCTTCTCAACTCAAGTGAGTTCAGGTTCAGTTGAGGTAGACCCTGAGAAGAGAATTGAGAAATGTTTTCGCTCAGAGGGTGGTGGGAGTCTGGAACTCACTGCCTGAAAGGCTGGTTGAGTCACAAACTCTCATGACAATCGAGCAGTGTTCAGATATATTTGTCGATCAATACAGACACAATGGGCCAAATGGCCTCATTCAGTGTTGTTCACATCAATGATTCTCTGTGACAGAGAGAGAGAGAGAAGAGGAAGTGTGAGGGGCTGACGTGGCTCTCTCTGTCTGACACCATTTTCATACTGAGGAACACCCAGTCAGACTCTCACAGGCTGCAGGTTTATAAAGCAGAGCCCAGTGAAGGGAGAGTTTATCAGGAACCAGGCACAGGGACAGGAGCACACACCATGATTTCACACATCCAGCTGTTCTGGCCCCTGGAATTCTGCGTCGCAGGTACAAATCTCTCTCCTTCCACCTTTAGCTGCTCTCCATTTCACTCCAATTCCACTGACTTGTGATTGAAGGGACAATGCTGAAACCAGAGGAAAGCTCAGTGTCTCCAACAATCTCTCATTTGACAGGCTCTTTCTGTGACAGTTCTGACTTTACTGTGTTTCTCTCTGACCCCTCAGGTATCAGTGGGGACATCATCATGAGCCGGTCTCCCCCGCTGCTGTCAGTGGGACTGGGTCAGACCGCCAGCAGCGAGAAGGACAGAAACCCTCTCTCCTGATCGATGAAGCAACAACTCGAAACACAGGAGTCTCCGAGTGATTCACTGGCAGTGGATCAGGGACCAGTTTCACCCTGACAATCAGCAACGTTCAGAATGAGGATGTTGCTGACTATTACTGTATGTAGTACAACAGCTACTCTTATGTTCGGTAAAGGAACCAAGCTCAGGCTGAGTAAGTCAACCTCAATCCTCCTTTATTAACCCTTTCAATTTCTAAACACAATTTCTAAAACACAAATACTGAATTGTTGAAGGTGTTAGAGGGGAGCTGCAGTGAATGAAATGGTTGATTGAGGAGCACTGTGTCTAACAGTGTGTCCAGCTGTATTTCTTTAGTTCCATTGCCCCCTTTAAGCAGCAAGATATAAGTCAGTCAGTGTTACTCACCGTGTGGAGGAGCTCTGTCCATTTGCAGCCTGTGGTCCCATTCCTGCAGCATGGAGTGAAATCAGTGAGTAGCCTCCTGCCAGTCTCAGTGTGATGGACACGGGCAGAGTTTGATGTGAGCTCTGGCTCCCTGTCCCAGTCTCTGATCTCACTGACCTCAGCAGCAGCAGCAGCAGCAGCACAGTGAGACACCGAGCTCCCACCTCCCCCAGCTTTAACTCTGCTCAATCACACAATCACAGAATTGTTGCAGTGCACACGGAGGCCATTCTGCTCATCCTGTCTGTACTGGCTCTCTGAATGAGCAATTCACTGAGTGTCATTCTCCTGCCTTCTCCCTGTCACCCTGCACATTGTTCCTTTTCAAATAACAGTCTCATTCTCTTCGGAATGTTTCAATTGAAGCTGCCTCCATCACACTCTCAGGCAGTGCATTCCACACTTTAACCACTCACTGGCTGAACATATTGTTCCCCATCTCACTTTTGTTACTTTTCCCAATCACTTTCAATCTGTGGTCTCTCGGTCTCAATCCTTTCTCAATTGGGAACATTTTCTCCCTATTTACTATGTCCAGGCCCCTCCTGGTTTTGAATTCCTCGAACAAATCTCCTCTCAGCCTTCTCCAAAGAAGACAGTCTCAAATTCTCCAATTAATCTTCATAACTGATGTTTCTCATCCCTGAATGATCTTTGGGAATATTTTTTGCCATCGCGACAAAACATTCACCTCCTTCTTGAATTCTTCACATCATCTATGTCTCTCATGATTTTCTAAACCTCTGTAAGGTCACTCCTCAGAACCTCCTGCTTCAGGGTAAAAAGTCTCAGCTTTTCCAGCCTCTCATAGTCCTGGAGTCATACAGCGTGGAAACAGACCTTTCGGTTCAACTTGTCCATACTAACCAGATATCCTAAACTGACCTCATCCCATTTGCCAGCATTTGGCTTACATCCCTCGAAACCCTTCCTATCCATGTACCCATCCCAATGTGTTTTAAATGCTGTAATTGTATCTGCCTCCAACACTTTCTCTGGCAGCTCGATCCATACACGTGCCACCCTCTGTGTGACAAGTTACCCCTCAGGTCCCTTTTGAATCTTTTGCTTCTCACTTTAAACCCATACCGTCTTGTTTTGGACTCTCTTACTGAAGGAAAATACCTTGGATTTACACCCTGTCCATGCCCCTCATTATTTTATAAACATGTATAAGGTCAATCCTCAGCCTCCAATGCTCCAGGGAAAATAGCCCCAGTCTATTCAGCCTTTTCCTGTAGCTCAAACCCTCCAGTTCCTGGTCATGTCCTGGTAAATCTTTTCCACAGCTTTTTAAATTTAACAACATCCTTCCTATCGCAGGATGAGGAATTGTTCACATTGTTCCCAAAGTGGCCTCACCAGTCTCCTGTCCAGCTGCAACCTGATGTCCCAACTCTGATACTTAGTGCAATGACCAATAAAGGCAAATGTACCCAACACCTTCTTCCTCACCCTGTCTCCCTGAGACTCCACTTTCAAGGAATAATGCACCTGCACCTTGAGGTCTTTATGTTCAGCAACATTCCACAGGGCCCTACCATTAACTGTATAACTCTTGCCCTGGTTTGTCTTTCCAAAATGCAACATCTCACATTTATCTAAACTGAACTCCATTTGCCACTCCTCTGCCCATTGCCCCATGTGATCAAGGTCCCGCTGTACCCTGAGATCATCTTCGTCACTATCCACTGTTGCACCAGTTTTGGTGTCATTTACAAACTTAACATTACTCCTATGTTCACACCCAAACCATTTACTTAAATGACGAAAAGCAATGGACGAAGCACCAATTCTTGTTGAAAAGTGTGGTGCTGGAAAAGCGCAGCAGACCAGGCAGCATCCGAGGAGCAGGAGAATCGACGTTTCGGGCATAAGCCCTTCTTCAGTAATTAGGCTGGTGTGCCAAGCAGGCTGAGATTTAAGGTAGGGGGGAGGGAATTTGGGGGAGGGGCGTCGGGAATACGATAGATGGAAGGAGGTGAAGGTGAGGGTGATAGGCCGGAGAGGGGGTGGATGCAGAGAGGTCGGGAAGAGGATTGCAGGTCAAGAGTGCAGTGCTGAATTCAGGGGTTGGGACTGAGATAATGTGGGGGGAGGGGAAATGAGGAAGCTGGAGAAATCTACATTCATCCCGTGTGGTTGGAGGGTTCCTAGGCGGAAGATGAGGCGCTCTTCCTCCTGGTTAGATTAGATTAGATTAGATTACATTACAGTGTGGAAACATGCCCTTCGGCCCAACAAGTCCACACTGCCCCGCCGAAGTGCAACCCACCCATACTCCTACATTTACCCCTTACCTAACACTATGGGCAATTTAGCATGGCCAATTCACCTGACCTGCACATCTTTGAATTGTGGGAGGAAACCGGAGCACCCGGAGGAAACCCACGCAGACACGGGGAGAACGTGCAAACTCCACACTGTCAGTCGCCTGAGGCGGGAATTGAACCCGGGTCTCTGGCACTGTGAGGCAGCAGTGCTAACCACTGTGCCACCGTGCCACCCTTGGAGGGTTGGAGGATTCCTAGGCAGAAGATGAGGCGCTCTGCCTCCAGCATCTCAACTTCCGCCTTGGAACCCTCCAACCATGAGGAAGAGCGCCTCATCTTCCATCTAAGAACCCTCCAGCCACACGGGATGAATGTAGATTTCTCCAGCTTCCTCATTTCACAGATCTCTACTGAGAACGAGACTCACGGTTGGTGCGTTGCCTCCCAAGTGCCAGGATATCTCGGATCCTGTTTTTGGGGTCCTAAAGGAAGAGGGTGCCTAGCCTCAAGTCATGCTTCACATAGGTACCAACGACATAGGCAGAAAGAGGGATAGGGATGTAAGGCAGGATTTCAGGGGGCTAGGGTGGAAGCTGAGAGTTAAAACAAACACAGTTGTTTTCTCTGGTTTGTTGCCCGGGCCACATGATAGCAAGGCAAGGAATAGAGAGAGATATCAGTTGAACATGTGGCTGCAGGGATGGTGTAGGAGGGAGGGTTTCAAGTCCTCCCTCCCTTGGGGCTCATTCTGAGGAAAGTGGGACCTCTACAAACAGGATGGTCATCACTTGAACCAGAGGGGTACTAATATCCTGGCTGGGAAATTTGCTGGTGCTTTTGGGTGGGTTTAAACCAGTGCAGCAGGGGGATGGGAACCTGAGGTGTCGTTCCAGTGCACAGGAGGATGAGAGTAGGGAGGGCATGGACAGAATTTCACAGTCACAGGAATGTGCTGGTAGAAAGCAAGCTGGTTTGGTGTGTGTCTACTTCAACGCCAGAAGTATCCAAAATAAGTTAGGTGAGCTTGCAGCATGGATAGGTATCTGGTGCTTTGATGTTGTGGCCATTTCAGAGACATGGATAGAACAGGGTCAGGAATATTGCAAGTACCAGGGTTTAGATCTTTCGTTAAGAACAGGCAAGATGGTAAAAGAGGAGGTGTGTGGCTTTGTTAGTCAAGGACAGCATAATGGTGGCTGAAAGAAGTTTTGATGAGGTAGTATGGGCTGAGGTTAGAAACAGGTACAGAAGAGGTCACACTCCTGGGAGTTTTTTATTGGCCTCTGCAGAGTTTCATGGAGGTGGAGGAGAGGATTGACAAAATGATTCTGGCTAGGAGTGAAAGGAACAGGGTGGTCATTATGGAGACTTTTCTCCAACATTGACTGGAAATGCTATAACTCGGCTCTGGGCGGCATGGTGGCACAATGATTAGCACTGCAGCCTCACAGCGCCAGAGACCGGGGTTCAGTTCCCGCCTCGGGCAACTGTCTGTGTGGAGTTTGCACATTCTCCCCGTGTCTGCATAGGTTTCGTCCGGGTGCTCAGGTTTCCTCCCACAATCCAAAAAATGTGCAGGTTAGGTGAGTTGGCCATGCTGGATAGCCTGTAATGTTAGGTGAAGGGGTAAATGTAGGGGAGTGGGTCTGGGTGGGTTGCTCTTCGGAGGGTCGGTGTGGATTGTTGGGCTGGAGGGCCTGTTTCCATACTGAGTAATCTGATCAAGTATGTCGGATGGATCAGGTTTTGTCGAATGTGTGCAGGAGGGTTTCCTGACACAGTATGTCGAAGGGCTGACAAGATGGGAGGCCACAGTGGATCTGGTGCTTGGTAATGAACCAGGTCAGGTGTTTGATTTAGTTGTAGGTGAGCACTTTGGAGAGAGTGACCAAAATTCAGTTACATTTAGTTTATCGATGGAAAGGGATAGATACATGCCATAGGGCAAGAGTTATCGATGGGGCAAGGGCAATTATAATGTGATCAGGCAAGACTTAGGATACATAGAATGGGGGAGAAAAATGCAGGGGATGGGGCCAATCAAAGTGTGGAGCTGGCTTCAGGAACAGATATTGCATGTCCTTGATAGGTATGTCCCTGTCAGGCAGGGAGGAAGTGATAAGGTAAAGGAACTGTGGTTTACTATAGAAATTGCATCTCTTGTTAAGCAGAAGGAAAGAGGCTTCTGTGACAATGAGACAAGATGGTTCAGACGAAGTGATAGAGATTAGCAGATTAGCTAATTAGGAAGGATTTAAAGAAAGAGTTAAGAAGAGCAAAGAGAAGACATGAGCAGTCCTTAGCAGGTAGGACCCTTAAGCTTTCTATAGGTACGTGATGAATAAAAGGTTGACTAGGGTAGGAATAGGGCCAGTCAAAGACAGAATTGGGAAGTTGTGTATGTACCCTGTGGAGGTCAGAGAGGTGCTAAATGAATATTTCTCATTGGTTTTCACTCAGGGAAAGGAGAATATTGTAGAGGAAAAGAATGAGATACGAGATATTAGACGAGAAAGGATCAAGGTGAGTAGGGAAGAGGTGTTACCTATTCTAGATGGAGTGAAAGTCGACAAGCCCCTTGGGCCCCATGGGATTTATCCGAGGATTCTCTGGCAAGTTGTGGAGGAGATGGAGGAGCCTTTGGCTTTGATCTTTGAATCATCATTGTCTACATGTTTAGTACCAGAGGACTGGAGGATTACGAATGTTGTGCCCTTTTTGAAGAAGGGCAGCAGAGATGACCCAGGTAATTATAGACCAGTGAGCCTTACATCCATTGTAGGAAAAGATTTGGAAAGGATTATAAGAGATAGGATTTATAACCATCTAGCAAGCACAACTTGATTTCAGATAGTCAACATGATTTTGTCAAGTGCAGGTCATGTCATAAACCTCATTGAGGTTTTTGAGAAGGTGACCAAGCATGTTAACAAGGGTAGAGCAGTTGACATGGTGTATCTGGACTTCAGTAAAGCCTTTGATAAGGTTCCACATGGTAGGCTTTTGGAGAAAATGCAGAGGCTTGGGATTGAGGGTGATTTAGCAGTTTGGATTAGAAACTGGCTTTCTGAAAGAAGGCAACGATTGATGGTTGATGGAAAATATTTAGTCTGGAGTCCGGTTACGAGTGGTGTGCCACAAGGATCTGTTTTGGGACCACTGCTGTTTGTCATTTTTATAAATGACTTGGACACAGGCACAGGTGGATAGATTAGTAAATTTGCAGATGACACTAAAGTTGGTGGAGTGGTGGACATTGTGGAAGAATGTTGCATGTTGCTGGGGGTTTTGGATGAGCTGCAAAATTGGGCTGAGAGGTGGCAAATGGAGTTCAATGCAGCTAAATATGCGGTGATTAATTTTAGGAAGAATAACAGGAAGGCAGAGGACTGGGTCAACGGAAAGATTCTTGGTAGTGTGGATGTATCGCGGAATCTTGAAGTCCATTTACATCAATCCGTGAAAGTTGTTGCCCAGGTTGATAGTGCTATTAAGAAGGCAGAGTGTGTGTTAAGTTTTATTGGTAGAGGGATTGAGTTCCAGAGCCATAATGTCATGCTGCAACTATACAAAACGTTAGTGCAGCCGCACTTGGAATACTGTGTACAGTTCTGGTCGCCTCATTACAGGAAGGATGTGGAAGCATTGGAAAAGGTGCAGAGGAGATTTACCAGGACGTTGCCTGGTCTGGAGGGAAGGTTTTATGAGGAAAGGCTGAGAGACTTGGGTCTGTTCTCACTGGAAAGAAGAAGGCTAAGAGGGGATTTGATAGAGACATACAAGATGATCAGAGGATTAGATAGGGTAGACAGTGAAGTCCTTTCCCTCAGATGATGATGTCAGCTTGTACGAGGGGGCATAACTACAAATTGAGGGATGATAGATTTAAGACAAATATCAGAGGCAGTTTCTTTACTCAGACAGTAGTAAGGGCATGGAATGCCCTGCCTGTTGATGTAGTTATCTCACCCACATCAGGGAGATTTAAACAATCCTTGGATAAGTACATGGATGATGATGGGATAGCGTAGAGGATGAGCTTAGATTGGTTCATAGGTCGGTGCAACATCGAGGGCCGAAGAGCCCGTTCTGCGCTGTATTGTTCTACCTATCTCTCTATCCAGTCTGAAAAGCAACACTTTACCACCACTCTCTGTTTCCTATCTTCAAGCCAATTTTTTACTCAAATGGCTAGGTCCCCCTGGATCCCATGTGGTCGAACTTTACAAACCAGTCTATCATGTGGAACCTGTCAAACACTTTACTGAAGTCCATATAGACAATGTCTACTGTTCTGCCTTCATCAATCTTCCTTGTCACCTCCTCAATCAAATTAGGGAGACATAATTTCCATGCACAAGACCACACTGATTATCTAAATGGATATAAATCATGTCCCTCAGAATCCACTCCAACATCTTACCCAGCACTGACATCAGGCTCACTGGTCTATAGGTCCCTGGCTTTTCCTTACAGCCTTTCTTCAATAATGGCATAACATTAGCCAACCTCTCTGGTTCTCCAGCACCTTACCTATGCTTGTTAATGATGAAAATATCTCAGTCAGGGGCTCAACAATCTTTTCCCTCATTTCCCAAAACGTTCTGGGATACACCTGATCAGGTCGTTGGGATTTATTGACCTTTATATGACCTTTAGCATCTCCTCATTTGTATGTGGACTCTTTTCAAGACATCACTATTTTTCGAAAATCCTGAGCTTTCATGCCCTTCTCCACAATAAATACTGACCTGAAATATGTGTTTAGGATCTCACCCATCTCCTGTGTCTTACCAAAATACAGCACTCACATTTATCTGAATTAAACTCCATCTGCCATTCCTCAGCCCACTGGCCCAGTTGGTCAAGATCCCATTGTACTCTTACACAGCCTTCTTTACTGTCCACGATGCCACCTGAAACTTCACCTGAACACACTCTCACAACTCTGGCCCCTCTCTGCCTGTTACACTGCTACTCCCCCAATCTATATTCAGAAATTAAATCCCCCCTTTCCCCCATATTAAAACGACTCTATCACACTCTCAGGTCTCTGTAAATTTCTTGCATTTGTATTCCTCCACATCCTTCCCACTGGGTGGTGACTTATTGACTGCACTGAGAATTCTGTGGACCTTGGTGTTCCTCTCTGATATTCCCCCTGGCTCCCACAGTCCTGCCAAGTTAATTTAAATTCTCTCCAACAGCACTAGTAAATCATTCCAAAGGAGCTCAGTGCCAGCTCTGTTCAGGAGCAACACTGTCTGGTCTGTCCAGGTCCCATCTCCCCAAGACCCAGTCCCAATGTCCCAAGAATATGAAGCCCGCCTTCCTGGATCCTCTTTCAAGCCCCACATTCACCTGTGTTACCCTCCCGTTCCTCTTCTCACTTGTGTGGGGCACTGGGAGTAATCCGGAGATTCCTACATTATAGTTCCTGCTGCTAATTCCCTCCCAAGCTCCTTAAATTCTGATTGCAGGACCACATCCCTTTTCTCCCTCTGTCACTGGGACCGATGTGGACCACCACTGCTGCCTATTCCCCCTCTCCCCTCAGGGTGCTCTGCAGCTGCTCAGTGACATCCTTGACCCTGGCCCCAGGGAGACAATACACCATCCTGGATTCCCATCTGCAACTGCAGAAACACCTATCGATTGCCCTCGCTCTCGAATCTCCTCTCACTATCGCTCTTCAGAGTCTTCTTTGTGTCCCCCTGAACAGCTGAAATCTCCGTGGTGCCGTGGACTTATCTCTGGCTGCACTCCCCAGATGTACCATCATTCTCATCAGGATTCCAAACTGAATCCTGGTTGGAGAGTGGGATGCACTCAGGGGATTCCTGTACTATCTGCCTGGTCCTTTTGGACTGTCTGCTGCTCCCCTATTCCCTCTCTCCCTGCATACTCTGAAGCTGCAGAGTGACCACATCTAGAAACGTTTCTCCACGGAGCTCTCAGCCTCACGGACGCTCCGCACTGACACCAGCTGCTGGTCAAGCTCCGAAACCTGGATCTCCAACTGCTGTCACTGACCACACTTCCTCCACTCATGGTGGGAAGCATTCAGATCCTAGCTACCTCTGTTTGAAGTACACTCAATGACATGGCCTCCCTAGCCTTCTGCAGCAGTGAGATTCACAACCCTATGGCGGAAGCAATTCCTCCTTATCTCAGTTCAAAAGGGTCTTCCCTTCACTCTGAGGCTGTGCCGTCGGGTCCCAGTCTCTTCCCCTGTTGGAAACATCTTCTCCACATCCACTCGAGACAGGTCTCTCTGTATTCTGTAAGTTTTAATGAGATTCCCTTCATCCTTCTAAACTCCATCGAGTCCTCAATTGTTCCTCATATGATAGCCCTTCATCCCCAAGATCATTCTTGTAAAACCCTTCTGTACACCCTCCAATGCCTGCACATTCTTCCTTATATATAGGGCCCAAAACTGCTCACAATAAATGAATTGTGTTCTGACCTTATACAGCTTCAGCGGTACACCTCTTTTCTTGTGATTAGATTCCCTACAGTATGGAAACAGGCCCTTCAGCCCAATAAGTCTACACCGACCCTCTGAAGAGCAACCAACCCAGACCCTTTCCCCTATATTTATCCCTGACTAACGCACATAGCACGACGGGCAATTTAGCATGGCCAATTCACCTAACCTGCACATCTTTGGACTGTGGGAGGAAACCGGAGCACCCGGAGGAAACCCACGCAGACACGAGGAGAATGTGCAAACTCGACACAGACAGTTGCCCGAGACAGGAATCGAACCCGGGTCCCTGGCGCTGTGAGGCAGCAGTGCTAACCACTGAGCCACCGTGCCGCATGTTCTAGCCTTTGGAAATGAATGCTGACATTGCATTTGTGCTCCTAACTGCCAACTGAACCTACATGGTAATGTTAAGAAAAACCTGATTATGACTCCTCAGTACCTTTGTGATTCAGATTTGTGAATCCTTTCCTCATTTAAAAAACAGTCTATGCCTTTACCCTTCTTACTAAAGTGCATAAGCTCACACTTTCCCACACTGTATTCCATCTGCCACTTCTTTGTCCACTCTCTGAGCCTGATCAACTCCTTCTTCAGCTTCTCCACTTCCTCAACACGACCTGTCCCTCCACTTATCTTTGGGTTACCTGCAGAATGAGCAACAATGTCCTCAGATCCTTCATCCAGATCATAAATGAATCATTCATTTTTGGTGAATAGCTGTAGTCCCAGCACGGACCTTTGCAGAACCACACTAATCACCGGTTACCATCCTGAAAAAGATCCTTTTATCCCACTCTCTGCCTTCTGCCAGGCGGCCAACCTTCTATCCATGCCAAGACCTTGCCCCTAACACCATGGGGTCTTCTCTTCTTTAGTAGCCTCCTGTATGGCACATTGTCAAATGCTGTCTGTAAATCCAAATAGATCACGTCCACAGGCTCTCCTTTATCTAACTTGTTCATTCCTTCCTCCAAGAATTCGAACAGATTTGTCAGGCCACCCCTTGATGAAGCCATGCTGACACAGCCCGACTTGATCATGCACTTCCAACTCCCCTGCAATCTCATCCTTAAACTGAAGTCTACAATCTGACTAAAGACTGAGGTCAGACTGACCAGCCTATAATTTCCCATCTTCTGCCTCCCTCCTTTCTGAAACAGGGGCGTTACATTAGCCATTTTACAGTCCTCTTGAACTCTCCCTGACTCCAGTGATTCCTGAAAGATCACCACCAATGCTTCCACAATCTGCTCAGCTATCTCCTTCAAACTCTGGGATGTAGTCTATCCAGTCCAGCTGATTTATCCATCTTAGAACTTTCAGCTTCCCCAACACCTTCTCCTCAGTGATCACCATTACTCTCATCTCTGCCCCTGAATCTCTTTAAGTTCTAGTATACTACTGGTGTCTTCTACTGTGAAGACTAATGTAAAGTCACTATTCAGATCCTCTGCCATTTCCTTGTTCCCCATTAGTACTTCTCCAGCCTCATTTTCCAGCAGTCCAATATCCAGTCTTGCCTTCCTCTTAGCTTTTATATTTCGACAAAAAAAAAACAGTCTTGCAATCTTCTTTTATATTACTGGCTGGCAAACCTTCATATTTCATCTTCTAACCCCTTATTGTATTTTTAGTTATAAACTTACAGAATCCTTGGGTTTTAAAATACAGCACAGAGTAAAAAAGCAAGGAAGCAATGCTACACCTCTACAGATCACTGATCAGACCAGATTTGGAAGATTGTGTTCAGTTATGAACACCTTATTTAAAGAGCCATATTAAAACCCTGGAGACAGGTCAAAGGAGTTTTATCGAAATGATACCAGGAATGAGTGATTTTAGATACAAGGAAAGTTTAGAGAGATTGGGCTTATTCCCCTCTGAGCAGAGAAGATTAAGAGGTGATCTTATAGAGTTGTTCACTGTTTTGAACAATTTTTGACAGGGTTAAGGAGGATATTTTGTTTCCATGAGTTGGTATGTCTGTAACTAGAGGCAACAATTTCAAGATGGTCAACAAGACAGCTTGGAGTGAGATGAGGGAGTTGTTAGGATTTGGAACATGCTGCCTGACAGGATGGTGGAGGTGGATTCTGTTGGAGGTTTCAACGTGCATATTGCAAATGAATGAAGTTAGAGAGCAACAGAGATCGGACTGGAGAGTGTCACTAGCTGGATAGCTCTTTCCAGAGCCAGCACAGACATGATGGGTTGAATAGCCTCCTTCTGTACTGTAAATTCTATTATTTGATTTCATCCTGTCAGCTCTTTGCTTTCCTCAGGTCCTGTTCAATGTCACTCCTGCATTTTCTATCCTCCTCTCAGCTTTCTGCAGGTTTGAACTCCAGATAACCAACATCACCTTCCCTGTTTGGTCTGCCCTACTCTGGCTGCCTTTTGACATCCCAGGCTGAGAGTCTAGATTTGGGAGTCTCCACCCTTACTCATTATGGGAACAGATTCTGAATGATCTCTGTCTCCTCCTTTGAGGGATCCTATGCCCTGACACTGATTTCCAATGATGCCGCTGATTCCAGTCCACTTTTACCAAAGCACCGCACAGTTTAGTAAAATATTTCACTCCCAAATGAAAACTTTTACACTTTCTCCATTGTTCTCCATTTCCATCCCTCCTCTCAATCTCACTGAGTTCTGATCCCTGTCACTGAAATGCTCCCCCATTGATCGCCCTTCCAGCTGCCCACATTCATTTCCTAAATTATGGTCCAAAACTGTCCCTTCTCTTTCACCATCACCTTCTCAGGGGCAATTAGGGATGGACAATAAATGCTGGCCCTGCCAGTGACACCCACATCCCAAGAAGCAATTTAAACAATTACTGTTCTTTCGTCGGGTTTGTTAGGTATTGGCTACAAATGTTCAAACGTTTTCCCAGTGAATATTTTGAAAGTTGAAACTGGCAGGGATTAAAATTGTTTCTCTTGTCTTTCAGGCCGTGAGAACTCTCAGCCCAAGCTGACCCTGCTGCCCCCCTCCCCGGAGCAGGTCAATGCCAAGGGCACTGCCACCCTGGTGTGCCTTGCCAATCACTTCTATCCCGATGAGCTGGAGGTTCAGTGGAAGAAGGATGGTGCAGTCATTTCGGACGGGGTTCAGACCAGCAATTACCTGCGAGCTTCAGACAGCACCTACAGTGTCAGCAGTCTGCTGACCCTCTCTGGGTCTGACTGGGAGTCCAACGCTCGCTTCTCCTGTGCCCTCACCCATGTGACCCTCCCCTCTCCCCTCAGCAAGAGCATCAGGAGATCAGAATGTGTGTAGAATGTTTGAGACAGTCCACAGAGGAGACACAACGTTAAATAGAACAGGGTTGCGCTGGCAGGACAAAGATCATTGTGAGCATTAAATTTCAATTCTTTTCCTTCTCAGAACTCCTCGGAGACATTACTGAGGTTCAGGAGTTCAGGCAGGTCATTGGGACAGTGTAGAGAGAGCTTTACAATGTGTCAAATCTCATGCTGTCCTTGTCCTGTGAGTGTTTGATGGGAACAGGGGTGATTTGTGATGACAAGTAAAATCTCTACAAGTTGTTAAAGATTGTCAGCTGTACAAAACAATGTGAACCTCAGACGTTTCTGCTTCAGTCAACCAGATCTCCTTCCTGCTCAGCCACCAGCTCCAATTTAAGGTTTTTATCACTGTTTAAAGGGACAAGATTCTCATGTTATTGAGAAAATCTCCACAAGTGTTTTCCTCAAGCGCCATTATGGCTGTGAATTTGAGCAGCTTCCTCTGTCTGGGCTGTTAATTGCAGTCTGTTTTCTGTCAATGTCAGACTGGAAAAGGGAATAAAGATGAAGAAGATTCAGTCTCTGTCTCTGTGTGCTTTGGGAATGGACCACTCCGTTCAGCTGATTGGCTGCATTTCAGCATGACGTTGTCACAATTGGCTGCTTGGCCTGTCAATCAATAAGATATCTGTTGTGTATAGACTGCCAGATAATCATCAATCACTTTCAAATGATCTCTTCCATCTGGAATCTGTGGAGGTTACAAGATTCCAAACAGAACAGAAACTGAAATCTGTTGGGACTCAATGATTATAATCTAAGGCATTCCCCTTCACTCTGTTGGTCCAGGCCCAGTTGCTGGGATTGCACTGTCCACTCTCTGCTGCATGCTGGATAGTACCTGAAATGATCTTAGGCCAATCGCTGACACTGCAGGCTGTGTCTCTCTGAATGCGAGTGTACTACATAATGCTGCCTGTAGATGTCACTCTGTGTGTGGGTGTATTATTCAGAGAGACACCTCCAGGCAGCATGGAGTGTGAGCATGTTACTCAGTGCTGCCTGTCTCTCTGAGTGTGTATGTTTCTCAGTGTTGCCTGTAAGTGGCTCTGAGTGTGTGCGTGCTATTCTGTACTGCCTGTAGGTATCGCACTGAGTGTGTGTGTCACTCTGTGCTGCCTGTAGGTGTTGCTAAGGCATTTGTCTCTGAGTGATGGACAGAGAATGGGCTTTGTGATGGGGATTGAAGATGAGGCTTTAATCTTCCGAAATCTCGGATGAAAAACAATTCAGTCTTTATTAAACTTCACACAACACCAGGTTAGAGTCAAACAGGCTTCTTTGGAAGTACAAGCTTTCGGAGCGCTGCTCCTTCATCAGGTAGCTAGTGGGGCTGGATCGTTGGACACAGAATTTATAGTAAATTGAGATGGTAGCTGAGAAAGGTGAATGCTGAGAGTGTATTCTCAGTAAGGGAGGGATTTCAGAGGCAGTGCACACTGTGTTCCCTAATGTGTTGCCCGATTACAAGGGGATATTCTGGAGCTGGGGTCATTGCAATAGTGGCTGCCTGCCCAGCCAATGCTGACTAGCCATAGTCGTATTTCAATGGTCAATTAGCCCTAAACTAGATGCATCAATATTACGTTACAAGTAGGGGAGTTGTCTGAACAAGAGAGGCTGAATTCTTGAATTCCAAGAGGGTTGAAGTGGATTAATGAAGGGCGCTACCACCATGAAGGTGCCACCTTCTCTCCCCCTGCCTCAGCTGTAGTGACCCTCAGGTTAATCACACCATCAGTCATCTCTGTCTGTAATGAGTGCGACTATGTTTCTCTGGGATGATGACCACCTTCCTGGGTGATGGACGAAAGGCCAACCTCTCCCAAAGGCAGCACAAGCTGGATTGAAGGGGCCTCAAGAGTAAGCATGGGGAGATTGAGGGTGACAGAAGGAGGGGGTTGGTTAGCAGGTTGTTATTCAGAGTCAGGTACCAGAGTATCAGTACTTCTGACACTCCCCTTTTTAATCTGTCAGCTAGGGCTCCCTGATTGGACAAGGTTAACAGCCCCTGTCTGGGAATTCATATTTTATCAAAAGGAATAAAACATTTATTGAACAAGCAGCTCAAGAGGTAAACAACACTAGACAAAATGAATGGTTTGGAGGAATTCACTATAAACATCACAAATGAGATTTGGGAAATAATGTTTTCATTCAGCGGGTGGTGGGAATCTGGAATGGACTGTCACAGAATCCCAACAGTGTGGAAACAGGCCATTTGGCCCAACAAGTCCACAACAACCCTCCAAAGAGAGACTCACCTAGACCCATTCCCCAAACTAAGGCACCTAACCGACATATTCCTGAATACTATGGCAATTGTAACATGGTCAATTCAGCCTAACCTGCACATCTTTGCATTGTGGGAGGAAACTGGAGCACACCGAGCAAACCCACACCAACACAGAGAGAATGTGCAAACTCCACACAACAGTCACCTGGGGCTGGAATTGAACCTGGTGCCTGATGCTGTGAGACAGCAGTGCTAACCACTGAGCCACCACGCGACCCATACAAAAGACCCAAAGAGTTGAGCTTTTGTTAAGTTCCGTGAGCCTGATGTGATATAAGCTATAAACACACAACCCTCTGTCAGGGAAGGTAGTGGATGCTGGAAACCTTACAACCTTTAAATATCATAACATTCAAGGATTTGGGATAAGTGCAGGAAATTGGGATTGGAATGCCTTTAGCGGTAGTTATGTCTGTGCAGGCTCAATGGGCCAAAGGGCCTTTTCTGCGCTGAATCAATCTACTCTCCATGCTGAGAGGGCAGTGCAGGTTAATGATGACTAGATGAGGCAGTCACAAGATAGCAAATACATGATCTAAGCTCAGAGGAAATGGCTCAAGTTTCAGTGAAGGCCCAAGTAGATGCTTGGAAGGAGGGTCAAGGCTAATGGAGACAAGGTCAATGGAGGACACAAGGTGCTAGCTGGCATCTCCAGAGGTTGTAGTGAGGCATGTGGGGACAAGAGGGGAGTGTGGAGGGAGGGAGTGCAGTTCCAGATGAAATGCGACCTTTGCCAGCAGCAGCATGACCTCCAGCACCAGGGCGTGTCCCTGACTGTGTCACTGGCTGCTCTCTTTGTGATTCCACACAGCCACTCTTCCGATCACCACACAAAGTCTTGCTCATGTCTACACTACCGTCTACACCACCATCTACACCCACTGTCTACACCACTGCATCCTCCATCCACACCGCCCATCTTTCTGCTGTTGTAAGATTGTATCCAATGATGCCATTGAGATTACTGCAACAGAAACCTGAATTTTAGAACTGGCAAAGATTGTCTTATAACCCTGATCTTCAAAGTCTGTCTTCCACAATGGGCTGATTAATATTAATTACTGAATGCCATTTGAGTTCTGTGATGGCAGGCCTGACGTATAAGGAGAGGTTGAGTTGGTGAGGATTGTGTTCACTGGAGTTTAGGAGAATGAAGGAAGGGAATCTTGGAGAAAGCTGTAAAATTGGAAGAGGACGAGACAAATTAGATGGAGGAAGGATGTTCCCAATGCTGGAGAAGTCCAGAACCAGGCTCATAGTTTAAGGTTAAGGGGTAAACCCTATAGGACAGAGATGAGGAAAAATGTTTTCACCCAGAGAGTGGTGAGCCTGTGGAATTCTCTGTCACAGAAAGTGGTTGAGGCCAAAACATTACGTTTTCAAGAAGGAGGTAGAGATAGCTCTTGTGGCTAAAGATTCAAGCCATATGGGCTAGGGAGGGATTACAGTACAGTGCTCAATGATCAGCCATGACCATAGATAGATTCTTGATGACTGAAGGGATGAAACATTATCAGAGAATGTAGAGTTGAAGCTAAAATCAGATCAACCATAATCTTATTAAATGAGGGAGCGGGTTCAAAGGGCCGAGTGGTCTACTTTTGTTCCTTGCCCATTTCTTGCCTCATACACTTTCACACTATCAGACAATGTAGTTTATATTTTCAACCTGCAGATTAAGCTGCTTGTACAATATGCTTCATCTGCGCAGTGTTTTCTCCTGCTTTTCACCAGGACATGTTAAAGATAATGGTCCCATAATCAATCCATTAACTCTGTGAGTTTATTTATTTAAAACAATAAAACATGTTACAAGTCATGAAGCAGACGTTACAGCAAGCAATAATGTTCAGCATGTTGGCTCAGTGGTTAGCACTGCTGTCTCACAGCACCAGGGACCTGGGTTCAATACCAGCCTCAGGCGATTGTCTGTGTGGAGTTTGCACATTCTCCCTGTGACAGTGTGGGTTTCCTCCGGGTGCTCTGGTTTCTTGCTATGGTGCAAAGATGTGTAGGTTGGGAGAATTGGCCAAGCTAAATTACCCATGGTGTTCAGGGATGTGTGGGTTAGGTGCAGTAGTCAGGGAAAATGTAAAGTAATGGGGTGAGGGAGTGGGATGCACTTGGAAGATTCGATCTGGACTTGTTGGGCCAGGTGGCCTGTTTCCACACTGTAGGGATTCTGTAAATTGATCTCGGTGTGTGCAGCTTGCAGGCTCACAGATGGCTAACTGGTAGGTAGAGTGCAACACTGTACATACACAAGGGTGGACTTTCTTAAAGGCAATGTATGCACACATCACACAGCCACTGAACATCAAGGGGAGATTGTTACATTTTCTCTTGTTGGACACAGTCATTGCCTGGCAGTTGTGTGGCACAAATGTAACCTTATTCATGTTTCAAGCCCTCAGCTCTGGTAGTAAAATGCTTTGGAACATCCTCAGGTGACAAAAGGTGCTATACTTTTGGGGTGGTACGATGGCTCAGTGGTTAGCACTGCTGCCTCACAGAGCCAGGGACCCACCTCAGGCAGGTCAGTGTGGAGTCTGCACATTCTCAATGAGTCTGTGTGGGTTTCTGTCAGGTGGTCTGGTTTCCTCCCACAGTCCAAAGATCTGCAGGCTGGATAAATTGGCCATGCTAAATTGCCCATAGTGTCCAGAGATATGCAGGCTAGGTGGATTAACCATTGGAAAATACAGGGATAGAATAGGTGGCTGGGTAGAATGCCCTTCGGAGGGGCAGTATGGACTTGATGGGTTGAATGGCCTACTTCCACACTATAGGGATTCTATGATACAAATTTAAGTTCCTGCTTTCCATTCTAGCCCTGAAGCATGCATGTGGTTCTGTCTCATATCCACTCAAGGGATGGAAACCCTTTGAAGACAGGAGCAGCCTCTATTCTTTTGGAAAGTACTTCCACTCTGTGTCCTTCACAGTCCTGCAGACAGCAACAATGAGATCGGGAATTAACATAAAGCTATAATCTTCTGGACTCTTCATTAAACTGTGGAACCTGAAAAGTACAATTAATGTCCAAGTCAATGAAGATATTTCTCAGCAATCCCTAAATGCTGAGTTTTAGTACTCAGCAGGCCCCAGGAGTCAAACCAACTGAGTAGATCATTGCTCTGAATTGCTTACAAATGTCACCTTCACATTTCTGGAGGCTTTGATCAAAAAGATTGCTTACTTCTCTCCAATATACTGCTTAAAATCAGCTCAAACTCCCAACCATCCAGCTGAGAGCAGAGCCCTGTGCAAACTGGAACCTGGTCAGTGGGAGCACTGTCACCTCTGTCTCAGAAGCTTTGTCTATTTAAACCAGAGACTTAGTCAGAGAGTCATTCGGCATGGAATCAGACCCTTTGGTTCAACTCATCCATGTCAATCAGATATCCGAAATTAATCTAGTCCCATTTGCCAGGAATTGGCCCATATCCCTCTAATCCCTTCCGATTCATATACACATCCAGGTGCCTTTTAAATGTTGTAATTGTACCAGCCTCCACCACTACCTCTGGCAGCTCATTCCATACACGTACCACCCTCTGCATGAAAAAGTTGCTCCTTACATCCATATGCCCTCTAGTTTGTGGGCGGCACGGTGGCACAGTGGTTAGCACTGCTGCCTCACAGCGCCAGAGACCCGGGTTCAATTCCCGCCTCAGGCGACTGACTGTTTGGAGTTTGCACGTTCTCCCCGTGTCTGTGTGGGTTTCCTCCGGGTGCTCCGGTTTCCTCCCACAGTCACAAAGATGTGCAGGGCCAGGTGAATTGGCCATACTAAATTGCCCGTAGTGTTAGGTAAGGGGTAAATGTAGGGGTATGGGTGGGTTTCTCTTCGGCGGGTCGGTGTGGACTTGTTGGGCCGAAGGGCCTGTTTCCACACTGTAATTTAATCTAATCCCTACCAAATCCTTCCTCTCTCACCTATGCCCTCTGGTTTTGGACTCACATACCCCGGGCAAAAGATCTTGGCTATCCACCTTATCTATGTCACTCATGATTTTATAAACCTCTATAAAGTCACCCCTCAGCCTCCAATGCTCCAGGGAAAATAGCCCCCGTCTATTCAGCCTCTTCCTGTAGCTCAAAACCTCCAACCCTGGCAACATCCTTGCAAGGTCATGAGAGGGCACCAGCAATCAAGGTGTTGGTTTGAAATGTGTGTACTTCAATGCCAGGAGCATCCGGAATAAGGTGGGTGAACTTGTAGCATGGGTTGGTATCTGGGATTTCGATGTTGCGGCCATTTCAGAGATATGGTTAGAGGACTTTGTTGCAGGTTCCGGGGTTGAGATGTTTCAGCAAGAACAGAGAAGATGGTAACAGAGGGAGGGGTGTGGCATTGTTAATTAAGGGTAGTATTTCAGCAGCTGAGATAACGTGTGAGGACACATCCACTGAGGTAGTTTGGGCTGAGATTAGAAACAGGAAAGGAGAGGTCACCCTGTTTGGAACTTTCTGTAGGCCTCCGAATTGATCCAGGGATATAGAGGAAAGGATGGCAAAGATGATTCTCGATAGGAGTGAGTGTAACAGGGTAATTGTTATGAGGGACTTTAACTTCCCTAATATTGACTGGGAGTACTATAGTTCAAGTAGTTTAGATGGGTCAGTTTTTGTTCAATGTGTGGAGGAGGGTTTTCTGACACAGTATGTAGACAGACCAACAAAGGGCAATGCCATATTGGCCAGGTGTTAGATTTGGAGGGAGGTGAACATTTTGGCAATAGTGACCACAATTTGGTTATGTTTACAATAGCATTGGGCAGTGATAGGTATATACTGCAGGGAAAGATGTATAACTGGGGTAAAGGCAATTATGATGTGATTAGGCAAGATTTAGGATGCAACAGATGGGGAAGGGAACTGCAGGGGGTGGAGCTTTTTCAAGGAACAGCTATTGTGGGTCCTTGATAAGTATATACTTATCAGGGAGGGAGGTAGTTGTTGAGAGGGGGAGCCATAGTTTTCTAAAGAAGTTGAAGCTCTTGTCAAGAGGAAGAAGGCGGTTTATGTGAGGATGAGGCATGAAGGCTCAGTTAGGGGGCTTGAGAGTTATAAGTTAGCCAGAAAAGATTGAAAGAGAGGGCTAAGATGAGCCAGGGAGAAACATGAGAAATTGTTAGTGGATAGGTTCAAGGAAAACCCTAAGGCCTTCTATAGGTACATCAGGAATAAAAAAAAATGACTAGATTAGGGCCAATCAAAGATAGGAGTGGAAAGTTATGTGAGGAATCTGAGGATATGAGGAAGTGCTTAATGAATACTTTTTGTCAGTATTCTCATTGGAAAAGGGCAATGCTAGTGAGAATACTGAGTTATAGGCTACTAGATTAGACGGGATTGTGGTTGATAACGAGGTGGTTTTAGCAATTTGAAAACAGATAAGACCCTTGGGCCTGATGGAATTTATCCTTGGATTCTCTGGGAAGTCAGGAGGAGATTACAGAGCCTTTGTCTTTGGTCTTTATGTCATCATTGTCGAAAGGAATAATGCCAGAATTTTGGAAGATAACAAATGTTGTTCCCTTGTTTAAGAAGGGGAGTCGAGACAACTCTGGCAATTATAGCCAGTGAACCTTACTTTGGTTGTAGGTAAGGTGTTGGAAAAGATTATGAGAGATAGGATTCATAATCATCTGGAAAGGAATAATTTGATTAGAGATAGTCAACACGGTTTTGTGAAGGGTAGCTCCTGCCTAACTAATCTTATTGAGCTCTTCGACAAGGTGACAAAAATGGTGAACCAAGGTAAAGTGGTTGATGTGGTGTATATGGACTTCAGTAAGGCATTTGATAAAGTTCCACATGGTAGGCTATTGCACAAAATACAGAACTTCGGGATTGAAGGTGATTTTGTGAATTGGATCAGGAATTAGCTAGCTGAAAGAAGACAGAGGGTGTGGTTGATGGGAAATGTTCATTCTGGAGCTCAGTTACCAGTGGTGTGCTGCAAGGATCTGTTTTGGGGCTACTGGTGTTTTGTCATTTTTATAAATGATGTGGACATGGACGTAGAAGGATGGGTTAGTAAATTTGTGGATGACACTAAGGTAGGCAGAGTTGTAGATAGTGCCGAAGGATGTTATGGGTTGCAGAGGGACATAGATAAGATGCAGAGCTGGGCTGAGAAGTGGCAAATGAGTTTAATGCAGAAAAGTGTGAGATAGTTCACTTTGGAAGAAATAACAGGAATGTAGAGTACTGGGCTCATGGTAAAATTCTTGGCAGTATATATAAACATATCTCGGTGTCCAGGTGCATAAATCCCTGAAGTTGCCAGCCAGGTTGAAGGCATATGGTGTGTTGGTGTTTATTGGGAGGGGGATTGAATTTCGGAGCCACAAGATCATGCTTCAGCTGTACAATATATTGGTACGGCCACACCTGGAGTATTGCGTACAGTTCTGCTCACCGCATAATAGGAAGGATGTGGAAGCTTTGGAAAGGGTTCAGAGGAGATTTACTAGGATGTTGCTTGGTATGGAAGGAAGGTCTTACAAGGAAGGGCTGAGGGAACTGAGGCTGTTTTCATTGGAAAGAAGAAGGCTAATTTGCCGTCCCAAAATGCAAAGCCTGTCATTTATCTAAATAAACTCCATCTCTCACTCCTCGTCTATTGGCCCAACTGATCAAGCATTGATCATATATTATAAACCTGGGCATTGGTAAGGCATTGGTGCGACCACACCTGGGCATTGTCTCTCCTTATTTGAGGAAAGATGTGGTGGCACTGGAGGCTGTTCAGAGGATGTTCCCCAGACTGATTCCAGGGATGAAAGGGCTGTCCTACTATGGAGCAGTTAAATAGCTTGGGCTTGTACTCGCTGGAGTTCAAAAGAATGAAGGAGGGGTCTGATTGAGGGATAGAAAATGGGAAAGGGGATTGAGAAGGTGGATGTTGAATAGATGCTCCCCCTTGCGGGACAGTCTGGAACAAGAGGTCATCGATATAGAGTGAGAGGAGGTCGGTTCAAAACTGAGCTGAGGAGAAACTACATCTCCCAGAGGGTAGTGAATCTGTGAAACTCAATGCCCCAGAGTGCAGTGGAGGCAGAATCAATCAACAGGTTCAAGAAAGATGTGTTTCTGATGGAAAGTGAGATAAAGAGCTATGGGGAGCAGGCAGGAGAGTGGAGTTGAGACCAGGATAAGATCAGCCACAGTCATGTTAAATGGCAGAGCGGGCTCGAAGGGCTGAATTGCCTCCTCCCTCTCCTAATTCCTATGTTGAACACACAGTCAAAACTGACACTGCAAAACTGAGGGAGCTGTTGTCTTTCAGGTGAGATACAAAACAGGGGTCCTGCCACAATATATCCAACTGTACTATGTCCCCCAGTGACAAGTGCTGGCATTTGAATTCAAATCACAAAGCAAGCGTCATTAATGGTGATCACAATAATGATTCCTGATTGCTGTCCAGCCTCAGCCTTACCCAGTCTGGACTTCATGTGACTCCACAGCAAGGCTACAGCAAGGCCAGCAGTTCAAGGACAATTAGTCTTGGGTAACAAATGCTGATCTATGCTAGTGACACCCACCTCCCAGAAAACAGAACGCAACAGAGATTGATGTCAGCCAAAATTGTCAGATCAGACTCTCAATGAGATGGGGAGATGGTTAAAGACGAATTCAGCTCAGTATGGAACAGGTCCCCACTTGTTAGCACATCGTCACTGATAAAATAAGTGGAAGAACACAAAAAAACTAAAGACGAGAACACTCGAATGTGGGAATATCAGTGAGAATTCAGGAAACCGAAGGAAGATATGAAGAACTGCAAAGGAAGACAAAAAGGAACCAAGAGTTACAAAAAAGTGATTGAGAGAGAGATCTGCAAGGGGTCACAAGAATAACACAAAGAGGCGGCTCCAGTGTAATCTGAACCCTTTAAAACAAACTGGGAATTCCACGAATGAAACTAAGGGACGAGCCGATATGTACAATAATTAGTTGTGTCAGTCTTCACAGTCAAGGAACGGGATAATGCAGCTTCCATTCCAGGGAGGTTAATAATGAATGGAAGACTGGAATTCACAAAACTTGATACGTGCCAGAAAACAGCATTGGAGAGTGAGCAGCTCTAAAGGCTGACAGATCTTCAGGACCTCAGGGGTTTAAAGGAGGGGGGTGGGGGGGGGGGGGGGGAGGGGGGCGCGGTAGAAGTGTCAGAAGCTTTTCCCATCAGGTTCCAAAGCAGCAACCATTTCTTTAGTTTGAAAAATATCTTGCTGTAACTCCATGAGTTCGGGAAAGATGAGAGAGGGAACCAAGGAAATTATATCCTGGTCAATCTAACATCTCTTTTGAAGGTTTCATTGCAATCTATAATTAACAGTCAAGAGAATGAACATGTAGAGAACTGGAAATAGCCCACATAAATTTGTGATGGGTTGATTCTAACTAACAAACCAAATGCATGAACTAAAATAGTTGATGCATATAGACTTATCAACTTTCAGAATTGATGATAATTTTCACAAAACAGTCTGCTGACCAAAGTTAAAACCCACGGAATTGAAGATGAATGTTTGACTTGGTTCGGAGGCTGGTTTAGTGACAGACAACAGAGAAAGAAAGTGATGAGTGGTGTTCCACAAGGATTCTGTGGTGAGGCCTTAACTAATTACTGTATGTATTAATGAGAATCATAGTTGCACATTGACACAAAGACTGATGGAATAGTAAGCAGTGCAGATGGTCTTTTTGTTTAAAACTCACTCCGAGCACAAGGGTGTTGCTATCTTGGCCAGCATTTATTACACACTCTGAGTTTCCCTTGAGAATCATGGAATCATTATACAGGGTGGAAGCAGGCCACTCAGCCCATCAAGTTCACACCAACCCACCAAAGAGCATCCCATCTGGACTGACCCCATCCCTGTAATGCTACATTTCCCTTGGCTAACCCACCCAGCCTGCACATCCCTCGACACTCTGTGCAATTTAGCATGGCTGATCCATCTAACCGACACATGTGTGGACTGTGTGGAGGAAACCCACACAGACATGGGGAAAATGTGCAAACTTCACACAGACAGTTATCCCAGGGTGGAATTGAACCCAAGTCCCTGACGCTGTGACATAGCAGCACTATCCACTGAGCCACAATCCGGCCCTTTGCAAGGTGGTGGTGAGCTGCCTTCTTGAACTGCTGCCGTCCATGTGCCGTAGATAAACCTATAATGCCCAGAGGAAGGGAAGTCCAGGATTTTGTCCCAGCAACACTGAAGGAACAGTAATATATTTTCAGATCAGGATGCATATGGATTGGAGGGGAACCTGTAAGTGGTGGTGCTCTGTGTGTCTGCTGCTCTTGTCCTTCTAGATGGAAATGGTTGTGGGTTTCGAAGGTGCTGTCTCAGGAGATTTGGTGGATTTCTGCAGCCCAACTTGTAGATGGTGCACACGGCTGTTACTGAACATCAGTGGTGGAGGGAGTCGATGTTTGTCGATGTGGTGCCAATCAAACAGGCTGCTTTGTACTGGATGATATCAAGCTCTTGACTCTTTTTGGAGCTGCACCCTCCAGGCATGTGGGGAGTAACCCATCACAGTCCTATCCAAATTTGACTGATCGTTTCTTCATTCATTTACAAGATTGGGCATCACTTGCTATGTCAGCATGTATTGCTCAGAATCAAATGGGGAGGCACTGTGGCTGGCACTGCTGCTTCACAGCACAGGGACCTGGATTTGATTCCACCCTCGAGCAACTGACTGTGTGGCGTTTGCACATTCTCCCTGTGTCTGCCTGGGTTCCCTCCAGGTGATCTGGTTTCGTCCCACTGTTCAAAAATGTGCAGGTCGGGTGGAATGGCCATGGGAAATGCAAGGTTATAGGGGAGTGAGTTTGGGTGGGATGTTCTTTGGAGAGGCGGTACGGGCTGAATGGCCTGTTTCCACATTGTAGGGATTCTATGAATTTCTTCACTCAGAGGGTTTTGAATCTTTGGGATACTCATCCCCAGACAGTTGTCGATACTTAGGCATTTGAATAAATTCAAGATGGAGATCATCCACATGTGGGGAGGCAATGGCCTTGTGGTAACATCACGAGACTCTTAATCCAGAGAGCCCAGTAATGTTCTGAGGGACCTGGGTTCAAATCCTGGCAAGGCACAGAGTGGAAATTAAATTGAAAAGAAAACTCTGGAATTCAGAGTCTAATGATGACCATTGTTGGAGGAGAACCCCATCGGGCCCACTAACGTACTTTAGATTGTTGTCCTTGCCCATACTAACCAACATATCACTCCAGACCCACAGCAACGTAGAATCATTGAATCCCTACTGTGTGGAAGAAGGCCATTCAGCCCATCAAGTCCAAGCAGCATCTCACCCAGAAACACCCCCCTCTCCTATTCTTGTAACCCTACACTTCCCATGGCTAATCCACCTAACCTGTGGATCTTTGGACTGAGAGCAAACTGCGGCACTCAGAGGAAACCCACGCAGACACAGGGAGAATATGCAAACTCCACAACGATAGCCGCCTGAGAGTGGAATCGAACCCAGGTCCCTCGTGCTGTAAAGCAATGGTGCTAGCCACTGTGCCACCCATTCCTCATCGCGGAGATAAATATCAATCCCTTATTCCCAGACTGTGACTCTGCTTTAGAATCCCCAGGTTGGGGCACATCCTTCCAAAATCTCCCCTGTCAGGGCCCTGGATAATTTGAAATGTTTCAGTGAAATCTCCTTCCAACCTTCTAAATTCCAGGGATGAGATCTGCAATCTCCTCCTGGCTTCCCAGAAGGTCCAAGGATAAATCCCATTCCTGACCCAGTCCCCTCTCTCTATCATTAGACAATCCCCTCAACCCATCACATGAACTGTTGCTGGGTTTGATCATCTCAGTAAGAGTTTCAAGACGTGAAGGAGAAAGAAAGACTCTTTCCGCTTTGAATCGATGCTAAAAACTGAAAAAGCAGGAAACTGCATTTCAGGAAGTCACTGGTGGTGTCTTTATATTCTTTACTCTTGCCTTGTCTCTTGTTCATGTCATTGAGAACGGAGTTAACCTCAAAGGAAATGAACAGCAGAGTTTGTTTTCTCTGTTGATTAAATTCACCTTGCTTGCTCCTCTGAGAATCTGAAGAAGGGGCGAGGCTCTGAAAGCTTGTGTTTTCTAATAAACGTGTTGGACTATTACCTGGTGTCGTATGATTTTTGACCTTGTCCTCTGATCACATTCAGGTTATTCCCACGAGCACTGCATGTTCTTGCTTCTCCAGGTCAGGAGGTGGCGATCTTGACAATGGATCTGACAATGGTCTCAATCAGAGAGGACCCACAAACCAGGGACAGCGATAAGAGATTACAGGCTCCCCCTGGTGTCCCTGGTACTGGTTGTTGCATCACTGGCCCTGTACATAATGCAAATGGTGTGACTGATCCTTCTGATTTTTCCCAACCTCACCAGGTCTCTACAGTCACTGACAAAGCCTTTGGCTACCTTTGCCAGTTAGGGACCTTGATTGATGGGAAACAGACTGAAATGGGTCAATAAGATTTGGGAGTTACAGACACAGATTGCGAAGTGGAAATCTGATGTATGGCTCTGACAGAGACAGTGCGGGACTGGGTATTCCTGGATACAATGTGTTCAGTAAAGATAGGAGAGGGGGACATTTGTAAGAAGTGGTACGATTGGTTAAGAAGATCAGTGCAGAGCTGGAGGAAGAGGGTGCCTCTGAGGGGTCAAGGACAGAATCAATTTGGCTTGAGATAAGGAACAAAAATGGTGCAATCAGATTGTTCAGAGCAGACTACAGGTCACCAACCAGTGGGAAGGATGGATAGGAACAAACTTACAAGGAACTTACAGAGAGATCCAAATAAGTCATTAGAAGGGGAAACTTAAATTATCTGAATATAGACTGAGATAGTAGCAATGAAGGACAGACGGGGCAAGTCTGATCTTAGAGTAGGATAAAAGGCCAGCACAACATCGCGAGCCAAAGGGCCTGTACCGTGCTGTACTGTTTGATTTTCTATTTTCATTCCAAGATTGTATTGAGGGCATGCAGGACAAGAGTTTGTGCTCGGCCTGGATCTTGGTAATGAGTTAGGCCAAGTAGATCAAGTGTCATGGGAAGTATTTTCAGAACAGTGATCATTGTATTGTAATATTTAGATTAATTACTTACAGTGTGGAAACAGGCCCTTCGGCCCAACAAGTCCACACCGACCCGCCGAAGCGTACCCACCCAGACCCATTCCCCTACATTTACCACTGCACCTAACACTACAGGCAATTTAGCGTGGCCAATTCACCTAACCTGCACATTTTTGGACTGTGGGAGGAAACCGGAGCACCTGGAGGAAACCCACGCAGACACGGGGAGAATGTGCAAACTCCACACAGTCGGTTGCCTGAGGCGGGAATTGAACCCGGGTCTCTGGCGCTGTAAGGCAGCAGTGCTAACCACTGTGCCACCGTGCCGCCCATTTAGGAAAATGATTTTTTAAAAAAAGAACAAAGCACAGTCCAGAGTAAGAATAATTAACTGAGAGAGAGCTGAGATCAACAGGGCAAAAGCAGAGCTGGATTGAATAGACTGGATCCGAAGACTGGCAAGAAAACCAGCAGCTGAGCAATGGGTTACCTTCAAAGCACAGATGGGTAGGGGGACAGTTGAGGTACATTCCCTTAAAAAGAGAAGGTAGGGAAAACAAATTCAGTGCTCCTAGGATGCAAAAGGACATAGACATTACGGGTATCATCTATAAATGTACTAACAATGCCCTCAGTTCCTTCATCCAGATCATTAATGTATAGCATGAATAGTTGTGGTCCCAACACTGACTCCTGCGGTACTCTGCTCGTCTGCCTTCCTGTAAAAGACCCCTTTATCCCCACTCTCTGCCTTCTTCCGACCAGCCAATCCTCTACCCTTGCCAGTATCTTGCCCCTTACACTGTGGGATTTATCTTGTGTCGCAGTGCCCTGTGCGGCACCTTGTCAAAGACGTTCTGCAAATCCAAATAGATAACATCCACTGGCTCTCCTTTGTCGAACTTGCTTCTTACCTCATCAAAGAACACTAACAGGTTTGTCAGACATGACTTCCCCTTGATGAAGCCATGCTGACTCAGCCCTATTTTACCATGCTCTTCCAAGCACCCTGCAATCTCATCCTGAACTTTAAGTCTCAAATCTGACCAATGATTGAGGTCAAGTTAACCGATTATAATTTCCTGTCTTCTGCCTCCCTCCCTTATTTCTTAAACAAGGGCGTTATCTAAGCCATTTTCCAATCCTTTGGAACCCTGCAACCATCTACCCCCCTTAGCAACCTCCTCCCCCCGCCCCGACTGCAGTGATTCCTGAAAGATCACCAAACCATCACAATCTCCTCAGCAATCTCCTTCAGAAGAATCACATGTTTATGGCAGGCCCCAGGAAGGAAATACAAATGAGAGCCAAGCTGAAAGCAGAAGGTTCGGATGGGAGGTGAAAACACAAAGTAAGAGCAGCCAAGAGAGGTTAAGAATGAAGACTGGCAGCTCATACAAAGGGGAATCCTCATGTCTTTGATAGAACACATAAACAGCAAAAAATGGAAGAGTGGGGCCAATTAGAGACAGCCAATAAGATTTACACATGGAGGCAGGGAACATGACTGAAATGTTAAATGAATATTTTTGATCCGACTTTCCTCAGGAAGGAAATGCTGCCCAGGCTGTAGTGACTGAAGAGGAAACTCAGTCCTTAGAAAGGTTTAAAATTGATAAGGAGGGGCATTAGATAGACCATGCTACTTAAAGGTGATAGGGCACTGGAACCAAATGATCGGAGAATATTGAAGGAAGTGAGAGTGGAAATTGCAGAGGAACTGGATGCTTGCTTCCAGTCTTCCTCAGACTCGGGAAAGTAACAGAGAACTGGAGAATTGCAAACACTGTGCCTTTGTTTAGGTTGTAAGGATAATCCCAGCAGTTACAGACCGATCAGTTTAACTTCAGTGAAGGGCAACTTCTTGAAACAAATCTTCAATATAGAATGAATCTAGCTTCATTGAAAAATGTAGGTTAATCCCAAAGAGTTGGCATTGGTTTTTTAAGAGAATGTTCATTAAAGACAGAGAGATGATGAGAGTAATGTTGTGGATGTGGTGTATAGGGATTTCTGAAAGAATTGATGCGTTGCAACACAACAGATATGACAGGAAAGTGATATCTCATGGAATCAGCAAGACAGTAGCACCATGGGTACAAATTGTTGTAGTGAAAAAAAGACTCGCGGGCATTTTTCAGGCTGAATGGTTCCCCAGTTTCTTTTAATATTCAGCCATGGGTCATGGGGGTTTACTGGTTGGCCAGTATTTGTTGCCTATCCCTAGTTGCCCTTGAGAAGGTGGTTTGGGTGGGGTTCAGTGTGGTGTTACTTGCCACTTATCAGCTAAAAACTGGATATTGTCCTGATCTTGTTGCATTTGAACATGGACTGCTTCAGTACCTGAGGAGTCGCAACTGGTGGCTGAACACTGTGCAACCATTGGCAAACATCATCACATCAGTGTCAGATAGATCAGAGAGGTTGCCACTGCTCCCCTCAGAAGAAGAAGGCTGAGAGGAGATTTGATAGAAGGTTTCAAAGTCATGAGGGCAGGATAAAATAGATTGGGAGGAACTGTTACCCCTTATAAAAGGATGGAGAACCTGGGGGAAGGGATATAAGGTCATTTGCAAAAGAAGGAAACGTGACTTGCAAAAAAAAAACTTCTCTCACACAGCAGAGTCTGGAATGCGCTGCCTGGAAATGTGACGGAGGTAGGTTCAATGAGGCAGGCAAGAAGCATCAGATGGTTATTTAAATGGAAATAATGTGTAAGGGCACAGGGAAAAAACAGAGGGGAATGGCACTGAGTCATGATGCTCATTCAGAGAGATGTGCATACTGGATGGACTGAACAGCCTCCTTCTGCCCCAGAACCATTCTGCGATTTCTTGAAACACTCAATACTGATGAAGAAAGATTAAGTGAATTTTTCTCTTTTTCCCCCACTTATGCTGCATCGAAAGCCGCCCCAGAGCTCCTCTGTGTTTAGCACACTTCATTGTGGAGATACAGGAGAATGCTGAATTTATATTTACACAATTTGGAGATGCCAGTGTTGGACTGTGACGTACAAAGTTAAAAATCACACAACACCAGGTTATAGTCCAACTGGTTTAATTGGAAGCACTAGCTTTCGGAGTGTTGCTCCTTCATCAGATGGTTGTAGAGTACATGATTGTAACACACAGAATTTATAGAAAAAGTTTACAGTGTGATGTAACTGAAGTTATACATTGAAAAATACCTTGATTGTTTGTTAAGTCTCTCGTCTGTTAGAATGACCATGTTAGTTTCACTTCTTTCATTTGTAAATTGCAAAACCTTTTTTAAACGTTACATTCTCAAGTGAATTTAACAATTGGTGTCAGCTCAGATAATGTATTGAATGTGTTAGCTCCCTGTGTGCTGCTATCTGTGCCATAATATTTAGACTGATTCTAAACATTATGAAAAATGAATTAACAGAATCTTACATGGATTCATGCAGGTTTTGAGCAAAGTACGATGTAACTTTGCAAGTACAAATTCACCTCACAAATGTACATGTGTATGTGTGCATGTGGGTTTGTGTGTGTGTGTGTGGGTGGGTGGGGGGCCTTGTGAGTGTCTGTGAGAGAACGTGCAGATGTGTGTGTGCATATAGTGCAATGGTGATCACCTGCAGTGTGACATGAGTCCATGGTCCCGGTTGAGGCCATCCCTACAGGTACCGAACTTAGCTATCAGCCTCTGCTTGGCCACTTATCGCTGCTGCCTGGCCCAAAGTCCGCCTTGGAGGATGGTTTCCCGAAGGTCCAAAGTCGAATGCCTCGAACCGCTGAAGTGTTCTCCAACTGGAAGGGCACTCTCCTATCTGTTGATTGTTGTGCAGTGCCCATTCATCCAATGCCATAGCCTCTGCTCGGTTTCACCAGTGTACCATGCCTCAGGGCATCCTTGCTTGCAGCGTATGAGATAGACAATGTTGGCTGAGTCACACGAGTACCTGCCATGTACATGGTGGGAGGTGTCCCCACGTGTAATGATGGTATCCATGTCCACACTCTGATACCTCTTGCAGCGTCTACCGTGACAGTGTCGTATGGAATTGTCCTGAAAGCCGGGCAGCTTGCTACGAACAATGATTTGTTTGAGGTTTGGGGATTGTTTAAAGGCGAGCAGGACAACTCCATCCAACTCCCTCCAATTTTGGCATCATCCTTGTAAATCTTTTATGAACCCTTTCAAGTTTCACAACATCCTTTCGATAGGAAGGCGACTAGAATTGCATGCAATATTTCAAAAGTGACCTAAGTAATATCCTGTAAAACCGCAACATGAACTCCCAACTCCTATACTCAATTCTCTGACCAATAAAGGAAACCATACCAAACACCTTCTTCACTATCCTATCTGCCAGTGACTCTACTTTCAAGGAGCTATGAACCTGCACTTCAAGCTCTATTTGTTCAGGAACACTCTCGAGGACCTTACCATTAAGTGTTTAGGTCATGCTCTGACTTGCTTTTCCAAAATGCAGCAGCTCACATTTATCTAAATTAAACTCCATCTGCCATTTCTCAGCCCATTGGCCCATCTGATTAAGATCCCATTGTAATCTGATGTAAACTTCTTTGCTGTCCACTACACCTCCAATTTTGGTGTCATCTTCAAACTTATTAACTACACCTTCCACATTCACTTCCAAATCATTTGGATAAATGATGAAAAGCTGTTGACCCAGGACTGATCCTTGTGGCACTCCACTGGTCCCAGCCCTCTAAGTCTGAAAAGCAACTCTCCACCACCACCCTCTATCTTCTCCCTTCTATATCCAAATGTCTAGTCCTCCCTGTATTCCATGAGATCTAAACTTGCTACAAGTCTCCCATGGGCAACCTTGTCGTATGCCTTACTAAAGTCCATATAGATCATATCCATCACTCTGCCCTCACCAATCCTTTTGTTACTTCTCCCTCCACTGATTGTAATTTTCTTGAGTTCCTTTCTGTGTGTAGGTTTGCTCGCTGAGCTGGAAGTTTCATTTTCAGACATTTCATCACCATACTAGGTAACATCATCAGTGAGCCTCTAGATGAAGTACTGGTGTCATGGTCCGCTTTCTATTTTTGTGCTTGGGTTGGTGATGTCATTTCTTGTTCTTTTCTCAGGGGGTGGTAAATGGGATCCAAGTCAATGCCTTTGTTGGTAGAGTTCCAGTTGGAATGCTTAGAAGCATGGCATTCCAACTGGACCTCTAACAACAACGACATTGACTTGGATCCCATTTACCACCCCCTGAGAAAAAAGAACAGGAAATTATGCCACCAACCCAAGGAAACCTAACACATAAATAGAAAGCAGGCCATGCCCCCAGTGTTTCATCCGGAGGCTCACTGATGACGTTACCTAGTATGGCAGAAAACGAATCTTCCAGCTCAGTGAGCAAATCTACATCCAGAACCTCAACCTGAGCTACAAATCTTCTCAAAACTCGCTGAGTTCCTTTGACCCAACTTTTCCTGACCTATATCTTACTTGAAGCTGCTACAGCAGGCTTCACTATCATATGAGCCATCAGGCCATTGTACAAGATACAGGCAAATGTGACTGCAAGGTTTCGCTTTTGTACGATTTTCCAATTCACAATTTCTATTCGATGATTGCTGCTAATGGATTCCTCTCCGGTTTATTGCCCCTTCACCTTAGCTAGCCTAATTCTCATACCCTCATAACTGTCTTAACTAGGTTGCAGATGTTAGCGCGGATGAAATGATATCAGTCCGAGCCCAGAGTGCGGTTCAACAATCGGTAACGTTTATTACTGCAGTAACGCCGGCGGAGACCAACCGAGGTTCGAATCTCGGCTGCTCTGCTGTTCCCGCACGCAGCTTCATATTATATACTTTTAGTTGTCAGGATGTGTGGGATTTGAGGATGAATGGGATGATAGTTCCCCATCATCACTGGAGTAGGTGCGAATAGGCTGTTTCCTGCCATCCCAGGAGATTTGCAGGGCACGCACAATAGGGTGCTAATTGGTTTATGTAAAATGGGTCCGGGTATGATCTACTTGTCTCTCTCTGTGAGGGCAGGGGCTAGCACCCCCCTTTGTTCCCTTGGGGTGTTGGTGTGTCTTGGTCTGTCCGTACCTGTCTAGTGGATGCCTGTCCTTTGTGTCAGAATGGCTCCGTATCGATGGGTATGTGTGTGTGTTTCAGTCAGTCTCTTGATGTGATTAGGAGATGGGTTTCCATATTTAATTAATTCTGGAGTTTTGGCCCATGAGTCATGGGTAATGTTGGTCTAGTGTGGATTCTATCTGTTCTCTGTCTCCTATCTCCCAGTCACGTGGGCAGACCAGCAGCTGCTGAGTTTTTGTGGGTTTTAAAGCTACGACTGCTGTTTAAAACATAAAAATGAATTCTTATCATTTCCTGATGTAGGCATAGTCCCGTGGCAAATGCGGGGCGGCTCTGATGCCCGCTTGCACAGACACGAGTCACTTTTCACTCCTCAAACTGAAAGTAGAATTTAATCATATTATGGTCACTACTTCCCAGGGAAGAGTTCATTGATTCATCAGCGCTGCTGGAGGTGGGGCCACTGACTTCATGTCGCCCATCACGTGTCTTTACTCACGTGGTCAGAGCCCCGCCCCTCCTGGTCTTGCCCCTCAAAATGGCTGCAATGAGACCGTGGCTTGGTACTTTAGGTTAGATTCCCTACAGAGTGAAAACAGGCCCGTCGGCCCAATAAATCCATACCGACCCTCTGAGGAGTAACCCATCCCCCTCTGACTTTACTGCTGCACCGCTTATTCGGTAAAAAAAAGTTCAACAGACTGAAGTGAAACCGCGTCTTCAAGTTGTACTTTTATTTAAAATTTATAATAATTGGAGTGCGACCAATTCCGTTGCCTTGCACGAATTCCCCCTTTTACCTCAGTAGGGGAGGGTTTTCCATACTCTCGCGTTTTTTTCGTGTGGGTGTCGGATTTACCGGTTGGGGGGTTTGGGTGGTGAACCCGCCGATGCCGGCTCCGGTGTTGACCCCGACAGCGGGGATTACGTTTGAGAGAAAGCTGTGGGTTTGCCGCTCGGTACAACCGGCGGTGGTGTCACTGCGCAGGCGTGGGATGATCGGCCTGTTGTCGTTGCGCAGGCGCGGTAGGGCCGGACGCGGTGTAATCGCGCAGATGTGGGATTACCGGCGTGTTGTCGATGCGCAGGCGCGGTATGGCCGGACGCGGTATCATCGCGCTGCCGTGGGATTACCGGCCTGGGGTCGTGCGCAGGCGCGCCGCAGCTGGACAATGTATCGTTGCGCAGGCGCGGCATGACCGGCAACGGTGCACGAGTCTTTGGATCGCGGGCAATTCAAAATGGAACGGCTCAGTCTCAGAGAGAACAGCCCTGTGAGGCTCGGAGCTCCTCTCAGAGTCAAATCTGACACCAAGATTGTCCAGACTGGCTTCACCTGCTATTGCAATGGAGACTGGATTCAAAGCAATTACTTTAATCCCTGCTCATCTGTGATTACGGAAAACAAAAATGTAGGGGATGTGGGTGTCGCTGCTGGGCCAGCATTATTGTTCATACCTAGTTACCTTTGAATAGGTGGTAGTGGGCTGCCTTCTTGAACCACTGCAGTGTGTGTGCTGTAGGTTGACCCTCAGTGCCCTTGGGTAGAGTTCCTGGATTTTGAACCAGTGATAGTTAAGGAGTGTCAGTATATTTCTAAGTGAGGATGATGAGTGGCTTGAAGGGTGTGGGATATAGGTAAAGCAGTGTTACTTTGGCAATCATAATTGCTTATGTAAGGTAAATGAACTCACATTAAGTGTATAATTGTTCAGCCAAGAGCTGAGTTAACAAGAATGAAAACTATGTAAAGGAAATATATAATTGCTTTTGCATTAGCTAAAATGTGCATACAAGAATGAAATATGCCTGCAAACAATGGTAGATGTTACAGACAAATAGATAAGGTGCTGTGAGGGGAGTGGGTGCAGGTTAAGCTGGATATGCTTGTACACACAGTTACAAGCATGTTTCCTGCTTCTGTAAAAACACAAACAAGAGGTCAACAGGCTCAGTATGGGCAAAGTATGGAAGGAAATGTTGCTTTAGCAGCAAAGAAGCAGATGACATTGGAGGAGGATATATAACGGTGGACCACAGCAGGATGTAATGAAATGGCCAAGCAAAACTTGTAATTTGTTATGCCCAAGGCCGGATGAGGCAAACAGCTGGGTTTAGAGTAGTGGGAGATGTAAACAGGGGAGGAACAATGGGAGGAGGGAAAGAGAAATGAATTGTATATAAGTTGTGTACTCGTTAAACTCGATGTGCCTACCTTATAGGTACCACTCTTGCAAGAGTATAATAAACGATACTGCTGCTTTAGATCTTGTCTCGGACTGAAATGATTGAAGTGAGTCGGTTCTATTTCCCACGAGGGGAATTTGCAGGTAGTAGTGTTCCCATATATCTGCCTTTGTTCTTTTAGATGGAAGGTTTTTTTTGAAGGAGCTGTATAATAACTGTGATAGTTGAGGAGGGAAGGAGGAGGAGGGAATAAAGGTTAAATTCATTGGCTTCTTTGGTCTACAAACACATCCGTAGAATTAGGACTACATGAGAACAGCCCCTGAGCTCCAGCTGGATACCAGTGGAGAGGTATTTTAGGAAAATTGTGTGGTAGACGGAGATGTGTGTAGATTGAAACGGAGAAAAAAACCAATTTACTTCTGTCATCATGTTGGATGTGACTTGGATAAGAGTCATTTAAAAAATGTGGCAAATCGCAAACTTGATTGGAAGGATTCACGTAGAATTTGGGAAAGATGAGCACAGATTTGAGGCAACAAGATGTTATGAAAATTAGCAGGCACTGATGTTAAAGTTCAGATTTGAGATGGTCCAGGGAGTCCCTTGTGGGCTCAGACCTGTCAGCCTCTCTTCGTTTGTCCCGGCAATTGTACTCTTTTGAGTCTGGAATAAAAACCTCTTCCAGACAGTTTAGTTTAATTTTAGTCTTCCCCTTTATTTACCAATAGCATCACTGTTACAACATAACACTGGTACCTATTAGCCAGGCTAGCTAAGGTTCTAAAACCTTAGGAGAGTAGCGACCAGCTCTGCCTTGAAGAGCCCTCGCAGGTTACTGTCACCAACAGGGTTCCTTTATACAAACTTTTACAAAAACACTGCATTTAATTAGATTTAAGCACTTAATTAGACAGACAACATTGGAAAGGCAATAATTCGTAAGGAAGAAAAGTTAATTGACAGGTTTGTGTGTGCCTAATTGATCACTCCTACAGGCCTGGAGCCATTCATCAGGTGGGAAAAACAGATTCAGCCGAGTCAGGTGCCTGTTGGTGAGACAAGTCCCTACTATAAGGAGGCACCAGTCTAAGCGGGAGAAGTTGTAAGGTAACCTTGCATTGCTCGCATGTCAGGTATCATGTTTTACAAAATGGCTTCTTAGCGAGGAGGGCAAACTTTGACTGTAAAAAATGGCTTCCTCATAGTTTGTGTCAGAATCTCTTCAATGTTAGGGTGAGAATAATTTTTAAGCTAGGAGCAGACTTTTGCTTTTTATCTTAAGAAAAGAATAATTCTGAACCTGAGGCTGAATTGTTACTGTAAGGTTGTATTTTAAATGATTCATTTGTTTTGAATTAGATACTTTTTCTTTTCAGAGTTGTGATTCAAATTCAAATAGGACATAAGATCCGACTCATTAGAATTGACAGTGGGGCAGTCCTGGTCTGTAAGAAGAGCAAGTAAGTTAAAGCTTCATCAATGTTACCTTTTACAAAGTTTGCATTTCATAATCAGCGATGGTTACTCAAAATAATCATAAAGCCCCAAAATGCAATTAAATTTAAAACAAGGGTTATGGGGATAAAACCGGAACAGGTTACTGATTGTGGATAATCAGCCATGGCCGTAATAAATCGTGGTGCTAGCTCGAAGGGCCGAATAGCCTATTCCTGCACCTATTCTCTGTATTGAAACCACAGCAAGTAAGCGTGCATTTGAACCAAACCACAAAGAGTTAATTTTTTATTGGCTTTGGCAATCTCAGCATTAAAATGTTCTTCACTCATTCTCTCTCTAGTGTCTTTTTGAACACCCAGGTTAGGGACTATAACAGAATAATGTTTTTCCCTTTCTGTTTGCCTGTCTTGCAAGGGTAATAAGAATCCAGTATAATTGATATGACCTGACCATTAATTACAAGGCTTTTGACATGCTTGCAGGATGATACCAAGTCGAAGATCACAATCAAACACTGTCATTAATTTCACAAGTGAACACCCGTGAATGTTATCACTCTGTGTCCTGTTTACACAGATTCATTGCTGTTAAGGCAAATGTTCTTAATTGCCTTGGTGCATCCTGTTACCACTTGGTGAGAACAGATGTTTTTATCTTCTGCACATCCTGGGTTCCCCCTTTTGTGGCCTGGCGCCTCCCTGGCTGTCTGTTTATTTTCTACTGTGCAACAAATGTGTTCTATAATTCAACATTACATTTAGTCAAAATGTTTAAGGACAAGTTTTAAGGCTATAAACTTTCTCATTCCCTCCTTTTATCATTTCATGGCAACTACACAGCTTATACAAGTACAATTAATCCATTCAGTCGATTTGTATTCTCAATAATTTGAGTGCTTCCTCTTGCGAGTCATTGTCCAGAGGATCAGAGTCAGAAAGGTACTGGATTTCAGCATAGACATTCGAACGTGGAGCTACAGGGATAGACAAGGGTCGATTAACAAGATTCCTCTTTGGCTTAGGCGAAAAGCAATGTACGGTCCATTCCATGCATAAGTGGACGACACTGTATATTCCGAGGATGAGACTGGGGACTATCAGTACGTTCCACACAGCGACCAAAGCTCGCAAGTAATACTCCATCCATATGGATCGGACGATGGTGCAGCAGGTGTCTTCCCTACATCTTTACCCGTTTTGTTGATAACATCTAAGTTGTCCAAAATGTCTTCAGAGCAATCATTGATATAGGCGCAACATTGCGGGCCAATAACAGAACAAGCGCCTCCTTTAGCAAGGGGGAAATCTAGCACGAGCCAATTCTGAAGTGTTACCATCTGGGTCTCCTGTAACTCTTTGTTCACCAGCTTCAAAGCGTGGGCAGTTGAGTTGGCAAGTTTTTCGATGTCGTATGCAAGGTCACTTATCTGATCTCGGGCCATCTCAACATCCCAGCCAGGAATAAGTCCTTCCAGCAACTTGGGTCACCAGGTTTGTTGATGGAAGAAGTTGTCTAAGTCCCATTTGTTTTTCCTCTCCTTTTTGTTCCATACTGCTTCACATGTTGGTAGGCATTCTATTCATCATCTACCTCAGGTACTTCATGGTGGAGGGTAAAAAGTGGTAAATTTTGTACGGGGGCACAACATTCGTACCAGTCATTGGGTAAATATGGGTAGCCTTTGTTTACACATCACCAATGAAGGCTAAAAGGAGTTCCAAAGGCGCACTTCTGTGAGTGAATGATGAATCCACTCAGGGCTAGAGCTGAATCTTGTAAACAGCGGGTGCTATCAAACGTTTGGTTGTCCAAGTGTATTAGTGGATAAAGAGCAGGAGTATGACTAGTGTCTTTGATAACCTTTTTACACAGTGCTGGCTTCACTTTCCCCATGTCGTGGGTACCGGAAGTTCTTTCAACGCACCATTCTAACAGTGGAACAGCGTTAACGTTGAATCCTTGACGTTTGTCAGTGCACTTCACCCAGCGATGTGCTACTTCTACCGAATGGGTTTTGCCATCATAAGTGAGGGGTTGCATAAGTGTGTGAGTCCCATTTATACACTGGACATCAGAATGATGGAAGAGTGAGCAAATAACACATGGATCGAGGGTTTAGCTTGAATAAAGAACCCATTGGTAACAGATGGGAGATTGGGAGTACATAGTATTTTTGGTCTTTGTTCGTCTTTCCAGCTTGTCGTCTTAATTACAGTAGCTACTGAATATAGGAACAGAGGAACCTCAGTTATCCGAACGAGATGGGCAGGCGCTATTTCATTCGGATAATTGATTATTCGGTAAAGTGATTTCCTCTGGAGTGCGGAGTTTTCTGTAAAGTCTGTTCCCCATTCAGCAGACTCAGCAAAAGCACATTGTACGTGGGAACCTGCCTGCCCAACCCCAGCCCAGTCTTCCACCCAACTCCAACCCCGTCCGATCCCACCCAGCAGCCCCATTGCCACCCCCAACCTTGTCCGCGCCCCACCGCCCGGCCCCAATCCCACTCCCTGAACCCTGCACTTCCGTCGATCCCTACCTACCGTCCGAACCCCTGAGCACGCCCCACCCACTCCCCCACTGTGGAGCAGCTGGATTGTACACCAACAGGAAGACTGCTGCTGCCTTTGTGGGATAAGTCTCCAAATAGCGCACAACCTTTTGATAGGTTCCGCCTCTGCCCTGTACAGGGCAATGTTGGAGCGATAATCTGGGGATGGAGGGTTTGGGGTTCACCCCTGTGTAGAACTCCAGGGAGAGTGTTGCGGGGGGAGAGAGAGGGCAGGAGGTCAGTCATTTGAAGATGGTGCCTGGACTGTTCAGGACTGTCCTCGGCAGCATTTCAGTGAGCCGGGTTTGCTTTTAATCATTGTACCTGTAAACAGAAGACGTGATCAGGGTTGAAACCGCTCTTTGATGTAATGTTTCTATCGGGACCTTAAGATCAGCTTCAGATAATCTGATTATCGGATAATTGAAGAACCTGTGTGAAGGTATTTCTGTCAGTGGTGTAGGTCGGATAGGAGAAGATGCCATCGAGAAGGCATAAGTTGTCTGTCTCATGGGAATAGGTGGCTGAGGGTTTGGTGATTTCGGTACTATCTGCTCAATATTGCAATCTGTACGGTTCATTTTGAGAGGGGAACAGACAAACATTTCAAAGTAACAGTTTTCGGTTGATGGAGTGGCTGAGGTTATGGAATTGTGCCATCCCATGATGGCTGGCATGGAAGTGTTGCGAGGATGACAATAAGGTCAAGAGTGATGTTTGGATACAAAATGTGAGCAGTTGAACTGAGCTTCAGCTGGGCAGCTGCATTCATAACTTCCAATGGTATTAGTACAGGTTTCATTTATACAGTTACATTGGGGTTTAGCCAGTCTGAGATATCACAGATGGGTTACATCTGGACGTATGTACTTGGGTTCGTTTTTTGTTGGATACCTGTATCAGTACTAACACAGGACTGTGAGGGGATACACGCTTGCAATGTCCTTTGTCGACCCATGTTGAACATCCTTCTATTTTTACTGCAGTTTCAGTTGTCAGAAAAGCTTGATAAGGACCTTTCCAGCAAGGGCCCAATTTTTGATGATTAAAGTCTCTCAATCATACGTAGTCACCAGGGTTGACGTTTTTAAATGTTGGAACTCTTTCTTCCTTCCCTAGTACTCACTAGGCTGCTTTGACCTGTTGATGATACGACTGCAATGCTGTGGTCAGCTTAATCAGGTACATGTGCATTTCTTCTGCCATGACATGCCCATCAACAGGGTGTTGGGGAGTTAATGGTGCAGACCAGGGAGTCCTCAGGGGCTTTCCATATATCAGTTCAGTCGCCGAGAATCCCGTCTTTTTCTATGTCATGGCTTTCTCATATTAAAAAGTGCGTTTGGGAGTACTTGCAGCCAATGAAGGCCAATTTCTTCTACCAACTTGCTTAGCTGACCTTTTAAATTACATTTGGCTCTTTCTACAATTCTCGCTGCTTGGGGATGGTTGGCACAATGGAATTTCTGACTCGTATTCAAACTCTTACATAGTGGCTTGGTTAGCTCCGCACAGAAGTGGGAGCCGTTATCGGAAAACACCGTTAATGGTATTCCAAATCTGGGTATGATTTCCCTTAACAGAATTTTACAAGTAGTTGTTGCTGTCAGTCAGTACAGGGATAAACTCCAACCCTTTATTAAATACATTAATTACCACTCAGCAATACCGATAACAATGGCATCTAGGGGACTGTCTAAAATCTCACTGGATAGTGTCAGAAGGTGCACTTGGCAAGGGCATTTCACCTGGGGACACTTCACTCCTTTCCCGAGATTAATGTTTTGACAAATTTGGCAATTTGAAGCTGCTTGTTTTGCTTTTTCTTGCAGGTGGGGATTCCACCAAGTTTGGAGAATTCTGTCCACCATTCCCTCCTTCTCCACATGTGTATGTGTATGAACATAATCAACTAGAATAGGCAGAAGTGAATCGGGCAGACATGTCTATTCTACCAGCGCAACCCAAAGCTTATTGTAGCTATTTACATAACAACCGTGCTTCATCCATTTTTGTTTTCCCTCATCAGAGGCATCCCCCAATGGATCAGAATTTTTTCTTGGTCAGGCATTTTTCTCGGTGTCAGAAGAGGAAATAGAGAGACTCCCTTTGGTTTCCGATTCGTCAGTTGAGTAACCATGTCTTTGCTCAAAAACTGGTTTCTCAGCAGCTGTGTCAGCGGCATTGTTGCTTTTAGTGACATTGGCAGCATCAGAGGAGTGAGCCGAACATTTGATGATTGCCAATTGAAAGGGAAGTTGACTAGCACTGAGGAGATTAGCAACATAGGCAGCATTGAGGATCGGGGTCCCTGATGAGGTAAGGAAGCTGTGCTGCTGCCAGAGTTCATCATGGGCACATCCAAAGGGAATCAGTATAGATATGAGCTGACTTTCCTTCAGCAAGTATGCAGGCACAAGTGAGAACAAGGAGTTCAGCTTGCTGGGCGGAGCAGGGTGGATCGACAGAATAAGCTTCTGTTGTATGGGACAAAGTGACAATTGCATACCCTGACATGTGTTTGCCCTCTGGAGATATAGAAGAAGAACCATCGAATGTAGTGTGGTTAATGTTACAGCAGTATTTAAAGGGGAGAAGTGGATTCTGAAGTAATGAAATCTCATAGCAACTTAGATGAGCCGCAGTTAGGTGTTGAGTATGTTTAGAAGTAAGCAAGGATACCACGGAATGCGAGGTACAGACTTCTACATTTTGATGTAAAGTTATATTAGAGGCAGCCAATACCATAGGATGGATAGTGGGGAGAATCTGGGTGCAGGAAGGCATACCCTGAGCAAACAGGGTCAATCTTAGTGGAGTAATAGGCAACAGGGCACCAAGAGGAGTCATGTTGCTAGATAAGAACCGCTGTAGCACAGGTGTCAAGGATAGAAAAGGGTTTGTGCAATAAAAGGGCAAACCTGCTGAGGTCCCTGGGGAGGGTGGCCAAGAGGTTGCCAGCTGCTTCCACTCCAGCGATCAACCGGGAGCTGCTTTGGGAAAGGGCAGTTCTTGGACCAATGTCCAGGTTGATTACGGTTGAAACAAATGTGTGATTGTTGGGGAACTCGAGGGGCTGGGGGAGGCAGAGAAGACTAGTGAGAGGATGCATAGGGAGTAAAGGACATTGTGGACTGTTGGGGAGGATACAGAGGAGGACCCCAACATCCATTGGGATGTTGTGAATCCACGGTACCAGTAGAATGCCACAGACTGTCTGTAATTACTAATTAGGAGGCAGGGTTGGAATTGCCAGCCTGTACGTTGGCCTAATCCTTCTCATCGGAATTTTAAATTGTATTAGTTTGAATTCACCTTGCACTTCTGGTTGTTTTAAAGTTGAACTGAAATACTTTTTTTGAAAAACTAGCAAGGTTTCGGTTCTTTCAGCAGGGCATCAATTCCTTTCACCATCTGGTTTAAAAGCAGCAGTTAGATTTGATCAAAATCAGTGGCCATAGTTCACTTATCAGTGCAATTGTAGCACTCCTAACGCACAGGGACAAATGATTCATTGGGGGACGTGTATGGCCCTTGGCACGTTGATCCTCAGAGTGGGGTGGGGAGTTCAGGCAATGTTTTGTTTTATGCAGTGTGTTCGCCTTGGCCATACTGTGGGTGAGTTTTGAAGGGGGACCCGGAGGAAGTCGGCTGACAGGACGGGAGGTGTAAAATATTTCCTCCTCAGAATCAGTGTCCCATTCCTCATCCACAGAGGGATCAGGATTCTTTAGTAATGGGTCTTTGGGAGAGGTGAGGTATAAGGAACTGTCTTTGTTGTCAGTCTGGTCCTGCGCGGCTACAGTTGCAGTCTGTTGTTTATTCACCGGTTTCCCTTTTCTTTGGGGCCCCTGACATTTCAGCAAGGGTTCTGAATCTTTACTTTGTTTTATTTTCTCCCGAGCCAATTCCAGTTCTTCTTCTAAATCATGTGCTTCACATTTGCATTTTAGTTCTGTCCAATCTAGTTCAGATCCTTCCTCAGTTAATGGACTAATTCCCCTTTTAATACAGTTTTGTCTCCATGATGATTGCATGGCTTTTTCCCATTTTTCCCTATCTACCTTTTTCCACGCTGATATGGCTTCTTTCTGTTTACTTCCCTTTTTTCCCCAAATCCCTTGTTCACTTTTAATGTGCACCCATATTTATCCTATTTATTTTAAATCTTCACAGAATTACTGATCTACAGGGTCTCCAATCCCACAAAACACGAGGGCCTCTAACCCCACAAGATTCGGTTTTTAATACCTATTTAAACGATCTCATTTGGGGTTCCGTCCGGGTCCCGTGAGAATGAAATGGGGGAAGCAGCACACAAAGGTGCAGACCGAGAGCAATCGAGGTATAATCTTACCTCGTGGACCCATTGGTCTCGAGTCCGACCCTTAGGTGAAGCTCCTCTTTTCCAGTTTCATTCAAACGTATCCCTTGTTGGAACCCTGCTTGCAGTGCCAAATTGGTAAAGTACAGATTTGAGATTGCCCAGGGAATCCCTTGTGAACTAAACCTGTAACCCTCTCGGTTCATCCTGGAGATCGTACTTTTGGAAGTCTGGAATAAAACAAAAACCTCTTCCAGACAGTTTAGTTTAATTTTAGTCATTCCCTTAATTTACTAATAGCATCACTGTTACAACATAACACTGACACCTTTAAGCCAGGCTGACTGGATTCTAAAATCCCAGGAGAGTAGGATATTGCTCTTCCTTCAAGAGCCCTGGCTGGTTACTCTGTTGTACTATCACAAACAGGCTACCGTTATACGAACGTTTACATACACTGTACTGTCAAGAATATGCTTTCTTTAGACAAAAAGTTAACAAAAGCACTGCTTGTTCTGAATGAGACAGATAACAGTGAAGGACAATAATTCGGGAGAGAAGTTAATTGATACCAAGTTATTAATTTCACAAAGGGACAGCTGTGAATGTTATCACTTGGTGTCCTCTTCATGCAGATTCTCTGATGCTCAGGAAAATGTTCTTAATTGCCTTACCCTCCTGCTTCTCTATTTTCTGGTGGACAGCAAATGTGTTCTATAATTCAACATTACATTTTAGTCTAAAAGTTTCAGGACAAGTTTTAAGGCTATAGACTTTCTCAAACAAAACTTAAGAGAGCTTGCCCAAGTCTGGTAAGGAGAACCGATTTGCAAACGTGAATAAAGACAAGAATGAAGAAAGCATTTCCGGACTGATGTGTTCAGAGAGAAGGCATCCAAGGCAGCACTGGAGACAGACACCAATATTAACGCTGATGTGTCTGTGTGTTCTTCCAGTACACAAAGGGAGGATTTTCACTAAATATCCTCAAGAACTCTTCAACTCCTCTGTTGGATTTACTGAACAGGGAAAAGGACCAACTCAAGGCTCAATTTAAAGCACCATTCCTCGAGCCTCAATCTGAAGAAATCCATGAGGATCACATGGACATTAAAGCAGAGGAACCCAAGGACAATCGTGAGGATAGTGAAGACTTTAAAGGAGATGATCTGAAGAGCAGTGATTCAAAGGCCAATTCTTTGGTTGATATGATACTATCTTCCTTTGTCAAGGACGCTGTTGAACAATTGCAAGAAATCACAAAGTCTGTAGCTGAGAAGGTTTGGCTTACGAATCAATGATTACAGTTCAAATTGGATGTTGAATCCTGGCCCAGGTCACCTTCCAAGGATCGAGAGGAGGAACACAAGACTGATATCCCATTGGACATATTTGAAAGAGATGATAGTGATGATGATAAGGAAGAAGTATTATCTTCAGATCTTTGTCCTCGATCTGTAAGTACCATGTTTTAACATACTTATAGGATTATCATTATTTCCCACACAATATGTCAAAATACAACTCCACTTTTTTCAGGTTGCACATGTTGCAGGTCATCATGTTTAGAAATTATCCTGAGTGTTCCCCTTTACCGAGGACCCTTTACCAAAAGACTGTTGTGAGGAATATCTTGATAAATTGTTAAATATTCTGATGACTGTATTGAATTCAGTTTACCATTTTGCCCCTTCCCTAAAAGTCCAAACCACTTTATCCTCCACTGTTTGTACTCTCCCATTATTAATTTATCATCATCATCATCATCATCCTGTTATTCATTAAATCCCATCTGTCACAACTTTGCCCACTCTGAGAATCTATATTTTCTGTTTCTATTTACATAATATATGGTGTCTCTTCCAGTCACTAATTTTTTTGAATTCTTCTGTATCATCTCTGTCTTTCCATTGGTTGATAATACATGATATGATTATTAATCATCTTCTTATAACTCTCCAGAATCTTATCTTCCACAGGTCACTCCATAATTTTCAGATGAAGAAAGCCTTAAAGGTTGCACTTTTCAGTCTGAATTTGTAATGTGTTGAGGTTCCCAAAATTGACCAAAATATTCTAAGATCTTATGCAACTTAATGTGGCTTAAATTGTTTGTGTGCAGTTGGAAGAGCCAGGTTTCTTTTAATGGCCATATCTGTCACTTTAAATGGCCTGTATGTTTGAATACTTTGTAGCATTTTTCTCTGACCTGATTAGGATCTTAGAATTTCGGGTGTAATTCCTTTTCTTATCCACTCAATGTGTTACTTCATCTCACTCTTAACTTCAGTTCCTGAAGTTAAGATGAACTCATCTGTTAAACTGAGAATGATTTGACCTTTCTGAAATGCTGGGACCACTGTATGAATCCACGTCAGTCCCAATGTTTATGGTGAGACTTCCCACAGCGCTGATCTTGAGTTATCTACCTACAGTTTATTATAAAGGCGGAACATTTTTGGAATTTGCCTGAGCAGAGACCTCTTAGAAGATGCTGTTGGCAAAGTGCTGAACCATGTAATGCAGTGAATCATTAAGTGAATAATTAATCATTTCTCAGTCTAGGTCTGAGGCAAAGTAAAATGTCAAACCTTCTCACAGTCTGGGAGTATTGCATATTCCCTTAAAGTTGTTTTGAATATGCTTTTGGATCTCACTGATATTGTTCGCTTCAATTATAATTACATTTTCAAGCATTCCGAAGATTTTTGTTGAATAGAACATGCTTTGCGTTTCATCCAATTTTACATCATTCAGAATGGGGGAAAGAGTTCAAAGGCCCAAGAGTCAAAGGCTTCACTGAGCAGTTTTGGGCAAGGATAATGGATTGTGGGTTGTTTTGTCTGTGTATTTAGGGTGTGTGCAACAACTGCCATTTCTCCTGTGCTTTTATCCACAGATCTTCATTTCTAATGAGGTTATGAAGTTGTTTAGATTCTACAAAGAGCAATATCAGAAAACAGGCTGGCAGAAGATGAAGACATTTGACAGGAGAAAACGTGATCGGGTGGACCATATTTTGGTAAGTGCTTCAGTTTAGCAACTGTTCAGTTTTATATTGTACCACTGCATCACGATTATGAGCACTGCGTCCTACATCTGAATTTTCTATTATTTCAAATGACAAAGGCTTTATTTTCAACTTTCTGGTTGAATTGAAAACTTGTCCTCACTGCAGTAATTTGCTGAAAATCAAGGCCTACTATTTCTTAGTTGCCACAAAAGTTTTAAAAAATTCAGAAGTACATTGATTTCAGTGCAGTTGTCAAAATAGTGTCATGTGTACTTTTTTAAATCCCAATGTTTGATTTCACTTTCTCTTCATGTTTCTTTCAGTTGTGTGGTGAATTTGTGAAGAAGACCGAAGCTGAACTCAGAAAGGTCTTGGTGTTGCCAGCTCAACCTCCACCAAACCGCCGATTAAAACTCTGTACTCCACTGCTACTGAGAAGCTGAAGATTAAACTGCTGTCTCAGCGGAAGTAATTTCAGTAATGGATATTAATTGTGTGACCTTACGAAGGGATGCCTCTTGTATTTCTCTTTTATACCTGAGTGGGACCCCTTTTGTCCAAATTATTTGTTGATTAAATGGTTCTTTAGTGAAGGAGAGCAGTACATTTGCAGAGAGTTTACAGCAGGGAAAGGTGCCTTTTGGCCCAACAGACTTCATCAAATCTAAATGATGTTTTGTCCTTCAACTGATCTCATGACTTAAATGGGGAATGGTGTCTCTTCAGTTAGGTGATTCAAATCAACCAAACCAATTGTCACATAAGCACTCCTTCCATACCCAAAGGATATGTGGGTCAAATAGTAACATGTCTTGCACTGATTTATTTCAAGATTCCTTTATTCAGTCATATGCTTAAGCTATTCAATCCAATTTTCTTGTGTTTCCCTTGGATCTGTGGTTATGCATAAGGAAACTTCCTCATGTCCCCTTAAACAATGTGTGCTTCAACATAACAGTTGTGTTGAATCAATAATTGTAACCCAACTCTGCTCCTTGAGCAGATAACTAATCCAAGGATTCTAGCTTCACCTTTAACTTCATGTTCAAGTTCTAAATCTTTCAGTGAGCAATGGAAAATAACAAAGAATAACAAAATAACAATGTAAATCATTTATTGTCTCTCCAGGCTCTGCTTCTGTTGCCACTGAGTACTCCCTTAAGTTTGATGAGTCAGTGACTGAAGATGAGATTGAAGAGAAATCCTTCCATCTCCTTCAGCCATCAGAGAGCCATCGCTGCTTTAATATGAGGAAGAAACGCAGCCAGCTGGATGATTCCGATGAGGACATACTGCAGGATCAATTGGCTTCAATAGCTGTAAAAGTGAGTTCTCCCATGGGTTAGCCAAGGGTGAGTGGTGGTGCCAGTTAGTGGAATCTCAGTGCTTGGAATAGTTGCTCCTCTGCATGTTCTAGGTATCTTGCCATGAGATTCAGATGTAGAGGATGAGGAGCAGATGGGGCAATGAGTGTAAGGCAAGTGTTGGTCAGGGGCTGTTTTTTTAAAAAAGATAAGTACCACTCACTAACAATGTTACCAGAGTTTATAAATCTTGAAGAGGAATAAATCTTTTGCATTGTTAATCTTTGTGATCAAGTTACCATGTAGTGAAGACAGAGATTAATATTTACTGGTATTCCTTGCTCACCTCGTCAGGTAAACACAAGCTAAATTTGACTGCAAAGTATGTCCCTGAATTTACAACTTTCTACTGTCCATTTAAGGTGGGGGGTAATAAGATGTAAAAGACAAGTGGAGCTTGCAGAGGAATTTGATTTGAACAAGAGACATTTGTGCAGATAATAAGAGATATTCTAATTGGAAGGATATGGTTAGAGATAACCTGCACGAATCTATGTTGGTGCCCTATCTATTCACTATTCATAATGAAAGGAAAGCCACATTCAAAATTTGGGGCCTCTCTACAGATTAGCAGCGATCTCGAGTGTCGGTAGATGGAAGCATAAAATCAGAAAGCAAACTTGATAGATTAAGTAAATGAAAAATCTACAGATGAGTTTGTGTCAGCAAGTGAGAGGTTGGATCAAAATAGGATATTTCTTGATTGTGAAAATCGAGAGACAGTGGAGTTCAAAGAAACTTGATGGGGGTGATCCAGCTGCATACAGTTCATGAAAATGTCACAAACCGGCTCAGAAAAGTGATCAAGGGGCCAGTGGAATGTTGACATTTATGTCCAAAGAAGACTCGAAAACAAAGGATTAGAAGTCATGCTTCAGCAGTTCAAAACCTAGTCAGTCCAAGCCGTCAGGGCTGGGCACCATGGCTTAAGAAGAGTATCACTCTTGGTGGAAATGCAATGTAGACTTACTGAAGTGATACTTGGGCTCCGAGGCTTAATTTAAGAAGAGAGATTGAATAGATAAAATGTGAGTCAGAACATTGAGGTGTGATATTGTGGAACACTTTTGCACATGGAAATGGATGAAGTTTGAAACTCACTTCCACAAACAGTGGTTGATGTGAAATCAGTTACAAATTTTAAATCTGAGATTGGTAGATTTTTAACCAAAATGCTGAAGGATTATGGGACAAAGGCAGGGATTTGTCATGATGTTGAAGATTACCATGATTTGGGTGAATGATGGAATAGGCTCAAGAAGCTAAATAGCCTCCTCCTGGTTAATGTTGATGTAACCATGACACCCTTATTCTCTGTATGTGCAACTCCTATTCTGTTTTTGGTTTTTTTTTATCGGCAGCAATTTGGTAACTGGAGTCCTGACCAGAAAATTATCAGTATGAGGGACTTTGCCAGTCTTAATGTGTTTTACAGATGATGAAATAAGACAGTCAGCATTTACTTATCCTGATAAATATTGGGATAGTTTGATGGGATCACTTGTGATGCAGCATGATTGGCATGTCTGATGATACTCCAACTACTTTTAATTGTTGTTGTCTGCACTCAGTCCTGAGTTTTTGTGGATTATGGAGCAAGTTTTGCTTGGGTCAGGGGAAGCAGATCACCTCACTCTGTACTGTTTGTTCTCCTGTCTTTCGCTATTCAATATGATTTGAGCATGCCCTTTTCAGGAGATCAAGACAGTTTCTCTCAATTCATCATGGTGCGACAATACATGGAGGAGGAGGAGATGCGTGCACAGCACCAGGTGTACTCCTCAAGCTGAGAGGACAAGCCTTGAAGGAAAAGACCAAAGCACAGCTGGCCTGGTTGGAGCACCAGAAAAAGTGAGTAGCTGACCTATGCAGTGATGTTAAGCTGAATAGCCTTTCAAAAATGCAATGTAAGAATGTGCAGATACTTCTAGTAATCCTTTCCGGAGAAGGGAGAAAGCTGTTGTCTTTTCTCATTGCAGTGAGGCTGTTGTGCAGAAGCTAGGTATTCACATCATCTTTCCCCTTATCACTGTTTGGAATGAGTAGAATGAATGTAATTTTGACTTTTTTTTTCGAATTTTTAAGTTTGTTCTTTGAATTTGGGATATTTCCGGTAATGCTGTATTTATTTACTATCCCTCATTCTCGAAATGGTCATGGTGGTGAGCTCCCTTGAGCTACTGCAGTCTGCTTGGTCAATATAAACATATCAACTCGCAAGTGCTGTTAGGTTTGGAGTTCAGGGCTCTGGAACAGATTGATGCAAGACTGTTGTCCTAACCCACGGGTCAGGATTTTAAACAAATTACTTCAATGGATTTTTTCGCTGCTGTTAAGGTCAGTATTGTTGTCCATCCTTCATTGCACTTGGGAAGGTGATAGTGAGCCATTTCCTCAAACATCTGCAGTTCACCTGCTACAGGTACAACCACAATGCTGACAGGAAAGGAGGACCTGGAATTTTGATCCTATAGCAGTAAAGGAATGGTATATTGCTAAGTCAGGATGTTGTATGGCTTGGAGAGGAATTTACAAGTAATGGTGTTACCATGCTATCTACTGTCTGTGTCCTCTTAGGTGGTAGAGGTCAGAGGCTTTGAAGATGCTGTTGAAGGAATTGAGTGAGTTCCTGCAGTGCATCATATAGTGCACATAGCTCTCACTGTTTATTGGTGAAGGACGTGAATGTATAGATTGGTGAATGTGATGCTGATCAAGCAGGTTGCTACATTCTAATTGATGTTATGCTTCTAGGGCATGTACTGGGGAGACAGGAAGTGAGTTACTTAGTGAAGAATTTTCAGCTTCTGACCTGGTTTTGTTGACACAGTATTGTTTAGCTGATCCAGTTCAGTTTCAGGTCGAGGGTAACTCTAATGTGTTAATTGTGAGGGAAGCAGTGATGATAATACCACTTCATATCAAAAGGATTGCAAGAGATGGTCAATGTTTGTTAGGTATGGTGTGCATGCCATCCATGCTGCCGTAACACTGTAGTCACATATGTCATACTAGCTGTGGGCAGAAGATTTCCTTCTTCAAAGTCCCTCCATGAATTAGTTGGGTTTTTATGGCTGCTCAACATCTTTGTGGACACTTTTACTGACACCAACCTTTTATTTCCAGAGTAACTTTTAAAATACCCTTTTTAATTTTGTGAGCATAAACAATATCTTGTGGAGATAAATTTTCTCCAAATCGAGTATGACGAGCATGGAGGGCAGAAAAGTTATAAAATATTAAGAAGAATTTGCTGTTTAACAAAATCTTAAACCCTGATCAGTCTCTTTCTGGTTCAGTTGCTAATTCCGCAGTGGTGAAACTGTGTGATCTACTTGGGCAGATTTATCCAAGTTTGTCTGTAAATTCCAGCATCATTATACTATGTGTCAGAAGCTGTGGTTTACTAAAGAAGTTGAATCTCTTGTCAAGAGGAAGAAAAGGCTCATGTTGAGACGTGAAGCTCAGTTCGGGAGCTTGAGAGATACAAGTTAGTGAGGAAAGACCTAAAGAGAGAGCTACAAGAGCCAGGAGGAAACATGAAAAATCACTGGCAGATAGGATCAAGGAAAACCATTCAGCTTTCTATCAGTATATCAGGAAGAAAAGAATGACGAGAAAGATCAGGGCCAATCAAGGATAGTTGTGGGATGTTGTGCATGGAGTCCGAGGAGATGGGGAAGCACCAAATGAATATTGTTAGTATTCACACCGGAAAAAGATAGTGTTGTCGAGGAGAATATTGCGATGCAGGCTATTAGACTAGACGGGATTGAGGTTCATAAGGAGGTGTTAGCAATTTGGAAAAGTGTGAAAATGGATAAGGCCTCTAGGCTGGATGGGATTAATCTGAGGATTCTCTGGGAAGCCAGGGAGGAGATTGCAGAACCTTGAGATTTGATCTTTATGTTGTCATTGTCTACAGGAATAGTGCCAGAACACTGGAGGATAACAAATGTCGTCCCCTTGTTCAAGAAGGGGAGTAAAATCAACTCTGGTATTATAAACGACTGAGCCTTATTCAGTTGTTTTAAAACAAGTTGCTTTTCAAAGTTCAATTCTTAACTTCAGCTCACAGTTCCAAACCAAAACTGAGAAAAATATAGTGATGGTCTCAACAAGTTGCTGATTTTTGTTGGCAGAGGTTTTACCAATCACGCAGTGTCAGGCAGTGTCATGCAGACTTGGAATGTTACGTTATTTGCTGTTGGACCCACTACAGATTTGCCAGATTCTGTATTCACTCAACCCAGGCAGACTTTCCAACTTTATTCCTGGTGAAGGGCTTTTGCCCGAAACGTCGATTTCGAAGCTCCTTGGATGCTGCCTGAACTGCTGTGCTCTTCCAGCACCACTAATCCAGAAACACTTTCCAACTTGCCCAGCATCAAGAGCTAATGTGCAATTCTCGAAAGCGGAAATCTGCCTATTCATCATCTTTCTCTTCTGCAAAGTACTTGGCTGCTGATGACAGTTTTTCAGGTTTGAGAACTCAGGTTAACTCACCACAGACCAGGAAGCAACCTCCTGAAATAAAATCAGAAATGCTCACTCAAAGTTAGGCATCAGTTGTCGAAAAAGAATGTGAGTAACTCTTTCATGATGATTTTCCACCTGGAGTACTTGACTGTTTGAGTTTGCGTTGACAATACATTTTGTCGAAGAAAAACACAAAGTTTTCATCAAGAACAAGCATTATAAGTTGTAAACGTTGCACAGTGCCACCTGGAAACTGTGGAACTTAGAACTTAATGGGTTATGGAGTTGTGTGCCCTGACTTCATTTTTGTCTGTACTCTGTCGTCAAAATAAATTTGTTGACGATGTAAAGACGGGTTTGGTTGGTCTCTAACATGGTAATACATTGCATCCAATTTCATCACAGGCTGAAATCAGGCATCTTCAAGAGGCCAACAAGGCTGCTCACAGGGAGAGGTAGCTGATTCTGAAACAGCAGGAGGAGATTCAACATATGCTCCAGACCACCATCAAAATTCAGGAGAAACACAAATCCGCTGGGGAGAGCAAGTTGGTTAGTATCCCACCATTTGCAAACTCCTGAACTGTTCAATGCAAGGTTACTATTAAAGTAAGGAATTACTTACTCAGCAGCATAAATGATGGGTGATCACTTTCAATCCAAGCTTGCTATCAGCCAGGTTTCTGGTCTATATTATCATTACAATATAAATAAAACTTTTAACATTTTACAGAAAAGATGTAAGAATGGTTTGTCTGCCACTGAGAAACATCAACTTAAGCCTCGGTACTTTTATTAAGTTGATCATATGTTCCCATGTTCCCTTATGTAGAGTCCAAATCTCTGCAACCTAAAGCTGTATATGCAGGAATACCTGCTGCTGCCGAGAATACCATCCTCTGTATTCATCGCTATCGAGTTTTGTTCTGCATTCGGTAGAAGTGACAACACAAGAAATGGAGCTTTCAGCCCAATGTATCTGTGCTTCTGTTCTTTCACTCCCTGCAATCTGGCTCCTACCTGTTATCAGCATATCCTACAAAGGTGTCAAAACATTTTTGCACTTGATCATGTGCATAGGAATGGGACTAGGTTGTTGAACCACTCATCTGTTTACACTTACTTCTATTATAATTGATCTACATCTCCCTCCCTTAATCGGTTTCTCTGAATAAACGTTCCCAAGAAACAAAAAAATCAGTCTCACTTTTGAAATTTTCAATTAATTAAAGCTCAATTAATTCAAAACTAATGAAACGCTCTGCCTGCCTGAAAGGAAATGGTGTTGCTTAGTTGCAGAAACCAGTCTTTGAATCTCATCTGTGTTTCACTGCAACTAATTCTGGAGCTGTTTCCTTTTAGGAACAAACTTAACTTTCCATGCGTCCATCTTGGTATCTTCTCAGGTTCCAACTCGACAGGACCAGCGGAATGCATAACAACCAGGAGTGGAGAATGTTTCCAAAGTGAGCCCCACTTCCAGTCCCCTGCAAACAGATACAGAGACGTGGAGTCCCTCCCCTGTTTCGATTTCAGGCAGTGAGACCAGCAGCATCATGCAAAAACTGAAGAAGATGCACAGTCGTATGGATGAAAAGTAATATCTCTTATGGCTCCTTATAAGGCATATTGCTGTGAAAGGCTGGCAAGCCAACCAGCTCATTTGTCAGCTGGTGATGTCATAGAGAGGATGAGAAAGAGAGAGACAGAGTGGCTCTGAGCAGAGATAAATAGATGAAGTCCATTTAACTGTGGTTTTTCAAAGACAGTGTGTTTGCTGCATGTGGTGTTTCTAATTATCCCCCCTGAGGTGTTGTCATGTTTGACCCTGCGAGTGGGGCAGCAAAACATCAATATGGCCTCACTGCTACTGCTCTCCAAGTAGTGGAGCTTTTTTCTTACCCTCATCTTCTTTATTTACACCCATTGCCCTGGTGTAACAGTCTCAGAATGGGATTGCAATGTGAAAACTTTCACTGGTGCAACGCTTGCTTTGCCTTTCAGTGGAGTGTGTTGGGAAACTGGAGGTACATGCAAATGTTGCAGGAATTGTTTTTCCTGGTGGAATTATCAGCTTGACATCATTGTGTAAGCTTTTTCATCCTATGAAGGCAATTGCGTACACTACAGAGGATGTCAACAGGTCTTATTGGGGCAGTTCCATGGCTCAATGGCGAGCCTGCTGCCTCACAATGCCAGGAACCCGGGTTCGATTCTACCTTCAGGCGACTGTGTGGAGTTTGCACATTCTCCCAATGTCTGCATGGGTTTCCTCCCGCGGTCCACAAATATACATGTCAGGTGGATTGGCCATGCTAAATTGCCCATAGTGCCTAGCAATATACAGGCTAGGTGAATTAGCCATGGGAAATGCAGAGTTACACTGATAGCGTAGGGGAGTGAGTCTGAGTAGGATGCTGTTCGAAGGGTCATTATGGACTCAATGGGCTAAATGGCCTGTTTCCACACTGAGGGATTCTATGATTTGTTCCAATCAGTTCACATCAGTGTTACTGCTCCACTTGAGACTCCTGTCACCTTTGCTCATCTATTACACTGACCCTCTATTCCTTTCTCCCTCTAATCTTGTCTATCTTCCCCTTAAACACCCGCATGATATTTGATTCAGCCACTCCCTGTGCAGTCTTCATTGCTGTAATCCAATTCTGCAGAACTTCCGTATCTCCCTGATGGATTTCTTGGTGACTACTTTGTGGCCTCAAGGTATGCTCTTCCCTGTGAAAGGAAACATTCTGTCTGTATCCAGTCTGCTGAACCCTCTCAACATTTTAAAGACCTCTATTATGTCCCTGTTTGGCCTTCTTTCAGAGAAAAGAGACGTAGCCTGTCAACTCTTTCCTGTGACCAACCTTGTCAATCTTGTCTGTGTACTCACTTCAGTTTCTCCTTTTTCTATTTATAGTATGATGATAAGCCTGCACACAGTATCCAAGTGTTGTTTAAGCAAGGTTTGATTCAGGTTTAGCATATTTAATAAATAATTAGATTGGGATGATGTGCTAAACGACTGGTGTTTTTTTCTGATCTAATTAATTTAAATAAATGTGAGGTACTGCATTTTGGTAAGGCAAATCAGGGCAGGACTTAATGGGAAGGTCCTGGGTCCTGGGCAGAGACCTTGGGGTGCAGGTTCCTAGTTCCTTGAAGACGGAGTTTCAGTCAGACAGGGTTGTGAAGAAACCGTTTGGTGTGCTTGCCTTTATTGGTCAGTGCATTGAGTATAAGAGTTGGGATGTCATGTTATGGTTGTACAGGACATTGGTGAGGCCACTTTTGGAATAATGCATTCAGTGCTGGTGTGTTGTGAAACTTGAAAGGATTCAGAAAAGATTTACAAGGATGTTGCTCGGGTTGAAGGTTTGAGCTATCGGGAGAGGCTGAAGGGTAACCTTAAAAGTTTATAAAATCATGCGGGGCATGGATAGGGTGAATAGCCGTGATCTTTTTCCCAGGTTAGCGGAGTCGAAAACTAGAGAGCATAAGTAAGAAAGGAAAAATTTAAAAGTTACCTCAGGGGCAATTTTTTCACACGTATGGAATGAGCTGCCAGAGTTGGTGGCAGAGCAATAATGAAAACATTAAACAAGCATCAGATGGGTTTGTAAGCTGTGGATGGACTGTTGGGAAGGCAGTGCTTGAGATTCTCCCACTAAGTCAGAAAGAGAAATGGAGCTGGGGTTGGCTTTGATGAGCTCTGTTACCATTTGAAGTTAATGAATCCGAGCAGAAGGGGTTGTGTTGAGGCAGAGGTGTAGGGAGGTTGGCTACAAATGTTTTGATGGAATATTTGTAATTTCTCCTTAATAATGTGAGGTTATCTTGAGTATCTAAAGATAAAGCAATTTTGGGGTGATACTCAGCTGTTTTGTTTTTCTTGTTTTGCTCCTTTTCTTGTAAACATTGCTCTCCCGTCATCACTACTTCTCTGTCTTTACGTCTCATCACTGGGCTTCTCTGTGTCTGTTTTCTCAACGTACATCCCAAATTCCAGCTGTACATCTACAACCAGCTGGTCAGGTACTGTGCAACTTCTGCTTCTCACTGATCGAGCATGCTCTGTTTCATCACATGCATGTGGATGATGTGGGGGATGGTGGAGGGCCAAGGGAAAGGAATTGTGTAGAGAAATGTGCATCCCTTTGGCTTAGTTGTGGCTTCACATAGATGCAGAAAGCTGCTAGTTGGCAATATACTACAGACTTTATAATTAATCTGGAACGTGCTTTTAAAGGGGTGTTACTGTGAAAGCAACAAGTTGAAGTTACACAAACAATCTTGAGCTGCTCATGCGAATAGGATGCAACAAAGATTGACCTTTTTAACGTTGAGTTGGACTTTCGCAAAATAGTTTGGCAGAGTTAACAGCCCACTAATCTTGATAAATGTAGCTTTAAGAAATCTGAAATTTGAGTTGCAAGGTTGAATTTTCAGATAGCAGTGCATCTTTAAGACTGCAAATGTGTCTTTGGTGAACATTTGAGGTATTCTTATGGATGTGAAAACTTAATTTGTATGTAACCGTCAGAGTAGTATCTCCAACTACATGCAGCTACTTTTGTTAAAACGCCTGTCAGTTTAATAGTGCTGTCAGATCTCAAATCTTTGTTTAAAATTGAAAGTACCAGTAAGAAATAATATTCAGTGCTCAGTGCTGCATTTAGTAGCAACTGGACAAACTCAGGAGCATTTTGGATGAGTTTAGCAGTGGCAGGAATTCTGTATTGATTTCGAATTTGAATTTAATCTTGCTTCAGAGCTACTTGATTTCCCCTTTTTATTTTGTTTTAAACTGCATTCACAATTAAGTTTGTTACTTTAATACTTTTCTGCAGCTCCTTCGTAGACTCCCACAGAAAAGACAATCACATGTCCCTCTTTTTACTTTGTTTGTGCAAGTTGACTGTTGGTATTTCTACCGTATAGGATCTGTTGTGGGGTTAATCTACCATCTTCCTCCTGTTCACTTTTCAAGCGAAAAGGACTTGGCGTTGATGGCAGGGTAACTTACCTGGCATTTTAACCAGATCAGCCACATAAATACTCTGGCTGCAAGAGCAGCCCAGCAGCTGGGTGTTCTACAAAGAATAACTGACCAAAGCCTGAGAGGCACTTTTTGGGAGTGTGATGGAATACTCTCCATGTGCTTGCATGAGTACTGCTCCAACAGCAAGGAAAATGCTTGACATTGTCCTGAGCAAAGCAGCTCACTTGGTTGACACCCCACCCATTGATTTCCTCCTCAATGGCACACATTTGCAGCAGTGTGTACCAGATATGAGATGCACTACAGCAACTAACCAAGGCTGTTTTCACAGCACCTTCCAAACCCATGATCTGTGCCATCTAAAGACAATGGGAGCTACTGCTCCCTTACTAATGCTACCACCTCCCAAATCCCTTCTAAGCTGCATAACATTTTTGAATTGGAATTATATCGCGAAACCTGGAACACATCCTGACAGCACTGTGGGTATACCTTCAAGAGGGCAGCATACCACCACTTAAGGGCAATTGGGAATGAGCAACAAATTCTGGTTTCATTGGCACCACTCTTATTCCTTGAAACCATCTTCAAGGAAAGCAAGTAACACAAATATACCCCTTGGTACAGTGCAGCTGTGTACACAATCTCCAGAGACTGTGCTATAAACTTTATCTGTTCTAAATAGTATTTTCGTTAGAACGCTGCATCTAACTGAATATTTATTCATTAATTAGCCATGAGAGAGGAAAAAGCTTTGTCATTTTGCAGCAATGGAATAGTATTTTGTGATAATCCAGTTTAATTGAATATCTCTTTGTCTTGTCCAATGTGATGTGAACGTTTAGATAACATGTAGGCTGTACTACATTTCTGAAAGAAATTCACCCAGAATTAGTGAAATCATTGAAAAATATTGCAGAATTTGAAGTGTGAATTATGTTTGTTGTGTGACTGTTGTAATATTGGAAAGCTAATAGAAACTAGCACGTTCTCCCAGGGTGAATTAAATACCACTGGAACTTTGTAATAATTATGCTTGTGTAAACCTTCAAAGTGGCTGTAAAAAAGAATAAGCATTTTCTTTTGTGATCCAGGTAAGCAATTAACATGTTTTAGAAGTATTTGTACATTTTTCCTGTTTGTAACATGAAAAGCAAGAGTAATAGTAAGCCCCTTGAGCCTGCTCTGTTATTCAGTATGACCATGACTGATCATCCAACTCCATACCCTGGTCCCACTTTCTCCCCATACCATTTGATCTCTTTCACCCTAAGAACTATATCTAACCCTTGAAAATATTCAATGTTTTGTCCTGAAATACATTTTGTGGCAGAGAATTTTGTTGGTTCAACACTATCTGGATGAAGAAATTTCTCCTCCTCTCAGTTCTGAATAGCCTAACCTATATCCATTAGGCTCTGACCACTGGTTCTGGCCTACCCCACCATGAAGGCCAACATACCATTTGCCTGCTGCACCTGCATGCTTACTCTCAGTAACTGGTGTACAAAGACGCCCTTTGTTGTAATTCTCCCTTTCCTAATCTAGTCAGATAATCTCGCTGTCTCTTTTTGCAACCAAAAATCTCACATTTATCAAAATTATCTTTCATCTACCATGCATTTTCCCAAACACTTAACTTAAGTAAATCACACTTGAAGCATCTCTGTATCCTCCTCACTGTTTATCCTTCCACCCAGCTTTGTGTCACCCGCAAACTGAGAAATAGGAATAGTTCCCTCATCGAAATCATTCATATATATTGTATATATTGTGAATAACTGGGTTTGAACCACTGATCCCTGTAGTACCTCACTGGTCACTGGCTGCCACTCAGAAAATGGCCTGTTTATTCCAGCTCTTTGTTTCCTGTCTGCCAACTAGTTCTCTGTCCATGCAAATACACCCCCTCCCTCCCATTCTCACACATTATATGCTAATTTCTTATGTGGGGCCTGATCAAAAGCATTCTGAAGTCAAAGTAACATCCACTGGTTGCCCCTTATCAATTCTACTAGTTAGGTCCTCAAAATTTCAGTAGATTTGCTAAGTATGAATCCCCTCTTTCAAATCTATGCCGACTCTGTCCAATCCTGTCACTGTTCAGTAAGGAACTTGACTGTATGCCAATATAGCTTGTAAATGTATCTGCTCCCAGAATTTGGAAAGCGGGCACACTGCCCTCCAAAGAAAAATCTGCTGTCGCAGGCTTCACTCTTATTGCATACATTTATTGTCCACTTCTTTCATGTGATCATTGATTTTACAAACAATTTCCAAAATTCTTTAAATTCTGAAGAAATGTGATGCCAGCCCTTTGTAGAAGTGAAGGGAAAGTGTGATGCTTGCTTGACCTTTGCCTCTATGGATCAGACCAAACCGAACCTTGAGCAAAATGTGGGATGTGTCCCACAAACATTTTTTAAAAAGCAAAGATTTTTCTCTGAGATTTAAGTGTTCAATTAAGTATGATCAAAAAACCTCGTAAAAATTGAGAGTTTGTTTTCAGCTCCTTCAAAGAGACATGCTCTCGGCCGACAATTTTGTGACATGTGATCATTCTTTGATAAAGGTGGCTGTGTCCAACACAGCAGGATGTTGTGCTGAAGTGCCTAATTGGGTGGTGAGCTTTATTACTAGTGTAACTTGGCTCATTTTGAGATGGAATTAAAGTTAAATCTGAGTTAAATCTTGTTTTTAAACTGAGGTGTCCTTGTGTAACTCAAGTGTGGAAACTACGCTCAAGTTTACGCTTTTGTTTCACTTTTACAGATTAGTATTTTTCTGATCTGTTTTATAAATAAAGTTCAATATGGAAAATGCAGTGCTGACGAAACTCAGGTCCAGCAGCATCAGTGAAGTGAAAAAGACGTTATATGTTTCAAGTCCAGTGACCTGTTGTCCGTTCAGATGAAGAGTTAGTGAACTTAACCTTTCTTTCTCTTCACAGATGCTGTCAGACCTGCTGAGTTTCTCCAGCACTTTGTTTCTTTGGTTCAGATGTTCAGCATCTGCAGTTCTTTGTTTTGTTACAGATGCTAATAATTTGACTTGGGGAGCGAGAGGCAGCAACTGTGATAAACTAGGAAAAAAATCCCCCACCATGGCAAAAAAACACATAATTCTTTACACTTTGCAAAACACTGTACTGTAAATAGGAAATGCAATTGAGCTGAATGCAAGAAGGCATAGCATCTGACTTGTCTCAAACCTCTTACTAAACTTGTGAGGACCAGGCTATCAGAATTTTGTTTGGTCGCTTCCTTTGAGATCACAGTTCACTAATGTCCCAGTACCAATCCCTGGGCCGGGCCAGGTTACCAATTGCAGTGGGGTGGGGAAATCTAGGACAGATTGAAGTTTTTTTTGAAGAGCAGCATTGCAAATTGAAGTTGATGGTTTTGACTAATATTGCGTCAGCAAACTTGGAGGAAACCCTTTTGAATATGTTGATTAATTGCACTGAGCCTATTTACATACAGTAGTGCTGCAATGTTCTAGGATGCATGAATTGTACAAAGAGACCTTGCCCTGAATTTTGTTTGTGTTGTGAAATTATAACCCAAACAGTGTTGAATTTAAAAAGTAAGAATTATACATTTTGAGCTGCAGGTTAATTTCCGATTTTAGAAATGAATATCAGCAGCTAGCTGACACTTTCTTTCTCTCTCCCCCGTCCTGCTTGCATGTCCATCAGGTTCCTCACTAAACGGGAGCAGAAACTGATGCATCGGCGACGACATGCAGAGGAGCTGCTGGAGTGGAAGCGGCGGCTTGATGCTGAGGAACCGGTGATCCGGCAAATGGAAAAACAGGCTCTGGCTGCTTGGGACAGGGAGCTCAAACCAAACATGGCAAAGAGAGAGTCTAGGAAGAAGATTCCCGAATCGAAAGGTAATGTTAGCCTCTGTTTCTTGTTTGTTTGTTTTCTCTTCGAGACAGTAATGCATTTACTGTGGTTCTGACTGCTTTCAAGTGCACTTTGGTATCGCTGATTGTCATGGCACGTGTGAGGTGATGTATTGATGTGTGAATGTCATCAGTCTGGATTAATGCAGAAGAAGCAAGGTGTAAACCTGGCCTTTTATTTTGCCTGTCTCATTCATTTAAGGAATTCACATTTCCCAAGCAACTGCTGTCATCCATTTATTCAGCATAGGTCAGATGTTGGAATTATCATCTTTCTCAATGGTACCTTGACACAATAGCCCAGTGTAGTTTCCCACTCACCCTCTCGAGGGAGGTTGAAGTTTCAGATTTTAATTCCTTTCACTGCTGGTGGTTGCATATCACTTGCAGAGTTGAGAAGCACAAAAGTTGTAATCAGTGAGAGAGCTTGGATGTTGTTTACACAAGGCTATGTGGCCACTTTGTTTACATGGAAAAATCTAATTTTCTTTGCAATATTGATAATTAATTTCATTCCTCACCATTAGCAGCAGCATGAAACAGTAACTGCAGTACTGCGCAGAATGTTGTATCGGAGTATTTTGACGATTAGCAGATTTGTCTGATAGAATCTGAATTAGCTCAAGGCGCTTTTCATCAGTGACCTGTGCAAACTTAACTTTCTCTGGTTAACTGTTTCTCACCTACTCTCCTTATGATATTATTACATGTATCTGAAATAAAGAATACATTGAAAGGAGGACGGACATGTTAGCCAGACATACTGAATTATGCATCTCACTTTAGGCACTGTTAATCCATTGCAGTATAAATGTTCTCAGTATTGTTATTTTCTCTAGACACAGGCAGTGAGGAAGAATGTCCTGCACCACCTTGCTCCCAGCTCCACCGTGACAGTTGAATTCCTGAGGAGATTAGATGTTCACCTGCTCAGACTCTGGAATCACCATCAGCAGCCCTTCGGATGACCACCAGTCCTGACCATCGTATTTTCATAGATGATGTTTATTCCCAGGATTTTGTCGCAGCACACAGGAAAATGGTAAAAGATGTTTTGCATTGTTTTTTCTACAAAAACTGTTTCGAATGAGTAAAGAATATCATATAAGGCTGCAGAGAATAGAAAATCATTGGCTTCGCTCAAAATCAGTCCCAGGGAAACAGGAAGTGGAGAGAATGGGAAACAGTATGGAGAGGTGGGTGGGAGATCTGAGGGAATGGAGTTCTGAGAATGAATGGAAAATATAGGTGTTGGGAGAAAGGGAATTCTGAGGGGAATGGGAAACAGGAGTGGCAGAGAATGGGAATTCTGAGGGGGAATGAGAAATGTAATGTGGGAAAGAATAGGAATTTTGTGAAGGCATGTGAAATATGTGCGGGTTCGGTGAATCAGCAATGGGAAATCCAGCTGGAGGGGAGGGGGCTCTGGGTGGGCTGGTCCTCGGAGGGTTGATGTGGACTTAAAAGGCCAAATGACCTGCTTCGGCACTTTATGGAATCTCCGATTATCTGTCTCTGCCCCACCTCCGTTCTTCCACTGCAGGAGCCTCATCAATGTCTGTCTTACTTCCAGACTTGATGATTGTATTATACTACTTGTTCTATTCCAGAATGCCGGTTGGTGAAGGATAATACCAGAACCAGTCTTTGCATCATTTAAATTAATTTACATGATTATACATTGCAGATAAGCTATTTGTATTCCTTTAATTAAATCTTTGAGAATTTCAATTTTAATTGCTCCATTAATGGAAAAGCCTTCAGTTACTAAGACAGTGACCTCTTTAATTCTCTCCCTGAACTTTACTTCTTTCTATGTCACTTTCCTCCTTCAAGGCACTTGAACTGTATGACAGATTTCACATCTGCCCTTGGATCTCTTTGAGGCTCAGTATCATGTTTTATTCTATTTCTGTGAAGCTACTTGGTTTGTTTTATCATATGAAAGATTTGTTATAAATGCAAGTTTTTAAAGATAAAGTAGGAAGAAAACAGGTAACTGTGAAATAAAGCGTCAGAGCAGATTTCAAAAGTGATGACTATGCTTAAAAACCTCAACTTTCAGATGTGGAGATATGATGGGTGTCATGCATAAGATTAATTGGCAAGGAATTAAGGCAGGGGTAGCAAACGGGATTTAAACAGATAGAAGGGTGGAAATATAGAAAAGGATTTGGGGAAGTTCCAGAGTGGTTCAAGAAAGTCGTGGTTTCTGGGTTTGCTTGTGGGGGCACTTTTATTTTCGGTATTCATTTAATAATTTGATTATGTACCAAGAGCATGTGGTGTTGAAAATCAGAATATTGTAGAATAAGAAGAATGATGAGTGTTTTGGAAAAATTAAGGAAACTGTGAGGAGGTTTGATAAGAAGCAGAAATGGTTTAAAGATGACAGGTAGAATTGTGTTGGCGGGTATGTGTATGGCAGTGTATTTTTTTAATTTTAGATTAAGCGTACCAGCAGCAATTGTAATTTGTGTGGGAGCAGGCCTGGTACTATGAAGGATGGTGATTTGTAAAAGCAGGTTCAAAGGGCAATAAAGGCTTTACCTTAAAAGCTGTGCAATTAATTATGGAGCAAGTAGAATTCTAGAACTTGGGAAGAGAGATTGTTCAATCTTCCCATAATTCTAGATGGCCTCGTGGTGGTGTCACTAATCCACCTAACCGCACGTCTTTGGACTGTGGAAGGAAACTGGAACGAGAGGAAACCCATGCAGACACAGGGAAAATGTGCAAACTCCACACAAACAGTTGCTCAAGAGAGGAATTTGTCCCCAGATACATAGTGCTCAGAGGTAGCAGTGCTAACCACTGAGACATCGTGACACCCAGAGGGAGGCTGACAATCAATCTCCTGGCTTATGCCACCTTCTTCCTTTTTCATAAACTTGGAAAATAATGTCAGACTGGAACTAATGTTTGCTTTCTTCTCTGGTTTTTCAGTCTCCTTCCTCAAAAGTGACTGAGAATACATCGAAGCAAGATGGCCAGAAAATCAGCTCCAGCATCCGTGTGCATGACAGACCTATTCTAAAATCCCACCAAGCATCTGGCAGCTGGTCTGATGAAACTGTTTCTGAGACACAGTCAGGTAGGAAATTTCAAACATGACCAAGCTTCACAGAGGTTCTTCAAATTATTTGATGTGCTTCGAAACTCAAACACGATGTGTATTAATTTTTGTTTAAAAATGTTGCTTGGCTGAGAGTATAGCACAACACCGAGGGATGGTGATTCTTGAGACTTTGTCTTGTGTGAAAGTGAAAATAACACCTGAAATGGCCTTGCTGTAGGATTGTGGGATGTGGGCATTGCTGGGTGGCCAGTATTTATTGCCCATCCATGATTGTCCGTAGAACAGTTAAGAGTTAACCACATTGCTGTGGGTCTGGAGTCACATGGAGACCAGACCATGTAAAGATGGCACTTTCCTTCCCGAAAGAACATTAATGAATCAGATGGGATTTTTCTGACAATCGACAATGAATTTATGGTTATCATTTGAATCTTAATTCCAGACTTTTTATTTTATTGAATTCAAGTTCCACCATCTTGCATGGTGGGATGATGACATGAGTTCTGTCACAGGAGGTTTTCCCTCTAGTTTTGCTTATTACTGTATTGTCACTGTAATTGAGGCCGACAGCCCAGAGTTAAGTCAGCATCGGTGTGGTAGATTGTCTGTTAACATCTCTTTCTGTCAGTTTCCTTTGGAATCTCTGAAGTTGAACAGTAAGAGCTGAATGCCTCTGCAAGTTTGATTTCATTGGTCTGTAACTTCAGTCATGTTACACCTGTCTAAATTGGAGAAAGAATGTCACCAGCCTTTCAGAAAGAATTGCACACCACTGAAGTATTCAACAAAGAAAAGTCAACTCCAACAGGTTTGCCTGTTTCTGACTCTCCAGCTGTGTCCCTTTGCCACTCCAGCCTCTCATTTGCTATCCCCAGCTGGTCCACACCCTTTATATCTCAGTAGCATGTTCCAGCGTTGAGTAAACCCAGCATTTACTAATCACAAACCTGTCTCTGTAAAGTTACATGCCTCCTGCCTCATCATCCACAACTCTCACCCAGAGACTTGACCATTCCATCCTCTTCTGGTCAGATTTCTGAATACTCCATGAATGTGAGCACTTCCAAAAGTCTGGAAAGAGCGCTTATCTGAAAATTATCATACTGTCCTTTATTGAACTTTGCATCCCAATTTTTCAACATCTCCAATCTAATTTTCACAGTTTCGAAAGCCCTTCACGATGAATCCCTGTCACTCTTTGTGACTTTTAGTCTAACATCATCCTTCAACCTCTTGTGGTCTTAATTTCTCTGACTGTTGCATCCCTTCCAGAGTTAACTTAAATAATGGCCATGTATAGTAGCCCAATTGCAGAATTCATTTCCAAAGCCCATTCCTCTCCTGTCTTTCAAATGCACATCTTTTGCAAGCTTTTAGTCTCCAGCTTCTCATTTTGGCTTTTTCCTCAATATGGTTCTAACCATGCTCACCGTTACTGACTGCCCACATAGTCCTGCTATGTGATCGGCTGGTGTGTACGGTGATACTGTAGGTCTGAGGAGTTGATGTGTTTGGTGACACTGTGGCTCCCAAGTGGTCAGCGTGTCCATTTCACGAGGCTTTGTCAGTGGTTCAGCAGGTTTGATTAAAGTTGTTGAACAGGTTGTGAGAAGTGTCACCAAGAGTTATGCAGGTTTGCATATATCTCTTATCCGCTAATGTTAGTGTCCAAGTTGAATTTGATTGTAAGGAGACCTGTTAACATCCATTGGGTGGATCTTCAACAGAAACTACGTCAGACCAGAGTGATATTGAGGTCAGGATCCATGCACTGAAGGACGAACTTAAGAAGCGCAAGTCCATTGTGGACAAGCTGAAGAAAGAGCAGGAGGAACGTCAACAGGAGCGGTTGAAAGCACAAGAGGCCAGCCTCACCAAACAGCTAGAGGTGAGATTGAACCCTCCACTGCCCTGCAGGTTTCAGCTGGGGATGGTTGGAACATGTGACCTTGCAGAGGTTGAGTTCAGAGCATTTCACATGTTGCATACTGTGTTCTCAAAACCAAATCAGCATCCATTTCCTTGAACTAAAAATGTTGGGGGCTGTCGACTTTTATTCTTGCCATCTTAAGGAAAAGTGGTTGAGCAGGGTTGCTTTTTCTGTTTGATTTTTTTCTCTGCCATTAATAAGAGTTTTTATATTCTTCCAAACATTCATTCAAACCTTTTATCCCAATTTTCTCTTCATATCCTCATCTCATCCGACTTTCAAGAGCTTCCTTTTTCCAATGGTGTCTTGGGTATTCTGTCCTTATACTTCTTCCTGAGCAATGTCCCAGTGTTCTTTATTAAAACAGCTTTGGGGCCTATTACTTGTTAAGTGCTGCATAAATAGGTTGTTGTAATGTTGAATGGTGTGTGCAGTGGCTTGAGAGGAATAAATAAACTTGTTTTGATCGCATTCAACCAACTGGGCTTCTTGGTCTCCCTGTTAATCTTTCTAAATTTTGTGGTTAGCTTGTTTTACAGATTGCTAAAATTAGATTTGTTCATTCAAAAAAGATTTTGTTTTATGCAGTTACCAAAGTAGTGTCATGTGTACTTCTTATCATCCCAATGTTTGATTTCACCTTCTCTCCATGTTTCTTTCAGTTCTATGATGAGTTTATTGCAAAGGCCCAAGCTGAACTCAGTGGAGATCTTGATGTTGGCAGCTCAAACTCCACCAAACCACAAAATAAAACTCTGTGCGCCACTGAAACTGAGAAGGCAAAGGTTAAACCATGCTCTCTGCAGAGGTACTTTCAGTAATGGATGTTAATTGCATAACCTTATGAAGGGATGCCTCTTGTATTTGTCTTTTATACCCTAGAGGAACCCCTTTTGTCCAAATTAGTTGGTGATTAAATTGTTCTTTTGTTAAGGAGACCAGTACATTTTGCAGTGACTTTACATCAGAGAAATGTGCCTTTTGGCCCAACAGATTTGTGCAGTTATTTCGTCTCCATGCAAGTCTACTCCCACTTTGTTTCATTCCATCAGTGGGTCCTTCTGTATGTTTCCCCCTGAGGTACTTATCCAATTGGATAAGTACCTCAGGGGGATAGGGTGAAGAGCTGAGATCTTTTTCCCAGGTTTTGGGAGTCCAAAACTAGAGGGCATAGGTTTAAGGTGAGAGGGGAAGATCTAAAAAGGGCCTGAGGATTAACATTTTCAGGCTGAGCGTGCTGCATACATGGAATGAGCTGCCTGGGTGGTAGAGAGGGGTACAATTACAACTTTTAACTTATAAAAGGCTTTGAGTTGGATATATGAATAGGAAGGGTTGAGACGGATATGGGCTAAATGCTGGCAACTTGGGATATTAGAGAAGAGAAGAGCTGAGAAGATCCAGTTTACTAATCAAGGATTAAAGTTCAAATTGGATGTTGAATCCTCACCCAGGTCACCTTCCAAGGATCTTGAGGAGGAACAGAAGACTGTCATCCAATTGGAGACATCTGAAAGAGATGACAGTATTGATGATAAAGAGGAAGTACTATCTCAAGATCCTTGTCCTCGACCTGTAAGTATTAATTTTGAGCCAGTTTTGGGATGGATTTTAATTTTAAGAATTGGAGATGTGTTATTTGTCTTGAAGCATTGATGTGATTGTTTGATGAATAATCCCAGAGCATATTAAATTCCCATATTTTAACATAAATGTCGGATTGTGATTGTTTCCGTCACAAATGTCAAAATACAACTCCACTTTATTTGGGCACATTTTGCACGTTAACATTTTCAGAAATTACCCTGAGTGTTCCCCTTTACCAAGGACACTTTCCCAAAAGACTGTTGTGAGGAATATCTTGATAAATTGTTAATATATTTGTGGGTGATAAAAATCAAGCTGTGGGGGATATTCTTAGAATTTCTGGTGTCTCAGTATCAATTCTCAAAATAAGTGTAAGTACGCCTGATTATTTCTCAAGGATTTAGTGACTATTTCCACTGTGTAATGACTGAGTTTAGAACTGAAGGATTGCTATTGAAATTCAAACCTTTTCCTCCGCACTTTTCTGTCCTTCCCTAAAAGGGAGGCAGTGTTTTTAAAGAGGATCTTTTAAACTAAGTTTTGAATCATCTCTGGCTTTTTCAGTTCGCACGCAATTTTTCCAGCGTAGTGTTCTGAAGCAAAGTCCTGAGACTGAATGATCATCTGATTAGAAGAACAGAAGGGTTTATGGTTTGCACATATTAACATTGATTGGACAAGCAGCTCTTTCATAAAAGTGCTTGACAAGTTCTCATGCTATCCATTCCTTTCAATATCGGAAATCACTGAAATAGGTGCTTGGGTCACTTTAATTTGACACAGCAACATCCTGACTAAACTGACACGTGCTCTTCTGATTTGTCAGTATTTGTGTTTCCTTATAAAGCGCAGGAATAAAAAGGGGTGCAGCAGTCAACTGAAGGTTGGATTTTGGAAAGCTGAAGCTTAGAACGTTCAGTCTGAAATCGTTCATTCCCCGAAGTACACAACAGTTAGAAGATAAAGAGATTCTCCATACTTATACTGTGAGTCAGGAAAGATTTGAACAGTCTATATCAGTTTCTTAAAATGACCATTACTTTCTCTATGGTTACTTGTAACAAACCATACGTTTTTGATTGCATAGTTTGAAGAATATTCATTGTTTTCATCACAATGTATCTGATCCTGAACTGTCCAAAAGTATTCTTTTCAGTTCAATAACTGTATTCTTCTCATCCTCCACACTCCATGATAGTCCATGATATCTCCCTTTGTGAGCCGAGTGGAATATTGATTCCACCTAATGGATAAGTGTGACATGTTCTTTTCATACTAAGTTTATATTTCAAGCTCAGGGAAACAACTTCTGATACTTTGAAATTTTGTAAAGATGATTATTTTCACCACCTTGATTAAGGCCAAAAACTTTTAAAACTTAAAAAAGGAGTATAAAGCATTTGTTCTGACTCCATCAAGTAAATTTTGTATTGAGTTTGAGTACTCAGTCTAATAAAATATACTATTTAATGTTCTGGATCTCACTCCATGTGGAAACCTTGACTTTCATTACATGGCTGAGAATAAATTGGAAATGAATTCCAGCCTGTGTCTGACACGTCAGACATACTCTGAGATATAAAAAGATGATTCTCGTTTGTTTGTCTCCCGTTTTCATGCTTTGATTTCACAGTTTATTATAACCATGTACATTAATGTTTTGAAATGAATTCCATCATTTTTGTTCCTGACCTTCAGTATCTAGATTGACCAACAGTTTGTGTACTTTGCAACAGGGCAGCCCAGTGCAGGAGCCCCAGTCTCTAAAAGATGTGCCCCGAAACATCCAAGGGGAAAATAACTTTGCTTTCGCTCAAGATGCTGTTGAGATTGAGACATTGGTTCATGCAGCAGCTGAGGAGCTGTGCAAATGGCAGGAACTTGGCCATGATCTGGGGGATTTGCAAATACCCCCAGACTTTGGGAATTATAAATGGAAGAATGATGAGAGTGTGAGCAGAAGAGCTTATTGTGAGGTGAGACCCAGATTTTGCATTTGAAAATAAAATTATTTTTTCTTAGTTTAGCAAGAAAGGTATGGGTGAATAGTGCTCCACAGCAGCTCTGATTGATGATATGTATAACAGAGCATGTTAAAAACATTATCTTGATCCTGATGACTGCATTAAATTCAATTTACCATTTTGCCCCATCCCTAAAAATCCAAAGCCCCTTTCTCCTCCACTGTTTGTACTCTGCCATTATTAATTTATCATCCTCATCATCATCCATACTGTTATGCGTTAAATCCCATCTGTCATAACTTTGCCCAGTCTGAGAATCTATACATTCTGTTTCTATTTACATAATATATGGTGTTCCTTCCAGCCACTCAGTATTTTTTTCAAACTCTTCTCCATCGTTTCTGACTTTCTATTGCTGTTTCCATTGGTTGATAATACAATATTTGATTATTATTCACCTTAATAATTGGAGCCATGATGTCCCACAGATGTCATTCATTTTGTTTCAAAGATTTGCCTCCTTTTATGTTGTGGTGCCTTCCTCAGTTTTATGCAGGAAATCTTGTCTAATATATCTGCACCTACCCTTGGTAGTTCTGCAATCCTTTTAGACCCCTTCTCTAATCTCTCTTTTGCCTTGTCTCCTGCAATCAATGAAATTTGAAATGTAGCCTTGGTTCAGATTGTGGAGCAAACAGTTGTTATTTTATATATTTTGAACAGGATTCCCTTTTGTTTTCAGTGTAATGATCTCATAAGCTTTTTGCTGAGTGGAGAGGACGCATCTAATATAATCTTTTCTCTGTTAATCTTTTACTTCTTCCAGCTTGTCCTTAATGTAACAAGAGAAATTTTTGTTGACATCTTTTCTGACGACCTCAGTGCCAGCCCAGCCCTGTGGATGAAGCCAAGCCGAATTAGCTCTTCATTCTTCAAACGAGTGAGGAACTCACAGAATTTAAATGAAGTAAAGGTAATAACTCCACGTAATCCTTTTTTCCTACTTGTCAGTAATAATGTTGCAAACGTGATGCTGGTTGGAGTTAAAATATGTAGATTAAGTAAGTGAGTGACTCAACTTGTAAACAGTGGCCATTATCCTGACTTGGAAATCTGCCACTGCATCTTGGAAGTCCCTTGCTAATGAGATTGTGGGTCCAGCTCAGCACCATCTTCTCAAGGACAACTAGGAAGGGGCAATAAGTGCTGGCCAGCCAGTGACGCCCACATTTCATGAATGAACAAAAAAATTTCCTCTATGCCCATTGAGTACCAAGGAACCCCATTTTAACTCTAAACTCCTCAATGAACATTTTTTAAATGACTCAGTGTCTGGGCATCGCCGGCTGGCCAGCATTTATTCACTCGGTGGATTTGCTATGGGGAATCAGGAGGTGAGTTATACACCACAGTATTCCAAGCCTCTGACCTGCCCTTGTAGCCCACAGTGTTTATATAATGAGTCCAGATGAGTTTCTGGTCCATGGTAACCCCGATGATGTTCATTCTGGAAGATTCAGTGATGGTAACACCATTGAATGTCAAGGGCCATTGGTTAAATTGTCTCTTAGAGTCGTAGAGGTGTACAGCTCCGAAACAGACCCTTCTGTTCTACTTGTCCATACAGACCAGTTATCCTAGATAAAATCTAGTCCCATTTGCCAGCATTTGGTCCATTTCCCTCTTAAACCCTTCCTATTCATATACGCAGCCAGATGCCTTTTAAATATCGTCATTATGCCAGCCGCCTCCACTTCTGCTGGCAGCTCATTCCATGTACACACCACCCTCTGCATGAATCAGTTACCCGTTACGTACCTTTTAAAGGTTTCCCCTCTCACCTATGCCCTCTAGTTTTGGATTTGCCTTCACCAGGGAAAAGACTTGTCTATTTACCCTATCTATACCACTCATAATTTTATAAATCTTTTCACAGTTGCCTCAGCCTCTGATGCTCCAGGGAAAGTAACCCCAACCAATTCATCATCTTCCTATACCAGAAACCCCCCACCCTGGCAACACCCTTGTAAATCTTTGCATAATCCTTTCAAGATTCACAACATCTTTCCAAGAGCAGGGAGTCCAGAATTGCACAGAGTATTCTAAAAGATGCCGAATCAGTGTCCTATTCAGCCGCAACATGACCTTCCAACTCCTATACTCAATACTCTGACCAATAAAGTCAAACATACCAAACACCACCTTCACAATCCTGCTTACTTGTCACTCCGCTTTCAAGGAACTATGAACCTGCACTCCAAGGTCTCTTTGCTCAGCAACACACCCCAGTGCTTTACTATTGAGTGTATAAGTCCTGACCTGATTTGCCTTTCCAAAATGCAGCACCTCACATTTATCTGAATTAAACTTCATCTGCCACTCCTCAGCCCATCTGTTCGAGATCCTGTTGTATTCTGAACCTTCATCACTGTCCACTGCACCTCCAATTTTGGCGTCATTTGCAAACTTACTAACCATGCTATGTTCCATGTTCACATCCAAATCATTTACGTAAATGACGAAAAGCAGTGAACCCAACACCGATCCTTATGGGCCACCACTGGTCACAGGCCTCCTACTGGAGATGGTCATTAATTGGCAGTTTTGATGCGAAGATTACTTGCCTCTTACCAGTCCAAATCTGCATATCGTCGAGATCCTGTTGCCTTTGAACATAACTCCTCAGATACTGAAGCAGTCTATGAATGGTATTGAAAATTGTGCAACCATCCACACTTCTGACCTTATGATAGAAGTAATGTCAGGAACTGAGGAGCCCCATTTTACTCTGATCTCCCCAGTGATCCTCGAGGAACCTCATTTTACTCCCAACTGGAGACACAATGTAATAGCTCTGAGTGTTAGCCATGGCTCAGTGGCACTCTTCCTCAGTCAGCAGAGGGGATTAAGCAAACGCTGAAGTGAAATCCTGGATGACGGTCCTGGTGCAGTACTGAAGTATTGTTTTCAAAATGAGGCCCCATTTTCCCCCTTGGGTGAATTTTTTAAAAGAGTTTTGGTGTGACATTGAAGAGGAGTGGAGTTCTTCCTCATGGTGCTGGTCAGTCTACTACATGAGTCAGTCTGGCTCAACGTTTACTGAACCATTTCTCTAATTTGTGGGAACTTGCTGTGTGAAAGTTTGTTGCAGCTTTTGACGATATTATAATTAGTGGCTATACTTCAAAGGCTGAGAACAACATGCTACAAGTGTGAAAAGTTATATATATTGCAAGTTTTTTGGCAATTTGAGGTTAAGGTGGATGACTTGAGCATTGGTTACAAAGTATTGTCCAGCACGAAGACCAAGTTCTTTACTATTGCAACAATGCAACTTCTATTTTACTGTGGCACTGACATTGAAGTGTACACTGGATCACTCCTTCCAGTAACTCAGACTTGCAACACTGCAATGTGAACTTTTTACCACGGTCTAAAGTCAACATCAAGCAACTCATTGTCTAGCCTGACTTCCCTTTGAGCACAGTTTGTGAAGTGTTGCACTTTGCCAGGGACTGAGAATGGGCATGTGTAAATCAGCTTTTCATTCCCTGTTCATTTCCTTTGCTTTGTCTTTATAACTCGACTGTAATGTGTCTTCAGTCTGATCTGCACTATTTCCCACATCAACATTTCTGGGCATGTTACTTGCCTTTGACGGTGTTAGCCGAGAAACCTATCAAAATCTTCCCGCCTGGAGCCATGTGAGGCAGTGGTCAGTGGCTAGGTCATATAGCTTTGATGAACTCATCTGTTAAACTGAGAACGATTTGACCTTCCTGAAATGCTGAGATCACTGTATGAATCCACGTCAGCCCCAATATTTATTGTGAGACCTCCCACAGCACTGATCTTCAGTTGTCTGCCAACAGTCTATTAAAGGCAGAACATTTTTGGAATTTGACAGAGCAGAGGCCAGCACTTGTTGGCAAAGTGCTGAACCACGTAATGCAGTGAATTGATAAGTGAATAATTACTCATTTCTCAGTCTCGGTCTTCGGCAAGGGAAAATGTCAAACCCAGAGGGGAGGCCATATTGGATTTGGTACTCGGTAATGAACCGGGACAAGTGACGGGATTGTTAGTGGGTGAACATTTTGGTGATGGTGACCACAATTCTGTGACTTTCACCTTGGTTATGGAGAGAGATAGGTGCGTGCAACAGGGTAGGTTTTACAATTGGGGGAAGGGTAATAACGATGCTGTAAGACAGGATCTGAGGAGCATAAGTTGGGAGCATAGGCTGTCAGGGAAGGATGTCGTGGAAATGTGGAACGTTTTCAAGGAACAGATACGACGTGTCCTTGATATGTATGTACCGGTCAGGCAGGAAAGAAATGGTCGTGAGAGGGAACCTTGGTTGACGAGGGAGGTTGAATGTCTTGTAAAGAGGAAGAAGGAGGCTTACATAAGGTTGAGGAAACAGGGTTCAGATAGATCAGTGGAGGGATACAGGATAGCCAGAAGGGACCTGAAGAAAGGGATTAGGAGAGCTAAGAGAGGGCATGAAAAATGTTTGGCGGATAGGATCAAGGATAACCCAAAGGCATGTTATGCATATGTGAGAAACACGAGAATGACAAGATCGAGGGTAGGTCCGATCAAGGACAGTAGTGGGAGACTGTGTATTGAGTCGGAAGAGATAGGAGAGGTCTTGAATGAGTACTTTTCTTTAGTATTTACGAGCGAGAGGGACCGTATTGTTGAAGAGGAGAGTGTGAAACGGACTGGTAAGCTAGAGGAGATACTTGTTAGGAAGGAAGATGTGTTGGACATTTTGAACAACTTGAGGATAGACAAGTCCCCCGGGCCTGACGGGATATATCCTAGGATTATGTGGGAAGCAAGAGAGGAAATTGCAGTACCGTTGGCAATGATCTTTTCGTCTTCACTGTCAACGGGGGTGGTACCAGGGGACTGGAGAGTGGCGAATGTTGTGCCCCTGTTCAAAAAAGGGAATAGGGATAACCCCGGGAATTACAGGCCAGTTAGTCTTACTTCGGTGGTAGGTAAAGTAATGGAAAGGGTACTGAGGGATAGGATTTATGAGTATCTGGAAAGACACTGCTTGATTAGGGACAGCCAGCACGGAATTGTGAGGGGTAGGTCTTGCCTTACAAGTCTTATTGAATTCTTTGAGGAGGTGACCAAGCATGTGGATGAGGGTAAATCAGTGGATGTAGTATACATGGATTTTAGTAAGGCATTTGATAAGGTTCCCCATGGTAGGCTTATGCAGAAAGTCAGGAGGCATGGGATAGAGGGAAATTTGGCCAATTGGATAGAAAACTGGCTAACTGGTCGAAGTCAGAGAGTGTGGTAGATGGCAAATATTCAGCCTGGAGCCCAGTTACAAGTGGAGTTCCACAGGGATCAGTTCTGGGTCCTCTGCTGTTTGTAATTTTTATTAATGACTTGGATGAGGGATTCGAAGGGTGGATCAGTAAATTTGCAGATGATACGAAGATTGGTGGAGTTGTGGATAGTGAGGAGGGCTGTTGTTGGCTGCAAAGAGACTTAGATATGATGCAGAGCTGGGCTGAGGAGTGGCAGATGGAGTTCAACCCTGCCAAGTGTGAGGTTGTCCATTTTGGAAAGACAAATAAGAATGAGGAATGCAGGGTTAACGGTAGGGCTCTTAGTGAGGTGGAGGAACAGAGGGATCTTGGGATCTATATTCATAGATCTTTGAAAGTTGCCACTCAGGTGGATAGAGCTTGTAAGAAGGCCTATGATGTATTAGCATTCATTAGCAGAGGGATTGAATTCAAGAGTCGTGAAGTGATGTTGCAACTGTACAGGACTTTGGTTAGGCCACATTTGGAGTACAGTGTGCAGTTCTGGTCACCTCACTTTAGGAAAGATGTGGAAGCTTTGGAGAGGGTGCAGAGGAGATTTACCAGGATGTTGCCTGGAATGGAGAATAGGTCGTACGAGGATAGGTTGAGAGTGCTAGGCCTTTTCTCGTTGGAACAGCGAAGGATGAGGGGTGACTTGATAGAGGTTTATAAGATGATCAGCGGAATAGATAGAGTAGACAGTCAGAAACTTTTTCCCCGGGTGCAACAGAGTGTTACAAGGGGACATAAATTTAAGGTGAAGGGTGGAAGGTATAGGGGAGATGTCAGGGGTGGGTTCTTTACCCAGAGAGTTTTGGCGGCATGGAATGGGCTGCATGTGGGAGTGGTAGAGTCAGAATCTTTGGTGACCTTTAAGCGGCAATTGGATAGGTACATGGATAGGTGCTTAAGCTAGAACAAATGTTCTGTGCTGTATGTTCTATGTCCTATGGGTTGATGGTGTCTTGGATGGTTCTGTGAGGTGGATTGAGATTGTGGAATATTTAACCATTTCAGCTGATCTGGCAATGCCGTTAGTTCCCATTCCTGTGATTGGACCATCAGTCTCTCACCCCATTAATGTTACAGAGAGCCCAGGCAGTACATCATGTTGGTGGGGTGGATAGGGGGGAAAGGTGATGGACAGGTCAAGGAATTCCCCGGAACGTTCTGTCACCGACATTCTATAACTGACATTCCCCGTAACGTTCTATCCCTGACATTGTTTGTGAACGTCAGTGAATTGAATAAACTATAAGATCCCGAGGGAAGAGATCCTGTTCCCAGGAGAAGGAGACACTGTTTCGAAAGCCCCTCGGGCAGTTAAAGGGGTGAATACGTTTCCCATGCGTTTACATTTCTTCACGACACAGGATCGACCACAATTTAGACCAAAATACAGAAATTCCCAAACTCCGTTTGTCTTCAGGAAACTGAGAGAGAATTCTTCAGGACAGCAACGTTTTCACCCTTCGTATTAGGAATTGGGAAGGAGTGACCTGTGTCTGCTCTCGAGTGATCGAGTGTGTGGGAATGTTCTAGAAACCATCTGTCCTTATGGATGTGTCTCTCTGTGTTTGGGGAGGGAGGGTTTCTTGTGTTTTTTGTCAAATTTTTGTCAGTAATTCCGACCTTCCCATTTGTTATTCCAGCTCTAATTATTTTAATAAATCCCAGAATACAGGGACACATTTGAAAATCCCACTGGGTCCCCAATCAAATGGGTCCCTTTGCCTCCAGGCTGATGGATAATGGGTTTGTTTTCCTTCCTCACAGTTAACGTCGTGACCATCTACGTCCTGCTTTATAAAGATTGTAGGTTGTCTCCATGTGTCAGACGTTACCTGGGGGCCATGGCAGCGGCGGATCTCCTGGTCATTATCCTCGACCTGATACTGAGACACATTCCCAATGTTTATCGGGAACAGTTTTATTTCCTGGTGTCCGTCCCCGTGTGTAACATCCACGCCGTCCTGCTTTATGCAACCACTGACTGCTCTGTCTGGTTCACCGTCACTTTCACCTTTGATCGGTTTGTGGCCATTTATTGCCAGAAGTTCAAAAGTAAATATTGCAGTGAGAAAACGGCGGCTTGGTTTTGGGAGCAGTGACTGTGCTGAGCTGTTTAAAGAACGTTTCCTGGTATTTTATGTTCACAGCTCGATATTGGCTGGTGAACTGCCCCTGGTTTTGTGATGTAACAGACGCTGTTTTATTCTCCAGTGCCTGGGTCACAATCGAGTTCCTCCACCACATTCTAACCCCGTGTGTCCCATTTCTCCAGATTCTGCTGCTCAATGTTCTCACCATCAGACACATTTTGGTGACCAACAGAGCCCGCAGGAATTCTTCCGCACTCACAACAATGGGGACGCTCAACCTGACACTGAAATGAGAAACCGAAAATATCCATCATTTTACTGTTTGTGATCTTGACCAATTTCATCCTGTTATGGTCAACGTTAATGCTGTATTCTATATGGGCCCGGATGTTGTATATTGGGTATCGGTCTGTGATTCTCCATTGCTTTGTGAGGGAATTGGGTTTCATGCTGCAGCTCCTCAGTTGCTGCACATACACCGCGATTTATGCCGTGACCCAGACTAAGTTCAGGCAGCAGCTGAAGAATGTGCTGAAATATCCCTTCACCCAGATCCATCCACCAATCAAATTCCCTCATTAATCAAGCCGGGATTTTCTCATTTCAGTTCAGTGTTTCAGCGATGGAGCAGCCTATCACTGTGGTAACAGACTGAGGGTAGAGCTGGTTTGTCCATCCTTATCCCACAGGGGGGTTATAGGGAAATATTTCAATGTTTCTCATAACTCAGGGGCCAGTGAGAAAAGGCACCATCCCACTGACTGTGCCCATCACTTCCATTTTTAAACAATAAAAATGTCAATTAAAACATGCCGAGCAGCAGAGTGAACGATGTTTTTGTCTGTCTTTGTGTTGGAGAAGCTGAACTGGAGAGAGACAGACACAGCCCCAAGTCCTGGTCCTCAGGGAAGTGGGGTGCACCGCACCCTGAGCTCAGGAGCTGGGTTTAACTCCCTCTGCCCCCCCACTCCAACCTGGCCTCCCCATTTCCTCTCCCCGACTCTTACTCCACATTTCTCTCCCTCTCTCTCTTCCACCACCCCTCCCTTTCACTCTCCATCATCCCCCTTTCTATCGCGCACACCCCCAACCCCGGTTTATCCACTTACCTCCACTCTTCCCTCTCCCCCTCCCCTCACTCTCTCTCTCTCCTGCCGTCTCTGTCTCCCTCCTGCAATTCCGTCTCTACCCCATTTTCCCCCTTCTCCCACATCTCACCCCAACCCACCCCACCCACGCAAACACACAAGCAGCCTCACCCACAAACCACCCCCAGTCTCTGGGTCAGAGGGAGAGGGAAGGATCAGGGAGACAGAGTGTGTCAGAGTGAGGGAGGGAGGGACAGGAGGGAGACAGATACAGTCAAAGAGAAACGGAAGGAGGTGGAGAAGGAGAGACACAGAGGGAGAGGGATCGAGAGTGAGAGAACGGGGAGAGAGAATGAAGGAGCAGGGAGAAAGAAGGGGCAAGAGAGAGATAGGGAGGGTGAGGGAGAGAGAGAGACGGGAGGAGATAATGAGAGGGGCAAGAGAAAGCGTGAATCAGAGAGGAGCGAGAGAGGTGACGAGAAAGAAAGAGACAGAGAGAGCAGGGAGAGAGACAGCAAGAGCAAGAAAGGGGGCAAGACCTAGAGAGAGAGAGGAGTGAGAAAGGAGGGCAACAGGGAGGAAAGAGGAAGGAGAGAGAGATAGAGAGAGAAAGAGAGAGGGCAAAGAGAGAAATAGAGGCGGGAGAAGAGAGAGGGACGATAGGGATAGGGGGCAAGAGAGAGAGTGAGACAGAGCGAGAGAAGGGACGAGAGACAGGAAGGACAAGAAGGAGAGAAGAGTGTGTGAGAGGGTCGAGAGAGAGGGTAGCGGGAGAGAGAGAGTGAGAGTGTGAGAGCGAGTGTGAGCGCGAGGGGGCAGAAGAGGACAAGACAGAGAAAGAGAGGGAGAGAGACAGAGCAAGAGGAAGCGAGTGAGGGAGAAAAGGCGTGAGAGAGAGGGAGAGCGTGGGCAAGAGAAAGATAGAGGAGAGAGAGAGGGAGGGGAGGGAGAGAGGGGAGGGAGAGAGAAGGAAGGGTGAGTGAGGGAAGGATGAGAGAGGGGAGGACAAAAGAGGGGGTGGGCGAGAGAGGGGAGGGTGAGAGTGGGAAGGGGAGACAGGATGGCAAGAGAGAGAGGGGAAGGTGAGAAATGGGGAGGGTGAGAGAGAGGGGAGGAAGAAAGAGAGGAGGGAGAGAGAAGTGCGGGCGAGAGAGGGAAGGGTGAGAGAGAGGAGAGAGGGGAGGGTGAGAGAGAGGGGAGGAAGAAAGAGAGGAGGGTGAGAGAAGTGCAGGCGAGACAGGGGAGGGAGAGACAGGGGATGGCGAGAGAGACAGGGGAAGGCAAGAGGAGGTGGGCGAGAGAGGGAGGGCGAGAGCGCGGAGGGAGAGAGGGGTGGGCAGGAGCAGGGAGGGTGAGAGAGGAAAGAGCGAGAGATGTGATGGCGAGAGACAGAGGAGGGCGAGAGAGCGGATGGCGAGAGACAGCGGAGGGCGAGAGAGCGGGGAAGGCGAGAGAGCGGGGAAGGCGAGAGAGCGGGGAAGGCGAGAGAGCGGGGAAGGCGAGAGATGGGATGGCGAGAGAGGGGGGGAAGGCGAGAGAGGGAAGGGCGAGAGACAGGGGAGGGCGAGAGAGCGGAGGGAGAGAGATGGTAGGGTGAGAGGTGTGAGGGCGGGAGAGGAATAGGGCAAGAAGAAGGGGAGGGAGAGAGAGAATGGAGGAAGAGAGAGGGGAGGGGAGAGAGGCAGGGGGAGAGGGGAGTGGGCAAGAGAGGGGAGGAAGAGAGAGAGGGGAGGGCAGGAGCGGGGAGGGTGAGAGGGAAGGGCGAGAGAGGGGAGGGAAGAAAGGGGAGGGGAGAGAGGTGTGAGGGCGGGAGAGGGGTAGGGCGAGAGAGCGGCGAGGGAGAGAGAGTGGAGGAAGAGAGAGTGGAGGAAGAGAGAGTGGAGAAAGAGAGAGAGGAGGGTGAGAGAGTGGGCAGGGCAAGAGAGATGGGATGGTGAGTGGGAGGAGGGAGAGAGAGGGGTGGGCAAGAGAGAGGCATGGGCGACAGAAGGGCGAGGGAGAGAGAGGGACGAGCGAAAGAGGGGTGGGCGAGAGAGGGGATGGCAGGAGAGAGGAGGGCGAGAGAGATGGGTGGGCGGGATAGAGGGGAGGGCGGGCGAGAGAGGGGGAGGGCAAGAGAAGGGGATGAAGAGAGAGGAGAAAGGGAGAGAGGGCAGGAGAGGTGTGGGCGAGAGAGTGGAGGGCGAGAGAGAGGGGGAGTGAGAGAGAGGGGGAAGGCGAGAGAGGGCATGGCGAGAGAAAGAGGGGAGGGTGAGAAAGGGGAGTGCGGGAGAGGGGAGGGCGAGAGATGAGAAGGTGAGAGAGGGGAGTGAGAGAGAGGGGAGTGAGAGAGAGGGGAGTGAGAGAGAGGGGAGTGAGAGAGGGGGGAGGGCGAGAGGGGGGAGGGCGAGAGGGGGGAGGGCGAGAGGGGGGAGGGCGAGAGATGAGAAGGTGAGAGAGGGGAGAGGGAAGGAGCGGGGAGGGTGAGAGAGGAGGGAGAGAGAGGAGGGCGAGAGAGGGGAGGGCGAGAGTGGGGGTACGGCGAGAGAGGGGCGGGCGAGAGAGGGGAGGGCGAGAGAGTGGGAGGGTGGGAGAGGGGAGAGCGAGAGACGGGAGGGCGAGAGAGAGGTGTGGGATAGAGAGACGTGAGGGTGAGAGAGTGTTGGGCGAGAGAGGTGAGGACGTGAAAGGGGAGGGCGAGAGAGGGGAGGGCGAGAGTGAGGGGATGGATAGAGAGCGTGGAGGGCAAGAAAGAGCGGAGGGCAAGAGAGGGGAGGGTGAGAGATGGGTGGGCGAGGGAGGGGAGGGCGAGAGAATGGAGGGCAAGAGATGGAGAGTGAGAGAGGAGGAGGGCGAGAGAGGGGAGAGTGGGAGAGGGAAGGGCGAGTGAAAGGGGTGGGGAGAGTGGCGGAGGGAGAGAGAGGGTAGGGAGAGAGAGCGGGAGGACGAGATAGGGGATGGAGAGAGGGGAGGGCGAGAGAGAGGAGGGGGTAAGAGAGAGAGAAGGGGAGAGAGGGGTGGGCAGAGTGGAGGGGCAGGGTGAGAAAGTGGAGGAAGAGAGGGGCGAGAGAGAGGCGGGCGAGATGTGGGAGGGCGAGAGAGAGGTAAGGGCAAGAGAGGGGAGGACAAGAGGGGGAGGGCAAGATAGGGGAGAATGATAGAGGGTAGGGAGAGAGAGGGGAGGGCTTGTGACGGAAGGGTGAGATTGAGGGTAAGGCGAGAAAGGGGAGGGCGAGAGAGGGGAGGGCGAGAGTGAGGGGAAAGCGAGAGAGGGGATGGTGATACGAGGGAGGAGGAGAGAGGGGTGGCAACGAGAGGGGAGGAAAGAGGGTGGGTTAGAGAGGGGAGGGTGAGATGTGGGAGGGCGAGAGAGAGGTAAGGGCAAGAGAGGGGAGGACAAGAGGGGGAGGGCAAGATAGGGGAGAATGATAGAGTGTAGGGAGAGAGAGGGGAGGGCTTGTGACGGAAGGGTGAGATTGAGGGTAAGGCGAGAAAGGGGAGGGTGAGAGAGGGGAGGGCGAGAGTGAGGGGAAAGCGAGAGAGGGGACGGTGATACGAGGGAGGAGGAGAGAGGGGTGGCAACGAGAGGGGAGGAAAGAGGGTGGGTTAGAGAGGGGAGGGTGAGATGTGGGAGGGCGAGAGAGGGGTAAGGGCAAGAGAGGGGAGGGAGGGAGGGAGGGGAGTGGGAGAAAGAGGGGAGGGGGAGAGAGATGGGCGAGGGAGGGGAGGGCGAGAGAATGGAGGGCAAGAGATGGAGAGTGAGAGAGGAGGAGGGCGAGAGAGGGGAGAGTGGGAGAGGGAAGGGCGAGTGAAAGGGGTGGGGAGAGTGGCGGAGGGAGAGAGAGGGTAGGGGAGGGAGAGAGAGCGGGAGGACGAGAGAGAGGAGGGGGTAAGAGAGAGAGAAGGGGAGAGAGGGGTGGGCAGAGTGGAGGGGCAGGGTGAGAAAGTGGAGGAAGAGAGGGGCGAGAGAGAGGCGGGCGAGAGAGGGGAGGGCGAGATGTGGGAGGGCGAGAGAGAGGTAAGGGCAAGAGAGGGGAGGACAAGAGGGGGAGGGCAAGATAGGGGAGAATGATAGAGGGTAGGGAGAGAGAGGGGAGGGCTTGTGACGGAAGGGTGAGATTGAGGGTAAGGCGAGAAAGGGGAGGGCGAGAGAGGGGAGGGCGAGAGTGAGGGGAAAGCGAGAGAGGGGACGGTGATACGAGAGAGGAGGAGAGAGGGGAGGAAAGAGGGTGGGTTAGAGAGGGGAGGGTGAGAGAGGTGAGGGTGAGAGAGGGGAGAGCGAGAGAGGGGAGGGAGGGAGGGGAGTGGGAGAAAGAGGGGAGGGGGAGAGAGATGGGCATGGGAGGGAGGTGAGGTATAGAGGGGAGGGTGAGAGAGAAGGCAGGGGGAGAGACGGGAGGGGGAGAGAGGGGTGGGTTAGAGAGGGGAGGGCGAGAGAGGGAAGATCGAGAGAGGGGAGTGGGATTGATGGGAGGGTGGGAGAGTGAAGGTCGAGAGAGGAGGGAGCGAGAGATGAGGGCGAGAGAGGGGAGAGATAGAGATGGGAGGGATAGAGAGTGGAGGGAGATAGACAGGGAGGGCGAGACAGAGGGGTGGGAGAGAGAGAGAGAGGAGAGAGAGAGAGAAGTGAGAGACATGACAGGGCGAGCAAGTCAATGCCATGTGAGGAGCGGGCAGGAGATGGGAGGCCAGAGTGAGGGAAGGGCAAGATAGGGGTGGGCTGGAGAGGTGAGGGCGAGAGAGGGGAGAGAGAGAGAGAGGGGAGGGTGAGAAAGGTGGAGGGCGAGAGAGGGGGAAGGGCAGGGCGAGAGGGAGTTGTGGGGAGAGGGGAGGGAAAGAAAGGGTACAGGGGAGAGGGGAGGGAGAGAGAGGGGTGGGCAAGAGCGGGGAGTGCGAGAAAGAGGCAGAGCGAGAGAGGGGGAGAGAGGAGAGGGCGGGAGAGGGAAAGGTGAGAGTGCGGGGTGGGGAGAATGGGGAGGGAGAGAAAGGGTAAAGGAGAGAGGGGAGGGAGAGAGAGGGGTGGGCAAGATAGGGTAGGGCGAGAGACGGGAGGACTAGAGACGAGAGGGCGAGAGAGAGTAGAGAGTGCGAGGAGGGATAGAGAGGGTAGGGCGAGAGAAGCGAGGGGCAGAGATGTTTGGGTGAGAGAGGGGAGGGCGAGAGAGGGGAGGGCGAGAGAGAGGGGCAGGCGAGAGAGAGGGGAGGGCGAGAGAGAGGGGAGTGCGAGAGACGGAAAGGGGAGAGAGAGGAGGGAATGAGTGGGGAGGGGAGAGATGGGAGGTGGAGACGGGGAGGGCGAGAGGGGGAGGGAGAGAGGGGATGGCAAGAGAGGGGAGGGAGAGAGGGGAGTTGGAGAGAGTGGTGAGGGGGAGAGAGATGGGCGTGGATAGGGTGGTGAGGGATAGAAGGGAGGTGAGAGAGAGGTGGGGGGAGAGCCGGAAGGGGGAGAGAGGGGCGGGCGAGAGAGGGGAGGGTGAGAGAGGGGAGGGTGGGGGGAGGGAAGGGAGGGAGAGAGGGGAGGGAGAGAGGGGAGTGCAGACAGGGGAGGGAGAGAGGGGAGTGGAGACAGGGGAGGGAGAGAGGGGAGTGGAGACAGGAGGGGAGTGGAGACAGGAGGGGAGAGAGGGGGAGGGAGAGAGGGGAGTGGAGACAGGAGGGGAGAGAGGGGAGTGGAGACAGGAGGGGAGAGAGGGGAGTGGAGACAGGAGGGGAGAGAGGGGAGTGGAGACAGGAGGGGAGAGAGGGGAGTGGAGACAGGAGGGGAGAGAGGGGAGTGGAGACAGGAGGGGAGAGAGGGGAGTGGAGACAGGAGGGGAGAGAGGGGAGTGGAGACAGGAGGGGAGAGAGGGGAGTGGAGACAGGAGGGGAGAGAGGGGAGTGGAGACAGGAGGGGAGAGAGGGGAGTGGAGACAGGAGGGGAGAGAGGGGAGTGGAGACAGGAGGGGAGAGAGGGGAGTGGAGACAGGGGGGGAGAGAGGGGAGTGGAGACAGGGGGGGAGAGAGGGGAGTGGAGACAGGGGGGGAGAGAGGGGAGTGGAGACAGGGGGGGAGAGAGGGGAGTGGAGACAGGGGGGGAGAGAGGGGAGTGGAGACAGGGGGGGAGAGAGGGGAGTGGAGACAGGGGGGGAGAGAGGGGAGTGGAGACAGGGGGGGAGAGAGGGGAGTGGAGACAGGGGGGGAGAGAGGGGAGTGGAGACAGGGGGGGAGAGAGGGGAGTGGAGACAGGGGGGGAGAGAGGGGAGTGGAGACAGGGGGGTGGAGACAGGAGGGGAGTGGAGACAGGGGAGTGGAGACAGGAGGGGAGTGGAGACAGGGGAGTGGAGACAGGAGGGGAGTGGAGACAGGGGAGTGGAGACAGGAGGGGAGAGGGGGGAGGGAGAGAGGGGAGTGGAGACAGGAGGGGAGGGGGGGAGGGAGAGAGGGGAGTGGAGACAGGGAGGGGAGGGAGGGTGAGAGAGAGAGGGGAGTGGAGACAGGGAGGGGAGGGAGGGTGAGAGAGAGAGGGGAGTGGAGACAGGAGGGGAGAGAGGGGGAGGGAGAGAGGGGAGTGGAGACAGGAGGGGAGGGAGAGAGGGGAGTGGAGACGGGAGGGGAGAGAGGGGGAGGGAGAGAGGGGAGTGGAGACGGGAGGGGAGAGAGGGGGAGGGAGAGAGGGGAGTGGAGACGGGAGGGGAGAGAGGGGGAGGGAGAGAGGGGAGTGGAGACGGGAGGGGAGAGAGGGGGAGGGAGAGAGGGGAGTGGAGACGGGAGGGGAGAGAGGGGGAGGGAGAGAGGGGAGTGGAGACGGGAGGGGAGAGAGGGGGAGGGAGAGAGGGGAGTGGAGACGGGAGGGGAGAGAGGGGGAGGGAGAGAGGGGAGTGGAGACGGGAGGGGAGAGAGGGGGAGGGAGAGAGGGGAGTGGAGACGGGAGGGGAGAGAGGGGGAGGGAGAGAGGGGAGTGGAGACGGGAGGGGAGAGAGGGGGAGGGAGAGAGGGGAGTGGAGACGGGAGGGGAGAGAGGGGGAGGGAGAGAGGGGAGTGGAGACGGGAGGGGAGAGAGGGGGAGGGAGAGAGGGGAGTGGAGACGGGAGGGGAGAGAGGGGGAGGGAGAGAGGGGAGTGGAGACGGGAGGGGAGAGAGGGGGAGGGAGAGAGGGGAGTGGAGACGGGAGGGGAGAGAGGGGGAGGGAGAGAGGGGAGTGGAGACGGGAGGGGAGAGAGGGGGAGGGAGAGAGGGGAGTGGAGACGGGAGGGGAGGGAGAGAGGGGAGTGGAGACAGGAGGGGAGGGAGAGAGGGGAGTGGAGACAGGAGGGGAGAGAGGGGGTGAGAGAGAGAGGGGAGTGGAGACAGGAGGGGAGAGAGGGGGTGAGAGAGAGAGGGGAGTGGAGACAGGAGGGGAGAGAGGGGGAGGGAGAGAGGGGAGTGGAGACAGGGGGTGAGGGAGAGAGGGGAGTGGAGACAGGGGGTGAGGGAGAGAGGGGAGTGGAGACAGGAGGGGAGAGAGAGAGGGGAGTGGAGACAGGAGGGGAGAGAGGGGGAGTGGAGACAGGAGGGGAGAGAGGGGGAGGGAGAGAGGGGAGTGGAGACAGGAGGGGAGGGAGAGAGGGGAGTGGAGACGGGAGGGGAGAGATGGGGAGAGAGGGGAGTGGACACAGGAGGGGAGAGGGGGGAGGGAGGGGAGTGGACACAGGAGGGGAGAGGGGGGAGGGAGGGGAGGGCGAGAGGGGAGGGCGAGAGAGGAGGGAGAGAGGGGAGGGCGAGAGAGAGGAGGGAGAGAGAGGGGGAGGGTGAGAGAGGGGAAGAGTGGAGAGGGCGAAAGAGAGGGGAAGGGGAGAGAGGGGTGGGCGAGAAAGGGTTGTGGAGAGAGGGGAGGGAAAGAGAGGTGGGAGGGTGAGAGAGAGTGGAGGGCGAGAGAGGGGAGAGCAAGAGAGGGGAAGGCAAGAAAGAGGAAGGAATGAGAGGGGAAGGGAGAGAGGGGAGGAGGAGACGGGGAGGGCGAGAGAGGGGAGGGAGAGAGAGGAGAGGGCAAGATAAGGTAGGGCGAGAGACGGGAGGGCTAGAGAGAAGAGGGCGAGAGAGTGGGGCGAGAGAGAGGAGGGATAGAGAGGGGAGGGATAGAGAGGGGAGGGATATAGAGGGGAGGGCATGAGAGGGGAGGGATATAGAGGGGAGGGCATGAGAGAGGAGTGGAGGGCGAGAGAGAGGGGAGAGCGAGAGGAGGGATAGAGAGAGGGGAGGGCAAGAGAGGTGAGGGCGAGAGAGGGGATCTTGAGACTGCGGAGGGTGAGAGAGAGGGTAGGGCGAGAGAAGGGAGGGCAGAGATAGGGGAGGGCGAGGGAAGGGAGAGCGAGAGTAGGGAGTGTGAGGGAGAGGGAAGGCGAGAGAGGGGAGGCCGGGATAGTGGGGAGGTGAGAGAGGGAAGGGTGTGAAAGGGAGGGCATGAGGGGGGTGCAAGAGAGGTGAGGGCGAAAGAGGGGAGGGCGAGAGAGATGGGAGGGCGATAGAGGGGAATGATAGAGAGAGAGAGGGCGAGAGCTACAGGAGCGCAAGAGTGGGGAGGGAGAGAGGGGATGGCGAGAGAGGTGAGGAGAGAGGTGAGGGCGAGAGAGAGAGGGAGGGATAGAGAGGGGAGGAAGAGAGAGGGGTGGGTGAGAGAAAGTGGAGGGTGAGAGTGGGAGGGTGAGACAGAGGAGAGGTCAAGAAAGGGAGTGGGAGAGAGAGGGGAGGGCGAGAGAGAGGGGGAGGGCGAGAGAGGAGGGATAGAGAGAGCGAAGGGCAAGAGAGGAGAGGACGAGAGAGAGGGGGGGGCTAGAGAGTGGAGGAAAAGAGAGGGGAAGGCAAGAAAGAGGAAGGAGAGAGAGGGGAGGAGGGCGAGAGAGGGTAGGGAGAGAGGGGAGGGCAAGAGAGGGGAGGGAGAGAGAGGAGTGGGCAAGATAAGGTAGGGCGAGAGACGGGAGGGTTAGAGAAGAGGGCGAGAGAGAGAGGAGGGATAGAGAGGGGAGGGATATAGAGGGGAGGGCATGAGAGAGGAGTGGAGAGCGAGAAAGGGGCGAGCGAGAGAGAGGGGAGGGCAAGAGAGGTGAGGGCGAGAGAGGGGATCTTGAGACTGCGGAGGGTGAGAGAGAGGGTGAGAGGAGGGAGAGAGTGGGGATGGCGAGAGAGGTCAGTGTGAGAGAGAGGGGAGGGATAGAGGGGGTGGGCAAGGGGAGGGAAAGAGTGAGAGTGTGAGCAGGGCGAGAGAGGGGAGAGCGAGCGAGGGGAGGGCAAGAGAGGGGAAAGCGAGAGAGGGGAGGGCAAGAGAGGTGTGGGCGAGAGAGGGGAGGGTGAGAGTGCGGAGGATGAGAGAGAGGGAGGTCGAGAGTGGGGAGGGTGAGAGAGAGGGAAGGCGAGGGGGGGAGCAAGAGAGTGAGGAGGGTGAGAGAGGGGAGGGCAAGAAAGTAGAGGGAGAGATGGGAGGGAGAGAGAGAGGGGAGGGATAGAAGGGGTGGGCGAGAGAAAGGGGAGGGAAAAAGTGGGCGGGTGAGAGAGTGGGGAGGGCGAGAGAGGACTGTGCGAGAGAGGGGAGGGCAACAGAGAGGAGTGCGACAGAGAGAGGATAGTGAGGGGGTGAGATAGGGGAGGGAGAGAGAGGGGAGTTTGAGAGAGGGGAGGGAGAGAGAGGGGAGTTTGAGAGAGGGGAGGGAGAGAGAGGTGAGGGCGAGAGATGGGACAGTGAGAGTGCGGAGAGCGAGAGAGAGGGAGGGCGAGAGTGGGGAGGGCAGAGACCGGGGAAAGCGTTACAAGAGAGGGTGATAATGGGGAGCGCGCGAGAGAGGGAAGGCGAGAGAGTGGGGATGGTGAGAGAGGGGAGGGCGAGAGAGAGGGGAGGGCAAGAAAGTAGAGGGAGAGATGGGAGGGAGAGAGAGGGGAGGGCGGGAGAGAGGGAAGCGCGAGAGAGAGGGAAGCGCGAGAGAGAGGAGGCAGAGAGGGGATGGCAAGAGAGGTCAGTGTGAGAGAGAGGGAAGGATAGAGGGGGTGGGCGAGAGTAAGGGGAGGGAAAGAGTGGGAGGGTGAGAGTGTGAGCAGGGCGAGAGAGGGGAGAGCGAGAGAGGGGAGGGCAAGAGAGGTGTGGGCGAGAGAGGGGAGGGTGAGAGTGCGGAGGATGAGAGAGAGGGAGGGCGAGAGTGGGGAGGGTGGGAGAGAGGGAACGGTGAGAGAGGGGAGGGCAGAGAAAGGGGAGGGTGAGAGAGTGTAGGGCGAGAGTGGGGAGCGTGAGAGAGGGAAGGCGAGAGAGGAGGGCGGGAGTGGTGAGAGCGAGAGAGAGGAGGGAGAGAGAGGGGTGCGAGAGAGAGGGGAGGGATAGAGGGAGGTGGGCGAGTGAAAGGGGAGGGAAAGAGTGGGAAGGTGAGCGAGAGAGGGGAGAGCGAGAGAGGGGTGGGCAAGAGAGGGGAGGGATAGAGAGGAGAGGGCAAGAGAGGTGAGGGCGAGTGAGGGGATGGGGAGAGAGGGGTGGGACGGAGTGCAGAGGGCGAGAGAGGTCACGGTGAGGGGGCAAGATAGGGGAGCGAGAGAGGTGATGGCAAGATAGGGGAGGGCAATAGAGGGAAGGGCAATAGAGGGGAGGGCGAGAGTGAGAGGGAGGCGAGAGAGGGGAGGGCAAGAGAGGGGGAGAAAGAGAGGGGAGGCGGGGGGGAGGGGGAGGGGTGTAGGGAGGAGGTGAGAGGGATGGGCGTGAGAGGGGAGGGCGAGAGATGGGAGGGTGGGGGCGGCAAGGGCGAGAGAGGGGAGAGCGAGGGAGAGTGGAGGATGAAAGAGCAGAAGGCGAGAGAGGGGAGGGTGAGAGAGAGGGGAGGGTGAGAGAGAGGGGAGGGATACACACAGCGGAGGGCGAGAGAGTGGGGAGGGTGAGAGAGGGGAGGGCGAGAGAGGGGAGGTCGAGAGAGTGGGGAGGGTGAGAGAGGGGAGGGCGAGAGAGAGAGAAAGAGTGGTGAGAGTGGGGAGTGCGAGAGAGGAGTGGGCGAGGCAGCGGGAAGGAGAGAGGGGGGAGAGGAAAGGGTGTAAAGAGGGTGAGGGCGAGAGAGAGGAGGATGTGAGAATGGAGGGCGAGAGAGGTAAGAGAAAGAGAGGAGTGCACAAAAGATGGGGAGGGCGAAAGAGGGGAGGGATAGAGAGTGGAGGGCGTGAGAGGGGAGAGTGAGAGTGGGGAGGGCGTGAGAGGGGAGCGCAAGTGAGGGGAGGGCAAGAGAGAGGGGATGGAGCGAGAGGGGTGGGTGAGAGAGGTGAGGGATAGAGAAGGGAGGGCGTGTGCAGGGCAGGGTGAGAGAGGGGAGGGTGAGAGGGGGAGGGCGAATGAGGGGAGGGCGAGAGAGGGGAGGGCAAGAGAGTGTAGAGCAGAGAGGGGCGATGGTGAGAAGGGGAGTGGAGAGGGGAAGGGCGAGAGAGAGGAGAGAGTGGAGGAAGACGAGAGAGGGGAGGGGAGAGAGTGGAGGGCGAGAGAGGGGAGTGCGAGAGAAAGGAGGGCAAGAGAGGAAGGGGCGAGAGAGGAAGGGGCGAGAGAGGAGGGGTCTAGAGAGAGGGGAGGGGGAGAGAGGGGAGTGCGAGAGAGGGGGGAGAGATTGTGGAGAGCAGAGATGGGATGGGAGTGGGGCCTGCGAGAGAGGGGAGGGCAAGAGTGGAGGGGGCTAGAGAGAGGGCAGTGAGGGGATGAGATAGGGGTGAGAGAGAGAGGGGAGGGATAGAGAGGGGTGGGCGAGAGAGGGGAGGGGGAGAGATGCGAGTGAGAGACAGGGCAGGGTGAGAGAGGGGCGGGCTTGAGAGGGGAGGGCGAGAAAGGGGGAGGGCGAGAGAGGAGAGGGCGGGAGAGGAAAGGGCTAGAGTGAGGGTGGGGAGAGTGGGGGAGGGAGAGAAAGGTTAGGGGAGGGATAGAGAGGGGTGGGCAAGATAGGGTAGGGCGAGAGACGGGAGGGCTAGAGAGAAGAGAGCGTGAGAGCGGACAGAGAGAGAGAAGGGATAGGATAGGGTGAGAGAAGGGAGGGGGAGAGATGGGTTGTCGACAGACGGGAGAGCAAGAGAAGGGAGGACGCGAGAGGGGAGGGCAAGAGAGGGGAGGGTGAGAGAGGGGAGGGAGAGAGTGTGGACGGCAAGAGTGGTGAGGGCAAGAGAGGGGAGGTCGAGAGTGGCGAGGGTGAGAGAGGGGAGGGAGAGAGAGGGGTGGGCAAGATAGGGTAGGGCGAGAGATGGGAGGGCTAGAGAGAAGAGGGCGTGAGAGCGGACAGAGAGAGAAGGGATAGAGAGGGTAGAGCGAGAGAAGGGAGGGGGAATGGGTGGGTGAGACAGGGGATGGCGAAAGACTGGGGAGGGCGAGAGAGGGGAGGGCGAGAGAGGGGAGGGTGAGAGAGAGAGAGGGCGACAGTGGGGAGGGTGAGAGAGTGGGGAGGGCGAGAGAGGGGAGGGCAAGAGAGCGGAGGAATAGAGAGGGGTGGGTGGAAGATAGGAGAGTGAGAGAGGGAGGGCGAGAGAGAAGGGAGGGTGAGAGAAGGGAGGGTGAGAGAAGGGAGGGCTACAGAGGGGAGGGCGAGACAGTGGAGGACGATAGAGTGGAGGTGGAGAGATGGGTTGGCGACAGAGGGGAGTGACAGAGAGGGAAGGGAGTGCGAGAGATGGGAGGGATAGAGATGAGAGTGTGAGGGGGAGGGCGAGAGAGGAGGGGGCGAGGCAGGGGGAGGGAGAGAGGGGGGAGAGGAAAGGGTGTAAAGAGGGTGAGGGCGAGAGAGAGGAGGACGTGAGAATGGAGGGCGAGAGAGGTAAGAGCAAGAGAGGAGTGCACAAAAGATGGGGAGGGCGAAAGAGGGGAGGGATTGAGAGTGGAGGGCGTGAGAGTGGGGAGTGCGTGAGAGGGGAGCGCAAGAGAGGGGAGGGCAAGAGAGAGGGGATGGAGCGAGAGGGGTGGGTGAGAGAGGTGAGGGATAGAGAAGGGAGGGCGTGTGCAGGGCAGGGTGAGAGAGGGGAGGGTGAGAGAGGGGAGGGCGAGGGAGAAGGGCGGGCGAGAGAGGGGAGGGCGAGATAAGTGAGTAATTGTGAAAGTGGAGGACGAGAGAGGGGAGGGCGAGAGAGGGAAGTGCGAGAGACAGGGGAGGGCGAGAGAGGGGAGGGATAGAGAGAGGGGAGGGCGAGAGTGTGGGGAGGGTGAGAGAGGGGAGGGCGAGAATGGGAGGGCGTGACAGGGGAGGATGAGAGAGAGGGGAGGGCGAGAGAGGGGAGGGAGAGAGGGGAGGGAGAGAGAGGGGAGGGCGAGAGAGGTTAGGCCAAGAGAGAGAGAAGGGAAAGACAAGGGTGGGTGAAAGAAAGGGGAGGGCGAGAGTGAGGAGAGCGAGGGAGAGAGGGAGCTAGAGTGTGGGGAGGGAGAGAGCTGAGGGCAAGAGAGGGGAGGGTGAGAGAGAGCAGATAGGGGGAGGGCGAGAGAGGGGAGGGCGAGAGAGGGAGGGATAGAGAGGGGTGGGTGGAAAATAGGAGAGTGAGAAAGGGGAGGGCGAGATATTGTAGGGTGAGAGAGTGGGGAGAGAAGGGAGGAAAAGAGAGGGGTGGATGGAAAATAGGAGAGTGAGAAAGGGGAGGGCGAGAGAAGGGAGGGCGAGAGAGGGCAGGGATAGAGAGGGGAGGGAGTGAGAAGGGAGGGCGAGAGTGGAGGGTGAGAGAAAGGAGGGAGAGATGGGTTGTCGACAGATGGGAGGGAAAGAGAGGGGAGGACGAGAGAGGGGAGGGGTAGAGAGGGGAGGGCGTGAGAGGAGAGTGCGAGAGATGGGAGGGATAGAGATAGGAGTGTGAGAGAGGGGAGGAGTGGGCGAGAGAGGGGTGGGCGAGAGAGGGGACGCTTAGGGGGCAAGATGGGGAGGGAGAGAGAGGGGAGGGATAGAGAGGGGCAGTTGAGTGAGGGAAGAGAGTGAGGGGAGGGGGAGAGATGGGAGGGCGGGAGAGTGTAGGGCGAGAGAAGAGGGAGAGAGAGAGGGATGGTGAGAGAGGAGGGAGTGAGAGAGAGGAGTGCGAGACAGGGAGGGCAATAAAGGGGAAGCGAGAAAGGGAGAGGGCGAGAGGGGGAGAGCGAGAGAAAGGAGGGAGATAGAGGGGAGAACTTGAAAGGGAAAGGTGGAAGAGTGGGGCGAGAGAGAGGAGGGAGAGAGTGAGGGGAAGGCGAGAGAGGGGAGGGCGAGAGAGGGGGAAGGAGAGAGAGAGGGGAGGGGTTGGGGTGTAGGGTGAGTGAGGATGAGAGTGGAGAGGGTGAAATAATTGAGGGCGAAAGAGGAAAGAGCAAGAGAGGGGTGGGCGAGAGATGGGAGGGTGGCACCGGGAAGGGTGAGAGATGTGGGGGATCGATAGGGAAGGGTGAGACAGGGGAGGGTGCGAGATGGGAATGAAGGAGAGGGAAGGGTGATGGAGGAGGGTGCAAGAGAGGAGATAGTGAGAGAGGGGAGGGATAGAGAGGGGTGGGCATGAGTGAGGAGACGGTGAGAGGGGGATGGCATGAGAGGGGAGGGCATGAGAGGGGATGGCGAGAGAAGGGAGGGCGAGAGAGAGGGGAGGACAAGAGAGGGGATGGAAAGACAGAGGGGAGAATGAGAGAGTGGAGGGATAGAGAGAGGGGAGGGCGAGAGAGTGGTGGGAGAGAGAGGTGAGGGTGTTAGCAGAGTGGGCAAGAGAGGGGAGGGCGAGAGAGGGGAGGGCGAGAGAGGCGAGGGGAGACAGGGGAGTGGGAGAGAGGGGGGAGAGAGAGGAGGAAGAGAGGGGCGGGCGAGAGAGACGTGTGTTGGAGAGAGGGGAGGGGGCAAGAGGGATGAGCGAGAGAGAGGGACGGCGAGAGAGAAGGGAGGACGAGAGTGGGGTGGGCGACAGTGGGGTGGGCGAGAGAGGGAGGGCGAGAGAGGGGAGGGCAAGAGAGGAGAGGGCGACAGAGAGGAGGGCGACAGATGGGGCGGCGAGATTGAGGATAGCGAGGTGAGGGCGAGAGAGGGGACGGTGAGATTGAGGATAGCGAGGTGAGGGCGAGAGAGGGGACGGTGAGATTGCGGAGGGTGAGAGAGAGGGAGGGCGAGAGTGGGGAGGGTGAGAGAGAGGGTAGGGCGAGAGAAGGGAGGGCAGAGACAGGGGAGGGCGATGGAAGGGAGAGCGAGAGTAGGGAGTGTGAGAGAGAGGGAAGGCGAGAGAGGGGAGGGCGGGATAGTAGGGAGGGTGAGAGAGGGGAGGGCGTGAAGGGGAGGGCATGGGGGGAGCGAGAGAGGGGAGGGCGAGAGAGGGGAGCACAAGAGAGGGGTGGGTGAGAGAAAGTGGAGGGTGAGAGTGGGAGAGTGAGAGATAGGGGAGGACAAGAGAAGGGAGTGGGAGAGAGCGAGGGGGAGAGAGAGGAGCGGGCGAGAGAGAGGGGAGGTGGAGAGAGACGGGAGCGCAAGAGAGGTGAAGGAGAGAGAGGGGAAGGAGAGAGAGGGGATGGCGAGAGAGGTGAGGGCGAGAGAGAGAGGGAGGGATAGAGAGGGGTGGGGGAGAGAAAGGGGAGGGCGGGAATGGGGAGAGCGAGAGAGGGCGGCGAGAGAGTGGGGAGGGCAAGAGAGGAGAGGGCGAGAGAGGGGAGAGTGAGAAAGGGGAGGGAGAGAGAGGGGGCGAGAGACTGTGGAGGGGGAGAGAGAGGGAAGGGCGAGAGTGGGGAGGGGTAGAGAGTGGTGGGTGGGAGAGGGAGGACAGCGAGAAAAGGGAGGGCGAGAGAGGGGAGGGCAAGAGAGGAGAGGGTGAGATAGAGGGGAGGTCGAGAGAGGGGAGGGATAGAGAGAAGGGAGGGCGAGCGACAGTAGGGAGAGGGGAGGGCATGAGTGCGGAGGGCGAGAGACGGGAGGACGAGAGACAGGAGGGCGAGAGAGGGGAGGGATAGAGAGGGGAGGGCATGAGACAGAAGAGGAGAGCGAGAGAGAAGGGAGGGCGATAGAGGGGAATGATAGAGAGAGGGGAGGGCGAGAGTGGGGAGGGCGATAGAGGGGAGGGCGAGAGAGGGAGAGGGGATGGTGAGAGAGGTGAGGGCGAGAGAGAGAGGGAGGGATAGAGAGGGGTGGGGGAGAGAAAGGGGAGGGCAGGAATGGGGAGAGCGAGAGAGGGTCGAGAGAGAGGGAGGCGAGAGAGTGGGGAAGGAGAGAGGGGAGGGCAAGAGAGGAGAGGGCGAGAGAGGGGACAGTGAGAGAGGGAAGGAAGAGAGGGGGGCGAGAGAGGGGGGGGATAGAGAGGGGTGGGTGTGAGAGGGAGGAGAGCAAGAAAGGAGAGGGCGAGATAGAGGGGAGGGCGAGAGAGGGGAGGGATAGAGAGAATGGAGGGCGAGCGAGGGGAGGGATAGGCAGAGGGGAGGGCGTGAGTGCGAAGGGCAAGAGAGGGGAGGGCATGAGAGAAGAGAGGAGAGCGAGAGGGGGTAAGCGAGAGAGACGGGAGGACGAGAGGGGGGAGGGCGAGAGAGAAGGGAGGGTGAGAGAGGGGAGGGATAGAGAGAGGGGAGGCCGAGAGAGGGGTGGCCGAGAGGTGGAGGGCGAGAGAGAGGGGAGGGTGAGAGAGGGGAGGGATAGAGAGAGGGGAGGGTGAGAGATGGGAGGGATAGAGAGAGGGGTGGGCAAGAGAGTGGTGGGTGAGAGAGGGGAGGGCGTGAACAGGAAGGGCGAGAGACGGGAGGGCAAGAGAATGGAGGGCAAGAGTGGATGTGCAAGAGAGGGGAGGGCGTGAGAGTGGAGGGTGAGAGAGGGTGGGATGAGAGAGGGAAGAGTGAGGAAGGAGGGTGCGAGAGAGGGGAGGGCGACAGAGAGGAGGGCGACAGAGAGCTGATAGTGAGGGGGTGAGATAGGGGAGGGAGAGAGATGGGAGGGAGAGAGAGAGGGAGGTTGAGAGAGGGGAGGGCAAGAGAGGTGAGGGCGAGAGATGGGACAGTGAGAGAGGGAGGGCGAGAGTGGGGAAGGTGAGAGAGAGGTGAGGGCGAGAGGGCAGAGACAGGGGAGAGCGTTAGAAGAGATGGCGAGAGTGGAGTGCGTGAGAGAGGGGAGGGCGAGGGAGTCGGGAGGGTGAGAGAGGGGAGGGCACATAGGGGGTGGGCGTGAGAGTGGAGCGCGAGAGAGGGGAGGGCGAGAGAGAGTGGAGGGCAAGAGAGTGGAGGGAGAGAAGGGAGAGAGAGAGAGGGGGGAGGTCGAGAGAGAGGCGAGCGCGAGAGTGAGGAGGGAGAGAAGGGGGATGGCGAGAGAGGTCAGTGTGAGAGAGAGGGAAGGGATAGAGGGGCATGGGTGAGAGAAAGGGGGGGGAAAGAGTGGGAGGGTGTGAGAGAGTGGAGGGCGAGAGAGGGGAGAGCGAGAGAGGGGAGGGCAAGAGAGGTGAGGGCGAGAGTGGGGAGGGTTGGACAGAGGGAACGGTGAGAGGGGAAATGCAGAGAAAGGGGAGGGCGAGAGAGTGGGGAGGGCGAGAGAGTGGGGAGGGCGAGAGAGTGGGGAGGGCGAGAGAGTGGGGAGGGCGAGAGAGTGGGGAGGGCGAGAGAGTGGGAGGGCAGAGTGGAGGGGCGAGGGGGGCAGGGTGAGAGAGGGGAGGGTGAGAGAGACATGGGAGAGAGGGGAGGGAGAGAGAGGCGCGGAGAGTGTGAGGGCAGTGGGAGAGAGTGTGGAGGGAGGAGGGGAGGGCGAGAGAGGGGAGGGCGAGAAAGGGTGAGGGCGAGAGAGGCAGATGGCGAGAGATGGGAGGGAGAAAGAGAAGGGAGGTCTTGAGAGGGAAGTGCAGGAGAGGAGGGGGCGAGAGAGGGGAGGGGGAGATTGCGGGGAAGGCGAGAGAGGGGAGGGCGACTGGGGGGAGGGAGAGAGAGGGGAGGGGTTGGGGTGTAGGGAGGGTGAGAGAGGGGAGGGTGTGAGAATGGATGGCGAGAGAGGGAAGAGCAAGAGAGGGGTGGACGAGAGATGGGTCTGTGGGAGCGGGATGGTCAAGAGAGGTGGGCGCGCGAGAGGGAATGGCAATAGAGGGGAGGGCGTGAGATGGGAGGGTTGGAGAGGGAAGGGCGATAGAGGAGAGAGTGAGAAAGGGGAGGGATAGAGGGGGTGGGCATGAGAGAGGAGAGAAAGAGAGGGATGGACAAGAGAGAGGGGAGCGCAAGAGAGTGGAGGGCGGGAGAGGTGGGAGCACAAGAGAGGGGAGGGAGAGAGGGGATGGCAAGAGAGTTGAGGGCGAGAGAGGGAGGGAGGGATAGAGAGGGGTGGGGGAGAGAAAAGGGAGGGAAGGAATGGGGAGAGCGAGAAAAGGGAGGGCGAGAGAGGGGAGGGATAGAGAGAAGGGAGGGCGAGAGAGGGGAGGGATAGAGAGAAGGGAGGGCGAGCGATGGGAGGGATAGGGAGAGGGGAGGGCGTGAGTGGGGAGGGCGAGAGAGGGGAGGGATAGAGAGGGGAGGGCATGAGACAGAAGAGGACAGCGAGAGAGGGTTGAGCGAGAGGGGGAGGGCGAGAGAGATGGGAGGGCGATAGAGGGGAATGATAGAGAGAGGGAGGGCGAGAGCTACAGGAGCGCAAGAGTGGGGAGGGAGAGAGGGGATGGCGAGAGAGGTGAGGGCGAGAGAGAGAGGGAGGGATAGAGAGGGGTGGGGGAGTGAGAAAAGGGAGGGCAGGAATGGGGAGAGCGAGAGAGGGGGGCGAGAGAGTGGGGAAGGAGAGAGGGGAGGGCAAGAGAGGAGAGGGCGAGAGAGGGGAGAGAGAGAGGGAAGGAAGAGAGGGGGGCGAGAGAGGGGAGGGATAGAGAGGGGTGGGTGTGAGAGGGAGGAGGGCGAGAGCGGGGAGGGCGAGAGAGGGGAGGGATAGAGAGAAGGGAGGGCGAGCGGGGGGAGGGATAGGCAGAGGGGAGGGCGTGAGTGCGAAGGGTGAGAGACAGGAGGGCGAGAGAGGGGAGGGCATGAGAGAAGAGAGGAGAGCGAGTGAGGGGTGAGCGAGAGAGACGGGAGGACGAGAGAGGGGAGGACGAGAGAGAGGGGAGGGATAGAGAGAGGGGAGGGTGAGAGAGGGGAGGGATAGAGAGAGGGGAGGGTTAGAGAGAGAGGGGTGGGCAAGAGAGTGGTGGGTGAGAGACGGGAGGGCGAGAGTGGGGAGGGCGAGAGAGAGGGGCGGGCAAGAGAATGGAGGGAAAGAGTGGGATGTGCAAGAGAGGGGACGGCGTGAGAGTGGAGGGTGAGAGAGGGTGGGATGAGAGAGGGAAGAACGAGGGAGGAGGGTGCGAGAGCGGGGAGGGCGACAGAGGAGGGCGAAAGAGAGCGGATAGTGAGGGGGTGAGATAGGGGAGGGAGAGAGAGGGGAGTTTGAGAGAGGGGAGGGAGAGCGAGAGGGAGGTTGAGAGAAGGGAGGGCAAGAGAGATGAGGGCGAGAGATGGGACAGTGAGAGTGCGGAGGGTGAGAGAGAGGGAGGGCGAGAGTGGGGAGGGTGAGAGAGAGGGGAGGGCGAGAGGGCAGAGACAGGGGAGAGCGTTAGAAGAGATGGCGAGAGTGGGGTGCGTGAGAGAGGGGAGGGCGAGGGAGTCGGTATGGTGAGAGAGGGGAGGGCACATAGGGGGTGGGCGTGATAGTGGAGTGCGAGAGAGAGGAGGGCCGCCCACAGACCGTCACTCACTGCCATCGATGCATTGCCCCCAGCTTGATCCTCACCGCCATCCACACACCACCTCCAAGCTGAACGTCCTCGCTGTCCAGCACCACTCCCAGCCTGAAACGCAGCGCCGTGCACTCTCCACACCGAGCCAGCCCCTCACCGCCATTCACAGAATGTCCCAAGCTTGACCCTCACTGCCATCCACACACTTTGCCCAACCTGACCCTCACCGCTATTCACACACCGCTCCCAGACTGACCCCCACTGCCATTCACACACCGCTCCCAGACTGACCCCCACTGCCGCCTACACACTGCCCCCAGTCTGAAACACACTGGCATCTACACACTGCCCCCAGTCTGAAACACACTGGCATCTACACACCGCACCCAGGCAGACCCACACTGCTGTCCACACACCGTCACCAACCTGACCATCAATGCTGCCCACACACTAGCCCCAGCCTAACCCTCACCTCCATCCACGCACCCCGCCCTCAGGCCGATCCTCACCGCCATCCAAACATGGCCCCTAACCTGAACCTCACTGCCATCCAACATGGCCCCCAGCCTGACCTCACTGCCATCCACACACCGCCGTCCACACACCACCCTCAGACTGACCCCCACTGCTGTCCACACACTGCCCCCAGCCTGAACCCCACCACCGTCCATACACTGACCCTGCCAGACACTCACTGCCATCCACACACCGCCTCCAGCCTGACCCTCACCGCCATCAACACACCGCCCCAGCCTGACACGCACCGCCGTCCACCCACCGCCCCCAACCTGAGCTCACTGCCGTCCACACGCCACCCCCAGCCTTATCCCCACTGCTGCCCACACACCGCCCACAGCCTAATGCTCACCACCGTCCACACTCCGTCCCCAGCGTGATCCTCACTGCCATCTGCACACTGCTCCCAGCCTGACCCTCTCTGCAGTCCACACACCGTCCCTAGCCTGAAACCCACCGCCATCCACACACTGTCCCGAGCCTGACCCTCACCAGTCTCCAACCCTGCCCCAAGCCTGACCCTCATAGTCATCCACACACCGCCCACAGCCTGAACTCCACTGCCGCCCACACACTGCCACCAGCCAAACCCTCACCGCCATCCATTACCGGCCCCACCCTGACAGTCACCGCCAGCCACACACCACCACCAGCCTGACCCTCACCACCATTCACAGACCTCCCCTAGCCTGATCCTCACCACCGTCCACACCCCGCCCCCAGCCTGACCCTCACCACCGTCCACACCCCGCCCCCAGCCTGACCCTCGCTGCCGTCCACACACTGCCCTCAGCTTGAACCCCACTGCCGTCCACACACCAACCGCAGCCAGACCCTCACTGCCGTCCGCACACCGAACCCAACCTGACCCACAACGCTGCCCAATCACCGCCCCCAGCACGACCCTCACCACCGTCCACACTCCACTCCCAGCCTGATCCTCACTGCTGCCTGCACACTGCCCCCAGCCTGACACTCACCGCCGTCCAACAAAGCCTGCAGCCTGATTCTCACCGCCAGCCACACACTGCCTCCAGACTGACCCCCACTGCCATCCACACACTGCCCCCAGCCTGACACCGCAGTCCAACAAATCCTGCAGCCTGATTCTCACTGCCAGCCACACACCGCCCCCAGACTGACCCCCAATGCCATCCACACACCACCCCCAGCCTGACCCCCACTGCCGTACACATGCCGCCCACAGACTGTCACTCACTGCCGTCAGCTCCCTGCCCCCAGCCTGATCCTCACCGCCCTCTACACACCACACCCAGCCGGACCCTCACCACTGTTCACAGAATACCCCAAGCCTGACTCTCACTGCCATCCACACACCGCCCCCAGACTGACCCCCACTGCCACCTACAAACTGCCCCCAGCCTGAACGACACCGTCATCCACACACCACCCCCAGGCAGACCCACACCGCCGTCCACACACCAACCCCAGCCTTATTCCCACTCCGCCCCCACACACTCCACCCCCAGCCTGACCCTCACTGCAGTCCACACACCGCCCCCAGCCTGAAACCCATTGCCATCCACAACTGCCCCGAGCCTGACCCTCACCAGTCTCCAACCTTGCTCCAAGGCTGACCCTCACAGCCGTCCACACATCGCCCCCAGCCTGAATCTCACCATCATATAACACTGCCTCCAGGCTGACCCTCACTGCCATCCACACACCACCCCCAGACTGACCCCCACCGCTGCCTCCACACCGTCCCTAGCATGAACAACACCGTCATCCACACACCGCCCCCAGGCAGACCCTTACTGCCGTCTACACAGCACCCACAAGCTGACCATCAACGCTGCCCACACACCACCCCCAGCCTGACCCTCACTGCCATCCACACACCGCCCCCAGCTCGACCCTCACCACCATGCAAACATCGCCCCCAGCCTCAACCTCACTGCCATCCAACACAGGCCCCTGCCTGACTTCACTGCCGTCCACACACCGCCGTCCACACAGCATCCCAGACTCACCCCAACACGGTCCACACAATGCCCCCAGCCTGAAGCCCACCACTGTCCATACACTGACCTTGCCAGACCCTCTCTGCCATCCACACACCACCCCAGCCTTACCCTCACCGCCGTCCACACACCACCCCCAGCCTGACCCTCACCACCGTCCACATTCCACACCCAGCCTTATCCCCACTGCTGTCTGCACATCCCCACTGCTGTCTGCACATCACCCTGACTCTCAATGCCGTCCACACTCCGCCCCCAGCCTGATCCTCACCACCATCTGCACATCGCCCCCAGCCTGACCCTCACCACAGTCCACACACTGCCCCCAGCCTGAAACCCACTGCCATCCACACACTACCCCAAGCCTGACCCTCACCGCTATCCAAACCTGCCCCAAGCCAGACCCTCACCGCTGTCCACACACCACCCCCAGCCTTATCCCCACTGCTGTCCACATACTGCCCACAAACTGACTCTCACCTCCATCCACACTCTGCCCCCAGCCTGATCCTCACTGCTATCTGTACACCACCCCCAGCCCGACCCTCACAGCCGTCCACACACCCACCCCGCCTGACCCTCACTGCCGTCCAACACCAGCCCCAGCCAGACTCTCACTGCCATCCACACACTGCCCCCAGACTGACCCTCACCACTGTCCAAAACCGCCCCCAGCCTGAACCCCACCACCATCCACAGAACACACTCAGCCTGACCCTCACAACCGCCCACACTCTGCACCAAGCCTGACTCCCACCGCTGTCCACACACCACCCCCAGACTGTAACTCACCACCGTCCACTCACCGTCCCCAGCCCGACTCTCACCGCCGGACACACACTGCCCCCAGCCTGACACTCACGGCCGTCCAACAGCATCCCCAGCCTGATACTCACTCCGTGCACACACTGCCCCAGCCGGACCCTCACCACCGGCCAGCACCACCCCAAGTCTGATCCTCACTGCTGTCAAAACACCACAACCAGCCTGACCATCACCGCCGTCCACACACCACCCCCAGCGAGACCCTCACCGGAGGCCACACACCGAACACTACCTGACCCACAATGCTGCCCACACACCACCCACAGCATGACCCTCGCCACCAGCCGCACACTGCCCCCAGCCTGACCCTCACCGTCGACCAACACCATCCCCAGCCTGACCCTCACTGCCGGCCACACACAGCCCCATACTGACCCCCGCCACCGTCCACACACTGCCCCCAGCCTGAAACCCACTGCTATCCACACACTGCCACCAGCCAAACCCTCACTGCCATCCAACAATGCCCCCAGCCTGACCCTCATTGCTGGCCAAACAATGCCCCCAGACTGACCCCGACCGCCCTCCGCACACCACACCCCGCCGGACCTCCACCACAGTCCACACACCGCCCCCAGCCTGACTCTCACCACCGTACAACACTGCCCGCAGCCTGACCCTCACCACTGTCCACACACCAAACTCATCCTGACACACAATGCTGCCCACACACCACCCCCAGCACGACCCTCACTGCCAACCGCACACCGCCCCCAGCCTGACCCTCACTGCCGTCCACACACCATCCCCAGCCTGAAACTCACTGTCAATCAACTCCGCCCCCAGCCTGATCCTCACTGTCATCCACACACTGCCATCCAGATGCCGCCCCCAGATTGACCCCCACTGCTGTCCACACACTGCCCCCAGACTGACCCCCACCGCCGTACACACACCGCCCTCAGCCTGAACTCCACCACCGTCCACAAACCACTCCCAGCACGACCCTCACCGCCTTCCACATACCGCCACCAGCCTGACCCTTACCACCGTCCACACACTGCCCCCAGCCTGACCCTCGCCACCATACAACACTGCCCGCAGCCTGACCCTCACCACTGTCCACACACCGAACTCATCCTGACACACAATGCTGCCCACACACCACCCCCAGCACGACCCTCACTGCCAACCGCACACCGCCCCCAGCCTGACCCTCACCGCCGTCCACACACCATCCCCTGCCTGACCCTCACCACCGTCCACACACTGCCCCCAGACGGTAACTCACCACCATCCACTCACCACCCACAGCCTGATCTTCACCGTCGTCCACACACTGCCTCCAGCCTGACCCTCACCACCATCCTGCACCTCCACCAGCCTGACACTCAATGCCATGCACACACCACCCAAAGTCAGACCCTCACCACCGTCCACAGAACGCCCAAAGCCTGACCCTCACTGATATCCACGCACCGCCCGCTGACTGACCCTCACCACCATACAACGCTGCCCACACCTGACCCTCACTGCGTCCACAACCTGCTCCCAGCCTGAACACCACCGCCATCAACACACCACCCTCAGGCAGACCCTCAGCGCCATCCACAAACCACCCCCATCTTGACCCTCACCACCATCCAACACCGCCCCCAGCCTGACCCTCACTGCTGTCCACACACTGCCATCCACACACCGCCCCCAGCCTGAAACTCACTGTCAACCAACTCCGCCCCCAGCCTGACCCTCACTGTCATCCACACACCGCCGTCCAGACGCCGCCCCCAGATTGACCCCCACTGCTGTCCACACACTGCCCTCAGACTGACCCCCACCGCCATACAAACACCAACCTCTGCCTGAACTCCACCACCGTCCACGAACCACCCCCAGCACGACCCTCACCGCCTTCCACATACCGCCACCAACCTGACCCTCACCACCGTCCACACACTGCCCCCAGCCTGACCCTCACCGCCGTCCACACAACGCCCCCAGACTGAACACCACCGCCGTGCACACACCACACCCAAACAGACCCTCATAGCTATCCACACACCACCCCAGCCTGACCCTCACCACCATCCAACACTGCTCCCAGCCAGACCCTCAGTGCCATCCACCCACTGGCCACAGCCTGAACCCCACCACTGTCCACACACTGCACACAGCCAGACCCACACTGCTGTCCACACACCGCCCCCAGCCCGACCCTCACCGCCGTCCACACATTGCCCCCAGCCTGACCCTCACTGCTGACCAGCACGGCCCCAAGCCTGACGCTCACCACTGTCCACATACTGCCCCCAGCCTGACCCTCACCGCCGTCCAACACCGCCCCCAGCCTGACCCTCACTGCCGGCCACACACTGCCCCCAGACTGACCTCCACTGCCGTCCACACACTGACCTCAGTCTGACCCCCACTGCCGTCCACACACTGCTTCCAGCCAGAACTCCACCGCAGTCCACACGCTTCACTCAGCCTGACCCTCACTGCCACCCACACACCACCCCCAGACTGACCCTCACCACGTACAATGCTGCCTGCAGCCTGACCCTCACTGCGTCCACAACCTGCCCCCAGCCTAAACACCACCGCCATCCACAAACCACCCTCAGACAGACCCTCAGCGCCGTCCACAAACCACCCCCATCCTGACCATCACCGCCATCCAAACACCGCCCCCAGCCTGGAACTCACTGCCATCCAACACCGCCCCCGTCTGACCCTCACTGCCGTCCAAACACCGCCATCCACACACCGCCCCTAGATTGACCCCCACTGCTGTCCACACACCTCCCCCAGACTGAGCCCCACCGCCGTACACACACCGCCCCCAGCCTGAACACCACCACCGTCCACAAACTACCCCCAGCACGACCCTCACCGCCTTCCACATACCGCCACCAGCGTGACCCTCACCACCGTCCACACACTGCCCCCAGCCTGACCCTCACTGCCGTCCACACAACGCCCCCAGACTGAACACCACCGCCGTGCACACACCACACCCAAACAGACCCTCATAGCTATCCAGCCTGACCCTCACCACCATCCAACACTGCTCCCAGCCAGACCTTCAGTGCCATCCACCCACTGCCCCCAGCTTGAACTCCACAACTGTCCACACACTGCACACAGCCAGATCCACATCGCTGTCCACACACCGTCCCCAGCCCGAGCCTCACCTCCGTCCTGCACCGTCCCCAGACTGACGCTCACCGCTGTCCACATACTGCCCCCAGCCTGATGCTCACCGCCATCCAGCACCACCCTCAGCCAGACCCACACCGCCGTCCTCACACTGCCCCAGCCTGATGCTTACCACCATTCACACACCATTCATCCTGACCCTCACCATTGTCCACACACTGTCCCCAGCCTAACCCTCACCGCCATCCACAGAATCCCCCAAGCCTGACCCTCACCCCTCTCCACACACCGCCCCAGCCTGATCCTCACCACCGTACAACACTGCCCGCAGCCTGACCCTCACCACTGTCCACACACTGAACTCATCCTGACCCACAATGCTGCCCACACACCACCCCCAGCACGACCCTCACTGCCAACCGTACACAGCCTCTAGCCTGACCTTCACCGCCATCCAACACCACCCACAGCCTGACCCTCACTGCCAGCCACAAACCACCCCAGACTGACACCCACCACCGTCCACACACTGCTCCCAGCCTGACCCTCACATCGTCCACATACCATACCCAGCCTTATCCCCACTGCAGTCTGCACACCGCCCACAGCCTGACTCTCAACGTCGCCCACACACTGCCCCCAGCCTGAAACCCACTGCCATCCACACACTGCCCCAAGCCTGACCCTCACTGCTGTCCAAACCTGCCCCAAGCCTGACCCTCACCGCTGTACACACACCACCCCCAGCCTTATCCCCACTGCTGTCCACATACTGCCCATAGCCTGACTCTCACCTCCGTCCACACGCTGCCCCTAGCCTGATCCTCACTGCTGTCGGTACACCACACCAAGCCCGACCCTCACAGACGTGCACACACCGCCCCCGCCTGACCCTCACTGCCGTCCAATACCAGCCCCAGCCAGACCCTTACTGCCATCCACACACTGCCACCAGACTGACCCTCACCACTATCCAAAACCGCCCCCAGCCTGAACCCCACCACTGTTCACATACACAGCCCCCAGCCTGCCATTTATGGCCGTCCAGCACCGTCTCCAGCCTGACATTCACCACCGTCCACACACTGCCCCCAGCCTGACCCTCACCACCATCCAGCAAAGCCTCCAGTTTGACGCTCACCACCGTCCAAACACCGCACCCATCCTGATTCTCACTGTCATCCACACACCGCCCCCAGCCTGACCGTCACCGCCGTCCACACACTGCCCCCAACCTGACCCTCACTGCCGTCCACACACCGCCCCCAGTCTGACCCTCAGCACTATCCAAACACCACACCCAGCCTGATCCTCACCGTCATCCACACCCCGACCCCAGCCTGACCCTCACTACCGTCCAAACACTGCCGCAGCCTGACCCTCACCGCCGTCCACACACCGAAATCAACCTGACCCACAATGCTACCCATACACCGCCCCCAGCACGACACTCACTGCCAACCACACACCGCCCTCCCCGCCGTCCAACACCGCACCCAACCTGACCATTACTGCCGGCCATACACCGCCTCCTGCCTGAACCCCACTGCAGTCCACACACCGCCAACAGCCAAACCCTCACTGCCGTCCAACACCGCCACAGCATGAACCGCACCGCCGGCCACACACCGCCCACAGCCTGGCCCCACTGCAGTCCACACACCACCCACAGACTGTAACTCACCACTGTCCACTCACCACCCCCAGCCCGACCCTCACCACCGTGCACGCACTGACCCAGCCTGGCATTAACGGCCTTCCAGCACGGTCCCCAGCCTGACCCTCACCGCTGTCCACCACCGCCCCCAGTCTGACCCTCACCACTATCCAAACACCACACCCAGCCTGATCCTCACCGTCATCCACACCCCGCCCCCAGCCTGACCCTCACCACCGTCCACACACCGCCTCCAGCCTGAACCCCCACCATCCACACCACCCCCAGCCAGATGCTCACGCTGTCCACACACCGAACCCAACCTGACCCACAATGCTGCCCTCACACCAACCCCAGCATGACCCTCACCAACAACCAAACTCTGCCCCCAGCCTGACCCTCACCACTGTCCACACACCGAATTCATCCTGACCCACAATGCTGCCCACACACCACCCCCAGCACGACCCTCACTGCCAACCGCTCAACACCCCCACCCTGACCCTCACCACTGTCCAACAGCATCCCCAGCCTGACCCTCACTGCCGGCCACACACCACCCCAGACTGACCCCCACCACCGTCCACACACTGCACCCAGCCTGAACCCCACTGCCGTCCACATACCACGACCAGGCAAACCCTCACTGCCATCTAACACCGCCCCCAGCCAGACCCTCACCACTGGCCACTCACTGCCCCCAGACTGATCCCCACCGCGTCCACACACTGCGCCCAGCCGGAACTCCACCGCAGTCCACACACTGCCCCCAGCCTGACCCTCACTACCGTCCACACACCGCCCCCAGCCTGACCCTCACCACCGTCCACACACTGCCCCCAGACTGTAACTCACCACCATCCACTCACCACCCCCAGTCTGATCTTCACTGTCGTCCACACACTGCCTCCAGCCTGACCCTCACCTCCACCAGCCTGACACTCAGCGCAATGCACACACCACTCCCAGTCAGACTCTCACCACAATCCACAGAACGCACAAAGCCTTACCCTCACTGCCATCCACACCCTGCCCCCAGACTGACCCTCACCACCGTACAATGCTTCCCGCAGCCTGACCCTCACTGCGTCCACACACTGCCCCCAGTCTAAACACCACCGCCATCCACACAACACCCTCAGGCAGACCCTCAGCGCCGTCCACAAACCACCCCCATCCTGACCCTCATCGCCATCCAAACACCGCCCCCAGCCTGAACCTCACTGCCATCCAACACTCCCCCCAGCCTGACCCTCACTGCCGTCCACACACCACCATCCACACACCGCCCCCAGCCTGAACCTCACTGTCAACCAACACCACCCCAGCCTGACCCTCACTGCCGTCCACACACCTCCATCCAGACACTGCCCCCAGATTGATCCCCACTGCTGTCCACACACCGCCCCCAGCCTGAACTCCACCACCGTCCACAAACCACCTCCAGCACGACCCTCACCGCCTTCCACATACTGCCACCAGCCTGACCCTCAGTGCCATCCACCCACTGCCCCAGACTGAACCCCACCACTATCCACACACTGCACACAGCCAGACCCACACTGCTGTCCACACACCGTCCCCAGCCCGACCCTCACCACCGTCCACACATTGCCCCCAGCCTGACCTTCACTGCCATCCAGCACCACCCTCAGCCTGACCTCATCGCCGTCCAACACGGACCCCTTCCTCACACTCACCGCCATCCACACACTGCCCCCAGCCTAAACCTAACTGCATTCCACACACTGCCCCAGCCAGACCCACACCACCATCCTCACACCGCCCCCAGCCTGATGCTCACCACCATCCACACACCGCCCCCATCCCGACCCTCACCATCGTCCACACACTGTCCCCAGCCTAACCCTCACCACCGTCCACACACCGCCCCCAGCCTGACCCTCACACCATTCAAATACCACCCCCAGCCTTATCCCCACTGCTGTCCGCACACTGCCCACAACCTGACTCTCAAGGCCGTCCAAACTCCGCCCCCAGCCTGATCCTCACCACCATCTGCACACCACTCCCAGCCTGACCCTCACCACAGTCCACACACCGCCCCCAGCCTGACCCTCACCACCGTCCACACACTGCCCCCAGACTGTAACTCACCACCATCCACTCACCACCCCCAGTCTGATCTTCACTGTCGTCCACACACTGCCTCCAGCCTGACCCTCACCTCCCAGCCTGAAACCCACTGCCAACCACACACTGCCCCAAGCCTGACCCTCACCGCTGTCCACACACCACCCCCAGCCTTATCCCACTGCTGTCCACACACTGCCCACAGACTGACTCTCACCTCCGTCCACACTCTGCCCCCAGCCTGATCCTCACTGCTGTCTGTACACCACACCAAGTCCGACCCTCACAGCCGTCCACACACCGCCCCCGCCTGACCCTCACTGCCGTCCAACACCAGCCCCAGCCAGACCCTCACTGCCATCCACACACTGCCCCAGACTGACCCTCACCACTGTCCAAAACCGCCCCCATCCTGAACCCCACCTCCGTCCACACGCACTGCCACCAGCCTGCTACTCATGGCCGTCCAGCACCGTCCCCAGCATGACGCTCACCACCGTCCACACACTGCCCCAAGCCTGACCCTCGCCGCCATCCAAACAGCGCACCAATCCTGATCCTCACTGTCATCCACACACCACCCCCAGCCTGACCCTCACCGCCGTCCACACACTGCCCCAGTCTGACCCTCACCGCCTTCCACACACCGAACCCAACCTGACCACCAATGCTGCCCACACACCGCCCCCAGCACGACACTCACCACCAACCACACACCGCCCCAAGCTTAAACCTCCCCGCCGTCCAACACTGCCCCCAGATTGACCCCCACTGCTGTCCACACACAGCCCCTAGACTGACCCCCACCACCGGCCACACACCACGCCCAGCCTGACCCCCACTGCTGTCCACACACCACCCCATACTGCAACTCACCACCGTCCACTCACCACCCCCAGCCCAACTCTCACCGCCGTCCACACACTGCCCCCAGCCTGACAATCACGGCCGTCCAGCACCGTCCCCAGCCTGACACTCACCACCATCCACACACTTCCCCAGCCAGACTCTCACCGCCGGCCAGCACCGCCCCTAGTCTGATCCTCACCGCCGTCGAAACACCACACCCAGCCTGACCCTCACCGCCGTCCACACACCGCCCCAGTCTGAACCCCACTGCCATCCACACACCACCCCCACACAGACCCTCACCGGTGGACACACACCCAACCCAACCTGACCCACAATACTACCCACACACCAGTCTCAGCATGACCCTCACCGCCAACCACACACTGCCCCCAACCTGAACCGCACTGCCGGCCACACACCGCCCCCAGGCTGACTCCCACTGCTGTCCACACAATGCCCCAATCCGGAACCCCACCACCATCCACACAACGCACTCAGCCTGACCCTCACAACCGCCCACACACTGCACCCAGCCTGACCCCCACCACTGCCCATGCACCGCCCCCAGACTGGAACTCACCATCGCCTACTCACTGCCCCCAGCCCGACTCTCACCGCCTTCCACACACTGCCCCCAGCCTGACACTCATGGCCGTCCAACACCGTCCCCAGCCTGACGCTCACACCGTACACACACTGCCGCAGCTGGACCCTCACCGCCGGCCAGCACCGCCCCACTCTGATCCTCACTGCTGTCGAAACATCACACCCAGCCTGACCCTCACCACCATCCACACACCGCCCCCTGCCTGAAACCCACTGCCGTCCACACACCACCCCCACCCAGACCCTCACCGACGGCCACACACCCAACCCAACCTGACCCACAATGCTGCCCACACGCCACTCTCAGCATGACCCACACCGCCAACCATACACTGCCCCCAACCTGAATCGCACAGCCGGCCATACACTGCCCCCAGACTGACCCCTACTGCTGTCCACACAACGTCCCCATCTGGAACCCCACCACCACCCACACAACGCACTCAGCCTGACCCTCAAAACCGCCCACACACTGCACCCAGCCTGATCCCCACCGCTTTCCACACATTGCCCCCAGCTTGACCCTCACTTCTGTCCAGCACCGCCCCCAGCCTGACGCTCACCGCTGTCCACATACTGCCCCCAGCCTGACCCTCACTGCCATCCAGCATCACCCTCAGCCTGACCTCACTGCCATCCAACACGGACCCGTTCCTCACCCTCACCGCCATCCACACATTGCCCCAGCCTGAACCCAACTGCATTCCACACACCGCCCCAGCCAGACCCACACTGCCGTCCTCATACTGCCCCCAGCCTGATGCTCACCACCATCCACACACCGCCCCCATCCCGACTCTCACCATCGTCCACACACTGGCCCCAGCCTAACCCACACCACCGTCCACACACCGCCCGCAGCCTGACCCTCAATGCCATCCAGCACCATCCCCAGGCTGACACTCACCGCCATCCACACACCACCCCCAGCCTGACCCCCACCCCCATCCCCACACCGCCCCCAGCCTGTCTCTCCCCATTGTCCAACACGGATCCCAACCTACCGCACTCAGCATCACACCCTACATCCAAACCCATGCCCGCTGCTCCCACTCAACACTGCTCCCCCACCATGAAACAACTCCCGAACCCTGTCCAGCACTTCCCCCTCCCATAACACCATCCAACACTGCCCCCACCCCATCCCTGTCCAACTCCGCCCCCTCCCCAACCCTGACCAGCACCGCCCCCTCACCCCAAACCCATCTAACACTGCCCCCTCCCCAACCCTGTCCAAATCCGCCCCCTCCAACCCCGTCCAACACCGCCCCTCCCCAACCCCATCCAATACCGCCCCCTGCCCCCAACTCCGTCCAACACCATCCCCTCCCCAACCCCGTCCAACACCGCCCCCTCCCCAACCCCGTCCAATACCGACTCTTCCCCAAACCCATCCAAAACCGTCCCCTCCCCAACCCTGTCCAACACTGCCCCCTCCCCAACCCTGTCCAACATTGCCCCCTCTCCTAACCCTGTTCAACACCGACCCCTCCCAAATCCCATCAAACACCACCCCGTCCCTCAACCCTGTCCAGCACCGCTCCCTCCACCAACCCCGTCCAACACCGACACCCTTCCCACTCTTGTCCAATACCGCCCCCTCCCAAACCCCATCCAACAGCGCTCCATCCCCAACCCCATCCAACACCGCCCCCAGCCTCAACCCCTTCTCTCCCACTCCGTCTCCCCTCTCGCCTCCTCCTCTTTCCCCTCTCTCTCCTTTCTCTCTCCCTTCTCTCTCTTCCCCACTCTCTCTCCCCCTCTCTCTCTCGCACCATCGCTCGCCCCCCTCGCTCTCTCACCCCGTCTCGCTCTCGCCCCCCTCGCTCTCTCACCCCGTCTCGCTCTCGCCCCCCACCCTCGCCCCCCTCTGTCGCCCCCACTCTCTCTTGCCCCATCTGTCTCTCGCCACCCGCTCTCTCCCCCCTCTCTCTCAACCCCCTCTCTCTCTCGCCCCCTCTGCCTCCCCTCGCTCATTTCAACACCCTGTCTCTTGCCCCCACTGTCTCTCTCTCTCTCTCGCCCCCTCTCCTTCGCCCACTCCCTGTTTCGCCCCCTCTCTTTCGCCCCCTCTCTTTCGCCCCCTCTCTTTCGCCCCCTCTCTTTCGCCCCCTCTCTTTTGCCCCCTCTCTTTTGCCCCCTCTCTTTTGCCCCCTCTCTTTTGCCCCCTCTCTTTTGCCCCCTCTCTTTAGCCCCAGTCTTTCACCCCCTCTCACTCACCCCCTCTCTTTTGCACCCACCTCACTCCCCTCTCTTGCCCTCCCTCTCACCCCCCTCTCTTTTGCACCCCCCTCGGCCCCCCTCTCTCACCCCCTCTCTTGCCCCCTCTCTTTCTCGCCCCCCCCTCGCACCCTCTCTCTCACCCCCTCTCTCTCTCGTCCCCCCTCTGCCTCGCCCACCTCCCTCCCGCCCAACTCTCTCTCTCACCCAACTCTCTCTCTGGCGTCCCCCTCTCTCCCGCCCACCCTATCTCGCCCTGCTCATTCACTCTCCCTGCACATACTCTCTCTCTCTCGCCCACTCTTGCTCTGCCGCTCTCTCCCCACCATTTCGTTCCTCTGTCTGTCTGTCTGTCTCTCTCTCTCTCTCTGGGCACATCCCCCCCCACTTGCTCATTCTCTCTCTTTCGCTCAAGTCACTATTGTCTCGTCTCCCTCTCTCTCTACCCATTCTCTTCTCGTTCTCACCCCTGTCTCTCTCACTCTTGCCCCCTCTCTCGACTCCATCCCTCTCTACTCTCTCACTGTTTTGCTCAGCTCCTCTCTTTCTCTCGCTCAGCCTCTCTCTCTCTCAATCTCTCTCTCCCCCACCCACTCTTTCTCACCCTCTCTCTCACTCTCTCTCTCATCCTTTCTCTCTGTCTCTCTCTCTACTGCTCACTCTCTGTCTGTCCTTCTCTCTCTCTCCTTTTATGTCTCCCTCTCTCGCTATCTCCCTCTCTCACCCCCTATCTCTTGCCCCACTCTTTCGATCCCTCGCTCTCATACTCTCTCTTCCGCTGCCCCCCTCGTCACCTCTCTCTCGACAATCCTCTCGCACCCTCCTCTCATTCTCACCCTTCCTCTCTCTTTCCTCTCTCTCACCATCTCTCCATCTCTCTCTCTCTCTCTCTCTCTCTCACTCGCCCTGTCTCTCTCTCTCTCTCTCTCGCCCTGTCTCTCTCTCTCTCTCTTCCCCTGTCTCTCTCTTTCACACACGCACGGCACTTCTGAATCTCTCTCTCTTTCTCTACTTTGCTCTCGCCGACTCTCTTCTGTCCCCTTATTCTCTCTCTCGTTCCTTTTCTCCCTCCCTCCCTCTCGCTCTGTCTCTGTCTCTCTTTCTGTCTCGCCCTCTCTTGCCCCTGCGCTCTCGCTGTCACACTTTCTCTCTCCCACCCCCTCTCTGTCAACACCCTCTCACGGAGCCCTCTCTCCTTCTTGACCATCCTCTCTCTCTCTCTCTCTCGTCCGCTCTCTCTCTCGCCCTCGCTCTCTTTCTTGCCCTCGCACTCTCTCTCTCTTCGCAACTCTATCTCTTGTCCCCTTTCTCTCTCCTTCACCCCCTCTCTTTCGACCCCTCTCTCTCACCCCCTCGATCTCTCTTTTGCCTCCCCCTCTCTCTCTCGAACCCTGTTTCTCTCTCTTGCTCCTTTTGTCTCTCTTGCTCCCTCTCTCCCTCTCTCTCCCGCACGCTCTCTCTCTTGTCACCCCCTCAATCTCACTTGCCCACCTCTCCTTTTTGCTCTCTTAACGCCTCCCTCTCTCGCTTCTTCTTTCTCTCATCCCCTCTCTCCTTGGCCCTCCTTCTCTCTCTGTTGCCCTCCTCCTCTCTCTTGCCCTCCTCTCTCTCACTCCCGCTCTCTCACCTCTATGTCTCTCTCGTCCCATCTTTCTCTCTCTCACTCACCTTATCACTCTCTCACCCACTCTAACTCTCTCACCCACTCTCTCTCGACCTCACACAATCTCTCTCACTCCCTCTCTCGCCCTCTTCCTTGCCCCTCTCTCTTTTGACCCCCTCTCTCTCTCACTCTCGACCCCACAACTCTCTCTCGACACTCTCTCTCTTGCTGCCTCTATTTCTCTCTTGACATCCCGCTTTTTTGCCCCTCCTTCTATCTCTCACCCCTGCCTCTCTCTCTCTCCCTCACTCTCTCACCTCCTCATTCTCTCTGTCTCCCCTCTCTCCTCTTCTCTGTCTCTCTCTCTCTCTCGCCTCCCCATCTCTCTCGTCCACTTTCGCTCTCCTTGTCCCTCTCTCTAAGACTTGCCCATTTCTCTCGCACCCCTCCCTTGCACCTCTCTCTCGCCTCTGTCTCTCATTATCTCCTCACCTGTCTCTCTCTCTCTCCCTTCCTCACCCTCTCTCTCTCTCTTGTCCCCTGCTCTCTCTCCCAGCTCTTTCACTCTCTCTCCCTGTTCTCTCACTCCCGATCCCCCTCCCTCGGTGTCTCTCTCTCTCCACCCCCCTCCGTTTCTCTCTGACTGGATCTCTCTCGCTCCTGTCCCGCCCTCCCTCTCTATCTGACACACTCTGTCTCCCTGGTCCTTCCCTCTTTCTCTGACCCAGAGACTTGGGGTTGGTGGTGAGGCTGCGTGTCAGGGGTGGGGGTGAGATGATAGAGAGTTGTGGAAAGTGGGAGGAGGGGAAATTAGGGTAGAGACGGAATTGTGGGAGGGAGACAGAGACCGCAGGAGAGCGCGGGGGAGGGGGAGGGAGAAAGAATAGTGGAGGCAGGTGGAGAAACCGGGGTTGGAGTGTGTCTGAGAGAGGACGGGAGAGTGTGAAAGGAAAAGGAGGTGAGAAAGAGACAGTGTGCAGAAAGAGAGAGACAGGGAGAGAAGTGATGAGAAAGAGTAGGGGAGAGGAAATGGGGAGGCCAGGCTGCAGTGGGGGTGACATAGGGAGTAAATCCCAGCTCCTGAGCTCAGGGCGCAGTGCCATCCCCTTCCCTGAGGACCAGGACTTGGGGCTGAGTCTGTCTCTCTCCAGCTCAGCTTCTCCAGCACAAAGACACACAACAATATCGGTCACTCTGCTGCTCGGCATGCTTTAAAAAAACATTTTTATTGTTTACAAATGGAAGTGATGGATACAGTCAGTAGGTTGGTGCCTTTTCTCACTGGCCCCTGAGTTGTGAGAAACATTGAAATGTTTCCCTGTAACTCCCCTGTGGGATAAGGATGGAAAAACCAGCGCTACTCTCAGTCTGTTACCATACCGACAGGCTGCTCCATTGCAGAAACACTGAACTGAAATGAGAAAATCCCGAATGGATTGATTATTGAGGGAATTTGATTAATGGATGGATTTGGGAGAAGGGATATATCAGCACATTCTTCAGCTGCTGCCTGAACTTAGTCTGGGTCACGGCATAAATCGCGGTGTTTGTGCAGCAACTACTGAGCTGCAGCATGAAGCCCAACTCCAGCACAAAGCCATGGAGCATCACAGACCGATACCCAATATACAACATCCGTCTCCATAGAGAATACAGCATTAAAGCTGGCCATAATAGGATGAAATTGGCTGAGATCACAAACAGTAAAGTGATGGATTTTTTTCGGTTTCTCATTTCTCTGTCAGACTGAGCGTCCCCATTGGTGTGAGCGCGGAGTCTCCTGCAGGCTCTGCTGGTCACTAAAATGTGTCTGATGGTGAGAACATTGAGCAGCAGAATCAGGAGAAATGGGACACACGGGGTTAGAATGTGGTGGAGGAACTCGATTGAGACCCAGACAATAGAGAATCGAACAGCGTCTGTTACATCACAAAACCAGGGGCTGTTCACCAGCCAATACCGAGCCGTGAACATAAAATACCAGGAAACGTTCTTTAAACAGCTCAGCACAGTCACTGCTCCCAGAACCACAGCCGCCGTTTTCTCACTGCAATATTTACTTTTCAGCTTCTGGCAACAAATGGCCACAAACCGATCAAAGGTGAAAGTGACGGTGAACCAGACAGAGCAGTCAGTGGCTGCATAAAGCAGGACGGCGTGGATATTACACACGGGGACAGAGTCCTTTAGGAAATAAAACTGTTCCTCATAAACAATGGGAATGTGTCTCAGTATCAGGTCGAGGATAATGACCAGGAGATCCGCCGCTGCCATGGCCCCCAGGTAACGTCTGACACATGGAGACAATCCACAATCTTTATAAAGCAGGACGTAGATGGTCACTACGCTAACTGTGAGGAAGGAAAACAAATCCATCATCCAAAAGCCTGGAGGCAAAGGGACCCGTTTGATTGGGGACCCAGTGCGATTTTCAAATGTGTTCCTGTATTCAGGGATTTATTAAAATAATTGGAGCTGGATTAACAACTGGGAAGGTCTGAATTCCTGACAAAAATGTGACATAAACCACAAGAAACCCTCCCTCTCCAAACACACAGAGACACATTCATAAGTACAGATGGTTTCTAGGACATTCCCACACAATTGATCACTCAAGAGCAGACACGGGTCACTCCTTCCCAGTTCCTAATACGGAGGGTGGAAATGATGCTGTCCTGAAGGATTCTCTCCCAGTAACCTGAAGACAAACGAAGTTCGGAAATTTCTGTATTTTGGTCTAAATTGTGTTCGATCCTGTGTCGTGAAGAAATGTAAGCGCACGGAAAACGTATTCACCCCTTTAACTACCTGAGGGGACTTCGGAACAGTGTCTCCTTCTCCTGGAACGAGATCTCTTCCCTTCGGATCTTATTGTTTGTTTAATTCACTGACGTTCGGCAGTTCACAAACAATGATGGAAATGTGTTGCTGGAGAAGCGCAGCAGGTCAGGCAGCATCTAGGGAACAGGAGAATCGACGTTTCGGGCATTAGCCCTTCTTCAGGCATTGAGAAGGCTAATGCCCGAAACGTCGATTCTCCTGTTCCCTAGATGCTGCCTGACCTGCTGCGCTTCTCCAGCAACACATTTCCATCTCTGATCTCCAGCATCTGCAGACCTCATTTTCTCTTCAAAGAGTTCACAAACAATGTCAGGGCAGAACGCTCCAGGGCATGGAAGTTATAGAATGTTGAGGACAGAACGTTCCGGGGAAATCCTTTACCTGTCCATCACCTTTCCCCCCTACCCACCCCACCAACATGATGTACTGTGCCTGCGCACACTGTAATATTAATGCGGTGAGAGACGGAGGGTCCAATCACAGGAATGGGAAAGAAAGGCATTGCCAGATCAGCTGAAATTCTCAATCCACCTCACAGAACCAGCCCAGAGATCATCAACCCAGAGGAGATATCTGTTCACCGTGGAACACTGTGTACACCAGGCCAGTGTACTGCTCACTACAACCCAGCAATCTGTCCAGATTCATCCATTGCACTGGTCAATACAACGCAGCAATCTGTCCAGAGTGGAACACTGCACAGATCAGATCAAGTCCTTGGTCTATAAACCCAGACGATATATCTGTCCAGCGCGGTGAGCTGTGCAGTCCACCCGTGCATCGATCTATAAACCCGGACTAGATATCTGCCCATCACCAGGAGCTATGCAGACCACAGCAGTGCATTGATCCATAAACCCAGATTAGATATCTGTCCAGCACCGGGAGCTGTGGAGACCACAGCAGGGCACTGACGTGGAAACCTGAAACAAATATCCATCCAGCATAAGGAGCTACACAAACCACATCATTGCATTATCTATAAACCTCAACCAGATAGTCTGACCAACACAGCGACCTGTGCAGTGATCACGCGTGAATTAATTTGTAAACCCTTCCTCACAGTTACCCTCCCAGCATGTGGGACTGTGTGCCCCACCCCAGTGCATTGATCTGTAAACCAGGAGCAGTTGCCCTCCCAGCTTATAGGACTGTGTATCACATCCCAGTACATTGTTCAGTAACACTGTATTGCAGCCCATGCTGGAAATGACAGGAGGTGCAGCTCCCATCCATTTCTAGCTCCATATCTACACTGTGCCATGATGAGGGGGTGTTGTGGGTGTGAACATCACTGCCAGAGAGAGATGGCAGGGGAATCAGTTTAAATATCACCACGTGGGAGGGGATTGGGGTATAGACAGAGAGGGGGATATTGAGAGACAGTGTCATGGAAGGATGTGTTCCCAGGTTACAGAATGCTGAAATGTAGACACTTGGATAGCTTCCTGTAACATGAGCCAGTCTTCCCAGGAAAGATGGGAAAAAGGGATATTGGAATGAGGTCAGATGGTGGAGAATTTTAGATGAGCATTTGTTCTACAGCTTTGTAAATGGGACTGCTTTCAACAGAATCTATGTCTCATTGGGCAGATTCTAACAAGCATTTGTCTCAGTGGTATTTTCAATGACTGTGACAGAGGGAGGGTCTGCATAAGGTTGAACTAATTTCCTGGTGCTATCTTATCGGACTCACCTCATTAACTACCCACTCCACCCCATGGTGTTCCTCTCCTTCAATTCTAGCCAGATTCTCCCACCCGTCATAGCTGGAGGTACACACCATCACCCGGGTACCCCTGGATATTCTGTGATCCCTGGCACTGGTGACATCTTTAAAAGGCCAATGGGCACACAGTTGAGCTCTCTCTGTTCGGAGCTGCCCTGCGCAGTTTACCCCGAGCATGGGGGATAAGGGGCAATTCCACCACGGTTTGTCGACCGGGGCACGGAGGTCCTGGTGAAAGGGCTAGTACAGAGGGGGACCATTCTCTTCCCAGAGTGAGCCACATCACCAGACTCACTGAGCGTGGTCTGAGCTCACAACCCAGCTCAGTGCAGTATCTACGGTCTGAAGAAATGCCCAGCAATTCAGGACAAGCATCAACAACCTTCCCCGCTCTGTCAGGATAAGAGTCACCGTATTCTCTCTGCTCCCTCATACTCACTGTATATCTGTGATAGCACCGACCCCCGAATGTGCTCCACCACTCTCACTACTGCATGCAGCACCTTCCGCTTTCTCTCTCTCTCTCACTACATACCCCACACTAATAACACTGTATGGATACAACACTGTCGACTGACTCCTCCTGGACACCTCACCATGTCCCTGACCCACCTACACCAGCACTAACAACAGGGCCACCCACTACCTCCCTCTCTTTCTCCCATTCCAGGAGAAACAGTTTAGGACAGAAAAGACCAAACCGGTGGTGGAGTGCCTGATATCCGTTCCCTCACCCCTTCCCACTGCCATGTGGGGAGGACCCTGGTACGAGCCGGAGAGGATCGGGACGCCTCGTGTGGAGATTCTGAAACATCCACGTCCCATCGACCGAGTAAGGAGCCATGTTCAGTGAAGGGCAATTCTCACTTTCAACCCTCTGGCAGCTCCGCTCCCACCCCCCAGCACAACATAGAAGCCGTGGCCCTGATGCCATCTCCCTTTTGTGTCGAGCTGGTACAAATGGAATCCCCACGGTCTCGGTGGGCAGGAGGGTGGGCTCACAACACATCGTCACCACCACCTCCCAGGAAGGGAGCACCGAGACTCCCTCCTACACCTCCTCCCGTGAACAGCTCAGATACTGAAACTAATCTGTGATAGTTACTGTTTTCCCCACCTGTCCTGACATCTTCAACAATCTGTGCTCATATACACTTCGCAACCCTTTGCTCCTGCACCCCCTTTATAATGGTACAGCTTGTTTTAAAATGTCTTTCAATGTTCTTCCAACCAAAGTGCATCACCTCACACTGCTCTGCATTGATCCCCACCTACCTTAAGCTTGAACACTACACCAACGTGTGATTGTCCTGATAGAGGTCTACACTGTCCTCCATAGACTTCAGAGTTCTTCCAGGTTCAGTGCCATCTACAAACATTGAGATTTTCATAGCATCACAATCCCCATGAAACAACTGAAATCCTGTCATACTCACGAGTGTGAGCAAGTGAAATACTGCTATATTCCCACGGAGTGAGTCGAATAATGAGATGTTGTCAAGAGAGAAACAAAAATCCAGAAACACACCAAATGGAGTCAATGAAATATTGACAAACCACAGATCAAGAGAAATCCGAATAGGCTCCACTTATCTATATTGACATTATGGTAGTAATGTGATGAATTGAAAGTGTGTACTGTACCTTTAAGAGCGAATGAATGGTGTTCTGAACTGAGGGCTTCCAAGCACCTGTGTATATGAGAGGATGGCTGACGCAGCATATCAAGAACAACAGAAAATACGTCACATTTGGCTGTGAAATAAATCCCTGAGATGGTTGCTCTTTGGAGAACAATTCAAATTTTACCAATCAGTTTAATTTTTGCTCCAGGATACTAAAACCAAATAAAGTTTGAAAACCAAACCAACGAGATGATCCGATGTTGTGGATATCTAAAATGCAGGCATTTTTGAATATTGCTGACAGAGCAAATGCGATCAACACATATGCAAGAATTGTAAAACACTCTCTGTCAAAGGTACCTTTTCATATGAAACATATCCAGAGTAAACAGAAAGAAGATAACCCAGGGAGATCTACAGACGGAAGAAGACACAAAGCCAACAGCTGCTGTGTGGTTTTGAAATTAAGTTTATGTAATTTTAATAAGTGTCTTATTGAAAGCGTTTCTCGCTACAGAGCTGGAGTCGGATAATAAGCAGTTAAGAGAAAGGGGTCATTCGATTAGATTAGATTACATTACAGTGTGGAAACAGGCCCTTCAGCCCAACAAGTCCACACCAACCCGCCAAAGTGCAACCCACCCATACCCCTACATTTACCCTTTACCTAACACTACGGGCAATTTAGCATGGCCAATCTCAGAGTTCAGAATGCTTGATGTAAAATGTTCACTTTCAGAGTTAAAAAATAAATTGATATTATTATTTAAACAGTGGAATCCGGGAGTTCGCTGTCACTCATATTTTAACAATTTACGAGGTGAATTGAGCATTTCTTTATGTTTTTTTTAAATTACCAGATGAGCTTCACGCCGTGCCCTAACAATTCCCATGTGTGTATCTTCTGTGTCTCTGTGTGGGGCAGGTCTGGCAGGCTCTGTGGTGTTTAAAGGGATGCAATGCCACCCTCTGCTGGCCTCCCCATGCCACTGCACAGGCATTGGCAGAGCGTGAAAACCAACGGATTCATTCAGAGAGGGGAAGGGAGAGGGCAGCTGCTCACAGCACCATCCAAACTGATGTCTTATCCATGTACTGATCTAAATGTCCTTTAAACGTTGTAACTGCCCCTGCTTTCACCACTTCCTCTGGAAGTTCATTCCACACCCAAGCCAGATTCTGTCTAAAATAATTACCTCTCATGACTTTTGTCAATCTTTTTCCTCGCACCTGAAAATATCCCTCAGTTTTGAATCCCTAACTCTAGGAATAATACATCAGCCCTTCAGCTTATCTGTACCCTTCATGATTTTATAAACCTCTGTAAAGTTACCCCTTAATCTCATTCTGTCCAGTGAAAAGAACCCCAGACTATCCAGCCTCTCCTTATAGCTCACTCCCTCCATTCCTCCATCCCTCCATTCCCAACAACATCCAAGTTAATGTCTGCTCAATCCTCTACAGCTTAATAATATCAAGGTCAGTAATATCAAAGTGAATAGTCAAGGTATTTTCTAAGAGTAGGGTAGACCAAAACTTAACGGAACAGGTTTAAGGTGAGAGGGGAAAAATTTACAAGTGACCTAAGGGACAGCTTTTTCATCCAGATGGTGGTGTGCCTATGGAATGAGCGGGCAGGTTGACCAGGCTAGACACAGTATTCCAGAAGGGGCCTCACCAATGTCCTGTAAAACCTCAACATGACATCCCAATTCCGATACTCAAAGGTCTGACCAATGAAGGCAAGTGTGTTAAACACCTTCTTAACCAAACTATCTATATGAGATGCAAATTTTAAAGAATTATACCTGACGGCCTTGGTCTCTGTTCTACAACACTGCCAAATGCCCTGCTTTTAATTGCATAGGTCCCACTCTTGTTTGACTTACCAAATCCAATACCTCGCATTAATCTAAACTAAACTCCATCTGCCACCGCTCAGCCCAGTGTGTGATATTGCCACCTCCTCACTCTCCCCCTTTAAAATATCCTCCCCGTCTCAGGAAGGCCTGCACACTCTGCCCTTGACTTTTACAAAGACTCTGAGCTTGGTTTGCCTTGTGTGGTTAGGGTGAAGAGGGACAGATTGCAGACACAGTCAGTGAGCAGGAGATTTTGGACAGTAATCAGCGGCCTGGTATCATTTCTTGATTTTAGGAAGAGGGCAGTCACACGTGAGAGTTGGGTAATACTGATCAGTGTTTTGGGGCCAGAAATTATGCTTTTTCTTCGTCTGTGGTGTTCAGTGATAAAAATCTATTCGAGACCCTTCCTTGGGCAGAGTGTGTCTGCAGGATTTCTTTCCCCAATATTGCAGACTACAGATAATAGCGATTAAAGACGTTCATAGTTAATTTCGGTGGCGCAGCATGTGCACTCAACATCCTACAGTTGAGACAAATATTTTGTATTTGTTTAACAATACAAAATGTTTTGTGTAGCTCAGAAATAATAACCTGATTATAATAAATCCACACCAATCTGAAAGCTGGCACTTAAAATATGACCCAATGTCTGGGTATGGTAGTGTAGTGGGTAGTGTCCCTGCTTCTGAGCCAGAGCTCCCGATTTGATTCCAATTCCTGAACTTGTGTGGTCGTGTTCCTAGCTCTGGACTGGTAGGACTGGATTCTAATCCTACCTGTTGCAGAGGTATGTCACAGCATGTCAGAACAGGCTGTTGAGCAAACACACAGGAGAATAATGTTACAGCTTTATGGGTATTGCCCAGTGATGCTAGTGTCCCTACCTTCGGCCACAAAGGTCTCGGTGTAAATCCCACAGAGGTGTCTCATGATACATCTGAACAAACTGATTAATATGGATTTAGAATTGTGACTTGATGGAGAAGGAAGAGGTTTCAGTATTGAATGTCAGAATTTAGGCCCGGGGTGACTGAAAGTGTAGCTATTCGTGTTGATTGAAGTCACATTTCGTAGCAGTAGAGGTTTATAAAATCAGAATGGTCATGGATAGGGTGAGTAGTCAGGGTTTTTTCCCCAGGTTAGAGGCGTTAAAAATTGGAGGGCATTGGTTGAAAGTGAGAGTGGAAAGATTTTGATGAGGCCGAAAGGGCACCTTTTCGCACAGAGGTTAGTGTGCATATGGAATGAGCTGCCAGAGGAGGTGGTAGAGGCTGGTACAACTACAGCATGTAAAAGGCATCTGGATGCGACAGACCTGCCGAGTTCTTCCAGCAATTTCTGTATTTCTTTAAAAATGCATTCAGTTTTACACAGGTATTCTGAATAAATTAAACATTTTTATTTTTTAATGACGCAGGAACATGTAAACTTATTTCAAATCGACTGAGATCATTTTCTGCTAAGGCTATGGCTCTGTGCAAGACAACAACAATGGTGCACCTACATTGAACAGGTAATGTGATGGAGACATAGTTTGGACAATGTACAACCTCACATGGTCCAATTTGGGGTAAGATGACATTACTGTGTGATTCAGCTCAGAGAGGGAGAAAACGTAATCTGCCCGAGAAGGAATGGCCTATTGCACTCTCTCTCCTTTATTGTTCCTCATCACCAGTAATATGTGCGAGCTAAAAAAAATTCTACTGTCATCGTTGCCATTCTTATTTTTATAGAATCACTGCAGTAGTTGAAACAGGCCGTGCGGCCCAACAAGTCCATACCAACATTCCCAACCCATTCCCCTATATTTACCCCTGAATAATTTACCTAACAGAGAAATCCAGGAACACTACAGATAATTTAGCATGATCAATCCACCTAATTGAGCTGTGGTAGGAAATTAGGTCAACCATTTAGAAGCTCATACAGAAAAGTGGAGAACATGCAAACTCCACACAGACAGTCACCCAAGGCTGGTATCGAACCCAAGTCTCTGGTCCTGCGAGGCAGTCGTGATAACCAGCATACTACTCTTTGGGCGATCCATGAACAGAATCCATTGGAATCTACTCATTGCCTAAAGCAAAGGGAATTCGGCCAAATCCAACTCTCCCAGGATGAAATCCCATTGCTAGCAGCTGTGTGTGTACAATATCGTCAGAAGAAGAATAACGTTTTGGACAATCTTGCAATTTTTCTTTTTGTCATGAGTTACAATAATATCTGGACAGTTAATTTGCAGAGATTTTGTTTATCGGTGCATGTGTGTGTGTGTGTGTGCATGTGCGTGTGTGTGTCAGCGTTTTTAGAAAGGGAAATATTGATATATATATTTGCAATACCCAAACAGTTTGCCATTCATCTTTCCATCATAGTTTGAATAACACTGCTCTTGATCATAAACGTGTTGTTTTAGCAGATAAAAGAAACTAGCCTGACTTGTTCCTAAAGCTGACCCAGACCCAGTCTGAAACAGATATCTCCGGCCATATCACAAACCTGGTTACATTTAACATTTGTTGGGAGCAGTGGAGGAATGGGACTAGAAAAGGAAACAGTGACCCCAAAAGCCGGGGAACTATAGATCGGTGAGCCTGATGTCAGTGGTGGGTAAATTGTTGGAGGGGATTCTGAGGGATAGCATTTACTTACATTTGGGAAGGTAAGGGCTGATCGGGGTAGACAACGTGACTTTCTGCATGGGAAATCATGTCTCATTAAATTTTTTGAAGAGGTAACAAAGAAGATTGATGAAGGCAGTTTGGTAGATGTTGTCTGTGTGGACTTCAGCAAGATGTTCATTTAAAGAACTAAGAGCAAAGAAAATTTACAGCCCAGGAACAGGCCCTTCGGCCTCAAGCCTGAGCCGACCAAATGTACTGTCAAAATCTGTCGGTCAATTCCCAGGCATCTGTATCCCTATGCTCTCCACATACTCATGCATCTGTCCAGACGCATGTTAAATGAATCTGCCGTGTTTGTCTCTACCACCTCTGCTGCAACGCGTTCCAAATGCCCACCACCCTCTGTGTGAAGTACTTACCGCGTGTATCCCCCTTAAACATCCCACCTCTCACCTTCAAAGCATGACCTCTCGTTATTGAATCCTTCACCCTGGGAAAAAGCTTGTCTCTATCCACCCTGTCTGTACCCTTCATGATTTTACAAACGTCAATCATGTCCCCCCTCAATCCTCTTTTTTTCTAGTGAAAATAAACCTAACCTACTCAGCCTGTCTTCATAGCTAGTATTTCATTCAGATTGGTAGACAGATTAGTAAGTTTCAGTCACATGGGATACAGGGGAGGCTCGTCGCAACTGGCTTGAAGAAAGAGGGATATTTTTCAGACTGGAGGCTTGTGAGCAGCAGTGTGCTGTAAGAATCAGTACTGAGTCACTGCATTTCATCATTTATGTAAAGGATTTAGACTTGAATATTGGGGCCATAGTTAATAAATTTATAGATTACATTAGAAATGTGGTGTAGTCGATTATCTCAGAGTACAACAAGACCACAATTAGATGGGACAAAGGGGCAAGGAGTGACAGATGAAGTTTAATTTAGATAAATATGAGGTTTTGCATTTTGGGAAGGCAAATCAGGGCAGAAATTATACACTTAATGGTAAGGTCCTGGGGAATGTTGTGAAACAAAGGGACATAGAGCTGCAGGTGCATTGTTGCTTGAAAGTGGAGTTGCAGGTAGACAGATTGGTGCTGAACACATTTGGCACATTTGCCTTAATCAGTCAGAGCATTGAGTATAGGAGTTGTGGTGGCATGTTGCATCTGTACAGGATGTTGGTGACGCCACTTTAACTGCGTTCAACTAGGTTTTCTGCAGAAATGACTTACACGTATGTTCCAGGACTGGAGGTTTGAGCTGTAGGGAGAAGCTGATTACGTTGAGCTGTTTCCCCCTGGAGTGTCAGAGGTTGAGGGGTAACATTATAGAGTTTATTAAATCATCAGGGGCGTGGATATTCTGAACAGCCATGTTCTGCTCCCCAAAATAAGGGAGTCTAGAACAAGATGGCATAGGCTGAAGGGGAGAGGGTGAATTATTTAGAAGGGACCTGAAGGTAAATGTTTCACACAGAGAGTGGTGTGTGTACAGAAAGTGCTGTCAGAGGAAGTGCTGAAGATGGTTACAATCGCATATTTAAAATGTATCTGAAACAGGAGGGATATTGGCCAAATGCTGGCAAATGGGACTGGATCAGATTTGATATCTGATCAGAGTGAACAGATTGGACTAACGGGTCTGTTTCCGATCTGCATGACTCTCTGATTCTATAAGAGAGATGACGAAAATTTCTGAACGGACATTTTAAGTCGGAATTCTCTTCACTGGAAGTTTATCGTGCCTCTATGTCCACATTGATTGAAAGCAAGTGAGTCATGCATAATTGGATGCAGACAGGAAAGTGGGGATGAGAACCCAACCTGATCAGCCACAATCTTAGTGCCTGGTGGAGAAGGGTCAAAGTGTCTAATGACCCACTCCTGCTCCTCAGTCCCATATTTCTGTGTTCCATTCAGCCCCTCAAACCTGCTAGACAGGAACAGTTGGAGGCTACTTACTCCTATAACCTGTTGCACAGAAACAGAGGAGACCATTCGGCCCTTCAAGACTGTCCCACACGCTTTGAGGTGATTTGGGAAATGTAATTGGAAAGCCCAGGCTGGATATGAAAGAGGCCCCTCATCTCTCTTTACACAGCTTCCCCGCTCTGCAACATGTGCTTCGTTTGTTGGTCATTTTGTAGACCCAAATTCACTGTGAATACAGCTCCCATACCTCACCCAGGGATGGCTCACACAATCCTCTGGTCTCACTGACTGCAACATTCAATAACATAACATTCATGAAAATAACACCCACTAACTTTCCAATAACAGAATGGAGAACATCAGAACAGGGCAGGTCGTTCACTCTCCAAGCCTGCCTTGCCCTTCACTAAGATCATGATTGATCTACTCTTGGTTTCAAATCCTCTTTCATACCCAATTCTTCAAAGCCCTCAACTCTCTCACAGGTGAATATTCATCGACCTCCTCTTCAAATACTTTCAGTCACCTTGCTCCCCAAAACTCTCGAGAAGAGAAATCCTGACATTCAATACCACCTGTTTGAAGAAAACACTTGCTGCTCCTATATCACGGCCTATTGATATGAACAAAAGAGGTGTTGACACAAGGGTTCTGGTAAAAATGACTGGTCTTGATATCAAGGCAGTGGTTGTCTTCTGTTGACATCAAGGAGCTTAACAAAACTGGACTTAATGGGAATCAGAGTAACAGTCCAGTGATTGGAATCAAACATGGCACAAAGGAAGATGTTCATCATCTCAGTTCTGGGTCACCTATGTGGGAGATCCTCAGGGTAGCTTTCTATTCACAAACATCTTCAGCTGCTTCATCAATGTCTCCCCGACCCACCCTACTCACCATAAGATCAGAGGTGGGGATCGTCACTGAAAATTCCACAATTTTCAGAACATTCCACCCCTCCACCCCCACCCACCCCTCAGCTCCTGAATTGGTTTCCATGTGCAGCAAGACCCAAACTCCATTCTGGCTTCTGCTGTTAAAGGGTACATAACATTCATGCCTGGCACTGCACATTGCCACAGTAAAACAAGAGTTCATTCAGCCACTAACGCTGGTTTCACAACAATATGAGGAAACCATTCACCCCATTGACACTATTGGAGAAGAACAGGGACAGCCCATTCAGTGCCTCCAGCCTATTACTCAGGAAGAGAGGGAGTCTAGTGTGATGAACCACACTAGAGCCCCTCGAAAATATTTGGAAGGCAGTAGCCTAAACTCTAATGTTTTCTTATTTCAAAGGAAATGTAAAGTGTCTGTTCCAGATGCAATGTGACTGGTCAAACTACTCTGTGGTAAGCAAAACACCATTTATTTCAACACGAATGATGAAACAAAACCAAAGAAAGAGAAACTTAGAATAGCGTAATTCTATTGGACAGCTTAACAGAATAATAGAATTAGGAGCTGTTACTAATGAACTATTCCAACATAGGAAACTCCCATAAACACAGCCCTTGGCAAAAAAGGAAAATTCAGACACAGAATGTCACAAATATTTCTCCAATCCAGGAATTGAAACAAGCATCAAGAGAAAATTCAAAGAGTGTAGCAGCCAGAAGACATTCATTGAAGCTTCCAACTCTGTGGAGACCCCAGTAGTTTCTGATGTTACTGAGAAACCAAAACCCAATCATCCTAATCTGTGAGAGCTGGCCACACCCATTCAGGCTACATTAAAATAAACCCAAGGCCTCCCTCGCTGTTTACTCAAGTGGTCTTAACTAGCCAGCTTGGTAACAATCGTTCAATCTCTCTTAAAATAGACCAGGACAAAATAACCTCTTACAGCTGCAGCATCATCACACTTGTCAGCACATCGAGCTGTCAAATAGGAATGAGGGGTAACCAGTCAGGCCCTTGGCCCTGTCCAATCGGACAAGGGAGAAACCAGTCAGTCCATTGAGTCACTTATACAGGAACAGTAGGAGGCCATTCCCATCTCAATACACTTACACGGGGGCAGAATGAATTAATTTATGCTGATTCATGATGAATGACTTATGCCCAAAAAGTCAATTCTCCTGCTTCGAGGATGCTGCCTGATCTGCTGTGCTTTTCCAGCAATCGACTCTCTTCTCTGATCTACAGCATCGGCAGTCCTCACTGTCTCCTAATTGATGCTCTAACATGATGAACAAGTGGAGCCGAGGCTGCACAGACAGACTGCTCCACGTTGTTCCTCTTGGCTCCATTGCTTATGATACATATGTGGGTCTTTAACGTGGTTTTCTAGTGGTGAGCAGATAAGCCATATGTCTTGTGTGAAGTCTCAAGAAGGCATCTTTCATCTCTGAGAAGACAACCTGATGTTCTCTATGTAGGACAGAAGCTGATGGGAAAAGCTACCTGTTTCAGATGGAAGGTATTGTGTCTGCTGTTGGGGATTGTGAACAACCTGACATTCAGTACGAGTTCACACGCCGACTGCCCAATAATGTGGGGAGAGTAAATGTAGGCATTTAAGCTGTTAGGAAAGTTATGTTAGACTGATGAATGGACTCTCTAAGTTCAAATAATGCTGATCTTGTTCATGTTGATCTTGTCTAGTGCACATCCTGTTCAGTGTAACCTGTATGCCTTACTCTGTCCAAGTCTATTTCCACCCTATGATCTGTCTGGCTATGCTTACTATGACCTTCCTCCACTGCTCATAAATAAAGTGTATCCCTGTACTGAGGTACACGTGGCAATAAATCAAACCAATCAATCCTGGGTAAAGTATGGAATTTCTCATCCTTTCAATGTCTCTTTTGAAAATAAGTGATTGCTGCCACTCCTCGTATTTCAGCATCACCATTTCTTCGTCTCTCACAGCTCTATAGATTAAACAGTCAGCTTATTCACTCTATCCTCATGTTGCCATCATCCGTGTCTGTGTTAAGGAGATCATTCCTTACAAAGGAGATCAAATCTGTACAGAGTGCCCCTTATGCTCTCTCAGCAAGGCTCTACAACAGCAGGAAGATGGCTTTACTTATGTACTTGAATCATCATACAATAAAGGACAGCATAACATTGTCTGCACATATTACTTACACAGGGTTTGATTTGGAGCAGTCAGCATAGACTTGTGAGTGGGAGATCATGCCTCCCAAATTTGTTAGAGTTCTTTAATGAAGTGACCAAGAAGGTTGACAAGGGCAGAGCGGTAAACGTAGTCTCGATGGATTTCAGTAAGGTCTTTGAGAAGTTTCCACATGGCAGGATGCTCTGTAAAATTACATCGCGTGGATTGCTGGGGAACCCGGCCAATTGGATACACAGTTGGTTTGATGGTAGGAAGCAGAGGATTTTGTGGAAGGATGCTTGTCAGACTGGAGGCTGGGTCCATAGCTGTTTGTTATATATGATTTGGTTGAGAATGTACAAGACATGATTAGTAAGTTTGCAGATGACACTAAAATAAGTGGTAGCGTGATCAGTGAGGAAGTTTATCAGAAATTGCAGCAGGACCTTAATCAGGTGGGGAAGTGGGCCGAGAAATGGCAAATGGAATTTAATATAGATGTTTGAGGTCTTGCATTTTGGAAACTCAAATCAAGTTAGGAGTTTCATGGTGAATGGCAGTGCCTTACGGGGTGTAGTGGGCAGAGAGATCTTGGCATTCAGGTGCACGGTTCTCTGAGAGTGGAGTCACAGGTAGACAGGGCAATGCAAAAGGCATTTGGCATACTGGCCTTCATCAGGCAGGACATTGAGTTTAGAAGTTGGACATTTTTGTTGCAGTTACACAGGACTTTGGTAAGGTCGCATTTGGAGTATTGTGTTCAGTTTTATCACCGTTGTTAGAGGGAGGATGTTATTAACTTAGAAAGAGTGCAGAAGAAATTTACGAGGACGTTGCCAGGGCGCAATGGTCTGAGATATAGGGAGAGGTTGGACAAGCTAGGACCTTTTCTTTACAGTTTAGGAAACTGAGGGGGGAGCTTATAGAGCTGTATACGATCATGAGGGATATGGATAGGGTGAATGCTCTCAGTCTTTTCCCAAGGTTTAGAGAATAGAGGCAATCATTTTAAGGTTAAAGGGGAAGGAATAAAAGGGAACCTGAGGGGCCACTTCTTTACACAGAGGGCTGGTACGTGGATGAGCTGCCAGCAGATGTGGTTGAGGGGGGTTAGCGTGGATGGACATTTACAAGACAGAGTCGAACCTCTCTGTTAATTAAAACCAAACACCCAGAAAACCTCGCCTCACCTCATAATCTGTAAAAATATGAGTGACACAGATCTCCTACATTCCACTATTAAGAAAAATTAACAAGTTTATTTCTTAATTTTAATAGTGAACACTAAACAACAATTATTCCCAAATACAAGACCTTCTTTTCTGAACTGCTTACTATCTGACTCCAACTCTATAAATTTATGCTATTCCAACAACCCACATATTAAACATTACAATCTCAAGACCACACAGTCCCTATCTTCCACGCTGTGTTCCAGTTGTCCAAACGATAATATCGATTTCCGTTGGCTTCTGGTGTGCTAAGCGTTATTTAAACTCTTTGGTTGTATTTGAATTGTTGTCAAAACAGCAACCAAAACTCAGGTATCCATTTCCCAGCTAATGGTGTATTTAGAACAGTCTCACCTTTAGCTGGCATCAGTGGTTGTACTTTCTATTCAGCAAAACCCCTTTCTGCTTAAAGTGACTAGACATGCTTTCGGCTTCTTAACACCTCCCTTCTTCAGAAATAAAATGAACCATCAGAATGAAAATATGGCTTAATTTCTTTTCCTTTAATTCTTAATCCCATTATTATGAAATACAAAAGTATTTATCTCAGTTATACCGTTCATATTAATTCTGCACACATATATAACACTGGAATAAGTCAAATTGTATCCACACATTTTCCTTTAAATCTGTGAAAACACATCTGCTATCACATTTATACGACCCACAGAATGTACATGTTGTAAGCTTAAAGTCTGTAACATAAGACCACATATTCTGGTCTTTAAACATTTAAAAAATGCGAGAGGATTGTCGTTGTTTTCCACATCCATCTCCGACAATTTGCCGTATAAACATTAAAATATTGTCAGGTTAGTACGAAACTTAAACTTGTATGAAACTCAATATTCCTTGTTCAATAATGGAGATTTTGCATTTTTTTTCTGGTGGATATTGAGTTTTTTCAACAAGTAGCCAATTGGCCATTCAATTCCATCATCATCTTTCTGTATCAGTACATTTCCGACCCCTATATCCCTCGCATCAAACACAATTTTCAAAGGGTTTCAAAATATTTGGTGCAGTTAACACTAGTGCGGTGACTAATCCTGCTTTAAAATTGTCAAATGCCTCCCTGCATTGTTCTGTCCACCACAATTCTGTGTTCTCGTTAGTAAATCCATCAGGGTGCCAATATGCTGTTGAAGTTTGGAACAAACTTCCGATAGAGACCACTCAGTTCCAAAAATCAAACCACTTCTTTCTTCGAGGATGATTGTGGAAATTCCTTGTGTTCCATGGGGTCAACTTTCCATGGCCAATGTAATGTCCCAGGAACGGCCCCTCTGCCTTCGTGAATTCTGTTTTCTTAAATTTATTACCAAGTTTGCTTCTTATAATCGTTCAACATGCTCTGCCAAAAGTAACATGTGAGCTTTCAAACACTTTCTAAAGATCACTACGTCATACAGATAAACTGCAAAATTTGTTCATTTGGCCATAACTCTGTTCCTGAGTCTTAAATGTGTCTGGAGCATTATGCATTCACATGACATACTCTAACGTCATATCCGCTATCTTTACCAGATAATTTAACTGACTCAACATTTTTTTTAATTTGAAAGGGGCCAATAAACCTGGCTTTGAAGGGATTTCCTATCACTGGGAACAGTACTAATACGTCATCCTCACGGGAAGCCGTTATAGTTTCAGCGTTTTTATCTGCCACCTGCTTCACTCTATGCTGTGCCCTCTTCAGGTGCTGTTTAACAAACTCACCTACTCCATCTAATTTCTCCCTCATCTCAGATACATAATCCAAGTGTGAGATTTCCGACTTCTGTCCTGTCAATTTATATTTAATTAATTTCGAAAAACCTCTCACTTCATGTACGAATAATTACTCAAAGGAAGTAAACTAAGTAGATTTATTTGGGGCATCTCTAATGGCAAACAATATAATGAGACGCCTTTATTCCAATCATTCGGATAATTCTGACAGTACGCTGTTAATGTTGTCTTCAGTGTCTAATGCCAACTTTCCAAGCTTCCCTGTAATTTGGTATGGGACGCACTTGATTTAAACTGCTGTATGCTGAAGCTATCCATGGCTTCCTTAAACAGCTGAGCGGTAAAATGAGACCCTTGGTCTGACTAAATCACACTGTGTAGCCCACAGCGAGTAAAAAAAGCTACCTCCCCTTTTGCCTTAACACTCGATAATGGAATTATCCCTGGAAATCTGGTAGACACGTCCATTATGGTCAGCAGATATTGGTTTCCACTTTTATTTTAGAAAGGGGAGCTCCACAATTAATCATAACCCACGTGAAGGGTTCGTCGAATACAGAAGTTGGCAACAAAGGTGCTGGTTTTAATAGTGCCGGTGACGTACCTACCATTTGGCATGTATGGCATGTACAACAAAAATTAACCACGGCTGTGTGCATTCCAGGCCACTAGAAATGCTTCTGTACCTTAGCCTGAGTCTGTACACCTAGGTGACCTCCTGCAGATAGTTTATGTGCTACTCGTAACACTGTATGCTACCGGTAACGCAATTTGGTGCACCTCAATCCATTTCCCTTCTGCACTAATCTGTCGTGGTCTCCATTTAAATTTTAGGTTTCTATCTTTAATAACGTTTGGCAACATATTCTGATTCCTTTTGTGTGTGTGTGTGTACAATACATACAATATTTCCTGCATCGTTACATCAAACAGGGTGTGAGTTCACTGAACATCAACTCCTTTGTTTTTTTTTTTCCTTTCGTTTTTCCTTCCTGCTGTAACTTATGACAGTGGGATCTTGTTACTACGCAGTCTGGAAAAATCCCTGGGTATTTTTATTTTAATTCCCCAGTTCCCTAGTATTCCTTTGATTTCTCCACTGCAAGGGGTGCCTCTCCCATCTTGGATCCTGCTAAAACGTTCCCCAGAACAAACTGTATTCATGGAACTGACACCCTGTCACTCACTCTCACCGTTACTTCCCCAACCTTGACTTGGCACTCCAACCTGATGTTACACAAGGGAATGCTTAGTTTCTGCCCCAATTCCACAAATTATCACGCTCTTGAGTAACATGTCAGAAAGAGTGAAAATACTTCCATCTCTTACTATTAGAGGCCGAGGGAAAGTGAGGACTGCAGATGCTGGAGATGCGAGTTGGAAAGTGTGGGGCTGGAAAAGCACAGCAGGTTGGCCACATCTGAGGGGCTGGAGAGTTGATGTTTTAGGCATAAATCCTTCATCAGGAAAGTGGGGCTAAGTGAGGGGGAAGGGGGTTTTAATTAAATAGGAGGGTGTAGATGGAGCTGGGTGAAAGGGAGTTTGGAAGGCGATAAGTAGATGCAGATGGGGGCTGATGTTGATAGATCGGAGAGGAGGGTGAAGTGGATAGATGGTAGGACAGCTGGAACCCTCAAACTATACAGCATCAAAATCAACTTCACCAATTTTCAAACCTCCCCTCCCCAACCTCATCCCAGATCCAACCACTCCAATTAACACCGTCTTCTTGAACTGTCTTAATTGTCCATCTTCCTTCCTACCTACCCACTCCACCCTCCCCTCCAACATATCACTGTGACTCCCACCTACATCTTCTTATCACCTTCCCAGTGACCCTCCTGCCATCACAGCTCCTACCCTCCTATTTATCTTTCAGCCACCTTGTTCCCCTCCACCCCCCCGCCACATTCCTGATGATGGGTTTGTGCCTGATATGTTGATTGTCCTGCTCTTTGGATGCTGACTGATCAGTTGTGCCTTTCTGGATCCTCACTTCTCAACTATTAGATACCGAACAGATCCCGTAACTCACAAAATTATAACTTCTTGTCCTCCTCCTCCCACCATATTCTTTTCTTAGAACTTTATCCAAAGAGGCGAATTCTTTATGGAGATCAGGCATTGACTCCATACCCAAACACTGTCTCGACTGTGCACTCTCCTGCAGCTCCTCAGCCCCACTTGGGGTCTCCTTTTCCAGGTTCACAAATACCACTGGCTTAACATCTTTTACCACATTTTTTCCCAAAGTGTCTTCCTTCAATGCCCAGCATGGTGTTTCCCAGCTTACTGCAGTGAAAACACCTTTTCCCAGTGCCCTTCTTAAACCATCAGCACTGTAATTTTATGTGTTCCACTCCATTATAGTGAGAACACCTGAGGCTTTTCACCACCTTTCAACCCCCTTAGACTTGTTTTTCACCCGTGGTAAAATATTGCCAGTGTGCTTTGCTCTATGTTTTGTAGTGTAGGATCTCTCCTTCTCCCAATTTCTATCCCTCACAGGATGGAAATCCTCCCAGAAGCTAAATTTCTTCTTATGCGCCAATGCATATTTATCTGCCATTTCTGCCGTGCTTCTCATTTCTTGAACTTTCTATTCATTCACATGAATTCTTACCATCTCTGGAAGTGTGTCTTTAAACTCCTCCAGCAGAATAATCTCCCTTCCGGCCTCACAGGTCTTGTCCATTTTTAAGGCCTACACCATTTCTCAAAATGACTGTGGTTACTTCTTTCAAACTCAACATCAGCCTGACCTGGTTCCGTCTAATATTTCTGAACAGCTGTCTATATGGTTCTAATACCAAATCATAAGCACTCAAAGTAGCCTGTCTGACATTAGCATAATCTCTTGCTCCCTCATGCGACAGCACTGCACATACCTCTCAAGCTGTGCCCACCAGCTTCGTCTGAACTAGCATTACCCACAAGTTCACTAGACACGCCATCTGCCAAGCCAATTTTGCAAATATAATAATAAAAGATTTTGACATTTTCCTCGCAAAATATAGCAATATATTAACATAGTTGTATACATGCGTATAATTATATGTACACATCTCCCTTCATCTTCATCCTGCTAATTTAAATTTCTTACCTAATTCCAAACTTCTGAATTTCAAATTCTCCCTCTCCTTTTCCTCTCTTTCTCTTATTTCTCTCTCATTCTGTCTCTTTCTTCATCTTCTAACTCTTGTTGCCACATGTGCAATTTAAGTTTTTCTAACTCGCCTGCAGTTGCCTATTTCTCTGATACACCAAAGTGCTAGACCAACTCTATTACAATTTCAGCTTTACTTTTGTCCCTGGTGAAACCCAATTCTAATCTACTTGTTAATTCTAAAAGTCTGCCCTTCCTTTGTCTTTTCTTTTCTTGTTAAATTTGGGAATCGTCTTCAAACCCCAGAACCTCTTTCATAATGTTAAAAGCCATTTGTTTTAATTTAACCAACCACAAGGAAACAAAATTAAATGAATGATCTCACCTGTTTTATTTGAAGGTCCTGGTCACTAACTGCCAAGTGATGTAATCTGCTGGGTCCTTTTGTACCCCAAATCTGTTCAAATCTGTCCAAATTGCATACGACGAGCCCTGAAGCCATTATGACATCAATGTCGAACCCCTCTGTTAATTAAGAACACGCACCCAGAAAAGCTAACCTCGCCTCATACTCTGTTAAAACATGAGAGAGAAAGTAGTCCCAAATTCCACTATTAAAAGAAAAGTAACAATTTATAAATATGTAAGTTAACTCGCTGAGCTGGAAGGTTTGTTTTCAGATGTTTCGTCACCATGACTAGGTAACATCATCAGTAAGAGTTTGGTTTCTTAAGTTGGGTGATGTCATTTCCAGTTCTGTTTTTTCAAGGGAAGGTAGATAGGATCTAACTTGATGTGTTTATTAATGTACTTCTGGTTAGAAGGCCATACCTTTACGAACTTTCGTGCGTGTCTTTGTTTCGCCTTTCCTTGGATGTATATATAGTCTCAGTCAAGGTGGTGTTTTTCCTTGTCTATATGTATGGAAACTAGTGATAGTGGGTCATGTCTTTTTGTGGCCAGTTGATGTTCATGTATCCTGGTGGCACTACAACAGGACATTTGAAATGGAGGAAACACGATTTTATATACGCTGTTTAATCAATGTGTGTTCAGATAAGGAAGATTGTTCGTATGTGTACAACACATTCCGAATGAACAACGGAGACACAGTTAACAAAAAATGGTGCACATGATGTATAACATTTTTAAAGCATTAACACGTTATTTGATCCTCATCTGAAGTGATATGTTCCCCTTCTCTCAAAGTTCCCTCTTTTCTGGGATTCCCTACTCTTGTCTCACATTCTTTTCAGAATGTGTGTTATAAATCTTGGTTATGGTGTCCCAACTTATTTCAGGTAATCCCCTTTCAACCAGGAATTGAATATATTGGCCTGCTGGGTTCTTTACAAAGCTAGTGTCTGTCATGTTATTAGAGAGAAAAATTCTGGTAACAGACTCAGCATTTGAACATATTACTCTGTTGTATATGCGCTGTACAAAGGACCAGAGCACACAGGAATTGCCAAAACGTTGAGGGATGTACATCTACTTCTATCGATAATTTAGCTTTCTCATTTTTCTTATCTCCACATCTACATTCTGTCTCTCATTCTCTTGTTTTATCTAGTTAAGAAATCCTTCAATTATTCTTCTTGTCCTATATCTCAAAACTCCTTCTTTTGGTTTATCTCTATTTCTCTCTTCTCAATGTAATGTGATTATAATTGAGTAACGTAAGTACAAAGCCATGTGGGAGGAGCTGGCCAGAGTTAATTGGAAAGGGAGCCGAACAGGGGATACCATGGACCAGCAGTGGCAGGAGTTTCTGGGGATAATTTGGAGGATATCAGAAATTTATCTCGAAGGAGATGCAACATTATCAAGGGAGGACAAGGCAGCCATGAGCGATAAGGTATCAAACCAAAGAGGCAACATACAATGTGGTGAATATTATTGGGAATCCACAGAATTCATTGGCTCTGAAAATGCATAAGGCTGGCATCACTGACACTACAGAACTCTTAATCATGGTCAGGGCGAGAAACAGAGGGAAAGCCATTCACCTCAAACACAGAAGATGGTATTACTGAAGGAAAACTGCAGATGAATTAAATAATTGAATTAAAATCAGTTAAATGCTTTTGCGGAATGTGTCAGATTGAAAGCTTGACCCTGGGAGAGACCCTCAGCAGAATGACGATTTGAAAATGCAAGTATTAACATATCAGAAACCAGAGTAGGTCACTGAGTAGAGGACTGATGGGTGACTGGGTCTCGATGTGAACTAGGGGACAGACAGCAGAATTGCATTGCAGATATTGCAGCTCAAAACTGCGTATTTATGTAGTGCTATAGAACACACAGCAGGAGAAGCAGAACAGCATTAACCACAACCTGTAACATTTTGCCTGGGATAATCCTTCAGTGTGCCATTACCATCAACACGATCTATGGTTCAGTGACGAGTGTGGGTGAACGTGTCAGGTTCAGAACCACGTGAACCTAAACCTCATGCTAACCCATTAAAGCTACCACACTTGACCAATAGATCTGATTGAAACTCTGCTGTCCTGCCATATTCAGTCATAAATGGTGATGGGTGATGAAACAAATAACGGAGGAAAGGGCTGCAGAAACATCTCCATCCTAAAAAATGGAACAGTCCTGCATATCAGTGTAAAAGACAAGGATGCAGTACCTACACCATCCTCAGCCAGAAGTGTTGAATCAATGATCCATCTCACTCTCGTCATGATGCCCACAGTATCACAGATGCCACCCTTCAAACAATTTGATTCACTGCACGTGACATGAAGAAACAGCTGAACACAGTAGATTACGACAAAGGCAATGGGCCTTGAAACCATTCCTGCAATAGGACGGAAGAGTTGTGCTGCACAGTAAGCCGCATCCCTGGGGAAGCTGTTTTGTTCCAGCTCTATCTCCGTGGAAAATTACTCAGCTATGTCCAGTCCCCTAAGAGGAGTATAATTACAATCTGACCAATTACCTCCCCCTCAGTCCCAGCAACAGTCAAATTGGTGGGAGTTCTTTTTAACAGAGCTGTCAAGCAGCACAGAAATGACCTGCGCAGTGTGGTTTCAGATAGGTCCCTATGTAGATATGGTGCTGCTGTGGAAATGTGATTGGATTACTAATCCAGACCAGGCTAATGCTCTGGCAGCTTGTGTAATTTAAAAACAATTAATAAAATATCGAGATTTAAAATCTGGTACCAGTAATAGTTACCCTGAAGCCAATGTTGATTGTAAACAGCTGTTTGCTTCCCCAATGTACTTTCAGGAAGTGAATCTCCCGTGGTTTCCTGGTCAGGCCTAAAAGTGACTCCAGATGTTCAGACATATGATAAACTGTTCAATGGTCTCTGAAATGTCTCCAAAATTATCATCCCTGCTTCTAATCTGTCTCGCCCTGTCAGAGGTTTATACATGCCACTGAGATCACCACTCGTTTTCCTAGAACCCATGGAATACAGGCCCAGTTGCCCCAAACTCTGCTTCCACAACAAGCCTGTCATCCCAGAGACCAGTCTGGTTATCTTTCGCTGCTCTCCCTCAATGTCAAGTTTGTCTTTTATTAGGTAAGGAGGCCAAAACTACACACAATACTGAACAATGTTCGAGATGGGGTCTCACCAAGGCCCTATACAAGTGCAGAAAAACACCCTTACTCCTGGACTCAAATCCCCCTGAAATGAAGGTGAACACAGCATTTACCTTCCTAACTGCTTTCTGTTCCTGCAAAAAAATACTTTCAGTGTCTAGTGTACAGGGAGACCCAGATCCTTTTCAATGTTACAGCTACCCAATTGGTGGATCTATGTACAGGGCTAAGTGTAGAAATGCCATTCCCAGTATTTTCTTTGGGCTTCAGAACTCACTGCCCTGTATGGACGGCAGAGGTCGGTGAAGAATGAAACAAAGAGAAGCATAAGTCCCTTTATAGAGTAACATTTTTCAACCTTTTCAAATGGTGGGCTGCTGTTATCTTTTTCCCATCAAAGGGCACAACACATCACATGTACTCACATTGCCCTTCATTGCCCCGTATTTTCACAGACACTCTACTTGCCTCAGTCACCTTGGAGCTTTTGTACATCCTCCTCACCCACTCACAATCCGACATTTGATTAGTGCCGTCAGCAGGATTGGAAACATTGCATTTGATTCCCTCTAACAAATGTTTGGTTTGTATTTGAAATAGCTCGGGCCCAAACACTGAATCCTGCTATACCCCCGAGGCCTCTGCTCTAAACAAACATTGATTAATTCCTACTCACTGTTTCCTATTAGCTCTCCCATTCTAAAACCATGCCCTTCTGTTAGCCCCAGTCTCATCGAATTCGAATTTGCATAGTAGGCTTAGGGCTTTATCAAATATCTTTCTGAAAATTCAATCATATTGCATTGATTGCTTCTCCACAGTTTTGCTAAAAGTCAGTTTCTCAAATATGATTCCCATTTGATACATCTCTGTTGCCTTTGTCTGAGCCCATTACTTTCAATTAAAATACTTTCTCCATAACGTTTATTTGCTAAATTTATTCTATTCCCTTTTTCTCTCTCACCAGATTAAACTTTCCTAGTATTGCTGGGACGATTGTTTTTTTTTCTTTTGTGTTTTGTTTTCTTCTGTGAAGACATAACTGAAATATTTGCTGCATAGTTCTGCCATTTCCCTCTTCTCCATTCTCTGGTAACGAAGCTGCACTTTTTTCCCCTTACATTTGCCATTGACGTACTTCTTGAAGCGATTACAAGTTCACTCTTATTACCCTTGTGCATATAGAGTGTTCTGAAACCCATCGATTCCTGCCTTAAGTTTCTTAATTATTGACCTTGCACAACCATGCACTCATAGAAGCATAGAATTTTCACCGTCATAAATACAGCACGGTATACATTAGTCCTACTTTTCTACGTGAGCCCCATAGCTGGAAATGTTATGACACTTCAAGAGGTCGTCCAAGTATTTTGTAACAGTGTGAGGTTACTCATGTTAACTCCCTCGCCGGTAGTGCATTCCAGACCCCAAAACCCTCTGGGTAAAAAGTGATCCTCAAACTCCTTTCCAAATCTCAAAGCCTTCACTTTAAGAGTGTTCTCCCCCTTGTTCTCCCTCTGTCTTAAAGGAACAGCTGCTGTCCATCCACACTGTCCAAGTCCCTCATAATCTTATCCTTCTGAATCACATCCTCCTCAGCCTTCTCTGCTCCAAACTAAACAACCCGAGTTTACCCAGTCTCTCTCCATAGCTGATATGCTCCATCTCAGGGAACAGCCTGGTTAATCTCCTCTGCAACCCCTCCAGTGCAATCACATCCTTCCTGGAATGTGGTTCCCAGAACTACACAAAGTATTCCATCTCGGCCTCACCAATGCTCTGCACAGCTCTTATAATCTGTGCCTCGATGAATAAAGGTTTGCTTACGCTCCCCTTTGCTTTCTCAACTTGTTTATTAACCTGTCTCATCACATTCAGGGAAGTGTGGAGAAGCTCCCTCTGAGCTCCCTAGTGTGCTGCCATTCACTGAGTACTCCGCTGTCTGCTTCCTTCTTCCAAAGTGCATTACCTCATATTTATCCGGGTTGCATTCCATCTGCCATTGATCTGTCCTTCTGATCATTCCATCTGTATCTTCCTGTAACATAAGACCTTCCTCCTCACTGCCAACAACCCGGTCATTCGTTGTATCAAACACAAACTTCGTTATCACACTCTCCCCACCCCTTGCCTATATTAACAGATACACCATTTACGAATACCACAAATAATAAGGTTAAAGATCACACAACACCAGGTTTACCCAGGCCCAACTGGTTTATTCGGAGGCACTAGCTTTCGAAGCGTTGCGTTTTCATCAGGTGGTTGTGCGCTTTGAAAGTTCGTGTCTCCGAATAAACCTGGTGTTTTGTGATTTTTAACTTTGGCCACTCCAGTCCACCACTGGCACCTCTGAATTACAAATAATAAGGGACACAACACTGGTCCCCGTTGTACACCATTGGACACCGGCCTCCAGTCGCACAAATAGGCTTCTACCACTACCCTATGACTCCTACCACTAAAGTTGATTTAGATGCAGCTTGGCAAGTCACTAATGACTCCTACCTATTGCTTGGTTATTCTGTTCCACTTGACACACATGCTGAACACCTGGGGATTCTCCCTAAACTTGCCTGCCAGCAGATTTCCATGCCCCTGTATTAGTCAGTCCTCTCCGAGTGAAGTATTTCCTCCTTGTTGAGGTCTTAAATGGCCTGTCCCTTATCCTGCCATTATTTGCCTTAAATGTAGAGTAGACAGCCAGAGAAACATTCTGTTTATTTCCACATTGTCACGTGTTTAGCGAATTTTCTAAATTTCACTGCGATCACCTCTCATTCTTTGAAATCCTAGAGAACACAGGCCGAGTTTCTGCATCAGAAAATCTCGCCATCTGAGGGTTGAGTCTGGAGAATGTCCATTGCACTTCCTCTGTGGTTAGTATATTCTTTCTCAGATTAGGTCACCAAAACTGTACACAATACTCCAGGTACAGTCTCACCAACCCTGTACACAATCGTCAAGGTACAGTCTCACCAATACACTATGAAACTACTTCAGCAGTTTGTTGCATCGATATTGTGACGCCTTTAATTGAAGGTGAACCCAATTTTTAACTTTCCACTTACATATATTCTTCCAAATGCCCTTCAAAAAATTCCGAAGTTATCAAGTATGACTTCCTTTCAAAAATTCAAACTGATTCTCTCCAGTGTTGCTGTTATTTTCGAAATAACCAATATCACATCCTGTCTAATAGATTCCAAAAGTTTCTCTACAGATGTCAAATTAATTGGTCTGCATTTCTTCATACTATCACTTTTCCCCTTTCTAGATGCCTGGATCCATTCCATTCATCTACCTACCATGCTTGGGTCACGTTTATTACCTTCCATTTATCGACAATGGCTTTCCACCCTCTTGGAATATACAGGAAAATAGAACATAGTCATCAGCAGTGTAATTAATACTTCTATTGCTGATTTTGCTCTGACATTTTGAAATGAATTACATCTGTTTTGTTAGACATGGCAATGCGCCATCCAGCTACATGTTCAAGTGCTACCTTGTTACTGATATAAATTGACTTTATGTCTTTAGTTCCACAAGCCTTTCTGATCACTTGGTATTTCTGGGTGATTTTCTGGGTCTTACTCCATGAAGGCAGATGCAAAGTAACTGGTTCTCAGCCATTTCCCTGTTCTCCACAATAAGCAATCCTCTTCCAATTATAAATTTCCACATTTGACCATGCTTTTATTTTGTTTCCATTGAAATATACATCGTAGGTTTATGCAGTCTTTGTGTTCCTGTTTGTTAGCATGCATGTTCGCTTTTTGACTTCCTTATCAGTTTCATGGCCCTTCTTTTCTGGATTGTAAATTTCTGACATTTCTCAGGTTTCCACATTGCCTGGATTTCTTCTGAAATCACTTCTTATGATTAATATAATTTTTAATTTGTTACGTTAACCATCATTAAGTCAGTTCCTCACTCTTGGGTGTTTTTTACCTTAAAGGAATAGACTTTTGTTTCAGACATTGCAGTATTCCGATAAACCAGATATATCCAAGACCATTGCAAGAGGACAGAGAAGAGATTGTGGGGGGGCTGGCTGATATTTTTTCATCATCACTGGCCATGGGTGAGGTCCCAGATGACTGGAGGACAGGGAATTCTGTGCCCTTATTAAGAAGGGCTACAAAGAAAATCCTGGAAATTATAGACCAGTAAACTGGGCATCTGTAGTAGGTAAGGTACTTGAGAAAATTCTGAGAGATAAGATAAACATACATTTGGAAAGGCAGTATGTGATTAGGAGCAGTCAGCACGGCTTTGTATATGGGAGATCATGGCTGACAAATTTATTAGAGTTCTTTGATGAAAAATGACCAGCAACGTTGATGAGGGCAGGGTGATTTACGTAGTCCCATTGATTTTAGTAAGTCCTTCAATAAGGGTTCACATGGTACGCTGCTCTGGAATGTTAGTTTGCATGGAATTGAGTGGGAACAGGACAAATTAGATACAAAATTGTCTTGATGGTAGAAAGCAGAGAGTAATAATGGAAGGATGCTTGTCGGACTGGAGGCCTGTCACGAGTGGAGTGCCTCAGTGGTCGGGGCTGGGACCATTACTGTTTGTTTTATGTATCATGATTTAGTTCAGAATGTACAAGGGCATGATTATTAATACTGTAGATAACAATAAATAATGTGGTATCGTGGACAGTGAGGAAGGTTGTCAGACATTGCAACAGGACCTTGATCAGCTGGGGAAATGGGCCAAGAAATGGACAATGGAGTTGAATGTGGATAAATGTGAGTTCTTGCATTTTGCAAAGTCAATTCAAGGTCGGAGTTTAATGGTGAATGTTTGGGCCTTAAGGGTTGTAGTGGAACAGACGGACACTGGAATTCAGGGGCACGGCTCTCTGAAAGTTGATTCAGAGATAGACAGGACAATGAACAAGGCTTTTTGTACACTGACCTTCATCAGTCAGGAAATGGAATATCGAAGTTGGGGATTTATGTTGCAGTTATTCAGCATGTTGGTGAGGCCATACTTGTAGCATTATGTCCAGTTTTGTTGACTTTGTTAAGGGAAGGATGTTATTAAACTGGAAAGAATGCAAAGGAAATTTACAAGGATGTTGCCAAGAATTTGGTATTTCTGGGTTTTAAGGAGAGGTTCGACAAACTAGGACATTTTACTTTAGACTTTATGAGACATGGGGGATCTGATGGAAGTGTATAAGATCATGGGAGGCATGGATAGAGTGAATGCACTCTGTCTTTTCTCTCCAGGGTTGGGCAATCCCGGACTCGAGGGCAGGAGTTTAAGTTCAGTGGAGAAAGAATAAAAGGGAATCTGAGGGGCATTTTTTTTTTACACAGAGTGTAGTATACATAGAGAATAAGCTGCCAGTGGAAATGGTTGAGGTGGGTACGTTAACAAACTTTGACAGGCATTTGGACAAAACTTGGATAGGAAAGGCTTAGATGGATATCAGGCAATAGCAGGAAAATTGTGTTAGGGTGAATGGACATTTTGTTCGGAATGGACCACTTTTGGCTGAAGGCCCTGTCTCTCTGCTGTAGGTCTCTGTGACTCGAAAAAAGCATTGCTTGTCTCCCACTGAATGTTATATTGTACTTTTCCAATTCACTGGAGCTAACTTGACCCTCCAGCCTCCAGACTTCCATTATGTTTGACTATAATGATCAAAATTTCTATATTGCATGCAGACATAGAGCATAGAACATAGAAGCGCAGTACAGACCCTTCGGCCCTCGATAGTGCACCGCCCTGTCATACTAACCTGAAGCACATCCCACCTACACTATTCCATGTACGTCCGTATGCCTGTCCAATGACGACTTAAATGCACTTAAACTTGGCGAATCTACTACTGTTGCAGGCAAAGCATTCCATAACCTTACTACTCTCTGAGTAAAGAACGGTATGTAAAATGCAACAAATTAATGTCACAATTCCTCAAAGCTGCTTCAGAGCAAGGTTAGCAATTAGTCTTTCTGACCACACGACACCAAATCCGAAATAACCTGTTCTCTATTTGGTTACACAACATACTCTTTAACCTACCTGACACACACAAATGGAAATTATTTGTCACAACATTAGCAGTCACTTAATTAACGCATGCAACTTTATGCCATCTAATATTACTGCAGCACCTACGATTATTTGTTACTCATTCACAGAATGAGGGCGTTGCTGGATAACCAGCATTTATTGCCCATGCCAGAGGACAGTTAAAAGTCAACAGAATTGCCTTGGGTCTGGAGTCACATGCAGGCCAGACCTGGTAAGGACAGCAGTTTCCTTCCCTAAAGAAAATCAGTGAACCAGATGAGTTTTTCCAACAATCAATTCCTGGTCATCATAAACCTTTGATTCCAGATACTTATTGAGTTATCTGCCATGACAGAATTCAAACTTGGGTACTCAGAACATTCCCTGGGTCTCTGGGTTAAGAGCCTAGCGATAATACCACGAGGCCATTGCTTCCCCTTGCATATACTTGCATATCCAATTTCCAGGGCATATGATGCAAAATATTTGCGCGACAGTTTTGGTCTCGATATATAACGCACCAAAGTTTGCTTCTCCTTGCTATTTGTAAGATCCATCCAAACTGATTCTGTGGAATCTGAGGGACAGGGTCAGTGGCGTTCTTAGTGATAGACTTGGACAAGACATACAGGGAGACTCGCCTCGACGCTGAGATGATCTGAAGAATTGGTCAGCAATACAGGACAAGGATCAACATCCCCCCCACTCTGTCAGTATAAGTGTTACTATATTCTCTCTGCTCCCTCACACTCACTGTATATCTGTCATGCACCTACCCCCGAACAACAATCACACTGTCTCTACAAATAAGGCTCAAGCATGACCACTCTCACTATTGAATTCAGCACCTTCCTTCCCCCACTTTTTCTGTCACTGACACAATAGCCCTGCACTCTAACAACACGGCGTGGATACAACACTATGGACAGACCCCCTCCGAACACCTCAACCTTCCTCCCTCCACCTACACCAGCACTAACAGCAGGGCCACCCACTCCCACCCTCACTCCTTCCGTCCCCTTCTCCGATTCCAGGGAAAACAGCCTGTAATATGTCAGAAAGGGCAAAGCCAAGTGGCGGGGTGCCTGACATCCGTTCCCTCATCCCCCTACCTCGACATGTGGAGAGGAACCTGGTAGGAGCCGGAAACGATCAGGAGGCCTTGTGTGGAGATTCTGAAACATCCTCGTCCCACCAACCGAGTAAGGATCAATATTCAGTAAAGAGCAAAACTCAATGTAAACCCACTGGCAGTTCCAACCTCATCTCTCTCACTCACAAAAGAACAGATACCCCATTGCACAGAGATGCAGGCATTGAAATACACAGAAGTATTGGTACGCACCCTAATATACTAACCATCACAATGCATACATGGAGATATGCTTACACACACATAGAAGCACACAGAGACAGATACAGTCACACACAAATAAACAGAAACACAGATAGAATCACACAGGCTGATACACAGACAGACAGACGTAGTCACAAAAATACACAGATAACAAGCACATGGACACATATACATACACACAAAGACACAGACACTAGTGTCATTAAGACACAAATAAATAAGTTTTTGATTTATAAGGAGATCAAGAATTCTAGGAAGAAGTTAGGAGAACAATGTAGAGGAACATATAAGAAATGATTGAATTGCATGTCAGACTCGGGCCGAATGGCTTAATTCTGTTCCTTTATTTAATGCTTGTGTGGTGCAATGCTATCAGGTATTCTCTTCCTGAGACAGCAGCAGAGGCTGGGTTTGATACATATTTGATTGGAAAGAGTCAGTGGTAATGTGGGACAGAGTTGGAGGGCGGAATGGTTTATGTCTATTCCTAGTTATTGTACCCTTATATCCAAAAACGGGCAGTCATTTGATGTGAGGTTAAGGCAGATTTAAAATAATGGGTCCCACAGTGAAATCAGGATGTGCCCTCCCCTTCAGTGTTGTGCTACTTGTGGTGTCCTCATACTCAGGGAGCAATGAAGACTGGGTTATTGAAGATATTCTAGGCTGAGCGCGACTGATCTTTGCTGGACAGGAGAATCAATGTTTATTTGAAACAGACAGGAGATGGATGGTTAGACACATTCGGATCAGCCATGAGCATTCTGAATGGTACAGCCGAATGGCAAACTGCCGCCCCTACCCCATGTGTTGTTCCCTCAATTCAGCTTTCGAAAACGTCATAGAGATGTACTGCTGGCCCTACCCTAGGTGTTGTTCCCTCAATCCACCCCTCGAGTCTGTTACAGGATAGGGGACCACCCCATTCAGCCACACAGGATCGTTACAATGGGATGGGAGGAGACTATTCTGCCCCTCAAAGGAGTTACACAGGAATATAGACTGAAGTAATTCAGCTCGTTGTGTACATTATACAGCCCAGGAGGAGGCCATTCAACTCACTTGAACTGCTGCACAGGAACAGGGATGCTGTCGCTAACAGGAAATAGACAGTAGAGATAAATGAATATTTTTAGCAAACTGTAACTAGTTTTGCCTCAGAGATCACAGTGGGACCATCAATGATCAATAATCTATGTGAAATATCTGGATGAAGACACTGAATGGATAAAACTGAATTACCTTGTACACCAAGATTATCATTCGAGATATCTTCAAATGGAGGTAGTGAATCTGCATTGTGATATAGTCAGGGAACGTTGGTGAGCAAACCGTCAGCAGAAATAATATAACGTGAGTTGTCTATTGCGGTAGAGAGGATAGAACAGCAGGAAACAATTTAAATGGAGAGAGATCGCAGAACTCTGTGATGCAGATATTTTTCATATTCCTGGTACATTAATAATATGAAGTCTGTCTGCAGATGCGACAAGTGACTTGGATGGTAAGTGAAATGATGCTGTTTGTGGCAACGGGTATTGGGTTTAATCAGGAATGTTTTACTGCATCTGTACAGGGCATTGCTGAAACCGCATCAGATACACTGGGTGCAATTTTGATCCTCTAAACTAAAAAACGGATATAATTCCTTTCGAAGATTTTCAAAGATGCTTCCCTTTACTCATTCTTGAAATGAAAACCTTTTGTTATCGGGGGTTATCTGTTTAGGTCTTAGATGAGAAATCTTATTGAACCACGGTTTTCAGAAAAGTGGATCAGCTGGATACATATTTTCTCTTGTTAAGGAGGCTCGAGCTAGAGAATATTTTTGATGAATGAGATGTTTTGATATTAACACAAATATAATGAAGATATCAACCCATTTTTAAAAAAAATACGCAGACACATGCAAACTTGTCATCAAATTATAAAGCGGGCACTTTCTTTTGCTAATGAAAGGCACTGTACATAACAACCGCAATGATCCACGTGCATATAGCTCATTATCATCCATTCCAGAGAATGTTCATGGAGAGTGCGCATGGCCCAGTTTGGTGTTCAGTTGACATTATTGTATTTTTCCACACAGGGAGGGAGAAAAATATTACCTGCCTCAGAAGCAGCAGCCAATTGGTCTCTCTATTTTACTGTGTTCTGTCTGAAAACAAGGTGTAAGAACAGAAAATCCCTGAGTCATCTTTACCTCTCGTGGAGGATTCCTAATGAGGATTCATAGGAATCTCTCCACTGCCTGAAGCAAAGGGAATTTAGCCAAAAACAACTGTTCTGGTAAGAAATCCCATTACCAGACATTTGTGTGAGCAGAAAAACGTCAATAGCAGAAAAAAACTATTTGGGACATCTATCATTTTACCATTTGTTCAGAGGTCAACTTTGTGTGTCTCACACTTTTCTAAAAAATTACTCAGTCTGAGACCTATATCACTGGCCACATGACTAAACCGGTTACATTTGCAATTTATTTTCACCAGTCGAAGTTTGGGAAAAGACATTAGTGACTCTCGAACATTGGTCACAACATGAACAAGAAATTCTCAAATGGCTGTTAAAGTGTGAATTCTCTTTCCCAGAAATTTGTGATGCCTGGATATTTCGATGTATTCAAAGTTGTGTATGTTAAACATTTGACAGAAATGAATGTATAAAAATGGTACACAGACAGAAAACTGCAGCTGAGACGATAATCAGAACATAGTGCATGGTGGAGCAATGACAAAGTGCCTCATGACCAACTCCTGCTCCTCAGTCCTATGTTCCTATGTTCCATTCAGCCCCTCACAGCTCCTGCAAGGAGCAGATGGGGGCCACTTGCTCCAAATACCTGGTCAACTGTAACTCAGGATCTCACTCAATTCCTCACAACTGTCACACACAGATTGGTACGGATTGGAAAATGTTATTTGGAAACCCAGGCTGGGTTCGAAAGATGTCTCTGATCTCTTTAAAACTTGAGCTTCATTTGTTGGTCATGGGCTAGATCAAGGTTCATCATGAATAAAGCCCCCATACCTCACTCAGAGATTACTCAAAAAATGCTTTGCTCTCTCTGGTTGCAACATTCAATAACAGAAGGTCCAGGAAATTTTCAACCATTTACTTTGCAATTAATGAAAATGAGAACATAAGGAACAGGATCCGGTAATTCGGACAGTCAAGCCATTGTATGCAATATTGGCTAATCTGCTATTAACATTAACTCCACTTTAATGCCCAATTCTTCACACCCCTCAGCTCTCTGACAGGTCAACTATCCATATACCTCCTCTTTAAATAGTTTCAGTGATGTCGCTCCCTTAACTCTCTAGCCAACACAATTCCTGACAGTGATTACCCTCTGTGAGCGAACAACGCTCCCTGCAAATACGCTGTCCCCTATTGATATGAACAGGAGGTGAACACAGGGGCTTAGGAATGAGTGAAGGGCCTTGATATCAAGACAGTATTTGACTGAGTATATCATTCGGACCACCTACTTATTTGAGCTGAATGGGAATCAGGTGTAACCTCCCCACTGGTTGGGGTCTTTCAGAGCACAAAGGAAGATGTTTGTGGGCGGTGGCTGACAATCCTCACAGTCCCGGGACATCTCTTCAGGAGATCCTCAGATTAACTTACTGAGCACAAACATCTTCAGCTCCCTTGTCGACATCGACGCAACCGCACCACCGGCACCCCCCATCCACCATGAGATCAGAGGCCAGGTGATCACTGAAGATCACACAATGTTCAGAACATTTTGTCACCCCTCAGCTCCTGAACCAGTCTCTGCATCCATGTACAGCAAGACCTGGACGCAGTCAAGTTTGTGCTGTTAAAGTGTCTGTAACATTCAAGTAACTGCACGGCCAGACTATGCACATTTCCACAGTTAAAAGAGGAGTTCATTCAGCACCTCAAGCTGGTTACACACAAATATTTGGAAGCTATTCAGCCCATTGAAACGACTGAGCAAGAAGAGGGACAGCCCATTCAATCCTGCTGCCTGTTCCCCAGGAAGGGAAGTGGTCTGGTCAGTACAATAAATGTTAAAGAGGAACAGGCAGAGCCCAATCAGACCTTTGAACCTGTTCTGTGGAACGAGGAGGCTAATCACCTTAAGACACTTATATAGGAACAGTAGGGTGTCATTGATGCTCCAACCTGAATAACCAATTGAGCAGAGACTGCACTCATAGACGGCTCACGATGTTCCTCGTGGCTCCATTGCCTGTGAGACACATGATATTTTAACGTGGTTTGCCGGCAGTGAGGAAGGAAGCCAAATATTTTGTGCCAAGTCTCAACGAGACATCTTCCATCACCGAGAAGACAGACCCATGTTCTCCATGGAGGTCAGAAGCTGATGGGAATAATTAACTGTTTTAGCATGAAGGTATTGTGGCTCCTGTCGGGATTGTGCATAATATGACGTTCATAATGTGGGGGCAAGTTTGTCAAAGACTGGCACTCGGTCTCTCTCCCTCTCTCTCAGTCAAAATGGGGACTGACGTGGGGTGAGAGGGACGTTCCCAGAGGCTTTTAAATGTTCGAGAATCATGTACATAAGTAATAAAAAGGCAATGGAGTTTATCAGCGTATCAGTGATAAATTCCAATAATGTGTGACTATCCATCCTCTTAAGGTTCAATGCAATCACCTCTTATTCCCTCAAAGTGCTTCAGATTAATCCTCATGCACACCCGATGGTACAATCATCCCAACAATTAGTCTGATGAAACTCCTTTACACTCTTTGTGCCAAGAGGATTATTCCTTATAAATAGAGAAAATCTGTCCACAATACCCCAAATACTATCTCAACAACACTCTCAGGGTTGATTGCAATAATTCGGTTCCCTCACTTAGCTGCCTCAGCTTCTTTCCTGTGACATAAAAAGCCATTACTTCTCTCTACACTGCGAATGATGTGGAATTTAGAAGTTCCTTACATCTGTACATCAGCATGAATAAAGCCATCACCAGAGGTGCCGATGGAGATGAATATCACTCTCGGAGGGAGACTCAATGAGAAAGATGGTCACCTACCTGAATGGAAATGACTTGCAGGAACATGGAAATCAGGCAGAGGAAGGGTCCTACCTTTTCTTTTGTACTTCCCTCACAGAATGTGTGCAGCGCTGGTCAGACCAGCATGTTATTCCAATCTTGAACTGATTGGCTGGTTCAGCTGTTCCACAGGACAATACAGAGTAAAACACATTGCTGTGAGTTTGCAGTCACACAGAGACCTGACCAGGGAAGGATGATCCATTGCCTTCACTAAAGGACATGAGGCAAACGGATAGGCTTCTGTTTAAAACAAGTGGTGATGATTTCATTTGCATTCCATCAACTTCCTTCTTGAGACACCAAAAGATTATTGTTGAGGAAGTTGTGAATAGTAATTTGCTAGTTATAATTTGTAAGGAATAATTTTTTTGACTGGATCTGAAAATGATGACATCCAAATTCTAAAATTTGAATGTGAACAGCAATTCAGTTCAACTCAGTTTAATTGTCAGATGGAATGACTTACCAGGAACACCAACTATAGCGAGGATGGGATAGTAACCACTTTGAATAATCCGAAGGTTATCTTCGATCCATGAGGCTAATGATATCCAATACTAAGAAAGGTAGCAAAGACCCAAGGATAAACTCCTGACAGTTATTGTAATATTCCAGTCTTATGATCATAGATTCTGATCCATTGTCAGCACATTCCAGTCTAATATTCTCATATTCTGATCCATTGTTGGAACATTCCATTCTAATGTCCTCAGATTCTGATCGACTGTTGGAAAATTCCAATCTAATGTTCTCAGATTCTGGTCTCTCTTCCCCCTGTCTCTCGTGCTGCTGATCCCTGTTTGTCCAATCGGTGAAGCTCCCGCCCATACTGGGATCACACATTGAACCGAGTCCCTAATTAACAGAAGAGGCAAACCCGCCAGTGACATATTAACGATCCACGGAGACTGACATCAATCTTAGTCACTGAACAAATAGCACCAGCCAACGCCTTTCAATTCAATACTGTTTAATTAAATTTCAAAACTATGATTCAAACTTTTGCATTCTGGTTGGGATATGTGAGGGTGACTGATGGAATAAATCTTGAGGCTGATAGATCAACTAAGTGTGACAATTCAATCTGCCTTGGAAATGGGAATAATGTCATAAGTTTATCAGAATGTAAACATGCTTCTCTGTTTATAAATGGAAACATGCATTCTGGAACTAGTGATCAAGCATTATAATTTCAATACAACATTGAAACAATTTTTATAGTTAATGTTCTGAGGGGAATGTGTGTCTGAGAAATGTGGGGTTATAAAAGACAAATGGCATGGACATGTTAACAGAGAATTGTACGTGACAAATGCAATTCAGGTTGTTATTCCAGTATCAGAGAGGACAGATGAGGGCTGTGCTATTGAGATTATCGATGTTAATGAACTGTGACCAGGTGTCATTTACTGGACTTCAATTACAGTGTGATTATGGCATTGTGGAGGAGACAGAAAACAGAGAGCATTGGAGGACATGGCAGTTCAGACTGGAGGGAGGGACAATAATATTCCCAGTCATCAGGATTGGAATGTTACTCTTTATAACTCATATGAAGAACAGATTCAAGGATACATCTAAAGTGAGGAATGAGGACTGAAATTTGTTTATTGAACACAAAATATAGGGACAAAATGATTTTCGCCCCATACTAAGCTATGGAAAGTACAAAGAGATAAGATACACTCATGATATTGATCTACATAAATTGAAATGTATATTACAAAACCACGGGAGTGATCTGCAATCTTTATCAATCATTATTTGGCCCACAGCTGAGATACTGATTTCCCCTCTGTCAGTGATCCATCTCATTCAGGTTCTGTGGCGCAGTGTCTCAGTATGGAGGGGGGTTCTCAGTTCCTGCTGCTGTTCACCCAGTCTATTTAAATTAAACCATCTTCTCATTGCAAAAACAAAAATCACTTGGCCTTTTGGACTCTGCTTAACTGTCAGCAACTTAGCTCTGTGATATTATTGAAGATAAATGATCTGGGACCACAGCCAGTATCAGCACAGTGCTCACAGGGTGTGGCACCAGTTAAAGGCCTTTCAGTCCTTGAGAATTTCTAAATAAAACTTCAATTTTCTGTCTGTTCCTGTCTATCTCCCCTCATGCTGTCTTCTGATCTCTCCAACTCACACTCGTTTGACATCCCTTCAATCACTCCTTGTTTCCAAATTGTGCCGTTGTACAGCTTGATGTTGTGGCCATTTTGGAGAAATGGATAGAGCAGGGACAGGAATGATTGTTGTAGGTTCCGAGGTTTAGATGCTTCATTAAGAGCAAGGAACGTACTAAAAGGGGGGAGGGTGGAATTGTTAATCAAAGGCAGTATTACGGTGGCAGAAAGGATGTTTGATGAGTCCTCGTCTACTGAGATAGTATGGGAAGAGGTTAGAAACAGGAAAGGAGAGGTCACACCGTTAACAGTTCTCTATAGCCCTCTGAAAGTTTCCAGAGATGTTGAGGAAAGCATTAAAAAGATGATACTGGATAGGAGCGAAATTAACAGAGTTGTTGTTATGGAGGACTTTAACTTTTCATATATTGACCGGAAATGCTACAGTTCAATTACTTTATATGGGTTAGTGTGTGCAATGTGTGCAGGATGGTTTCCTGACACAGTATGTAGATTGGCCAACAAGGGACGAGGCCAAATTGGATTTGTTACTCGGTAATGAACCAGACCAGGTGTTAGATTTGGAGGTAGGTGAACACTTTGGTGATAGTGACCACAATTAAGTATGTTTACCTTAACGATGGAAAGGGACAGTTGTATACTGCAGGGCAAGAGTTATAGCTGGGGGAAAGGGAATTATGATGCGATTAGGAAAGGTTTTGGGATGCATAGGATAGGGAACGAAACTGCAGGGGACGGGCACAATTCAAATGTGGATCTTTTTCAACATCTATTGTGTTTCCTTGATGTGTTTTGTATCTGTCAGGAAAGGAGGAATTGATCGAGTGAGGGTGCTGTGTTTCACTGAAGAATTTGAATCTCTTGTCAAGAGGAAGAAGGAGGCTTATGTAAAGATGAAACGTGAAGGCTTTTTTCGAATTCTTGAGAGTTACAAGTTAGCCTGGAAGTAATTAACGAAAGATCTAAGAAGAGCCAGGAGAGAGCATGAGAAGTCTTTGGCAGGTAGGATCCAGGAAAACCCTCAAGCTTTCTATTGGTATGTCACGAATAAAAGAGTGATCAAATGAAGATTAGGGTCAATCAAGGATAGTAGTGTGAAGTTGTGTGTGGAGTCTAAGGAGAAAGGATGGGCTCTAAGTAAATATTTGAATCAGTATTCACAATGGAATAAGACAATACTGTCAAGGCCAATACTGAGATACAGGCTGTTAGACTAGACGGGATTGAAGTTCGTAAGGTGGAGATGTTAGCAATTCTGGAGAGTGTGAAAATAGATTAAGTCCCCTGGGCCAGGTGCGATTTATCCTTGCTGCATCAGCATGCCGACGTTACGTTTCATGCAGAGGAACACTCCAATCCCTTTGTACTGCTCCTCTTTTTGGGAGTCCTTTCCATTAAATAACAGCCTGCATTTATGTTCTCAGTGTCATCTACAAACTCGGATGTATATTGTACTCAGCTCCCGCCGTCAGCCTGTCAGTATAGATTTTAAATAACTGAGGCCATCGGACTGATATTTTTGGTAATCCAGCAGATACACCTTTATTGTAAGATCCATTAATCCTGACTCTCCGATTTCTATATGTTAACTAACCGTCATCCCATGCTAATATGTTATCCATCATACTAAAAGCCTCCGTCTTGTGTCAGAACGTTTATTTTGTGATACCTTGTGAAAAATCTCTGGAAAGCCTCATGTTGATCACTTCCCTTTATCAAGTCTGCTTGTCACTTTCTTAGGAGTTTCTGATGAAGGGCTTCTGCCCGAAACATTGATTTTCCTGCTCCTTGGATGCTGCCTGACCTGTTCTGCTTTTCCAGCATGACTCTAATCTTGACATTCTCAGGGATCTCCAGAAAAAAAAGTGTATTATTTTACAGAACAAACATAGTTTCCCTTTCACAAAACCATGCCAACTCTGCATTTAACTTTTCTAACTGCCCTGCAATTCCTTCCTTAATAACAGACTCGAGTAGATTCCCAGCAATAATGGTAAAGCGAAATGGTTCCTGCTTTCTGTCTCATTCCTTTCTTGAAAACACGCACCACATTGGAGGTTCTCCAGTTTCGCTGGAACACTCCTGTAATCCATTGAGTTATGGAATATTTCACACATTGCCACTAGTCACTCTGTGACAACGTCTTTTAAAATTAACTATGAATTACTGCTGACCTGTCTATCCTTATTCTTACCTGTTAGTTAAATACCTTGTTACTTTTGTTACAGACAATTCAAGAAATTCCCTCCTATTACCATTTTGTTTATACCATTCAAATGCTTACAGTACTTTCCACATGAGGAACGATTTAAAATACTGGTGTAAGTTATCTGCCTGTTCCCTGTGGCCGGTGCCCCAGTCACGCACTCCATATGGCTTCAACATACTTTCCTGACTGCACTTCTGCCTCAGCTCACACACATTTTTAAGCGTTTGTTTATATAGACGGAAAAGCTCGTGATGCTTGTTTTTATATTTCTTGCAAATTTATTACATCATATCTTTTCATACATCTTCCTCGCTTTCTAGAGTCATAGTCATATCGTGCACAAACATTCCATATGGTCCAACTTGTCAATGCTGGCCAGATTTTCTAAACTAAACTAGTCTCATTTGCTTGCACTTGGCCCATATGCCTCTAAACGTTTCCCATTCATATGTTTGTCCAAATGTCTTTGAAATATTGTAGCTGTACTTGCATATACCACTGTTCCTCTGGCAGCTCATTCCATACTTACATCACCCTCTGTGTCAATATACTTGCCCCTTTGTGTCAATATACTTGCCCCTTTGTCCCTTTCAATTTTTCCCTCTTTTACCTTAAAGCTATGAATCTTTGTTTGAACTCCCCGATCCTGCAGAAAAGACTTTGGCTATTCACCCTATCCCTGCCTCCCATGACATTATAAACTTCTAGAATGTCACCCCTCTACTTCCTACATTCCATCTGATACTAACTGCAAGATCAAATGTTTAACAATAAGCACTGCAAATTTGAAGTTAAAACTCACACAACACCAGGTTATAGTCCAAGCACACTAACTTTCGGAGCGACGCTCCTTCATTAGATGATAGTGGAGGGCTCAATCGTAACACAGAATTTATCGCAAAAATATCGATTGTCTGTTAAGCCTTTCATCTGTTCGAATACAGTGATAGTTTCACTCCTTTCATGTGTAAATCACAAAACCTTTTTTTTAAAAATGTTGCATTCTTGGGTTAGCTGTTAACAATGGTGATTGCTAGACAATATGTTAAAGGTGTTGCCCTCCTGTGTTCTCTGTCTATGACATGATGCTTAGGTTGATTTTAATCTAAAAAGTGAGATAACGGAGTTTTAAATAAATTGTGCAGTACTTCCCAGGAGCTGAAAAATTACGCCATGTTTTTCCCCACACCTCCACTACTTGCCTTTAAACAACCGCCAAACAGATCGTTGTTCGTAGCAAGCTGCCCGGCTCTCAGGACAACTCCATATAACCCTATCACGGTAGACGCTGCAAGACGTGTCAGAGTGTGGACATAGATACCACCATTACGTGTGGGGACACCTCCTACCTTGTACATGGCAGATACTCAAGTGACTCAGCCAACGTTGTCTATCTTATACGTTGCAGGCAAGGATGCCCGGAAGCATGGTACATTGGAGAAACCGAGCAAAGGCTACGACAACAGATGAATGGGCATCACACAACAATCAACAGACAGGGAACACTTCAGTGGTCCAAGATATTCAGCCTCGGACCTTCGGGTGACCATTCTCCAAGGTGGACTTCGGGACAGGCATCACCATTGCACTATATACACACACACAGATACTCCTATACACACACTCTCTCTCACACATAGACACTCCTATACACACATACACACGGACACACATATACACAGACGCGCACACAGATACCCCCACACACCTCTACAGACACACACACTCCCACACTCACACATGCACCCACTCAAAGACTTCAGACACTCTGCACTTACTACACACACACATACATTTTCTCACACTCACAACCCCCAACCCAGACAGACATACACACACACACAAAGACCTACATGCATTCATATATTTTGTGGTGTGAATTTGTACTTGCAGAGTAAAATTGTACTTTGCATTCATGTAGAACTCTGAGTTCAAAAACTGCATGAATTTATGTGAAACTCCGCACAACAGGTCAGGCAGCAGCGGAGGGGCGGGAGAATCGATGTAGCTGTCTGGGATAGAGAGGCCCCAACAGTCATTACTCTCTGAGAGAAGGAAACACTCCCCAAACATATACCCTAACCTATTGAAATGAACAAATGATATGAACGCAGCGTCAGAGTGACTTTGACCTGACATCACGGCAGGATTTGAATGGTCAAGATGTTCAGGCGCCTGAACAAAATTGAACTTAATGGGAATCAGGTCTAAACTCCCCACTGGTTGGGTCATTCAAAATACAATGTGGCAGGTGGACATCAATTCTCTCAGTCCCTGGATATCTCTGTGGGGAATCCTCAGGGAAACTTTCTCGACACAAAACAACTTCAGCTCCTTCATCAATTTATTTCCCTTCATCATATGATCAGAATGGGGATGTTCAGTGAAGATCACACAATGTTCAGAACAATGTGTCGCCTCCTCAGGTGCGAAAGTATCAAACCTAGACAACATTTAAGCTTCAGCTGTTAAAGTGTCAGCAAAATTCACGTAATAGTGCGACCAGACCCTGCACATTTCTGTGGTTAAAAAGAAAGAAGCTCATGCAGCATCTCAAGCTAGTTTCACAGGAATGTGAGAAAGCCATTTGGCCATCAAAACTATTGGATAAGAAGAGACACAGCCCATTCACTTTCTCTGGCCTACTACACAGGAACGGATTTTGAAAACAAATCTGCAAATGTTGGAATCCAATGTAGACAGGCAGGAGGCTAAAGGTCACAACAAGCCAGGCAGCATCAGCAGGTGGAGAAGACAATGCCTTGGGTATAACTCTTCTTCAGGACTGCGGGTAGCGGTAATGGAGCGACAGATAAATATGTAGGGCGGGAAAGGAGGAGGCAAGGCGGTGAGGTCGGGATAGGTGAACACAGGTGAAGGGGTGCCACTGGGTTGGACAATGGGAAGACTACATCCGGCTGGTAGATGGAAGAAATGTTGATCGGAGGAATGGAAGCGAGGGGGAGGGGCTGGGAAGGGAGATGGCGGATTGGAAGGGAGGTTATTTGAAATTGGAGAACTCAATGTTGCCTGGCTTGCTGTGTTCTTCCAGCCGCCTGCCTGTCTACTAATACACAGGATGATAACAAATCCAGTCAGTACATCATGCTGGTAAGCAGGAACCAAGGGTCACCCAATAATGTTAATGAACCTTTACGCTGGGACCCGGAGGAGGACATTCAGCCCCTTGAAACACTAATGCATGAAGAGAAACAACCATTCAGCCCCTCCAGACTTTAACACAAAGGAGGATGTCATTGATTCTCCAACATGACAAATCAATGAAGCATAGAATGCACAGACCGGCTGCTCCATGTTGCTCCTCCTGGCTCCATTGCTAAGGATACACACGTGTTGCGTTAACGATACCATGGTTTGCTGACAGTGAGGAGGGACAGCGGGTGGTTTGTGCCAGGTCAAAAGGAGGCATCTCCCATCTCTGAGAAGACAGGACAGTGTTCTCTATAGAGGTCAGAGGGTGGTGGGAATGCCGAAATCTTTCAGAGTGTTGCTGCTTACAGATTTCTGAACAACATGACGTTCAGTACAGGATCACACACCAGCTGCACATTGAGGCAGTGACAGTTCATTCAGAGCTTGAAGATCTCTCTCAACTAACACGAGGCTCCACTCAGGTAAGTATGTTATCATAGAGTCATAGAGTCCTACAGAACGGAGGCAGGCCGTTCAGCCCAAACTTGTCCATGCTGGCCAAAATGTCCATCCATGCTAACCTCATTTCCCTGCACTTTTCCCATATCCTTCTAATTGTTTCCTTTCTATATATTTGCCTATATATTGCAGAAAAACACATGTTTTAGATAACACTATAAATGTTCTGGTTTGAAAATAATAAGTGTTGGTCCATAGCCCTCAAGTTGTAATACAATCATCTTTGTCTTTGTAGTGATACTGATTATTTCCTTCACTGTTTCCTCATGAAACTATCACAACACGGATTAATCAGGAGAAATTCCTTTACATTAGCTCTCTGTGGCAGGAGAGATAATCTGAACAACACTCAGGCACTGCAGGAAGGTGTCTTCACTCCTATACTTGAATCATTTTGCAATAAAGGACAGTATCAAATCTACTGTGATGATTATTTGCTGCCTGATATGAATTCTGTTAGTGACTCATGACCAAAGACACCCAGCTCATTTTCGCAAAGGGCTCTTCCGATTCACTAAAGTTCTAAAAAAATGCAAAATTAAGAAGGATGGAGAGTTTTGCAAACTCATTCCTTAGCCTCGCGAACTCCTGTGCTTCAAACACAGCCACACCCACAGCAATGCCACTATTGCCAGTGCCGATGGTTGGAGATGCTGGGAAGGCAATGTCTCCGTGGTATTATTTCCAGTTTATTAATCCATGGACCCAGGTGCTGATCCCCACCGGGAATCGAATCCCACCACTGCAAATGGTGGAATTGAATTCAATAAAATCAAATGAAGCTATGAAACCATTGTCAATTGTCAAAAAATCCTACCTGCTAATCTAATGTCCTCCAGAGAATAAAATTTACCACCTTCCGCTGGTCGGGCTTACATGTGACTCCAGTGATGCATTTGACTCTCAATTGCCTTTGAAATGGCCAAGCCAGCCGCCCAGTTATATCACTCACTACAAACTCTCAAAGAAATGAAACCATACGGAACTAAGCACTGACTCCTGACAGCTCACGGAAGGCAGTGGGTCAGGAAGGAATATCAACAACACCTTCTCAAGGAGAATGAGGAATGGGAATCAAATACTGTCTTAGCATCCATTAATGAATAAAGGAAGATGATCACACTCAGTGAAGAGAGACGAAGAGACATAACCCACTTTAAACAGGGACTTTGATGTATACCCTAAATGGGCAGGATTTTCAGTAATATGGGAACAGGAGAAAAATAAATAAGATTAATCTCATTTATATTTTCATTCCAGCTGATCATCGACAGTCCTGTTGTCTGCTTCATTCTTTCTATCTCTCTCTTTCTACATCTATTCAACTCACTCCTTCTCTCCTTCACAACAGACATCCCTGTTACCAACATCAATTACGCTATTTCCCAGCGACGTTCAGTTCTGATGTATGGTCATGAGAATCGAAGTGCCAATTCTGTTTTTCTCTCGACCCGAAGCTGCCAATGCTGCTCAGTTGTCTGGCAATTTCTCGTTATTTTTGTTTCTGAACTCTGGCATCATTCTTTGTTTTATTTAACCTTTCATGTTGTTATTACATGGCATGTCTGCATCACTGGCAAGGGCAGCATTTGTTGACCATCACCAAGTGTATTTTACTGTGAGGTAATTCTTTCAGGCAGTATCGAGCCAAGCAGATTGCTGTGGGTCTGAGTCAGACCACGTTATAATGCTAGACTTGTTTACCAAAGAACATCAGTGAAATAGATAAAATGCTGGTGATGTTATGGTTGTTATTAAAGAAACTCGCTTTTATTCCCAAATCCAGCATTTGAATATATGTTCTGACATCATCTGTGGTAGGATGTGAAACAGTGCCTTTATGTGTAATAACCTGTGCCTCTGAATTACATTTCTTGCGACATTACTACTCAGAGTGTCCCTGTCGTGAAGTTACGTTACAGACAAGAACAAGGTTGTTATCGGAATATTTGCAACTGAAAGAGTGCTTCCAGGAGAGTTGGAACCATAAAGTCAGAATTTTACCAAGGCATAGATAATGGTTTATTAAACACCAGCATTGACGCCAAGGTGGTGACTGGGGGTATAATTGAGGTGGTCGTGGATAGGTTTAGTGATGGACAGAATACTGCGACATAAATGAATTCAGGGCAAAAAGGTACATCGGGATTGTGAATAGTCTTGTTCTCAGATGTTTGTGAGGCTGGAGGTGTGGGTGGTTCTAAAATTTGTGGGTAATGAATAGAATTTGCATTTGAAACTGAAGACAATAGTTTTTGTCTTTGCTAAATATAGATAACAGAAATAGCAATGAGTTTCACCATGGCTTATGGGCTGAATAAATGGATAGAGATGGGGAGACTTACCAGGAACACCAACAATAGCGAGAAAGGGATAGTAACCTGCCTGGATAATCAACAGTGCACCGAATATCCGATATGGTAATGTCCAAGACGAGGAAAGATACAAAAAACCAGCGGAGAAACGCCTGTCCATTTTTGCAGCATTCCAGTCAATTGTTCTCAGATTCTGATCCATTAAGGGAACATTCCAGGCTATTCTGAGATGTTTATTTCTCCTCTTCCTGTCTCTGTAGCTGTTGTTCCCTGTTAATATGGAGATGATGCATCTGCTGCTGCAACGGGACAACGCATTGAAGAAGACCCTTACTAATAGGAGAGGGAAACCATCCAGTGACACAATTAGGATCCATGGAGACTGTAATCAATTACAGTCACTAAACAAACAGATCAAGTTAACTCCTTTCAGTATGGTACCTTCAGATCACAATAACAACTGGCCTGGATTGAATGTTGGTATCGTTGGCTATTGGTCACATCTCCCATTACCAATTGCTTTAGTGAAGTTAGTTGTGAGGGAGAATGATGGATGTTTTATTATCGCAGGCAAGATGATTCTGCTGTATTGTCTGTTTGCAATGTTGTAACCGCCTGAACCTCCCACCACCATCACCCCCAAAAACCACAATCTAGATGTAGTTACCGTGCTGATCCATCCGCGACTAGAACAGGTGCCAACCAGCAGATTTACAGTGGACATATTTGACCTGACCATACACAGGAAATATGCATCTGTCTAGGCATTCTTCTCATTGCTCTAATAAGGCTATTTTGTAAATTCAACACAGAATGTGCTTCAGCACTGTTTTATACAAACTCACAAACACTAATACACTTTGGTTTCAAAGAAATAAGACTAGCATATTTTTTTAATTCAGTCCAAAGTGAAACGTGGCATGTTGTCACAAAGCCGGTCCCTTTGTTGTCAGAGAGGGTCTAAACGATCAAAGATTCCAATATGTCTGAATTTTGAAATGTTTTTGGATCCCTTTTATTAATACATAGCAGGTAATGTCTCAGGCAGTAGGTTTTCAAGTCTTAAAAAACCCTTGTATAATCAAGCGGCTGAGGTCACCTCTCTCGCTGGGCAGGTTGGTTCGGTTTGGGGGTTAGTTGACTCAGGGTCACTGTTGAAACTGGATGCTCTCCCCCTTCTTCTGCTCTTCTGACCTCATAACCTCTAAGTTTTTTTTGCGTCAGATTTACTCCTTGTGATAAGGGACTTGTTTATTGGGATTTTGCAAGAATTTGTAACAACATCCTTAAGTCGGGATACGCTGTCGAGTTTGGATAGGATAAGTTATTCAGATATTCCATTTTTGGTTCCTTGTGTTTCATTCAGTAATTTGTTAAATAAATTCTGTTTGTTTAAAACTCGGCATTCTGAACAGTTAATTCACTCTAGGAATATCGCTGATACAGTAACCTTCAATAAATAGCAAAGTTACTGTTTGGGCTACCTGCTTAAAAATGTTTTGGGGGGGCCGGGCTCAACAGATTGGGGACTATTTGTGGGATTTAGTCGGCGAATGGCAGTGTTAGTTTCACTTACTTCGGGTGCTGATTTGGTCGAGTAAACAGACCTTCGGATAGCAATGGCTCTTGCAGGTATCAAATATGTTTTGAAAGTGGAAAAATTAACTTTGGGTTCTTTTACAAAATGCACATGAAATCCAAGGTGTGAGAATTAGTGGACGAGGTGGAGTTGAAGCTAACTCCTAATGTGAGGAAAGATGAGATGCTTGCAGCAGTAGCTCACCATTCCAATTTGCTGGAAACTCCATCAGGATCTGTAAAGATGACTCAACTTCAATCGCAAATGAATCAGTTTGCGTAATGACTAAAATCAGAAGAGAAAGAAAGAGAATGACTAGGTTTAGCAGAGGAAAGAGAAAAAATAACAAATAGCTTTAGCAGGAGAGAAAGAAAAAGAGGCAGCATTTGTGTTTCAGAGATGGACACTTAGAATGAAAAGTCAGCTTAAAAGGTTCGAGATGAAGGCTGAAGGTAAGCTGAGTGAGGAACAGCATGAGGATGAGCAAACCCATGGTAGTCCAAAGCCTGGTCAGAAACGTTTTAGGTATATTCACGAAAAAGCACCACTGGAGACAGAGCAGGATATACAAAATACAGGATATACGCGGTATATTCATGGAAACCATTTTCAGCTCATTTGAAAAATTAGCTAAACAATTGCAGCGGCCAGTGAGCATGTGGGTTCTATTGATCCAAAACAAAACCTGTGGGTAGGGCTAGTAAGGTATTCGTAACACTGTCAGAGGAGAGATATGAGGCCTAAGAGGAGGGGGAAAAGTACATATGAGCTTTTTTTCCAAAAGCCGACACACAATGTTTCAGGAATCTAAGGCCGAGTCTGGTCAAACTCATATTGAGTTTGAAAGTATCAAAAAAGTAATTTTGATAGATGGATAAGAGCTTTAAAAAGAGAGCACATTTATGATGCTCTTCGAGAGACAACTAATTTGGAGGACTTCAAAACTTCACTGCCTGACATAATGCAAACTCATTTGGAAGAGCAGAGGTTAAAATGGCAAGGCATGTATATGAAGTTGCTTATGAATGTGAGTATGTCTAGTGATTAATGATTGTAAAAACTTGGTTTGGCTTCCAGAATCAATTTCAGTCAATGAGGGATAGAAATTGGGGCAAAGAGAAATTTTCACGTGGAAAGGGAAAGGTATATCTTGGTGAAGATCATAATGATAACTTATCACAAGGTAAAAAGGAAATACTTGAAGGAGACAAAGAAGATTAAAAGCTCTGGTGTTTTCACTGCAACAAATTAGGTCATATGAAATCAGTGTTGGTGGGTTCCGAAAAAACAAAGTTGCAGGAGAAGAGGATAAGCCTGGGAGTTTTGTAGCAGAAAGCACAGTGGAAGCGAGAACAGTGCATTAGAGTGTACAAGCTGATTGGAGGTTTGTTGAGGAGGAAGTGCTAGATCTGCTTAGAAAATATACCTGCAGAGGGGAAGTTTATTCACATAGCAAGGAAAAGAGGATGCAATATTAAGGGTCACATGATCCTCTCAGACTTTGATGCTGAGGGATAAGGAGAGATGTACTCCTGAAGGACTATTTCCAGAAAAGGTATTGCTAAAGTAAATTCACCGAGAGACAAAATGTGCAAAATTATGTAAAGCGAAGATAGAGTGCCCAGAAAGGTGTGGAGAAATTGTGGTAGGAAAAGTGGACAAACTCTCAGCTCCAGGAATACAATTTGTCCTTGTGAAAAATATAGCTGATTCACCAGTATAAGTGTACGGGGTTGAAAAGCCAGTGGAGACACAGGCAACTGGAGCAATGCAGGAGTCTTATCGTGGAAGCGTTCCTGATTCTGGCGAAACAGGTCCCAATGCCACCAGTTCAAACAGGAGAGATCAAAAATGTAAAGATAAGGAAGCTTAAGTGGCATTAACAGAGACTTTGTTCCATCAAATAGTTGAGACAAAACAGGAGCAAACAAGTGATCATGCAAATATTTGAGCTCAGCTAAACTAATTGATTTACAGCAAAAAGATAAAATTTTAAAGCAGTTGTATCAAAAACATATACCTTAGGAAGTTTGAATATATTCCTGAGTGTTATTACCTTGAAAATTATGTCCGAATGGGGAAATGGAGACGATCACACATTCAAGGAGATGATAATTGGGAAGAGATTCATCAAATGGTCTTGCCAATGGGGTACAGAAAGGAGGTGAAGCGAATGGGATATGAACTACTACCTAGTGGTCGCCCAGGATGGAGGAAAACACAGGCTGAAATACATTGTACTGGTCTCGACTGCAACAGGATGTGGTTGACTTTTGCCAGATGTGTCATCCCTGTCAGGTAATTGGAAAAACCCTGCACCTTTCTTAACTATTACAATATTTGAGGAACCTTTCACAAGAATCTTAATTGATTGGCTAGGTCCCCGAACTCAAACAAAAAAGTGGACACCAGTATTTTTCAACAATAATGGATGCATCGACTACGTTTCCAGAGGCCATTCCAAGATGCAATATCGCAGCTAAAATAATTGCAGAGGAATTAATATTTTTTTAAAAATAGATACGGACTACCAATAGAGATACAGTGAGATCAAGGTTCAAACTTCACATCCAAATTATTCACTATAATGTCACAGGAATTAAGCAATACAAATCTACTGCGTACCATCCAAAGTTGCGGGGAGCGCTAGAGAGGTGATATTAAACGTTAAAGATCATGTTGAGGGTTTATGCTCAGGGTTATCCTGATGATTCGGGTAAGCAAATCCCATTTGTGCGTTATGTGATCACGAATGCACCAAATTAGCCCAGAGCAAATTCCATCAATTTAAATTAGTTTCTGGGCATTAAATGAGAGGACCATGAAAATTGATTAAGGAGAAAATAGTAAATCATAATTCAAAGGCCACACATTTGGACTAGGTCTCAAATTTTAGGGAACGATTAATAGCGCTGAGGAGTTGGCTAGACAACATTTAAACATATTGCAGCATGCAATAAAGCAGGAAATCAAAAACTTGCAATTATGCTATCGGGGATCAGGTATTACTGTTACTTCGAGTGATAGGTGAACCTTGAAAAGCAAGGCTTAGTGGACCTTATCAAATACAAAGGATATTGAGTGAGTGTTAACTACTTGATAGGGACTCCAGACAGAAAGAAATCTCACAGTGTATGTCATGTGAAAATGCTCAAATTGTACTTTGATAGGGAAGGAAAGCCAGAGGAGAAGGAGTTAATGATTACGGCACAGAAGGAAAAAACAAGTTCAGAGGATTCTGAATCAAACATTCCTCAAAGTAAAGTGGAAAATGAGGTAGTTGTCTAAAACTGGGATAAATTATTGAGTTACCTTCCTGAGCCACTTTATTAGACATAGATAACCGGTGCAATGAGATGTAAACATTTAGATAATTGGGGAATTTACCGTACTGTCGACAACAGTATCAGTTCCTGGGACTGAGTGGATTTTATCGAATGTTTGTGCCTCATTTTCGCAGTGTGACTGCTCCAGTCACTGAATTGTTAAAGAAAGGGAAGAAGTTTCAGTGGACAGAGGACTATCAAAAGGCATTTGACGGCATGAACTAGGTGTTAGCCACTGCCCCATGATCAGACACACCTGATTATGTAAAATCTTTCAAGGTGGCTTTAACTGTGAGTGATGTGGGTATCGGTGCTGGGCTCTTGCAGGAAGATGATGACAAGACAGAAAGACCTATTGGGTAATTCTCCAAGAATTTCAACGTTCATTGGCAGAAATATTCAACAGTTGAGAAAGAGACTGTGAGCTTTGTGCTGGCACTACAATACTTCAGTGTTTATATTACCAGCAACGTATCTGAGGCAACCATATACACTGACCATAACCCATTGAAGTTTTTTTGGGGAAATTTAAGGACACAAATGCTGGACTGTTAAGCTGGAGCCTGTAGTTACTGCCATTCAATTAGAAAACTGTGCACGGGGCAGGTCTTGAAAACATGATTGCCAATGCATTGGTGAGACTTGAGTGACAAACGGAGGCACTCAATGATAGAAGTACCACACACTGAATCGTGTTGTAGTTGTGCACATTTGCATGTTTATAGTAAACGAATGTACATGCGCATTTTAAAGAATGAACCACTTTTTTGGGACTTTTGAAAACCGAAGCCATCTTTGGATATTGATGATTCAATTATATATCGGGGAACTGTCACCCAGCCAGTTTCTTTACAAGGTTATGTTGTCCTTGAATTGTTCTCAGAGAGGTTCTAAAAGACCAAAGAATCCAACATGTCTCAATTTTGAATGCTGCATTGGGGTGCATTTCTTTTTTACCTAACAGATAATGCCTCGGGAAGAAGGTTTTCAAGTCATTTAAAAAAAAACTGGTGTAATCAAGGAGATGAGGCCAGATCTCCACCTGCACAGGACAGTTCAGTTCGATGGTTAGTTGAGTCAGGGTCACTGTTGAAACTGGATGCTCTCCGCCTCCTTCAGACATTGAAGAGACAAGTTTAGACATAAAACGCACAATGTCATAATTCATAAACTATTCCTAGACATAAAACGCACAATGTCATAATTCATAAACTATTCCTATTTTTACTTCAAGTGTAGTTGTCTCTAAAAGTCCTTTTAAATCAACATCACTTTGATGAGATCTACGCATTTATTTTCAGAACTTAAAGAAGAAACAGATTCCAGTGTAATACATGCATCACTGGCCCAAGTGATGGGAACAGGAATGGAGCATATTGTCCAAATATAACCGGGGTCAACATTCAGACCAATCAAGAAAAAGCAAAATATTAGAGATAGTGGAAATCTGAAATACAAATGCAAACTGATGGAGAAATGCAACAGAAGGCGCAGGATCTGGGCAGAGAAACAGAGTTAACATATCGAGTCTTATATGAATTTGTTCTGAACAAATTATGTTGAACGCAAAAAGACTTAATTCCATTTTTCTCTGATCCAATACTGCCTGAACTGCTGGGTTTCTCTCCAATACTTTCAATTGTTGCAATGTCAGGAAATAGAGAGTAACAGTTGGCAGTTGCTTTTTTGACTGGATGCTTGTGCCCAGCAGTGTTCCACAGAGGTTGGTTCTGGGTTTTCATTGTTTGTCATTGATATAAATGATTTGTGTGAGACTATCGAAGGCATGGTCCGTAAGTTTGCAGATGATACCAAAACTGGTGACATAGTGGACAGTGAAGAAGGGTTTCTAAGAATACAAAATGACGTTGTGACAAATAGCAGATCGAGTTCAAGCTGGATGAATGTGAGGGGCAAGCAATAATGTGTGTTTACTGCTGTCTGATGCACTAGGAATGGGATGATTATATTCCTCATCTCCTGGGTTCAAAACATCGATATCCTTCATGATCTTTGAGAGGCCTTACCCTCTCTGTGGTTACACTCTTGCTGTTAATGTTGTTGCATAATATCTTTGGATTATCCTTAACCTTATCTGCCCATATTATCTCATATCTCCTTTTTGCTTTCCTGATTTCTCTCAAAATGATGCCCCACACCTTTTATATTGACTAAAAGATTAAATTGAATAAAGTTGTCTATATCTAAACTAAGGTTTTCGTTGATTCTTGAATAAAAGCTCAATAACTGTAGTTGTCCATTGTTTCTTAACCTTACCAGCATTATCCTTCACTCTAAAGAAACATAATGCCTCTCAACTCCAGTCGTCACACTGTTGAACGCCTCCCACTTGTCAGAAATCGTTTTACCTGCGAACAGTCTACTCCAATCAAAATTTTTAAGTCCGTGTCCCATGCCATTGAAACTTATGGTACTCCAATTAAAAAAAAAACATTAATGAAAGGCTTATTCTTTTCTATAACCATTATGAAACTAATAGAGTTGTGATAGAATACTCAAAATATTCTCTCACGTTTACTTCAGTCACTTGCCCTGTCTATTGCACAAAAGAAGGCCTAGTTTAGCTCCTTCTCTATTGGAATCATCTGCATATTGATGAAGCAAATTTTCGTGAACATATTTGACAAATTGTTCACCATCCAATCCTTTAACACTGTGGTAGTCCCAATCAATTTTTAAAAACTTAAAATCTCCCATTATTGCAACCTTATTAAGCTTACATGTATCTCCTAACATGTTTGTTTTTCAATTTCTTTCTTACTGTTAGAGAGCATATGGTACAATACAATCAACGTGCTCTTTTCTTCCTTATTTTTAATTTTGACCAATATATTTTATACGGACGATTTGTCACAAATGAGCATTTGGTGCAATCTGTTCAAAGTGAAATTTATTTTCTTAGTTTTAATACTATCTGCATATTTTAACTGGATAAATTTTCAGAAATATCTTCCCAAGTTAAAGCAATAATTTATTCCTTAATCAAAAAGGGCAGACCGCCTCCTCCCTGCCCTCCACATGTCATTTTTCCATCCTTTCCATCTCACTTAAGACGGGAACATTGAATTGCCAGCCTTGACCATCTCTCAGGCGAAAGTTAGGACTGCAGATACGGGAGATTGGAGTCGAGAGTTTGGTGCTGGAAAAGCACAGCAGGTCAGGCAGCATCCGAAGAGCAGGCAAATCAACGCTTTGGGCAAAAGCTACTCATCAGGAATGGGCTGAAGGGCTTTTGCCCAAAACATTGATTTTCCTGCTCCTCGGATGCTGCCTGACCTGCTGTGCTTTCCCAGCACTACACTCTCGACTTGAAAATCTCTCAACCAATTTTCTGTAATACATATGATGTCCCAATCCCATGTACTTAAATATGTCCAGAGTTCATCAGCGTTCCCTGTAAGACCCCTTACATTGAAATAAGTGCAATTTCGTGCTTCAGAATTACTGTATACTCTTGATTCTCTCGTTTCTCTTTTCTAATCGACGTGCTGTCCTCACATTCATAAACTTCTCCATCCATCCGAACATTTGTATTACTTCTTGGAATATCCCCCTTGCCATCTCTATCAACATAAAGTCTCCCTACAGAGAAGAAGTAAATCTCCATGCTAAGATATTCTTTACTTCCCAGTTTCGATTAGACCAATCCTTTCTGAACCGGTCATTTCTATTCTAAAATAGTTTCCAATTTCCCAAAAATCTAAATACCTCAACAACACAGTAACTCTTCAGCCATTGATTTTTCTCCTTTAACACTTTGTTCCTTCCCAGTTAAGTTTGGCATTGGGAGTAAACCAGAAAGTATTGATTTAAAGGTTTTATTTTCAATACTCTACCTCACCTCTTAAATTCACTCTGTACTACTTTAATCTTTCCCTAAAAATGTCATTCCTGCCAATATCTACAATAATGTTTGGCTACTTAATCTCACCTTTAACAACGTGCTTGAAATGTTTTAGACATTCCTAATCGTAGCACAGGGAAAGCAACAAGCCATCCTAAATTAACAGTCACTGCCACAGAATCTCCTGTTGATGCCCTGATAGAAAAGTCCACTCAAGCAATGATTCACTAAATCTTCTCAAACGCTGCTGAACATAAGAATCATTCCAAGAGTCCAATAATTGATTGCTCTTCCATTTTCCTCAGAGAGACAATCCCCTTCAGCTGTTCGAAAAGCTGAAAATCATTTTGATAGCCACTGGAGAATTTTGAACTACCTTTTTATCTTTCCTGACAGCCACACATCTATATGACTGAGTTGCTGAATAATATATATTTTTCTAAATCTTCCAGCCATCCTTTCTGTCCCTTATACGTGACCTTAATAATGTTATGCATAAAAGCAGGACTTTTTAATGACACCTTCTGTTAACTTTCATTACCTACAGACAATAATGTTAAAATTGAAAAATATATACATATATGTATCAAACATCGAAACATTAAATAAAATCAACCATTTAGCTAATTAAATGAATAAAAATATTCCTCTTGAATAAATTGTGAGAAGGAAACATTCTTCTCCAGAGCTGAAAATATGTAGGACTCTCCAGAAGGAAAGTACAACTCCTTATTTTTAAAAAAAGAAACTGATTAATTCTACAAAACCAAAAAAACGAATTTACAGTGTAATAAAATAAACGTTTTAAAACATAAACAGACTTTTTCCTTTTTTTGTAAACCACCTTTTAAAAGCCCTTTTAAAAATTGTTCGTTTGAAAGAAAATCGTGAGTTTTTTTTGCTTTCTTTTGTTTGTTTTTGAATGTTAATAAAACAATATAGGAAAACAATGTTAAATTAATAAACTATAATATCAACTGCAAAAATGACTACATCAAATATTTAGCAGCCTGCTATCCCAGGACCAGCTCTAAGATCCATGCTTTTATAAGAACATTTTTTTGCAACTGTTTTTACAATATGAAGAAAAGTGGGCGTATGTTTTAATAATTTGTTTCCAATTCAAGGTGGACTTGACCATTTGATCTCCTGCTGTGAGTCTATATGTAGAATTTAGTTGAATATCATCACTCCAGTTCTTTCAAACAAAATTATAAATCTGTGTCTATCGTATAGCAGAATGTTTATTCAGTTCTAACTATTGCAGGGAACGATACAAAGCAAATTATCCAGGTCCACGTAGAACACAAATGTTGCTGTGAAAGCCACCTAAACATAATCCAATACTAATTACGTACAAGCTTAATTAATAAAACATACAGAGCCGCATAGTATAAAAGGAGAATTCAGCTCCATGTCCAAAATAAAATTTGTGGTTCCCTCGTAAAATAAAACTCAACTGCATCACGCTGTAAATTCATCAAAATAGGTAAAACAAGAGAATGGAATTGTCAATGCTTACCCTGTGAACAACATCTGAAGAACAGGAGAAAATCAAGGCTCAGTTGTGAACTTCATAAACGATGATGATGAGAATGGGAGGGATGGAGATTGGGGTAATGATAAATAATTTTGTGGATGACACAAAGATGATCTGGTGGTTCACAATGAGTAGGAATGTGTGTGGGTACAGGAGGGTATAAAATGGTTGTTCAGGTGGACAGATCAATCGCTGATTAAATTTAACACTGATAAATGTGAATCCTTTCAGAAGTAACAAGACAAGAGTGTATTCAAACTGAAGAAAGCATAGATTTTCTTGATTTTATTTTAAACAAAGAAGGTTGAGAGGTGCTCCTGATGGAGGTGTTTAACAGCATGGGGGGTATGCATAGGGTGAACACAGAGCAGCTCTTCCCCTTACTCGAAGGCTCAGTAATAAGGAGACACACTTGTAAAGTGAAAGAGGTCTCACCGTTAATCTATAAATTGTAGAAAAACTTTCCTTTTGAAAATGTATTTGGTTTTAATATATTTCAAGATTTACATTACCTCCTGAAAAATGTGATGCTGAAGCAGAGGTTTTGTTTTGTGACCCAGGTTTCCTGTTCCTCGTGCCTCAGTTTGGTAATCTGTGCATTGAACTAATACACTGTATTTCCATTCAAATCGCCACTGTGCTCAAAACACAGACACATTTTCCCAATGATGATCCAAAGACCAATATTTGCCCATTCCCTTGAAATGCATGGATCTATTTAAAGACTTATATCCACTTCACATCTTCCTTTTCTAACTTTTTCAATGTTTGTATTCTCCCACAATACATTCGAAACATTTTTCATAAGATATGGATTATGGACACTTTCTAACAGAATTGATAATGTAATATTTTTACTCAATATCTAAGCTATAAAGTTGCAACAATGCTGATGTGTTTTGTTGTCCCATCACTCAGTTCCAGGCTCCAGTTGCAGCAAATAGTCATTCAATCTCAAACGAATTGCCAAGTCTTTACTTCTGATCTAAATGGTCATTTGTCCCTTTATTATGAAATGGGCATGTTAATTACGTTGTCTGACTGCAACGTTTTGATGTGGTTTACTCCAGGCAATTAAACATCAGGGGGTAAGAACAGAGATAGGCCATCTGGTTGGCAGGCCTGCTGTCATAATCAACAAGGCCTGACTGCGGTATTTTCTCCATACTGATGTCATGTTCCCTACACAAAGAGCAACCTGCATCTCCCTCAACAAAATCCCTCGACCCCTGTTACCTCAGCCACCAATGGTGAATAAAATCCAAAGAACTGTACATGGACCAAACAAGAAAATAGAAATTAGGAGCGGCGGTAGGAAATTCAACTGTGCAGTTATCCACATGAAACACCGTCCGCCAGATACAGCAATCTACCCCATTTTCTAAGCCTATCAGTATTCATCTGTAAACGTTTTAGCTCCTCATTACAGCCTGTTTGAAAACCCAGTTGAATACCATCTATGAATGTAGTTACTACGCTCTGTCTCTCCTTCCAGGTCATTTGGGCAGATTGCAAACCATTGAGGTTTGAGAACTGAATCCTCACTAGTTTCTGTTCGCCAGAGAAAGACCATTTATCCTAATGCTCTGCTTTCTGTTATTCAGCCAATCCTCCATCCAATTGAATACTCTACCCTTAACCCTCAGATCTAACCTGCTAGATCTGTCCTTTACCCAGCACCTTGTCAAATGCCTTCTGAAGTTTAGATGTACAGCATTTGCTGCATTCCCATTAACCAGCTTGTTGGTTACATTCTCAAAGCACTCCAGCAGGTATGTCAAGCCTGCCCACCAAGAAACCGTGCTGACATGGTGAATTCATCCTTGTGTTTCCAAGTGTTCAGTTATTTCCTACTTTATGGTTGACTGAAGAAACTTCCCCACTACAGAGGTTAAACTCACTGGTCTATAGTTTGTTATTTTTTGCCTATCTGCACATTGTTACTTTTCCAATACTTCATACCGTTCCAGAATCTCTTCTGTTACCTCCTTTAATAAGGGTCCGACCTGCCTATAATCCCATCAATATATTTAATATCTTCTTCCTTGTCATCGTACTTCCATCATGATCCTTTGCAGTTGTTTTAAGTTTTGGGAAGAAATCATCTTGCACTGTGAAAACAGCAAGTGTTGGTTTTACCTCTGCCATTTCTGAGTTTCCCATTATTACCTCGCCATTTTCATCCCCTCAAAGGCCAACATTTACTTTCAGCAGTCTGTTACTCGTTTTCAACTCGGAGAAGTATTCTTTATTATTTCTTAAGTTTTCTACTCTTTTTCCTTCGTAGCAATTTTGATTTTGTTTTTAGTCACCATTTGCTGACAAGTAAAGTATTTGTCTTTAATTCATTAAAGAATGAGGGTGTCGCTGGTTAGACAGCACTCATTTTTCTGTCCCTAATTGCCCAGAGGGCAGTTAAGCGTCAACCAAAGTCACATATAGGTCAGACCAGGTAGGAAGGTGGCTTCCGTCCCTAAAGAACATTCATGAAACGCAAGGGTGCTTCCAACAATGAGCAATGGATTCATTATTATCAATAGACTCTTAATTGCAGATTCATATTGGATTTAAATTCCACCATTTGCCATGGCGGCATTTGAATCCGAGTCCACAGAACATTATTTGAATTAGCAGTCAGCAATAATACCACCAGGCAAGGACCTTCATGTTATTGTTGACTTCCTTGTTAAGACATGGATCACTTTTACAATTCCTCTTCCACTTGGGATTACATTTTATTTGAGGGGTTTTGACCATCTCCTTAAGTAGTTGTCACTGTTCTTCAAATGTCTTGCACTTTAATCTTTATGACATGTCCACTCGGGCCAAGCACTTCCTCAGGCCAGTAAAATTATCATTCTGCAACACTAAACCTCTCCTATGTGACTCTGTCTTCTCTGTTACAGTCTGAATGTGAAACTCCAGCATGTTGTGGTCACACTTTCTAAGATGATACTGTGCTACAATATGATTTATCACTCCTTTCTCATTACGTAATACCAACGCCAGTTCTCAGGTTGGTTCCATTACATGTCGATCAAAGAAATAATCCGTCATATATTCGATGAATCGTTCTTTGAGGCTCCCCTTGCCAAATTGATTAATCCAGTCAATATGCATGCTCAAATTCCCATAATCACTCTTGCGCCCTTGTCTCAAGCCACATTTATTACCTTGTTCATGCTATTCCTTACACTGAAAGTAATTTGTGAGGGGTGGGAGTGGTTTGTGGGCTGGAAAAGCTCATACCAATGGGTCTCTTTTCATGTATTTTATTTCAAACCAGACTGATTCATCAGTTTTGTTCCACGTGCTAATATCATTTCTCAATACAGCCTTGACATAATTCTTAACCAATACAGGCACTCCACCTGCTGTTCCTTCTTGTCTGAATACTGAGTAGCCTTGGACATTTAACACCTCAGTCCTGACGTCCATGTAACTACACTTCAGTCATGCCAACCATGCCATAAAATTTTATCTGTTTGCGCTATCAGCTCATTCATTTTATTCCAAATAATGCACATTTAGTTAAAAACATAGATTTATCTTTCTCTTTTAATACTTGTGTTCAGCTATAATTTTGAGAGATGCAGGATTTAGCCAGTTTCTAATAGTAAAAGATGAACAAATTTGCTATCTTTCTGAGCTGTTACCCGAGAGTGTCGTAATTTGTGGGATAGATGAACAGAAGTTTAGCTTTCCTCTCCATAAGATCAGGTTGGAGTGCCTACTCAAGTCTGGGGAAGTAACCGCGGGAATGACTGACAGAGTGTCAGTTCCAGGAATCCAGTTTGTTCTCGGGAATGATTTAGCAGGGTCCAAATTGGGAGCAATATCCCTTGTTGTGGAGATGCCCAGGAAAGACCAAGAAACTGAGGAGTTAAAACAGAAATATCCTAGTATTTTCCCAGAATGTTCAGTAACCAGATCCCACTATCATAAGTCACAGCATGAAGCAGAAACTAAAGTCAAAGATGAAGGAGTTAAGGTTCTGTTAGCTGACACTGTGTTTGACGTAATGACACAGAGAAAACCTGAACAGGCAGAGGGTCTGACAGAGGTGTTTAGTCCTGAAAGGCTAAGGAATTTGCAAAAGACAGGCAAGATGATAAAAGATAAATATATGAATGCGTACTCTGAAAAAGAGACAGAGGCATTCCTGAGGGTTATTATCAGAAATATAGTATCCTAATATGGAAATGGAGACTACTGCAGGTTCGTGCAGAGGAGTAATGTGCTGAAATGCACCAGATTGTGTTGCCGGTAGCATAGATACAAGAAGTGTTATGGGTAGCACGTGAACTACCTGTGGGCGGTCACCCAGGGGTACGAAAGACTCAGGCTAAGGGACAAAATCATTTTTATTGACCTGGAATGCACAAAGATGTGGTTAAATTTTGGCATACCTGTCATACATACCAAATAGTAGATAGGCCACAGGCAGTAATGAAAGTAGCACCTCTGTTGCTAATTCCCACAATTGAAGACCCATTTATGTGGGTTATAAATGAGTGTGCCATCATGAAAAGTAGAGGAGAGAAAGAATTGGAGAAACAGGTGTTAGTTACTGCCCTACAGAGTGAGGAATCATTTCCAAATGTTGTGGATTTTGATGTGCCTCAAAATATGTTAAAAATGTAGAAGTCCTTGAGCAGTGGAATAGGTTAGTAAACTATCTGTCTCGGGAGCATAGAACGCAGTTGAAAAGTTTGTTATTGCAATATGAGGACAGATGTAAGAATCATATGGGGAGAACTAATGTCATTGTACCTGAATTAGACGTATGGAATACTGTTCAGATAAAACAACACTTCTATAGGCTTAATCCTCTCAAAGCTAGATAGGTCCAGAAGGACTTGGAGGCCATGCTCAATGCGGACATCATCGAACCAAGCCAGAGCGAGTGGAGCTCGCCAATCATCTTAGTTCCCAAACCGGATGGGACTCAAAGATTTTGCTTGGATTATTGGAAGATCAACACTGTTACAAAATCAGGCTTATATCTAATACCGACAGTGGGGGACCGTATCGAGAAAGTTGGACAAGTCACTTACATCACCAAGTTGGATTTAATGCGTGGTTACTAGCAGGTACCCTGATCAGAGACAATGAAATAAGTTTCTGAATTGTAATGCCAAATGGACTGTATCAATTCAAAGTGATGCCCTTTGGAATGAAGAACACACTCAACATATTCCAAAGACTCATGAACAGAGTTCTGACCTGGTTCATAAACTGTGCAGTCCATTTGGACAATGTAGTGGTCTTTAGTAAGTCATGGAAAGATCACTTGGTACAGTTGGCAGACCTCTTTGAATGAATACCAGAAACAAAACTGGTGATAAAATTAAACAAAACTGAATTCGCAAAAGCAGACGTGATTTTCTTCGGACAAAATATTGGTCATGGAAGGTTGACCCCATGGAAAGCAAAGACAAAAGCTTCCGAGGAATTTCCATTATCAACCTCGAAGAAAAAGGTGCTTTGCTTCTTAAGAGTCAGCAGATTCTATCGGAAGTTTGTTCCAAACCTCAGCAGTGTAGTGGCACCATTAACTGATTTCCTGAAAAATAACACAAAGTTTTGATGGACAGAACAATGCCAGGAGGCATTCAACCATTAAAAAGAAATATTGACCACCAAACCATTTTCAGCTACACCAACCGTTTAGAAAGCTTTCAAAGTTGCCATCGACGCTAGTGACATAGGAATTGGAGCCGCAGGACAATGAGTTGGGATTGTACTTTTTAAAGAAACTCAACATCCACACCAGAGAAAATATTCCACGATTGAGAAAAAATCTATTGAGTTTGGTACTAGCCTTACGACATTTTAATGTGTATTCACAAACAGCGTGTTGGAGATAGTTGTGTATGCGGATCCCAATCTGCTTACATTCTTTGAATGCTTTAAAGACTATTACATTGGAGTCTTATGTTCCAGACTTTTAATTTAAAAATTGTACATGTAACATGTCATAAGAATGTAATCACAGATGGGTTCTCACATATTTAACTGATAAAGTTTAGACGAGATTTGTATTTATCCAATGTTAAATATAGGTATATGGGAAGAAGTTAAGGTGAACTTAGATTTATGTTATCTGTATGTTATGGAGGTGTGTTTAAAGAGTAGAAAAACAAATGAGACCGCGTTCTCATTTTGATCATTCTTTTTGAGAGGGTAGGTGTTATGAACGTGTAAAGGGTACATTACCTATAAGAGAGTTGAATGATTTACAAACACAATGAGTTCTGAAAAATTTACAATATAACATTTGGTTCAGGAGCTGGCAGTACCTGGGTTGCTATGAGACAAAAATAAAATCAAATTCGATCAATCAGTTTAAATTATGTCCCAAGAAACTAAACTACACTCGAGTTTAAAATTTGCATTTTGACAATATTAAAAAGAATGAAATGACTCGTTGCTTTGGGGTATAAAGCCAAAAAAAATTGAGAAGTTGAGTGAGAACAGCCACGCCACCAATATCTGCAGACTGTCCGGAGAATAGCTCTCCGAAATGTACTTTTTTTTTTAAATCAATGACCTGTGAAACAGAAAGTCTAAGGAGAAGAAAAGAAGACAGAGGAAGACACAAAGAGAACATTCGACAGCTGGATGGTTCTGAAATTTGAACGTTTTGGTCAATCTTAATTGGGGTGTTTTTTATCGGACCAGTATTGTAGAAGAGAAAGTAAAAGATAGGTCAGAGAAAGAAGTTGCAAATAGATGTTAGTTAATCATTCTCTCATAGAATAAAAAAAAAAATAAAGTTGTTAATTGTAATGTTAAATAGTGACCTTTAGGATGGTTCTTGGACTTCCGAATTTTCTCTTCTATAATACTGGTCCTTACGTGGTATAGTCTAGTCCCGCCCGTCATTCACTGTGATTGGTTGGAGGACCAACTGTCCCGCCAGGTGCTTCAGCTCTGCCCCTGCCTTTCCATTGGTCTGTTGTTGACATCAATCACTGGGGCCCAATGTCAGCTGGAGCATGCGCACTGCTTCGTGGCTTTTGTTGCTTTTTTTTAAGTTACAAGAGTGAGAGACAAAGTCAAAAATCACACAACCACCTGATGAAGCAGCAGCAAAGGTAATACTTCCAAATAAACCTGTTGGACAATAACCTGGTGTTCTGTGAGTATTAATTTTGTCCATCCTAATCCAACACCAGCACCTCCAAGTCACGAGTGAGGGAGGAATGCATAAGAACAAAAGAACTAGGAACAGGAGAAGTCCTTCGAGCTTGCTCTGCCATTCAATACGATCATGGCTGATCATTTCGTGGACGCAGAACGATTTACCCACGTTCTCACCATATTCCTCAATTAATTGTTTCTTTTTTAATAAAACTACCTTAGCTTCAAAAATGTTTATTGAACAATGAATTCCATAGAGGTTAAATAGTTCCTTCTCAATTCAGTCCTAAATTTGCTGCCTCTAATCTGGAGGTGATGCCGTCTTGTCCTAGCTTCACCTGCCAGTGGAAACATCCTCTCTACTTCTATTTTAACCATTCCATTCATTATTTTATATGTTTCCATTCTTCTGAATTCCAATGAATATAATCCCAATCTACTCAGTCTCTGTTAAGCCAACCCCCTCAACTCCCGAATCAACCTAGTTAATCTCCTCTGCACCCCTTGTAGTGCCAGTACATCCTTTCAACTAAGGAGATAAAAACCACATGCAGCACTCCAGGTCTGGCCTCACCAGCACCCAATACAGCTGGAACCTAACCTCTGCTTTTAAACACGATCCCTTCAGCAATGAAGGACAAAATTTCATTTGCCTTCTGAATTGATTGTTGTACCTGGTGACCAACCTTCATGCACAAGGATACTCAAGTGCCTCTGCATAGCAAATGATGCAACGTTTTAAAATTCAAGTAATAACTTTTTTAAAACATGTTACTCCAACCAAACAGTATGACTTTACATTTTTGAACATTCTATTCCATTTGCCAGATCATTGCCCACTCAATCAATGTATCTATGTTCCTCAGCACACTTTGTTCTGCTACTCATCTTAGTGTCATATGCAAACTTTGACACCCTACATGTGGTCCCCAACTCTAAATCATCTGTATCAATTCTAAATAATCGCAGTCCCAGCACTGATCCCTGAGGCACACTACTAGTCATTGATTGCCAGTCAGGATAATACTCATTTATCCCCACACTTTGCTTCCTGTTAGTCAACCAATCTCCTACCCATGCTAATACTCTACCCTGAACGCCATGCACCCTTATGTTATGCAACAGCCTCTTGCACAACACCTTGTTGAAGGCCTTTTGGAAATCTAGGTACACTGTATCCACTGGGTTCCCGTTGTCGACCTTGCTGGAAATGTCTTCATAGAATTTCAAAAGATTTGTCAAGCATGACCTGCCATTCATGAACCCATGCTGTGTCTGTCCAATGAGACAATTTCTATTAAGATTCCCTGCTATTCCTTCCTTGATAATAGACCCAATCATCTTTTCCACTACAAAGAATAAGCTAACTGGTATATAATTCCCCACCTTTTGTCCACCTCCTTTTTAAAATAAGTGGCGTCACTTTTGCTGCTTTCCAATTTGCTGGGACCGCCACAGAGTCCAGGGAATTTTGGAAAATTACTACCAGTGTATTTACTATATCTCCTGGCATCTCTTTTCGTAACCTGGGATGCATTCCGTCAGGGTCAGGAGACTTTTCTATCATTAGCTCAAATACCTACAACAGTCCATCACTAGCTGTTCTGTAATAATGATAGTTTACAAATCCTCACCTGGATCTGTCTCTTTGCTAATTATAGGCATGATTTTAGTATCCCCCACTGTGATATCCCATAACTAAATGCTCCTTCTCATTTTCCAAAGGACCAACGTTTACTGTACCCCCTTTTCTCATATATATATATATATATATATATATATATATATATATATTTATATAAACTTTTGCTATCTGTCTTTATAGTCTGTGCTAGTTTAATTTTCTCATGTTCTATCTTACTTTTCTTTATAGCTCTTCTGTGGCTTTCTGCTGACCTTTAAAGTTTTCCCTGTTCTAGTTTCATGCTGTTTTTGGCCACTTTGTATGTCTTTCAATTTGATCACTTTCCTTAGATACCCAATGCAGAGTATGCCTTTTCTTACAGTCCTTCCTTTTCACTGGAATATACCTTTGCGGATGCACTTTGTAAAATGTCTTTTAAAATCTTCCACTGCCCATCAACTGTCCCACCATAAAATCTTTGTTTCCAGTCCACTTTATCCAGGTTCTCCCTCATTCTATTGTAGTTCCCTGTGTTCAAGCACAGGACTCAGGTATTAGATTTTATCTTCACACTCTCCATATGTATTCTAAATCCTCAATACAGTGATCACTTCTTCCAAGAGGATCCCTAACTCTGAGGTCATTAATTATTCTCATTTCACAGGGGCCACATCTTGGATAGCTTGCTCCTTGTTGGTACCATTTCATACTATTCAAGAAAACTATCGTGGATACACATAATGAACTCGTCAAGGCGACCCTGAGTGAGCTGTTTCGACCAATCTAAATGCAGATTAAAATCACCCGTGATAATAGCCATACCATTTTTACAGGCATTAGTTATTTATTTGTCTATTGCCCATCCCAATGTGATGTTATTATTTAGCCTACACACTATGCCTATCAGTGACTCTCTTGTTAGAATTTTGAATGCATCATTCCTGTTTCTCCTAATGCATGGCCATAACAACAACTACTTGCATTGTATTGAATCTTGCACAATGACAAATCTTCTGAGGTGCTTTATGGACAATCAAGACATTGATTAAAGAGAATGATTTAAAAATACATCTTAAAGGAGGATAGAGAAGGTTAGGGAGGCTATTCCACAGACGCCTGGCCTTGACAGCTCCACTTGTGGAGTGATGCAGGTGGGGTGGGTTGGAAAGGGAACGTGCAAAGGGAAAATGGAGGAGCGCAGGCAGCAATAAGGTCTAAAGGATAGATGGAGATGCCAGACTGGGTCTGACTGTCAGAGAGTATGGCTGCCTCGTGGAGTTTGAAACACTGCAACAGGTCCATGATTGTCATGTTAGTCAAGGATAGTATAACGGTGGCTGTAAGAACTTTTGATGAGGATTCGTCTACTGAGGTAGTGTGGGCTGTGGTTAGAAACAGGAGAGGAGAGGTCACAGTACTTGGAGTTTTTTTTAACAGGCCTCCGCAGAGTTCCAGGGAGGTGGAAGAGAGGATTAGCAAAATTATTCTGGGTAGGAGTGAAAGGAACAGGGTGGTCATTATGGGGAACTTTAACTTCCCCAACATTGACTGGAAATGCTATAACTCTAGTAAGCTGGATGGATCAGTTTTTATCCGATGTGTACAGGAGGATTTCCTGACACTCTATCTCAAAGAGCCAACAAGAGTGGAGGCCACATTGGATCTGGTCCTTGGTGATGAACCAGGCCAGGTGTTTGATTTAGCTGTAGGTGAGCACTTTGGAGAGAGTGGCCATAATTCAGTTACGTTTAGTTTAGCGATGGAAATGGATAAGTATATGCCACAAATCAAGAATTATCAATGGGGCAAGGGCAATTGTAATAAGATTAGGCAGGAATTAGGATGCGTAGGATGGGGTAGCAAAATGCAGGGGATGCAGACAATGGAAATGTGTAGCTGGTTTAAGGAACAGATATTGCGTGTCCTTGATATGTATGTCCCTGTCAGACCGGGATGAAGAGATAAGGTAAGGGAATTGTGGTTTACAGCAGAAACTGCATCCCTTGTTACGAAGAAGAAGGAGGCTTAAGTGTTGATGAGGGCAAGATGGTATAGATGAGGCGATGGAGAGTTACAGATGAGCTGGGAAGGATTTAAAGAGATAGATAAGAAGAGCAAAGAGAGGATACAAGCAGTCTTTAGCAAATAGAATAAAGCAGAACCCTAAAGTTTACTATAGCTATGTGTGGAATAAAAGGATGATTAGGGTAGAAATAGGGCTAATCAAAGACAGAAGTGGGAAGTTGATTGTGGACACTTTGGAAATTGTAGAGGTACTAAATAAACAGTTCTAATCGGTTTTCACTCAGGAAAAGGAGAATATTGTAGAGGAGAAGAAAGATACAAGATATTTGACTAGAAAGGATCGAGGTTAGTTATGAACAGGAGTTCTCGAAGGAGTGAAAGTTGATAAGTCCCCTGGGACGGATGGGATTTATCCGAATATTCTCTGAGAAGCTAGGGAGGAGATAGCAGAGCCTTTGGCTTTGATATTTGAGTTGTCATTGTCTCCAAGTTTGGTACCAAAGGACTGGAGGATTACACGTGTTGTTTCCTTGTTCAAGAAGGGAAGTAGAGGTGGCTCAGGTAATTATAGACCAGTGAGCATCACTTCTGTTGTAGGAAAGGTTTTGGAAAGGATTGTAAGCGATCAGATTTATAATCATCTAGCAAACAACAATTTAATTTGAGATTGTCAACATGGTTTCGTCAAGGGCAGGTCGTGTCTCACAAACATCATTGAGATTTTTGAGAAGGTGACCAAGCATGTAAACCAAGCATTTAGGGTATTTGACATGGTATACATGGACTTCAGTAAAGCCTCTGATAAGGTTCCACATGGTAGGCTGTTGGAAAAAATGCAGAGGCATGGAAATGAGGGTGATTTAGCAGTTTGGATTAGAAACCGGCTTTCTAAAAGAAGGCAGCGAGTGGTGGTTGATGGAAAATATTCAGCCTGGAGTCTGGTTACTCGTGGTGCGCCACAAGGGTCTGTTTTGGGATCACTGCTGTTTGTCATTTTTATAAATGACTTAGTTGCAGGCATAGGTGGATGGATTAGTAAATTTGCAGACGACACTAAAGTCAGTGGAGTAGTGTACAGTGCGGAAAAATGTTGCAGGGGGACATGGATAAACTGCAGAATTGTGCTGAGAGGTGGCAAATGGTGTTCAATGCAGATAAATGTGAGGGGATGCACTTTAGGAAGAATAACAGGATGGCAGGGTACTGGGTTAATGGAAAGATTCTTGGTATTGTGGGTGTGCAGAGGGAACTTGGAGTCCATGTGCATAGATCCCTGATAGTTGCCATCCAGGTTGTTAGTGCTGACAAGAAGGCGTATGGTGTATTAGGTTTCATTCGTAGAGGGATTGAGTTCTGAAGCCGCAATATCATGCTGCAACTATACAAAACGCTCATGCGGCCACACTTAGAATATTGTGTACAGTTCTGGTGCCCATATTTTGGGAATTATGAGGAAGCATTGGAAAAGGTGCAGAGGAGATTTACCAGGATGTTGCCTGGTCTGGAGGGAAGGTCATATGAGGAAAGGCTGAGAGACTTGAACCTCTTTTCATTGGCAGGAAGAAGGCTAGAGGGGATTTGATAGAGACATACAAGATGATCAGAGGATTAGATAGGGTAGACAGTGAAAGTCTTTGTCCTAGGATGATAACGTCAGCGTGTACAAGAGGGCATAACTACAATTTGAGGAGTGGTAGATTTAAGAGAGGTGTCAGAGGCAGGTTGTTTACTCAGAGAGTGGTAAGGGCGTAGAATGAACTACCTGCTTATGTAGTCAATACAGCCACATTAGGGAGATTTAAAGAATCCTTAGATAAGCACATGGGTGATTTGGGGATAGTGTAGGGGGATGAGCTGAGAACAGTTCACAGGTTGGCGCAACATCAAGGGCCGAATGGCCTGTTCTGCGCTGTATTGCTCCATGACTATAGTGCTGCAAGGGATTTCTGCTGTCTTAAACAGAGTGATTGATCTTGTATTGTGGGGTTACGAAATGTCACTGATCACTACCAAACATGTACGAGGTAGACTCGGCAAAAGTGAGGACTGCAGATGCTGGAAAACAAACTTTAGATCAGTGGTGCTGGAAAAGCACAGCAGGACAGGCAGCATTCGAGGAGCATGAAAAGGTAGAGTCAGGGCAATAATGAGATGCTGCAACAGGAGGGGAAAAGATAACTCGAAACAAAACTCTTCTCCTTCTTACATATTTTCACCTACAAAACAGAGGGAATTCCAGAAAAGTGCCTCTATATCCCACCACAACAGTTTGCCTCACAATCGTGGTTTCTGGCTGTGCACTATTAGAATGGAAAAGTCTGTACTGGGACCCACTGAGGCCCTGAAACACTTGGTAAAGACTAAAATCATCTGAGCATTGAGAGCCCCGCCACATTGCATACATTTTCTATTGTTTTGACTCAGTTCCTGACTTCCTTTGTTTTTTCTAATGAACCTGTTTAAAGTTGTTATTACACACACCTGCACACGCTGTGAATTGTACACAGGCCTCTCGGTCCAAAATTCGGCATATTTTCACCGCATCACAAGGCATCGACTCTAACTACCCTTGTCCCTTAATGTTTCTTGTGCTTCGCGACTGTGTAGCGCCTGAATCAACTCTGCAGGAGGAAGGGGCAGAGCAGGAGGACCGAGCAGCGGCCGGGCATAAACTTATGCCCGAAACGTCGATTCTCCTGCTCCTTGGATGCTGCCTGACCTGCTGCGCCTTTCCAGCAACACATTTCTCAGCTCTTACCTCTAACATCTGCAGTCTTCACTTTCTCCTAGACCAATTGTTAATGTCTAATATTTCACCCATGATTCTGTGCAAATATGAATATTCTCTATAAACTCACCGGTCACCTCATACGCACGCGCAGTTTGGTTTCTATGCAGAGCATGCGCAGTGTCACATTGGTCAGCGCGGGAAGAGCGAGAGAGACATTGAGATGCTTTCCCCGGCTGCGGTCGGTTTCAGAGAGCGGCGCTCAGAACCGGTGTGAGGGAGCCTCGCTCGGAGAAAGGAGCGGAAAGAATTCACAAGTCCCGAAAAAAGGTAAAAGGAACGAAAAAGACCCTCCAGGCCCGGGTAAAAAGGTGGCGGTCTCTGATCAGGGAAGCGGCCTTGGGTCACGGCCGCCATTTGTTTGAGGGAAGAGAGAGAGTGGGCCCCAGGGCCGCCATCTTGAGAAGGTCAATGCGCCGGAGGGCGGGGCTATCGGGGTCTGTAGAACAATCAGAGGAAAGGGAAGACCCATTGTTATTGATTAATTCCTCGAACATCGCTTCACTGGGCGATCCTGCAGGAATATCCTCTCTCAGTCCTGCTGTGATGTTTCACCCAGTCCGAACCACCAGCTCTCCTCCTCTCTCAGCTCCCGTTTTGTCATTCCTGCTGCATCTGTCCCCTGGAACATTGAGCTGCCTGTCCTGTCCTGTGCCTCCCTCAGCGGTTGTTCTGTAATACCTGTGATGTCCCAGTCCCATCTTAGATTATAAAGTCTTGAATGCACTCTATGGATATTTATTTACATCAGCAATTGTTTAATACTCACTTACAGGATTTTAATTACATCTTTTTTTAAGCATTTAATTCACATCCAAACAGTTGCAATGGTGGGATTTGAACCTGTGTCCACAGAACATTTGTTGAGTTTCTGGATAAATTGTCTCACAATAATGCCACTAGGCCATCACTTCACCTGCTCACAGGCTGCGCATTCCAGTGCAACATGAATCAAAACCCTTTCATCGTGCACAATTGTTTGATCCTGCACTCTGGTGATATCACTCAGTATCTCTGCATGTGGTATCCCTCACTGTGTGGTTCTAATTGCTGCTTCTGTCAGAGTCTCTCACTCTTGCAGCTACTCCAGATCCTGAGCCAACAGAATTCTCCACTCCAGAGAGATGAGGCAGCACAGGCCAGGATTAGAGACTGGGATTTTCCTGTGGGGGTCAGTGCCATTCTACATGTATAACCCTCACAGCATCAGTCTCATTTGCCGTTCTGCCTATTTCTGTGTCTTCTACAGGTACCCAGGGAGTTCCTGACTCAGTATACTTGCCAACTGCTGGTTGGGAAGATGGTTGGTCAATCAGAGAGACAAAGGTCAGGGAGGTCGGGAGCTTTTAATACATTCTGCCGCCAGGTAAGATCATTCCAATGCACAGAGCAGAGAGCAATGAGAGGGCTCCAAACATCAGCTAACAAGACATGAAATAGATATAGATATGGAGGGCGAGTACAGTACAGATGTACTCCAGGCTCAGTCAACACTTTCACTTTAAGTTTTGTTTTGTAATGAGACAGCATCAAGAGTTCACAGTTTGCTCTCCGGGTGTGTGCTGTATTGGTGAGCATCAGGACAACAGAGGGGAAAGCAGGCCTCCCACGAGAGGGTGGTAATGCTTCCTGGGATCTTTCTGTTCCATATTCCCTCTCCAACACTGCTTCTATGGCTTGTCTTGTGGACCAGTGTCTTCAATCATTCTAACTCCTATAACAGTTCCTATATCTATCTTCTCCTCCCCCTCACCAATTATTTCACATATTTGAAACCTCCAGTCCAGTTGACCATTCATATCGCTGTAACTTGCTTCAGTCTCTCCAATATCCCTTGTCTCGATAGTCTCCTCCTCCAACAACTGGAGACACTGGGCCTGTTTCTGTGCTGCATGACTCTTTGGCCGAGGTTTCCGAAATGGAATGAGTCGCATTTGCCTCTGTTGGCCCATATCCCTTCAAATCTTCTCCTCTCCATGCACCTGTCCAAGTATAGTTTCCATGTTGTAATTGTACTTGTTTTTGCCATTTCCTCTGGTAGTCCATTCCATCTATGCATGATCCTCAGTGGAAAATGTTGCCCCTCAGCTCCCTCTTTAAATACTTGCTCTGTCACCTCACTTTTTTGCCTATAGCTTTGGACTCACCTACCCTTGGCTATTCACCTTACTTAGGCCCTACATGGTTTCATAAACCTTTATAAGGTCACCCCGTGGCCTCCTCTGCCCAGGAGAAATATTGACGACAATGTTACAAATATCTCCAACTCATGTACTCAATGCTCTGACCAATGAAGACAAATGTGCCAAATGCTGCTTTCCCAACTCTGTCCACTTGTGATGCCACTTCCAACTACCACTGTAACTGCACTCCTTGGTCTCTCTTTGTTTGACAACACTGTCCAAGGGCCGAACATTAACTGTGTTAGTCCTCCCTGGTTTTTCTTAACTAAATCCAACACCTGAATTAAATTCCATCTTTCATTCCTTGGCCCGCTGGCCCAGTTGATTAACATCACCTTCGTTAACTATATTCCCTGCCCACTTATCCACTAATCTTGGTATCCGCAAATATACTAACAGGGACAGCTATATTTTCACTCAGATTGCTTATGTAAATGGTGCACCAATCCTGAAAACATACTGCTGGTCAGAGGCCTCCAGTCTGAACAGCAATCCTCTCCCACCACCCTCTGTCTCCCACTGTCATCCCATTGTGTATACAGTTGGTGAACTCTACCCTTACTGACCAATGTATCATGCTACACCCTGACCAAGGGTTTGCTAAAGCCAGAAACAACTTCTGTTGCTCTGCCTTCGTCTATCTTCTTAGTCACATCTTGAACAAACTCCATTTAAGTTTGTGAAGCATGTTTTCCCACGCGCAAAGCCATGCTGGCTGTCTGTGATCAGTCCTTATCTTTCCCATTACATGTAAGTCATACCTCTCAGAATGACCTCCAACTGACCCACCCTGATGTCTGGCTCATCAGTCTGTGCACCCCTGGCTTTCTCTTGCATCCTTCCTTAATTAATGAAACAACTATATAATCATAGTCAGACAGTCATACCGCACTGTTTGGTTAGTGCTAAACATACTCTAAAACTGATCTCATCCCACCTGCCTGTTCCTGGATCATATCCCTTCAAACCTTTCCTATGGTACAAATATCTCTGCGAGGGGCCCTACAATTTCTTCAGCAGCTTCCCACAGTGTCCAGAGATACATTTGATTAGGTCTTGGGGATTTATCTACCTTTGTGTATTAAAACCTCCAGCACCTCCTCTTCTATAATGTGGACTAATTTCAAGACATTGAGTCATTGAGATGTATGGCACCGAAACAGATCCTTCGGAACAACTCCTGCATGACGTATCTAGTCACATTTGCCAGAATTTTGCCAATATTCCTCTAAATTATTCCTATTCATATATATATATATATCCACATGTATTTCTATCACCCTCCACTATTTCCTCTGGCAGTTTATTCCATACACTCTGCAGGAACCCGTTGTCTTTTAGATCCCTTTAAAAAGTTTCCCTCGCACTTTAAAGCTATGCCCTGTCTTTTGGGAATCCCAAGCCTGGGGAAAAGACCTTGTCTATTGACTCTATCGATGACATTATGATTTTAAACACCTTTTTATCAGTTAACTCCTCAGCCTCCCATATTCAAGTGAAAACAGCCCCAGCCTATTCAGCTTTTCCCTGTAGCGCAAACCTTCCAACCCTGGCAACATCCTTGTTCATTTTTTTTTAACCCTTTCATGTTCCACAGTAGTCTTCCTGTGGCATTGAGACCAGAATTGCACACAGTATTCCAATAGTAGTCAGGCCAAGCGCTGTTTAGGGTCCCAGTCTTTCTCCACAGTAAGTTCCAAAGTGAAATATTTGTTTCGGATCTTGTAGTTTCACACTTCATTGGCTTCATTAATCATTAAGGGTACCGGTTTTGTCCCTAGCTCTTCTTTTATTCTTAATACACTTGCAGAATCTCTTTGGATTCTCCTTAACGTTCTCTGCCAAAGCTATCTGATGTCCCCTTTTTACATTCCTGTTTTTCATTCTCAGTGTATTTCGACAACCCGATCCTCCTGAAGGGATTCACTCAAGTCAGCCAGTTATGTGCCCCTTTTTTCTTGACCAGAGCCAGTGTTTCCTAATGCTGTCAGCATTGAGCTGCACACAACAGGAACATACTGGTGCTGAACGCTCCTTTTATCTTGGTTTTCATATATTCCTACTTTCCAGACTTCCCTTTACCTGCAAATAGCCTCCCCATATCTACTTTAAAAATACCTGTCTAATACTATCTTGCTCCATTGTATAACTTGAACTTGTGGACCAGGCCTGTCCTTTTTCATCGCTATTTTCACACTGATACAAATGTGGTGACTTTCCACAGTGCCCCCCCAGTAACACCTCAGTCCCATTCCCGACCTTGTTTCCAAGGGGAGGTCAGGTTTAGTCCCATTCTCCATTGGGACTTTTACATATGACTGGGAGTTTCTGGAACTCACTTAACAAATTCCTTCCATCCAAATGCCTAACACTGTAGCAATCCCAGTCCAGGTTTGGAAAGGTTAAAACCCCCTACCATTACAACCCTATTACTCTAACAGATATCTGAGATCTCCTGACATATTTGCTCCTCCATTTCCCATTGCCTATCGCTGTAGCAAACTGATGACCAATTTTTATTTCCAGTTCCACTAATATCGCTTAACTGGGCGATCCTGCATGAATACTCTCTCTAGGTACTACTGAGATGTTTCCCCCAATGAAAAATACCAGCTCTCCTCCCGTTTTGCCCCCTGTTCTATCCTTCCTGTAGCATCTGTCCGCTGGAACATTGAGCTGACAGTCCTGAACCCTCCCTCAGCTGTGTTTCTGTAATACCTATGGTATCCCAGTCCCATGTTACCTCCATGTTCTGGATTCATCTGCCTTATCTATCCGGCCCTTTGCATTTAAACAATTGCAGTCTAATTCATCAATTTTCCCTCATTGTCTTCTGTATTCTTGTCTGCAGTGTCTACTTATATTTCTTTCTTGAACATCTGCACCAGCCTCAAACTTCTTTCTGGCCTTCCGACTGTTTGGGGTCACACCCCTGCCAGACGAGTTTAAATCCTCTCGAGCAGCTCCAGCAACTCTTCCCACCAGGATATGGGTCCCCCTTCCGCTCCCAGTTCAGGTGTCTTCTCCACCCTGTCTCTCTGTGTTGACACCTTCAGACATCCAGGAACTTGTCCACCAAAGTCCCTGTGTTCCTCAGTACTCCAGGAGTACCTAGCATTCATGATATATATCGTTCCCTTATTAGACTTCCCACAGTGCATTATTTCACAGTGATCAGAAGTAAACTCCATCTGCCATTACTCTTCTCAGTTTATCATCTGATCGATATCAGACTGCAGCCTGAGACCATCCTCCTCACTGTGGACAACACCCCCCCCCCCTTTCATGTCATCTGCAAACCTACTAATGATACCTTTATCTTTCACATCCGAGATATTAATGTACATAATAACCAGCAATGATTCCTGCACAGATCCCTGTGGAACACACGCTGGGTAAAGGTTTCCAATCACAAAAACAACCCTCCACCAATTGTGGATCCAATTTATCTACTTGCCTTGTATCCCATGGGCTTTTCCATTTTGGACCAGCCTTCCATGAGGGACCTTGTCAAAGACATTCATGAACTCCATGTAAACCACATCATCTGCACTGGCCCCACAATTTCAGAGGACAAACCTCTACCAAATCCATACAGCCAATCCCTTATGTATTCCTGTCCTTTCGAATGTTGATTCATCGTGTCCCTCAGAATTGTTCCCAATAATTTCCCTCCCCCTGATGTCAGACTACCTGCTCTGTAATTACATGGCCTATCCCTGCTGCCATTCTTGAACAAAGGAACCACATTACCTGTCTTCCAGTCATTCGGCCCTTCACCTGTGGCCAGCAAAGTATTAAATATATCCACCATGTCCCCAGCAATCTCCTCCCTTACCTCCCATAGCAGTCTGGGATATATTTTATTGTTACTGGGAATTTCTCCACCTTTTTTGCCTGCTCCATTTAACGTATCTTCCTCATTGATCTTAATATGTTCTAGAACCTCACCATCCCCGAGTACAATGCCTTGCTCATGTGGAAATACAGATGGGAAGTATTCATTGAAGACCTTAACTTCTTTCTCTGGTCCCATGCACATATTGTCCCTTTGCTTTCTAACAGGCCCCACTGCTTAGTTGGGAATCCTCTTTGTCTAACTGTATTTATTAAATACCTTGTGGCTTTTCTTTAACATTATCTGCTAAGGATATTTTGTGACCGTTGTTTGGCTCTTCAGTTTTAAGCCCCCCCACCCCTCCCGCACTCTGTATATTTTTGAAACTTTTCATCTCTTTTTATTTCACTGTATTTTCTTTCTCAAACTCACAATATCGCTTGATCAGGATTCGCTAGATGTGCTGCCTTAGCTGTTCACTCCTCGCAAAACACATTGGCTCTGACATCTTAATGCATCATATTCTACATCTCCCATGTTCCATATAGAGACTCTAATAAGTGTAGTTCCTTGCAGTCTGTACTTGCCAGTCTAATGATAATAACGTCGAGTGACAGTGATAATCTAATGATAAATAGCCTCCCCAAGTTTAGATAATTAGCTTCTGCAAAATCCTTATCTGTTTTCCATAATGTCTTTGAAGCTAACAGTTATAGTTTCTGTGCTCAAAAAAGCTCCATAAATCCTTATCTCTATCATCTTGTCCAGAACCTACAGCCCACCCTGTCTTTAACATTCTTCAGTCCTTACCAACTTCGCCATCTGTGTACCTCCCTCCAGCCTCAACAACACATGATATCACAGTAACCTACTCCAGTCCCCACAGCACACATGCATTCACCTATTTACAATGATCGGTTTTGACCATTGGCTGAGATTCTGGATATATAGCACAGTGATAATACAACCAGGCCATCACGTCTCCTTCTCATAGGCTTCGAATCCCTCAGCACAGACACCAGCGGCACCATGAATCAAAACCCTTCCTCCTACACAATGGTTTGATCCTGAAATCTTCCTGCACACTGCTGATATCACTCAGTATCTCCCCATGTGGCATACCTCACTGTGAGGGTCTAATTGCTGCCTCTGTAAGCGTCTCACTCTTGCAGCTGCTCCAGATCCTGAGGCAATAGAATCCTCCAGTCCAGAGAGATGCAGCAGCACAGGCCAGGGGTGTTGACTGTGGTTTTCCAGGTCAATATGGCAATTATTACCATCCTGCACGTGTTTCCATCATCCTAATTTCAGAGTCTGTCTATTTCTCTGTCTCCTGTAGATATTTAGGAAGTTCCTGACTCAATAGACTTCCCAACACCGCTGAATCCATCTGACAGGATCTCCCTCTACCTAATTTGTAATGCCTATCCGTAATCAATTACTGTCTTTTCGAATGTTGATCCATCCTGTCCCTCAGAATTGTTCCAATAATTTCCTTCCCCCTACTGTCAGACTATCTGCTCTGTAATTACCTGGCCTATCCCTGCTGCCCTTCTTGATCAAAGGAACCACATTAGCGATCCTCCAGTCATTCGGCACTTCACCCGTGGCCAGCAAAGCATTAAATACATCCTCCAGGGCCCAGCAATTTCCCCTCTTGCCCCTCATGGCAGCCTGGGATACATTTCATTGGCACTGGGGATTTCTTCACATTTATGCCTGTGAAAACATTAATACCTCCTCCTTATTGATCTTAACATGTTCTCGCACTTTAGCATCCTAACTGAAATCCCTGGCTACGATGTCTTTCTTCTGTGTGAATGTAGATGGGAAATATTCATTGAAGACCTCACCTACTTCCTCTGGCTCCATGCACTGATTATCCGTTTGATTTCTAACAGGCCCCACTGCTTATTTGGGAATCCTCTTACTCTGACTATTGTCATAAAACACCTTGTGGCTTTTCGGATTCTGTGAGAAGCTAGGGAAGAGATTGCAGGACGCTTTGCAGAGATATTTGTGTCATCAACAGCCATGGTGAAGTGAAGTGCTGAAAGACCGGAGAGTGGCTAATGCTGTTCCATCAGTTCAGGGCTGCAACGAAAAGCCAGAAGTCTACAGACCACTGAGACAGACATCAATGGTATGTGAATTGTTGGAATAGATTTGAAAATCTTCATGTATTTTAAAAAGCAATGGTGGATTATGGATAGTCAGAATGGGTTTATGTGTGAGAAATGAAATCCCACAAACTTGATTGAGTTTTTGAGGAAGTGGACAGGAGGAAGTGTGGTAGATGTTGTCTCTAACAATGTCTTTGACAATGTTCTGCATGGTCGACTGGTTAATAAAGTGGGATCCAGGGAGAGCTGCACTAATGGATACAAACTTGGCTTGATAGTAGGAGACAGAGAGTGGTGGTAGGGATTTGTTGTTCTGAATGGAGCTTGTGACCAGTAGTGCGTGGCAATGATTGGTGCTGGATCGACTGTTTTCCTACATTTATATAAACGATTTAGAGGAGAATATAGGAGGCATAGTTAGTACATTTACGGGTGACTCTAAAATTGGTGACAGATTGTACAGTGAAGAAGATTGTCTCGGATTACCATGGGATGTTGATCAGATGGGTCAGTGAGCTGAGGAGCAGCAGATGGAGTTCAACTTAGTTAAATGCAAGGAGTTGCATTTTAGTCAGGGGAAATGGAGTATGTTGTAAACAGTTAATTGTGGAGCCCTGTGTAGTATTTTCAAAGAGAGACAGATGGGTACAGGAGCACCGTTGCTTGAATGTGGTATCACAGGTAGACAGGGTGGGGAAGAAGGCATGTGGCTCCATTTACCTTCATTGGTCAGAGCTTGGGGGAAAGAGATGGGACACCATATAGTGACTGCACAGGACATTGGTGAGACCATTTATTACCATTTAATGATGACCATAAAAGCATTGATGATCATCAGGAAAACTTCATCTGGTCCACTTGTACACTGAAGGGAAGGACATCTGACATTCTAACTCTGTTTGGCTGAGATGTGTTTCCAAACCAACAGCAACATTGTGACTCTGAGCTGCCCTCTTGCAATTAGCAATGGGTAATGAAAGCTGGTGCAGCCATTGACACCCAAATGCCATGAATGCATCAATAAAAGGACATATTTCCCTCCCTACTTCACAACTTGACACCAGCGTGGAGCTGATTTTTATCCTGCAGATTGTGAATGTTTGTGTGTATGTGTGATGGTATGAGTGTTCTGTGTGTATGCGTTGGCATGTCTTCCTCAAGCAGAAGAACCCTCCGTTATTGCTGTATCTTTCTCCAATCCCTAAAGCATTCCTAATGTCTGTAACTGTCTTTCGGCCCAGATGTCCTGCTGTTCCTCAAGCTTATGCCAATATAGAACCTCCTGTATCCCCTCCTGCCCTGTTAATGTCGAGTCGAACCCCAGTGACACTTTTTCTATCTCTATAAACTGTTTTGTGTTCTACAACTTGCTCTGTATTTGAAATTATTTCCCTGTCCCATAACCTTCCATATCTCTTGAACCAACTCCAGCACATATTTATCTTCCTAACTCTGTGAACCCCTCCTGCCACAATAATCCATATCGGCTTTTTATTGTTATTGAGGCACGGATCACACTTCAGGTGTCTGCCAGCACTTCCAGTACATTCAAGTCTCCATTATTATCTCATTAAAGCCCAACAATGTTTCCCCTTCCTACAACATACCTCTTACTAGGATAACCCTTGCTCTCCCTTTAACACTGCCTCAACATTTTGAAATATCTTTTGTCAGTTTCTGAGACACTCTGCCTTCAGAATTGTTAGCTTTTATTGACTGTCTTTGAAGCCTGTTTTATTCTAATATAATCCTTAAAGACCTGAGGTATTGGTCGTTGATTGGTCTTTCTTGCCAAAGTTTGTCCGTGCCAATGGAATGTCCTTTTACATGGAACATTACAGCGGCTCTCGATGTTGCGCCGACCTGTCATACCAATCTGAAGCCCATCTAACTCTCACTACTCCATGTACGTCCATATGCTCGTCCAATGACGACTTAAATGTACTTAAAATTCGCGAATCTACTACTGTTGCAGGCAAAACATTCCATACCCTTACTACTCTCTGAGTAAAGAAACTACCTCTGACATTTGTCCTATATCTATCATCCCTCAATTTAAAGCTATGCCCCCTCGTGCTCACCGTCACCATACTTGGAAAAAGGCTCTCCCTGTCCACCTCATCTAACCCTCTGATTATCTTATATGTGTCGAATAAGTCACCTCTCAACCTTCTTCTCTCTAACGAAAACAGCCTCAAGTCCCTCAGCCTTTCCTCATAAGATCTTCCCTCCATACCAAGCAACATCCTAGTAAATCTCCTCTGCACCCTTTCCAAAGCTTCCACATCCTCTTTATAATGCGGTGACCAGAAAGGCCGCACCAGAGTTTTGTACAGCTGCAGCATGACCTCATGGTTCCGGAACTCGATCCCTCAGTTAATAAAAGCTAAAACACTGCATGCCTTCTTCACAACCCTGTCAACCTTGGTGGCAACTTTCACAGATCTATGTACCTGGACACCGAGATCTCTCTGCTCATCTACACTACCAAGAATCTTACCATTAACCAAGTACTTTGCATTCCGGTTCCTCCGATCAAAGTGAATCATCTCACGCTTGTCTGCATTAAACTCAATTTGCCACCTCTCAGCCCAACTCTGCAGCTTATCTATGTCTCTCTTTAACCTACAACATCCTTCGTCACTATCCACAACTCCACCGACTTTAATGTCGTCTTCAAATTTACTAAACCACCCTTCTATGCCCTCATCCAGGTCGTTTATAAAAATGACGAACAGCAGTGGACCCAACACTGACCCTTGCGATACACCTTTGGCAACTGCACTCCAGGATGAACATTTCCCATCAACCACCATCTTCTGTCTTCTTTCAGCAAGCCAATTACTGATCCAAATTGCTATATCTCCCGAAATCCCATTCCTCCGCATTTTGTACAATAGCCTACTTTGGGGAACCTTATCGAATGCCTTGCTGAAAATTATATACACCACATCAACCAGTTTACTCTCATCTACCTGTTTAGTCACCTTCTCAAAGAACTCAATAAGGTTTATGAGGCAAGACCTATCCTTCACAAAACTGTGCTGACTATCCCTAATCAATTTATTCTTTTCTAGATGATGATAAGTCCTATCTCTTGGAACCTGTTCCAACACTTTACCAACAACTGAAGTAAGGCTCACTGGTCTATAATTACCAGAGTTGTCTCTACTCCCCTTCTTGAACAGGAGAACCACATTTGCTATCCTCTGGTCTTCTGGCACTATTCCTTTAGACAATAACGATTTAATGATCAATGCAAAAGGCTCGGCAATCTCCTCCCTGACTTCCCAGATGATCCTAGGATAAATCCCATCCGGCCCAGGAGACTTGTCCATTTTCACACACTGCAGGATTTCTAATACCTCTTCCTTGTGAACCTCAATCCCACCTAGTCTAGTAGCCAGTATCTCAGTATTCTCCTCGACAACATTGTCGTTTTCTAGAGTGAATACTGTTGAAAAATATTCATTTAGTGCTTCCCCTGTCCCCTCTGACTACACACAACTTCCCACTACAATTCTTGATTGGCCCTAATCTTGCTCTCGTCATTCTTTTATTCCTTAAATACCTATAGAAAGCCTTCGGGTTTACTCTGATCCTATCCGCCAACAACTTCTCATGTCTCCTCCTGGCTCTTCTGAGCTCTCTCTTTAGGTATTTCCTGGCTACCTTGTCACCCTCAAGCGCCCTAACTGAGCCTTCACATCTCATCCTAACATAAGCCTTCTTCTTCCTCTTTACCTGAGATTCCACTTCCTTCATAAACCACGGCTCCCGCGCTCTACAGCTTCCTCCCTGCCTGACAGGTACATACTTATCTCGGACACACAGGAGTTTTTCCTTAAATAAGCTCCACATTTCTAATGTGCCCATCCCCTGCAGTTTCCTTCCCCATTCTATGCTTCCTAACTGTTGCCTAATCGAATCATAATTGCCTTTCCCCCAGCTGTAACTCTTGCCCAGTGGTATGCACCTATCCCTTTCTATCATTAAAGTAAATATAACATAATTGTGATCCCTGTCACCAAAGTGCTCACGTACTTCCAAGTCTAACACCTGGCTGAGTTCATTACCCAGTACCAAATCTAATGTGGCTTCGCCCCTTGTTGGCCTGTCTACAAACTGAGTCAGGAAGCCCTCCTGCACACACTGGACAAAAACAGTCCCATCTATAGTACTCGTACTATAGTGTTCCTAGTTAATATTTGGAAAGTTGAAGTCCATATGACAACTATCCTGTCTCTCTCATTCATATCGAGAATCATCTCTGCTATCCTTTCCGCTACATTTCTGCAACTATTCGGAGGCCTGTAGAAAACTCCCAACAGGGTGACCTCTCCTTTCCTGTTTCTAAACTCAGACTATACTACCTCGGTTGACGAGTCCCCAAATATTCTTTCTGCAAAATATTTTCTTGCTATTGATCTGTTTTCCCTGTTCTCCTCTCATTCCCATGTAACTTGCTTTGTTTCAATTTCAGACTGTTGGGTAGACTTGGAGTGGTCACTGTGAAACTTCATAATCCATTTGAATTCCACCTTATCACCCAAAACCCCCAGGCCCCACCCCACTGCTGGCCAAGGATGGAGTGACTCTGATCAAAGACAAAGAAACAATTAATCTACGCTGGGGGAGCACTTCAGAGGCTTCCTCAAACAGGACTCTGTCATCGATCCGAGCGTCCTTGAAAGTATCCCACAGCATACTATACACCACAGGCTCAGCAATGCCCAGCCCCACACGAAGTTGAGAAGGCTGACCGCCAGCTCAAGAACAACAAGGCTGCTGGAGCAGACGGTCTCCCTGCTGACGCATTGAAGTGCGGAGGCACAGAGCTCTTGCAGCTACTCCAGATCCTGAGCCAACATAACTCTCCATTCCAGAGAGACAAGGCAGCACAGGCCAGGGATGGAGCTTGGGATTTTCCAGATCTTTGTGGGACTCAGTGCCATTCTCCATATGTAAGGCTCACTGCATCAGTCTAATTTCCCATTCTGTCTATTTCTCCGTCTCCTACAGGTACGCAGGAATTTCCCCACTCAGTAGACTTCCCAACTGCTGGGTGTCTCGTCCATCACCACATTGCAGATGGTTGGTCAGCCAGAGAGACAATGGGTAGGGAGATCTGGAGCCTTCAATAAATCCTGCAGTGAGGTAAGATCACTCACAGTGCACAGAGCAGAGAGCAATAAGAGGGCTCCACAAATCGGCCAACAAGACATGACATAGGTACAGTGCTGGAGGGGGAGCACACTACAGACACACCCCAGACTCAATCACCACATCTAATTTAACTTACTTTGTACTGAGACAACATCAGTAGTTCCCAGTTATCAATCAGGCCTGTGCTGTCTTAGTGAACATCTGTACGACAGAGGGAAAAGTGGGCCTCTCAGGAGAGGGTGGGAATGCTGCCTGGGATCTTTCTGTTCTGTGTTCCCTCTCCAACACTGTATCTATGGCATGTATCATGGATCAGTGCCTTCAATAATTTGTAACTCGTATAACAATTCCCGCCCTGTAACCTCCTCCCTTCCTAATAGTCCCTCCACATATTTGAAATGCACTGTATTCCAGACCAACATCCCTATAGCTCTATATGCTTCAGTGTTTATCTTAGGACAATCATATCAGAGTGATGACCCATTCTTATTTCATAATTCCTCTAACATAGCTTCACTAGGTGACCTCACAGGAATATATTCTCTAAGTACTGCTGTGATCATTCATGCAATCAAAACCCAACACCAGGCATCCTCTCTCGCCTCCCCTTCGATGTGTCAAGGTAGATGCTACAGCAAGCAATCAGCTGCCAGTCCAGCCCCTCCCTAAGCTTTGTATCTGTAATAGCTATAATATCCCAGTCACATGTTCCGATCCATGCCTTGAGTTCATCTTCCTTACATTGAAATAAATGCAGTCTAATCATCAGTTTTCCCCATTCCCTTCTCTATTCTTGCCTGTCTTGTCTGTTCAAATTGCTCTCTTTAACTTGTGTACCAGCCTCAATCTTCTTTCTAACCGTACGACTGTTTAAGGTGCAACACACTGCCAGAGTAGTTTGTATCCTCTCGAGCAGCTCCAGCAACTCTCCCCACCAGGATATGGGTTCCCCCTCCTTTCCCAGTTCAGGTGTCTTCCCCACCCTGTCTCCCTGTGCTGACACCTTCAGGGATCTATGGACTTGTCAACCAAGTTCCCTGTGTTCCTCAATACTCTGCAATGACCAATTATTCATTGTGTCTGTCCTTCACTTATCATTCCCACAACGTATTACTTCACATTCCCTGTCATCTGTAAACCTATTAATGATACATTCTGCGTTCACATCGGAGTTATTATTTGACAGAATAACCAGCAATGGTTCCTGCACAGATCCCTGTGGTACACCCGCTGATGAAAGAATTTCAAACACGCAGAAGTCTATCCAACAATTTTGTATCCAATTTATCAACTTGCTTTAGATAGTAATGGCTCTTCCCTTTTGGACCAGCCTTCCATGTGGGACCTTGTCAAAGGCCTTAATGAACTCCATGTAAACCACATCACCTGCACTGCCCTCATCAATATTTTTAGACACCATTTTTAGACACTGCCCTCATCAATATTTTTAGACACCAATATTTTTAGACACCAAAGTGAATTCCTCAGACATCTTCCTGTAACAAATCTGTGATGACTAAGCCGAGTTGATCCCTACCTTTTCAAGTGTTGATTCATCCTCCGAATTGTTCCCAATAATTTCCCTCCCCCTGCTGTCGGACTATCTGCTCTGTAATTACCTGGCCTATCCCTGCTGCTCTTCTTGAACAAAGGAACCACATTAGCTATCCTCCAGTCATTTGGCACTTTATCTGTGGCCAGCAAAGTATTAAAAATATCCACCAGAGACGCAGCAATTTCCTCCCTTACCTCCCATAGCAGCCTTGGATACATTTCATTGGGCACTGGGGATTTCTCCACCTTTATGCCTGTGAAGACATTTAATATCTCCTCCTTATTGATCTTGACATGCTCTCAAACATCACCATCCCGACTGAAATCCCCGGCTACAATGCCTTTCTCCTGTGTCAGTACAGATGGGACGTATTCATTGAAGACCTCAGCTACTTTCTCTGGCTCCAAGCACAGAATGTCCCTTTGGTTTTCAACGGGCCACACTCTTTACTTTCGAATCCTCTTTGTCTAACTACACTCAAAAAATACTTTGTGGCCTTTCCTTAACAGTATCTGCCAAGGTTATTTCATGACAATTCTTTGCCCGTCATTTTTAAGGACTCCCTTGCACACTCTATACTTTTGAAGGGCTTCAACTGTTTTCATTGCACTGTATTTCTTTATCAAGCTCCCGATATTGCTTGACCAGTATTTGCTGGAGTTACTGCCTTTGACATTCACTCTTCAGGGAACACATGAGACTTGAATTCTCACCGCATCACTTCAACATACTTCCTCTTTCCGAATATGAACGCAATTGCATATAGTTCCTCCTAGACTGTGTTTGCCAGATCCTGTCTCATGATAGTGATAATGACCAATGTTAGTGATATTCTAACAATTAGGGCGTCTCCCGAAATTTGGCCTCGTCACTTCTGCACTATCCTTATCTTTTCCCGAAATGAATTTTAAAATTAGTGTTGAAACCACTATCCCCCAAACTCTACAAAAATCCTCATGTCTTGTCCAGAACCTGCAGCCCACTCTGTCTGTAACATCCAGCCCTTACCGACCTCCCCATTTGTGTACCTTCCTCCAGCCTCTCCAGCACATGATGTCACTGAAATCTTCTCCAGTCCTGACAGCACTCCTCCATCCTGTCCTACAGCACCTGATTACCTCTAACCTTCCACCATTCATTTCACCTCCCTGTCTGTCCAGAGTCCTCCCGTTCCTACAGCCTTTCCTGCCAACCCTCCCTATGTGTAACGTTCTAAAGCCACTTGAACCCTCCCAAGATCTGTAACCTTGCCTTCTCTCTACTGTCTTCTCTGTCTCGGTGACCTCTTCCCATTACTACAATGTTCTTTACCGCTGAACAACTCCAGTCACTACGAGTATTCCTCGCTCTCGAACATCCTGCAGCCACTAAAACCATCCATTTGTCTGAAACGTCCTCTCAATTGTTGTAACAACTTTCATTTCCTTCAACTGCCTCTGTCTATAATCTCAGCCAGTCCATAGAATCCTTGCTAACTCGGTAACCTCATCCAGTGTGTACAACTCTGAGTATTGCGAACTTCATCCAGTCTCCCCAACCATCCCTACCTCTGTAATTATCTCCACAACCCTCCCTATTGCTGTAACCTCCTCCAGTCCCTTTCATGGATATCATCTATGCAACTTTCTCATGTTCCTGACTATATTCTCCTTTTGTTCAAATAACCTTCTCATGTTTCTGACAATATTTTCCTCCTGTTCCAATATCCCCTGAAAACTTTGTGACCTGGTCTAATCTCTGCAGTACTCTGTATAATCAGATACTGGGATGGCACGGTTCGCTCAGTGAGCAGTGCATGCTTACAGTGTCAGTGAATTGGATTCGATTCCAGCCTTGGGCGACTGTGTGTGTGGACTTTGCATTTTCTCCCCCTGAATGTGTGGATTTCTTCCAGGTGCTCTGGTTTCCTCCCACAGTCCGACATTTGCACGGTCGATCAATTGGCCCGCATAAATTGACTGTTGTATTCAGGAATGCATGGTTTAGGTGAGTTAACCATGAGAAATACAGATTTTAACGGATAAGTAAAGGGATGTGCCTGGGTTGGATGCTCTTCAGAGGATTGCTGTTTATTTGTTGGGCCGAATGGCCTGTTGGCACTCTGCGGAGACTATATTCAGATCTTTGTCCAGTCCAGTCAACCATCCCTGTCTCTTCAACCTTGCCTCATCCCTCATAATCTCCTTACCTCGGTGATCTACTACAGTCTCTAAAACTCTCCTTGCCTATAAGCTTCTCCAGTCTTTACAACGATCAATATGACTGTCACCTCTTCCTGCTCTTTGAAACCTCCCTATAATTATTGCCATTCGTTACAGCACGCCCAATCACTGTTCCCTTCTGAAACTCATATAAACATTTATATCTCTGTAAACCCATCTGGACACTCTCAACTTCCCTTTGACAATTACGTGCTGAGACCTACTCTACATCAATAACGTAATTAAGTCTTAGCAACCCTCATTATTATAACCTCCGTCCAGCCTTACAGCACTGACGATCTGTCGAAGCTTTTTTCAACCAGACAGTCATCTCTGTGTCTGTAATCTCCTCCACTCCCCATAATACATTCTCTCTGAGCTCCTCTGTCGTCCATTAAACACTCCCTAACACTGTCTGTATCAGTGTAACCTTCTCCAAAAACACAACCTTCCCTATCTGTGTAAATCCCTACACCAGTCCCTATCCCTCTTAGCTGTGTCTAATGATACAACCCTCCATGTCTGTGTATTTACCTTTCTGCCTTTTTCCCGTGACCCTTGTTTCCCTGACTGAGTTAAAACTGAGCATCTCAGCTGTAAATACCCTAAATGACCCAGTTTCGACAACCCTCCAGGATGGAATTGCAGAAGGATGAGATTTCTGTTTTGCAGCACCAGCAGCACGAAAGATGGGAGCTTGGTTGAGGGGCCTGTCGAGTGCAGAGTGTCACTGATTTGAGTCTTTACATCTGACATCAGAGAGCAGAGTTTTCTGAGAAATGAGGGATTATTCTTATTTCCCTCCAGCTATATGTGAGTTTGGTTTTCAGAAACTGAGACCGACCTTTGTAGGGCCTCCCACCCAACAACCTCCTCTATCCTTAAACACCAGGGACACATCAGGTAAGCTTCTCTTTTCTTTTACATTCTGATAAGGGGCCGAGCAGGGATGGCAGTGCAAGGAGAGGACTGTTCCTCCTGCATGATGTTTGCTGTGAGGGGCACCATTAGTGTCCCATTCAAATACATCTGCAGGAAGGGCGTCCAACTCTCCCTCCTCCAAGACCACGTTAGGGAACTGGAGGAGCTGAATGAGCTTCAGATCATTCAGGAGGCAGAGCCTGTGATAGATAAGAGTTACAGGGATGCAGCTAATCCGAGGATGAAGAAAGCTGGGTAACTGTTCGAAAGGGCTAAAACAATCAGTGGAGGGATGCCCTGCAGTCGTTCTCTGAAAAACAAGCAGACCATTTTGAATACTATTGAGGGGGACGACTTACTAGGGGTATGCAATGGGGTGGTCTCTTGCACAGAGTCTGCCCCTATTGCACAGAAGGGAATTTAAAGAAAGTAGGAGAGTATTAGTCATTGGGGACTCATTAGTTAGAGGCTCACATGGAAGGTGTGTTGGGAATGAACGAGACTCATAGTTGGTGTGTTACCGCCCAGGTGTCAGGGTCCGTGATGTCTCAGATCGTTTCTTTGGGGTCCTGAGGGGACAGGGTGACCAGCCCTATGTCGTGGTCCACGTAGTAATCAACAACATCGGTAGAAAGTGGGATAGGGATGGAAGGCAGGATTTCAGGGAGCTGGAATGGAAGCTGACAGCTAAAACAAACAGTTGTTACCTCTAGCTTGTTACCCGTGCCACGTGAGAGTGAGGCAAGGAATAGGGAGTGATATCAGTTGAACATATGGCTGCAGGGATGGTGCAGGAGGGAGGGTTTCAGGTACTTGGATAATTGGGGCTCATTTTGGGGAAGGTGAGTCCTCTACAAACAGGACGGTCTTCACTTGAACCAGAGAGGTACTAACATCGTGGGTGGGAAATTTGCTGGTGCTATTTGAGTGGGTTTAAACTAGCTCAGCGAGGGATGGGAGCCTGGGGTGTAGTTCCAGTGTACAGGAAGATAAGAGTATGGAGGACATGGACAGGATGTCACGCTTCCAGTAATGTGCTGGCAGATCGCAAGCTGGTTTGAAGTGTGTCTACTTCAACTCCAGAAGTATCTGAAATAAGGTAGGTGAGCTTCCAGCATAGGTAAGTACCTGGGACTTCGATGTTGCGGCCATTTCGGAGACATGGATAGACCAGTGTCAGGAATGGATGTTGCAGGTTCCAGGGTTTAGATCTTTCATTAAGAACAGGCAAGGCAATAAAAGAGGGGGTGACATTGACTCGTTAGTCAAGGATAGAATAACGGTGGCTGAAAGAACTTTTGACGAGGACACGTCTACTGAGTTAGTACAGGCTGACGTTAGGAACAGACGAGGAGAGGTCACACTGCTGCGAATGTTTTATCGACCTCCGCAGAGTTCCAGGGAGGTGGAGGAGAGGATTATCAAAATGATTCTGTCTATGAGTGAAAGGAACAGGGTGGTCATTATGGGGGACTTAAACTTGCCTTACATTGACTGGAAAAGCTATAACTCTTGTACGTCGGATGGATCAGTTTTTTGTCCAATGTGTGAAAGAGGGTTTTCTGACTCAGTATGTCGAAGGGCCAACAAGACAGGAGGACAACTTGATCTGGTTCTTGGTAATGAAGCAGGCTAGGTGTTTGATTTAGTTGTAGGTGAGAACTTTGGAGAGACTAACCATAATTCATTTAGTTTCGCGATGGAAAGGGATAGTACCTGCCAAAGGGCAAGAATTATCGATTGGACAATGGCAATTATAATGCGATTAGGCAAGACTTAGGATACATAGATCGGTGTAGGGGAGTGGGACAATTGAAATGTGGAGCTGGTTAAAGGAACAGACATTGCATATCCTTGACAGGTATGTCGCTGTCAGGCAGGGAGGTAATGATAAGCTCAGGGAACCGTGGTTTACTGCAGAAATTGCACCTCTTGTTGTGGTTCTGTTCGCCGAGCTGGAAGTTTTTGTTGCAAACGTTTCGTCCCCTGGCTAGGCGCCATCATCAGTGCTTGGGAGCCTCCTGCGAAGCACTTCTTTGATGTTTCCTCCGGTGTTTATCGTGGTCTGTCCCTGCCGCTTCCGGTTGACAACTATAAACTATAAACACCGGAGGAAACATCAAAGAAGCGCTTCGCAGGAGGCTCCCAAGCACTGATGATGTCGCCTAGCCAGGGGACGAAACGTTTGCAACAAAAACTTCCAGCTCAGCGAACAGAACCACAACAACGAGCACCCGAGCTACAAATCTTCGCACAAACATTGCACCTCTTGTTAAGCGGAAGAAGGAGGGATATGTGACGATGAGCCATGATGGTTCAGATGAGGCGATGGAGCGTTACACATTAGAGAGGAAGGTTGAAAGAAAGACTCAAGAAGAGCAAAGAGCAGACATGATCAGTCTTTAGCAGGTAGTATAAAGGAGAACCCGAAAGCCTTGTACAGGTATGTGTGCAATAAAAGGATGATTAGGGTAGGAACAAGGCCAGTCAAAGACTGAAGTGGGAAGTTGCATGTGGACTCTGTTGAGATAGAAAAGGTGTTAAATTCATATTTCTCAATGGCTTTCACTCAGCAAAAGGAGAATATTGTCGTATAGAAGATGAGATCTGTGATATTAGACCAGAAGAGATCGAGATTAGTAAGGAAAATGTGTTATCAATTCTAGAAGGAGTGAAAGTGGACAAGGCCCTTGCGACGAATTGTATTTATCCGAGGATTCTCTCGGAAGCTATGGAGGAGGTGGTGGAGCCTTTGTATTTGATCTTTGAGTCGAGATTGTCTACAGATTTAGTAGCAGAGGAGTGGAGGTTTGCATATGGTGTGCCATTTGCCCTGTTCAAGAAGGGCAGTAGAGATGACCCAGGTAATTATAGACCAGTGAGCCAAAGGTCTATTGTCAGAAAAAGTTTGGAAAGGATTATAAGAGATAGGATTATAAGAGATAGGATTTATAATTATCTAGAAAGCAACGGTTTGATTTCGGATATTCAGCATGATTTCGTCAAGGGAAGGTCATGGGTCACAAACCTCACTTCTTATTTAACAACCTGCTGTCAGTGCCTTGACAAAGGCCTTCTGGAAATGAAAATAGATCATGTCCACTGAACCTCCGGTGTCTAACTTGCTTATTACATGCTGACTCTGCCCAATTTTGCCATGAACTGCCAAGTAAGGTATCAACTCATTCATAATAAGCGACTCTCAAACCTACCAACTACTGAGATCAGGATACCCTCTCTATAGTTTCCAGCTTCTGCCTCCTTCCTCTTTAAACACTCTATGACCCCTGTAATTTCTGATGGATCAACATCAATGCCTCGCCAATCTCCTCAGATACTTCATTAAGAACTCTGGGGTGTAGTCTCACCAGTCTGGGCGATTTATCCCACTTCGACCTTTCAACTCCTTAGCAACTTCTGCTTAGTAATGGCCAGTGCCCTCATCCGTGCCTGATGTCTCTCTTAACATTCTGTTTTGCTGCTGATTTCTTCTGATGTGAGAATTGATTCAAAGCATCTATTTAGTCACTCCACCGTTTCTTTGTTCACCATTACTACTTCGGCAGCGCATTTTCCTGTGGTCCACTCTTGCCTCTCTGTAACCTTTCAGATATCTTTTAAAAAGCTCTTGCATTCTTGTTTTATATTACTAGCTAGCTTATTGTAACATATCATCTCATTCCCTCTTATTGCTTTTTCAGTCCTCCTCTGTCGTATTTTTTGAAGACTTCAAAATCGTCTGGCTTCCAGTAACCTTCACTGCACTCCATGATATTCCTTTTGCTTTTCTGCTCTCCCTGATGCCTCTTGTTGCCTCATGGTTGCCTCATCCTGCCTCTGGTATGTTTCTTGTTCCTTGAGATGAATTTCTGCCGTTGCTCCTGAATTACCCCAGAAACTCCTGTGGTTGCTACTCCACTGACGTCTTTGCAAGGCTCCCCCTTCCAACCAACTCGGATCATCACTTCCCTCATGTCTCTGTTGTTATATTTACTCAACTGTAATACATTTCCATCTGATACAATCTTCCCTCCCTCAAACTGCACAGTGAACACTGTTATATTATGATCACTGTCCCCTCGGGGCTCCTATACCTTGAGCTCCCTAATGAAAACTATCTCCTTACATATCGCTAGATCGAGAATTCCCTGTTTGTTAGTAATTCTCCACCAGTCAGCTCTAAACAAATCTCAGAGACTTTCCACCAATTCCTTTTCCTGAGATCCACTTTCAAGCTAATTTTCCCAGCCCACCGGCATATTGAAGTCCCCAAGAATATTGCAATAGTGCATTTCTGATATGCCTTTGCTATCTCCTGATTTATTTTCTTCCACACATCCTGATGACTGAGAGGAGGCTTCTACACAAGTTTCATCTTTCGTCCCTTCCTGTCCATCTGCTTCTTTTTCATACAATGTGTATCCTTGGATGTTTTGGTCCCAGCTCTGACCCACTTGCAGCCACATCTCTGTGATTCCCACAATAACGTTCCTGTCAATTCCAATCTGTACTACAAGCTAATTTCCCTTGGTTCATATCATGCATGTATTTAAATAAAGCACCCTCAGTCCTGTGTTGATTGCCCCCTTCTCATTTCTGCTCTGCCTGAAGTTAGATTCATGATCCTGTCCACAATTTCTGCCCTATTACGTATTGTGGAAACTTTAAACTCTGCTGAGCCCCACGCCACCACCCCCAGTTTAACTATTTCCCATAACGTTCCACACAGCTGCAACCAACACCAACGATTTATTTTAAAGCCCGATCCACAGACCTGAGTTGTATGATTCACAAGGGCTCTGGTCCCGGCCGGATTCAGGTGGTCCCATTGGAACAGCTACATCCTTCCTGAGTGCTGCCGCTAACATTCAATGACTTTGAACACATTACACCCACACCAATCTTTGAGCCTCATATTTATGTCTTTAATCTTGTGACGCTGTACCAATATTCTTGTGGATCAGGTAGAAATCCAGTGATTAATACCTTTTTGTTTCTGCTCTTTAATTTAGTGCCAGGATACTCATATTCCTGCAGCAGAGCCTCTTCCCTTTTTCCACCTGTATCAACAACTGGATCATTCCTCTTACAGTCCAAGTTCCTCTGCAGTCCAGATGAGAAATCCTAACCAGGGGCATCAGACAGGCAACACAGCCTTCGGAACTCTTGATTCTGTCAAAATGGATAGGTGGCTATCCCCTTGACTACACTATGACTGTTTACACCTGCATTTTTTTCTCACTTCGCTCATCGTCTCTTGAATGGCTCTCTCTCCCACAGTGCTACGTCAGTTCGCTCATTCTCCCTACAGCCTCTACTCTCACCCACACAGGGAACAAGAGTCTCAAACCTGTTTGACAAGCTGAATGGCTGAGGCTTGTTCAGCACTACCCTCTGGTTCCCTCTACCTGCTTAACTCCTAGTCACACCCTTCTGTCCCTGACCACTGACCACATTCGAGGTAGTTAATCTAAGGAGTGTGACTGCTCTTTAAACAGAGCATCCGGGTAACTCTTCCCCCTCCCTCATGTGCGTCAGTGTTCAGAGATCAGACTCCAGCTCATCAATCTGAGCCAGAGTTCCTCAAGAACCCAAAACTTGCTGTGGATGATGTCACTATGAACCACAACAGAGTACACCAGCTCCCATATAATGCAGTAAAAACACAGCACCTGGCCTGGTATCTCTACTTTCATTTCTTACTGCTTACTTTGATTTTCTTTTTAAAGAATTTCATAGTGAAAAAACATCCTTTGTTGGTGGGGAAATTAACTGACCGCACACTCAAGAGGCTGCACTTGGGCTTGAACAGATATCTTGAGAGATTGTCGGCTGGCAGATATTACAGAGATCGGAATGATCGCTATCATGGAGGGATTCAAAAACACAGGCAATAATTGTGTTTTTTCTGAACTGGCAAGCTCTTCAGGTTAGTGAGCTGACGGTGAGGATAACATGATTAAATGTGAGTGCGCACACGGGCAACGGGGTGTTGGATGAGTTCATGATTACAGGGAGGTCAGAAGTGGGAGGTGGACCAGGAATGTGTTAGGGTCATTCAGTCTTGAGATTACAAAGGACTGTATTGGATTTTCGACACATGCAGCTGAGACTGCGCTGGAGTTAGGCCGTGTGCATGAAATGGAAATGGAACTTGAAAGTGAGATGATGCTGGTTCGGACAGTTACTAGAGCCAGTGATACATTTGAAGTTAGGAATTTTGTGACAGGGACTGAAGTCAGTAGCTATCAGTGAACAAAGGATCAGGCGTATCCATTCAGCTCCTTGAGCTTGTCCCATCATTGAATGAAATTACGACTGGTCTGTGACCTAAATCCATATTGCTGCATTTGCCACTTAACCCTGAATACCTTCGCTGAACAAATGTTTGTCAGTCTCAGATTTAATACTACTAAATGATTAATGGAGCATCAAGTGCTGTTTATAGAAGAATGTTCCAAACCTCTGCCACCTGCTGTGTAGCATTGCTACCTTATACCTCTCCTGCTCGGTGTAGCCCTAATTCTCAGACTATGCTCCTGAGCTCTAGACTGAATTGGAGGAAATTTCTATGTATCCGGTACTGAATATTAGAACTTTTGTGAATGGGAGGAAGCATGGACGTGGTGATGCTGACATACACATGCTCCCCGGGTCCTTCATGGTGGTGGAAGCGGCTGGTTTGGGAAATTTTGCTAAAGTTCCGTTTGAGCCATTGGTCAATATAACCATTCTCATCCACCAGCTCCTACTTCCAGCACCCTCTATTCCCAACTGACACCCCACTTCCCACAATCCCATGGAGGGCAGAGTCTCTCTGAGCACACCGGATGGAAGGTTCCCTCCCTGCATGACATTAATGAACCAGTTGGCTTTTCAGGAGCTTTCACAGTCACATTTTCTGAGTGCCCAACCCCACAAACTACCAAGTTAATGCAGCTCACTTTTCACAACCTACTCTGTCATTGGGAAAATGGTATATTGCATTATTAACGGTGGACTAACAAAGCATCTTGAAATAAATGATACAGTCAAGCAGAGCCAGCATGGTTTGTGAAGGCGAAATCATAGATAACAAGTTTATTAAGACTTCTTCAAGATATATAAGGGGGAAGCCAACAGAAATATATTTGGATTTCCTGAAAGCATTCAGTACAGTTTTGAGCATGAGACTACTTCCTAAGATAAGAACCCATGAAACAACCATGTGAATTGATTGAAGCTTGGCTGATGTGCACAAGGCAGAGAGTTAAGATACAGACATAATTTGCATGGTGACAAGTTGTTATTGTGGAGTCCCACAGGACCGCAGCTATTTATGGCCTACTGGTATACAAAGGATGTGGATGACAGAAGTGAAGGTACTATCGCCAAGTCTGTAGAGGAGACAAAATAAAGGAGGAGTCAAGTAGTGAGGATAACGCATGATACTACAGGGAGAAAGTGAGGACTGCAGATGGGGGAAATCAGAGTCAAAGATTGTGGTACTGGAAAAGCACAGCTCGTCAGGCAGAACCCGAAGGGCAGAAGAGTCGAAGATTCGAAAATAAGCTCTTCTTCAGAATGTGGGGGGGACGTGGGTGCAAGGGAACTTGAGAGTAAAATGGGAATGGGGGGGAGGGGGGGGTTAGGGCTAGGGACAAGGTGGATGAAGGTTAGGGGTGCTGGTGATAGGTCGGAGATGAGGGTGGAGAAGATAGGTGGAAATGAAGATGGACAGTTAGAGAATTTCAAGAGGGCGGAGCCATGTTGGAGGGTTGGAGCAGGCATGGGGTGGGGGAGAGGAAATGAAGAAACAGACAAAATTGATCTCATGTGGTTGGAGGATCCCAAAGCGAAAAATTAGATGTTTTTCCTTGAAATGCCAGATGGCTAGAATTTGGCGCTGGAGGAGGCCCAGAACTTGTGTGTCTTTGACAGAGTGGGAGTGGGAGTAGGAGTGTTTTCCCACAGGTGGTGGGTGGGTTTAGTGCGTGTGTCCCAGAGATGTTCTCTGAAACGTTCCACGAATTGGCTTCCTCTCTCCCCAATGTCGAGGAGATCACATTGAGAACAGTATACTGTAAATGACGTGTGTGGATATGCAGGAGAATCTCTGTTGCATGCGAAATTATTCTTTAGGGCCTTGGATGGAGGTGATTAGGAGGTATGGGCCTCGGTTTTACACCTCCTGCAGTGGCAAGGGAAGCTGCTGGGAGTGGAGGATGGTTGGTTGGGGGTCTGGATCTAACAAGGAAGTTGCGAAGGGGTTGGAGGGAACTATCTCTCTGGTGCTGGAGTCAGACAGTAGGTGGCGGAAATGGCAGAGGATGATGCGTTGAATCCGGATGTTCCCATTGGCTCAACAAAGACCTCCAGCACATCTCCTCAGCTTCCCACACTCCTGCCCTTGAACCCCACTCCTCCACCCACAGCAACGATGTAACCCCCTTGATCATCACCTTCTACCCCACTAATCTCCGGATATAATGCATCATCCTCTGCCATTTCTGCCACCTTAGTCAGACCCCACCACTAGAGATAGATTTCTCTCCCCAAACTTTCCATCTTCACTTGAAATTTTGGTGAATGATTTGCCTCCAAGATGAGCTTGCAAATACATATCCACACTACCATTGCAAGATTGTCATTACATCTCAGGAACAGGACCTGACTCTACCTCACCTCAGAAGAAAGTGAGGACTGCAGATACGAGAGATCATTTTCAAAAAGTGTGGTGCTGGAAAAGCACAGCCGGTCAGGCAACATCTGAGGAGAGTCGGCGTTTCTAGTATTCCTGGTGAACAGCTTATGCCTGAAATGACGACTCCCAAGCTCCTCAGATGCTGACTGTCAGGCTGTCCTTTTCCAGTGCCACACTCTTTAACTCTATTCAACCTCAGCTCATCTGCTTCGGAAAATTATATGATGCACAACTCAGTTTGATTCTGCTGTCACATTCTCGACAGCCTGCAACATTCTATTCATCAGAAATCTCAGATCATCCAGATCACGAAACCTTACAAAAAAAACTGCAGATGATCGAAATCTGAAACAAGAGCAATAATTACTGGAGAATCTCAGCATTAAACTGGGAGCCAGAAAAGAGAAAGCATCAGTTTAATAATTGCTATATTATGTTTCTCTTAAACAAATTAGTTTTATGAAGTGTCGTGTTTCGATCAGGCAATTCCCTCTCACCTTCTCAAGTGCTGATAGGAATTGGGAATAAATACTGGATCAGTCACTGCTGAACAAATGAAAAACTAATTATTTTGTCTTTCTAAACATTTGCTGCCCCTGTAGACTAAGTCAATGTGATTCATATCCCACTGTATTTCAGAGTACTGCAATATCGCATTAAATTAAAGGATCTTTACTGATTTTTCCTGACAAACATCGCGCACTCCACTTTATGCTCCATTGGACAATATTTTATCCACACACTGACCACCTGTACATTACTCAATTTGAATACCCATTACGTTCCATTCCCAATTTACCTTCCAAACTATTTTTTACCAAAGATAATGCTCAATTTTTAAATCAAAGACTGACCAGAACTGATGCCTGTTGGAAATCCAAATATATTTTCTGTCATTCTCTGCCCCTTGATCAGTTTGGGTCAGTGTCTGTCAACTTAAACCTATTTCCTCTAGTTCAGGACTCCCCAATCTCAGGGAAAAGACATGGGCTAGTCCAAGCCTCTCATGCTTTTATAAACTACGAGAAGGTCATTCTCAGCCTCGAACAGTCCTGGAAGAAAAACAATAACCTGCCGAATCAGTCTCCCAGTATAATTCAAGCCCTCTAGTCGCAGCAATATCCTTGCAAATCTTTTTCTCATCCTTTCCAGTTTCACAACATCCTTCTTGTAGAAGGTGACCAGAGTTGTAAGCAGTCTTCTGAACATGGTCTCATCAGTGTTCTGTTCAGCTACAACATGATATCTCAACTCCAGTAATCGATATTCTGACTAATGAAGGCAAGAGTGCCAAATGCTTTCTTCACCACCTTGTCTACCCGAGACACCACTTTTCCTGCTTTTATCATTTTTGCCTTAACTTATAAAGTTGTGTCTGTCTTCTTAACCATTATATTATGCTTCCTTCACAGATCTGTGGACCGGCAAGCAAGGTTGCTCTGTTCCTCTGGGTCCTGCCATTCATTGAGATCTCCCTTGACGTGTTACTTCAAAAGAGCATCAACTTATGCTTTCCATGGTTAATTTCAACTCCCGCTATCTGTCCATTTAACAACTGCATCTCGAAACTCCTGGAACATAAGACCGCCTTCCTCACTGTTAACCGATTTGCCAAACGTTGTATCATCCGCAAATTTACTTTACATTTCCCCCACATTTTTAATGATGTTTATACGCAAATCACAAATAAGAAAGGACCCAGCATAAATCCTTGTGGCACAGCTTCCTGTCACAGAAACAGCCTTCTATCACCATCCTTCGTTTCTTACCACCAAATTAAGTTTGGATCCAACTTGCTACGTGTCATAGATTTTATTAATAGAGGGATCGAGTTCTGGAACCATGAGGTTATGCTACAGCTGTACAAAACTCTAGTGCGGCCGCACTTGAAGTATTGTGTATAGTTCTGGTCATCACATTATAAGGAGGATGTGGAAGCTTTGAAAGCCACCTCAGAAATGAGAGCACAGAATCCAGGCTGAGACTGTGGTGCACTGCTGAAAGCTGCACAGTCTCTGGCACCATCATTTGAGGCTCCACCACCACCACACCCCCACTCCCACCTTCCGTGGCTTGACAAGATCCCCATTCTGAAGAGATTCCCTCAGGTATCCTGCTCAAAGGTGTTTGGTATGCTTTTTTTTATTGGTTAGAGTATTGAGTACAAGAGTTGGGAGGTCATTTTGCAGTTGTACAGGCCATTGGGTAGGCCACTGTTGGAATATTGCGTGCAATTCTCGTCTCTTCCTATCGGAAAGATGTTGTGAAACTTGAAAGGGTTCAGGAAAGATTTACAAGGATGTTGCCAAGGGTTGGAGGATTTGATCTACAGGGAGAGGCTGGACGGGCTGGGGCTGTTTTCCCTGACGCGTCGGAGGCTGAGTGGTGACCTTATAGAGGTTATACTAAATTATGAGGGGCATGGATAGGGTAAATAGACAAAGTCTTTTCCCTGAGGTCAGGGAATCCAGAACGAGTGGGCATAGGTTTAGGGTGAGAGGGGAAAGATATAAAAGAGACCTAAGGGGCAACTCTTTCACACAGAGGGTGGTACATGTATGCAATGAGCTGCCAGAGGAAGTAGTGGAGGCTGGTACAATTGCAACATTTAAGAGGCATTTGGGTGGGTATATGAATAGGAAGGGTTTGGAGGGATATGGACTGGGTGCTGGCAGGTGGGATTGATTGGGTTTTGGGATATCTGGTTGGACTGAAGGGTCTGTGTCCGTGCTGTACATCTCTATGACTCTATGAATAGATTTATCTCGTAATTTGTTTCCTGTCTGTGGGACCTCACCAACTTGTCCGGAGATGTTCATTGTGAGTAAGGTACCTCGGGCTAGAGAGTCCCCTAACACAGTCGATCGTTTGGAACCCGATGTAACTCTCATTACATTAGAGCCAGTGTCAATACCAGAAACTTGGCTGCTCATGCTAAGTACCCCTGAGTTTCCATCATCCCCTATATTTTCCAAAACAGCATACTTGTTTGAAATGGGGATAGCCACAGAAGACTCCTGCACTACTTGCCTATCTCTCTTGCCTTTCCTGGAGTTATGGTAAGAGCCCATGGGATCCAAGGCATTTTGGCAAATTGGATCCAAATATGAGGCAAAGAGTGATGGTGGCAGGTTGTCTTTGTGATTGGAAGCTTGTGACCAGTGGTGTAAGACAGGGATTGGGGCTGGGATCCTTGCTGTTTGTAATGTGCATCAACAAATTGACTGTGATTGTATAATTAGAAAGTTTTCAGAGGCCACATAAATTGGTGGTGTTATTGATATTGATTTGATATTTATTTTAGTTTATTGTCACGTGTACTCGAGTACAAAAGTATTGGAGTACAGTGAAAAGAATGTAACGTCACCTCACAAGGTGCCATCTTAGGTACAAGGACCTCAGTACAGAATCGTAAGAACAAGGTAGAAAGAAAGAATAAAGTTCAAAGTTACACGTTGCAGATCTTTTTAGTTTTAAGTAGAAAATGAAGAAATAAAGCTGAAAGTTCAAGCATTACAGCATTTCTTAAGAACTTAGCTACCATGGGATCACACTTTAAGTCATCATCTCGAGACCGGAAGTCCACACTGAGGCCTTCCCGGGTGGAGAGACCACCATATACAGAAAGGACCACTATGTGAGCTGAGAGACAACCACGCTGGGACACTCAGAGATCGCCACACTAGGCCGAGTGACCATCACGCTGGGCTGACAGTCGAGCATGCTGGCCCGAGAGGCCACCATATCGAATTGAGAGGCCATCATGTTGGACCAAGAGTCTGCCTTGTCAGGCTGGAAAGTCTCCCTGCCAGGCCAGGACACTGCCACACCAAGCCAAGAGGCCACATCATTAGGTCTGCACTGGGTCAGAGACCTGGCGACTGAGGCTGGGAGTCCGTGCCCGGGAGAAGAAATAAGGGAGAAGGACAAAAGAAAAACACAAAAGAAAAGGAAAAGAGAAGTGGAATAGAAAGAAGAAAAGGAAACAGACGGAGCAGATGAACTCGGGCTGAAGCATCCTACTCTGCTGCCATCTTGGATTACTGGGTCTCAGGCTACAGTCTGATATTGATCAGCTGGTAAATTGGGCAGAGCAATGGCAGATGTCATTTAATCCTGATACCTCTGAGGTGATCCAACTTGGGAGGTCTAATAAGGGAAGATTATACACAATGAAAGGCATGTGCCTTGAGTGTCCTTATGCATGAATCACAGAGGGTTGGCCTACAGTACAACAAGCAATTAGGAAGGCAAATGGAATTTTGTCCTTCATTGCTAAAGGGATTGAGTTTAAAAAGCAGGAAGGTTATGTTGCAGCTGTACAGGGTGCTGATGAGACCACACCTGGAGTACTGCGTGCAGTAATGGTCTCCTTACTTGAAAAAGGCTATACTGGCACTAGAGGGGTGCAGAGAAAGTTCACTAGGATGATTTTGGGGTTGAGGGGGTTGGCTTATGAAGGGAGACTGCGTAGACTGGGATATATTCATTGGAACTTAGAAGAATGAGGGGAATATTATAGAAACAAATAAAATTATAAAGATAATAGATAAGACAGATGTAGAGAGGATGTTTCCACTGGCAGGTGAAACTAAAACAAGAGGGTTTAGCCTCAAAATTAGGGGGAGCAGATTTAGGACTGAATTGAGAAGGAATATCTTCATCCAGAGGGTCATAAATCTATGAAATTCCTAACTCAATGAAGAAACTGATGCTACTTCAGTAAATGTTTTAAAGTTCAGACAGATTTTTTTTAACAATAAAGGAATTAAGAGATACAGTGAGAGCAAATGCCAGGTCTTGCATTTTAGAAAAAATAATACAGGCATGATCTATTTTCTAACCGGTGAGAAAATTCAGAAAGCCAAAGTACAAAGGGATCTAGGAATGCTAGTCCCGGATTCTCTAAAGGTTGACTTGCAGGTTGAGTCTGTGGTTAAGAAAGCAAATGTAATGTTGCCATTTATCTCAAGACGATTGGAATGTAAAATGAGATGTGCTACTGAGACGTTATAAAGCTCTGGTTAGGCCCCATTTAAAACTCTGTGTCTAGTTTTAGGCCCCACACCTCAGAATGGACATACTGGCACTGGACCGTGTCCAGTGGAGATTCACACGGATGAGCCCTGGAATGGTAAGTCTAATATATGATGAACGGCCGAGGATCCTGGGATTGTATTCATTCGAGTTTAGAAGGTTGAGGGGACGTCTAATAGAAACCTACAAGATAATGTATGGCTTAGAAAGGTTGGATACTGGGAACTTGTTTCCGTTAGGTAGAGATACTAGCATCCGTGGGCACATCCTTAGAGTTAGAGGGGGTCAGTGTAAAATGGAACTGAGGAGACATTTCTTCAGCTAGAGAGTTATGGGCCTTTGGAATTCATTGCCACAGAGCGCAGTGGTGGCCGAGATATTAAATGTCTTCAAGGCAGAGATTGATAAATTCTTAATCTTGCAATGAATTAAGGGCTACAGGGAGAGTGCGGGTAACTGTCCTTAAATGCCCATCACCCATGATTGAATAGCAGAGTGGACTCGATGGGCCAAATGGTCTTCCTTCCACTCCTATGTCTTTAGGTCTTATGTGGAGCTGAGTCCATGAAGAGGTCAACCATGATCTTATTGAATGGCAGAGCTGGGTTGAAGGGCCAGACGGCCTACTCTTGCTCCTAGTTCTTATGTTCCTTGGAAGTACTGAGGAACGAAGGGACCTTGGTGTACAACTCCATCGATCCCGGAAGGCATCAACTCGACAGGGTGGTGAATAGACAATAGACAATAGGAGCAGGAGTAGGCCATTCTGCCCTTCGAGCCTGCACCACAATTCAATATGATCATGGCTGATCATCCTAAATCAGTATCCTGTTCCTGCCTTATCTCCATAACCCTTGATTCCACAATCCTTGGGAGCTCTATCCAACTCTTTCTTAAATGAATCCAGAGACTGGGCCTCCACTGCCCTCTGGGGCAGAGCATTCCACACAGCCACCACTCTCTGGGTGAAGAAATTTCTCCTCATCTCTGTCCTAAATGGTCTACCCCGTATTTTTAAGCTGTGTCCTCTGGTTCGGCACTCACCCATCAGCAGAAACATGTTTCCTGCCTCCAGAGTGTAGGAAACATGTTTCCGCTGATGGGTGAGTGCCGAACCAGAAGAAAGCATATAGGATGCTTGTCATCATTAGCCAGGGTGTAGAATATAGAAAGGAAGAATTCTTGTTGTTACCTGATAGAGCATTGGTTAGGTCATGTCTGGAATACTGTGCACATTTCTGGTCATGACACTGTTGGAAGAACGTGATTGGACTGGAGAGGATGCAGAGGAGATTAATCAGAATGTTCCCTGGGATGGAAAGTGTTAGTTCTGTGGAGAGACTGGATAGACTGGGTTTGTTTTCTCTGGGGGGAATCTGATTGAGGTGTACAAAAATATGAAAGGCACAGACAAAGTCAATTGTGAGAATCTTTTCCCCATGTCAGACATGTCTATGACCAGAGGGAATAAGCTCACCGTGTGAAAAAGTGGTTTAGAGGGGTTTTGAGGACTTTTTTTCCCCAGAGGGTGGTATAAATATGGAATGTGCTGTTTGAGAAGGTGGTGGAGGCAGCTCCTCTCACAACATTTAAGAAACATCCAGACGAGCACATAAAATGCCAGGGCATGGAAAGCTACGGACCAAGTGCAGGTAAATGGAGTTTGGTGATTACTGATTGGCATTGACAAACAGAAGGGCCTGTTTGTTTGCTGTATGACTCTATAACAATGAAGAGAAGGATGTGGAAGCATTTTTCATATCGTTAGTGAAGATAGCAACACAAGCGAGGTGGGAAAAACAGGTTGGACCTTGCCTGTGCAAAAATGAACTTGGGAAGCACAAGAGGTTTCTACATCCCTGTCAGAGGAATGTTCTCAGGATCATGAGGAGGTGAAAATGGCTATTTTAAGCACGAATGAGTTGGCCCCAGAAACATACAGACAGATGTTTCAGAACATACACTTACAGCCTGGACAAACCTGTACTGAGTTTAAGAGAGTTCAACAAAATAATGTTGACAGGCGGATAAGAGCATTAACAGCTGAGAATACTTACAATGCTCTCAAAGAAGTTATCCTTCGAGAAGAATTTAAGATTTCCTTCCCTTCTAGAATCCTTCATGTAGAAGAACCAAGGGGAATGACAGTAAGACAAGCAGCTAGAATGGCTAATGATTATAGACTTCATTAAAGCCAAAACCCTGCAGATGCTGGAATCCAAAGTAGATAAACAGGAGGCTGGAAGAGCACAACAAGCCAAGCAGCATCAGGAGGTGGAGAAGTCACCTGATGGGAGATCAATCCAGAAACCTTATTCCCATCAGGCCCAGAAATGGGAGAAAAAAAAAAATTGGGAGAGTGTAAGGAAGGCAAGGAGCCAGGGGAGAGAATGGATAGTAGGGAACAGCCCGAGAACTCCTCCTCAGATTAAGAAGGAAATTGCTGAGGGTGGAAGTGATGGTCAGAAACTGCAATGTTTCTCTTGGAAGAAGGCGGGCCATGTGTGTTTGGAATGTTGAAAATTGTGAGGTAAACTCATGGGATTTATAGGAGTTAGTAAAAATGAGTCAGAGAAGGGAACACAAACTGACAATCCCACAGAGCAGGTTGTAGCTGTAACTATAACAAAAAGACTGGAGGTGAATTCTGTCACTAGTGGGCGGCACGGTGGCACAGTGGTTAGCACTACTGCCTTACAGCGCCAGAGACCCGGGTTCAATTCCTGCCTCAGGCCACTGACTGTGTGGAGTTTGCAAGTTCTCCCCGTGTCTGCGTGGGTTTGCTCCGGGTGCTCCGGTTTCCTCCCACAGTCCAAAAGATGTGCAGGTCAGGTGAATTGGCCATGCTAAATTGCCCGTAGTGTTAGGTAAGGGGTAAATGTAGGGGTATGGGTGGGTTACGCTTCGGCGGGTCGGTGTGGACTTGTTGGGCCGGAGGGCCTGTTTCCACACTCTAATCATGTAAGAGGTTGGAAGGTAGATGAGAGGTGGACAGGATTTTTATTAAAAGGAATGGTGACTCCTTTTTCTTCAGCTAAACCCAGAACCAAACCGAGAGATACAGGCGCAACTGGAGAAAGAATTGATTTTCCCTCCACAGAGCTCAATGGGAGCTAAGGTATTGATCAATGGGATTGGTGGAGAATATATTCCACTGCCATTCTAAAAGGTACAACTGGAATGTGATTTGTTATCAGGAGAAGTAATTGTCGGAGTGGGGAAAACATTCCCTGTTGAGGGAGTCGATTTCCTTCTGGGGAATGATTTGTCAGGACTAAAGGCAGTAGCTTCCCCGATAATTACAGAATGTCCAAAGGAGGGCCAAGAAACAGAACAATGACAGGAACAGGTTCCTGGTCTCTCTCCTTCGTGTGAGGTAACCAGGGCAATGGTTAAACAAAATCCATCAATAAGGGCTGATGTGACACCACAGGCAAGTGAAAGGATCACTGAAACTTTCCGAAAGGGTGAAGATAATCCAGGTGGAGTGTTTGCTATGATGTCCCTAATTACAGCAAATCCAAAAAGCAGATCCTGAATGAAATAAATGAGCTCAGTCAGCTCATACTGAGGTCGAGGCTGGAGGGGTTTCATAGTGTTATTACCTTCAGAGTGGAGGCTGATGAGGAAGTGGAGACCCCCCCACCCCCATGGACCCCCAGATGAAGAATGATCGGTTAGATATTGACTAGTGGTACCACCCAGCTATCATAAGGAGATAGTACAAGAGAGTCCCATGGCAGGCCACATGGAGATTCGGAAAACACAGGCATCCAGAAACAGGTATTTTACTGAGCCAAAATTGGATAAAGATGCGGTGCAGTTTTATAAAATGTGTCCTACTTGTCAAGTTGTAGGTAAACCTCAACATAAAACCAGCATCCTTATTTCCTCTCCCAGTTTTTGAGGAACCATTCAGTCATGTACAGGTTTTCAAGTAGTTAGTATAATGGAGCAGGGGATCAGAAAAAGCTTGAGATCAAAAAAGAACTGGACAATTCCCAAAGTAAACTTCCTGTTATTAGATGAACAAATTCAGAGGTATTAGAGAATTCAGACACTGTAATCTGGAAAAAGATCAACAGGTAGATTTAGTGAGGTTGCTCAGAAAATACAAAGATGTTTGTATGAGGAGTCATTGAGGACTTTGGTTCTGTACTTGATGGAGTTTAGAAGGATAAGAGGGAATGTCATTGAAACTTACAGAATACAGAGAGGCCTGGATCAAGTGGACATGGAGAAGATGTTTCCAATAAGAGGAGAGTTGAAGACCCAAGAGCACAGCCTCAGAGTGAAGGGACAATCTTCTGTTCTTGCCAAAAATTGATTTGTTAAAAGAATGTTGACAAGAGCTCACTGATAACTAGAACTAAGCGAGTTTCTGTATTTATCACACCTAATAAATTATACCCAATGGCAAGTTTTGCTATTTGGACTTAGCAACGTTCCAGTCACATTTGAATGGTTGTTGTGAAAGTGAACAAGGTCACACTTCCCACATTACACTCCAACTGCCCAATATTTCTCCAAAGCCCAGCTGTATCCAATATTCAGCAGGATGGACCTTCACTGGGAAAGAGTCATTTGTAACTAGAACAATGACACATCTCTGAGAATCACATTAATAACTATTCTTATTGAAGCTTTCATTGGTTCTGTGTTGATTGACACAATGCTCTGGTTTGGGCTTTGCTGTCTGTACAAACCATCTGTAATGTCTTTGCTGCAATGGTTCACATTTCCATCATCAAACTCACACTCCAAATATCCCGTCATTATTATCCATGGGATTCACTGGAATTGGCTCAGATCAGAGTCCCAGCAGCTCAAATGGAGAGAGGGGTGGGGCTCAGAGAGAGAGAGAGCGAGAGATGGAGTTCAAAGAGAGAGAGAGAGAGAGCCGGAGAACTGAGAGAGTGGGGGATAGAGCTTGGAGAGAGAAAGAAGGGTGGAATTCAAAGTGAGATCTGTGCAGCTGAGGCGGAGGGGGGTTGGGTGGGTGGGGGGGGGGTAGGGGATGGGGGAGTGGGTGGTTGGGGGCGGAGAGGGGAGAGAGAGTAAGACAGAGAGATGGAGGTCAAGGAGTTGTCTATCAAAGATAAATTATACTCTGTTAAAGACTGCACCGGATGAATGCTGTATGACTCTCTGACTCTATTGACACTACCTACAATGCTGCCTAACTTTGTGTCATTAGAAAACTAGAGTATCTGACTTTCTATGTCATTATCTAATTCATTAATAAATATTGTAAATAACTGAGGCATAAACACACATTCCTATTGGACACCACTGGTTACATCCTGCCAATTTCAGCACTTACCCCTTATCCCTATTTTTGATGACCTGTCACTCAACCAATTTCCAAGTGTGTCAGTATTTTAGCCTCAATTCTGTGGATTTCTATCTCAGTTGACGGTTTCTTACATGGGACTTTATCAAATGCCTCTGGAAGTCCCTGTAAGCAACATCCATAGACATTACTGTGTCCAGGACTTTCGTATCCTCTTCAAAAAAGTTCAATGAGATTTTTTCAGCGTGACCAACTTGTTATGAATCCATGCTGACTCTCCCTGATTAACTGACCATTTTCAAGGTCTTCAGTTACCCCCATCCTTGATTATAGATCCCAACCACAAATTTCCACACCACAAATATTGGCTTAGTGACCTGTAATTTCCTGTTTTTTCTCTCACATCCTTGTTAAATGTGAAGTGACATTTGCAATTTTCCAATCCAGAGGTATGACTACTGTATCCAGGGAACTCTGAAAAATTATAGCTGAAAATGTGTTGCTGGAAAAGCGCAGCAGATCGGGCAACATCCAAGGAGCAGGAGAATCGACGTTTCGGGCATGAGCCCTTCTTCAGGAATCATTCTGAAAGATTATAGTCAGGGTGTCTACACTGTGATCTGTTACTACCTTTATCACCCTCAGATGGAAATCCAGGTTCTGTGAATTTGTCACTCTTTAGTTCCATTAATTTCCTCATTACGGATATTTTACTGACATTAAAGTTTTATTCAGTCCATGTCCCTGATCCTCTGTTAATTCCTTTGGGACTTCAGGCAAATCCTTTTCCTTTTCTACTGCAAATCTTGAGGTAAAGTATTTATTTAACATGGCTGTCATCTCCCCATTGTCACTGACAAGATCCCTCACTTTCAGTCTTTAATGACCAACATTGCTCCTGACCTCCCAGCTTCCCTTTTATGGAACTGTAACATTTCTCCTTATTGATTTTGATTTCCCTTACACGTTCCCTTTCAGAATCCCTTTTGGTGGCTCTTAGAAGCTGCTTTGTGGCCCTTTGTATCTTTCCCATTCAGCAGAACCTGTTATTTTATTTGCTTTATTGTAAGCCCTTGTTTTTAGTTTTATTCTTTTCCTTATCTCTTTAATTGTCCATTGTTGCTTGTTCGAAGAAGTGGAGCTTTTCCCTCTCAGGTATAAACTGGTTTTGTTTCTGGTTGAATATTTCTTTAAACATTCCCCACTGCTCTTCAGTTGTTTTACCCATGAGCAGATTTTCTGTCTCATCTTGTTAAAGTCGGCCCTTACCTTAATCTCAAACTCTAGCAGCTGATTCATGCTTTTCACTTTCAAATGTGACATTGAACTCGATTGTGTTATGATCACTATTTGATAAATGTTCATGCACAAATAGTTGCTAACTAAATCTGGCTCATTATTCATTACTAATTCCAATATTGCTTGTCCCCTTGTTGTATCCAGGACCTATTGCTGTTGGAAACTATTCTGGACACACAGCAGCAATTCACTACCTTTCTGACAGAGCGCTTGCCTCTCTCCCAATCTAAGTCAAAGTTAAACTTCCCCATTAATAATACACTGGCTTGGCTACACACTTGTCTAATTTCTATATATATACAATCCAGCACCTCAGAGCTGCTGCTGGCAGTGTGTGTGTGTGTGTGTGTGTGTGTGGGGTGGGGGGGGGGGGGGGTGGGGGGAAAGGGGCGGGGGTGTGCATACAATATCTATTACAGTTTTAGATCCTTTTCTGCTCCTCAGTTGCACTGAATGCTTTCCCCTCATTATAACCTCGCTCACTATTGAAGCCTTTGTGTTTCTAATCAATAAAGCTGCTTCACCTCTTCTGTCATTTCCCCATGTCCATCCTGTGAACCTTCTAACCGGATATATTTAGTTCCCAATCCTAATGATTCTGCAGATATGTCTCAGTAATTGATCCTATAGCAAAATCTTAAATTTGAATTTGTGCGTGCAGATTATTGAATTTATTCCTTACACTCAGTGCATTCGTATATTTCGAACTCTTATTTGGTCCATTCACTGGAATCTGTTCCTCAGCACTGATGCTGTATTCACCTCTTTCTTATTTCTCTCTTCTGATAGCTTTCCTGATATTTTTGCCTATTTTTACTGAGGTTGTTGGTCCCAACACGCACAACAACTGGATCCTCCCCCATTTCCCCCACCCCTGCACTCCATTATACTTTCAAGCCGGTTCGAGATGCCCCTTATCTTGGCACCAGGCAGGCAACACACCATGCAGAACTCTCAATCCTGCTTATAAATGATGCAATCAGTCCTCCTCATTATCAAATCCCCCTCTTTTCTTTGTGCTCCCCCAGCCTGAATGGCCTCCTGGCCCACGGTGCAGTGGCTTTCCTTCATTCATTCATAGGATGTGGGCATCTCTGGCCAAGCCAGCATTTCCTGCTCATAGGGCAGTTAACAGACAACCACATGGAATCATAGAATCATAGGTTCCATACAGTGTGAAACAGGCCATTCAACCCCATGAGTCCACACCAACATTCTGAGGAGCATCCCACTCAGATCTATCTCCTTATCCCTGCATCTCCCATGGTTAATGCACCTAATCTACACATCGCTGAACACTATGCGTAATTTAGCATGGCCAATCCATCTAGCTTGCACATCTTTGAATTGTGGGAGGAAACCAGAGCACCTGACAGAAACTCATGTAGACATCTGGTGAACGTGCAAACTCCACACAGACGGTTGCCCAAGAGTGAATCAAACTCGGGACCCTGGCACTGAGAGGCAGCAGTGCTAACCACTGAGTCACAATACCACCCATTGCTGTGTGTCTGGAGTCACATGTAAGGCTGGGTAATGATGACAGATTTTCTCCTCTAAAGGTTATTAGTGAACTGAATGAGTTTTCTCCACAATCAACAATGGATTAACACTCACCATTAGACTCTTAATTCCAGAACCATTCTTGAATTCAAATTCCACTGTCTGCCATGGTCCCCAGAACATTAGCTGAGTTTCTGGATTAATAGTCCAGTGATAATACCAATGGCCATTATCTCCCCCTGTGTTAACCTAGCTAATGGTGTCAAAATTGGCCTTCCCCCTATTTTGACACTTAATTTCTGCTCTATCATTATCTCTTTACTTACTATAAGTAAAGGGTGGCACAGTGGCTCAGTGGTTAGCACTGCTGCCTCACAGCACCAGGGTCCCAGGTTCTATTCCGGCCTTGGGCAACTGTCTGTGTGGAGTTTGCACATTCTCCCTGTGTCTGTGTGGATTTCCTCTGGGTACTCGGGTCTCCTTCCACATTCCAAAGATGTACAGATCAGGTGAATAGTCCATGTTAGATTGTCCATGGTTGTTAGGTGCATTAGTCAGACGAGGGTGGGTTACTCTTTGGAGGATTGGTGTGGACTTGTTGGGCTGAAGGGCCTGTTTCCACACTGTAGGGAATCTAATCTAATCTTAATGACTTTGAACTTGATAGAATTATGGTCACTGTCGCCAAAAAGCTCCAAACCACGCTTGCCCATTCTGCAGTGTATCCGCAATAGTTTCCAAAAGCAATCCTTTTCCTCATTGACACAGGAAGCAAGTTCCTCATTCCTCGTGGACAAGGAGCTGAGGCTCCTACAATACTAAATTCAGGCTGCATCAACCTGCTCACTTATAGTCACACCCTCCTGTCCCAGAGCACTGGCCATAATTTGAAGTATTTAACCTACAAGGTGTGACTGCCTCCTCAAACACAGTGTCCAGGTAACTATCCCCCTCCCTGATGTGTCACAGTGTTTGAAGCTCAGATTCCAGATCATCAACTCTGAGCTGGAGTGCCTTGAGCAACCAACACTTGCTGCAGATGTGGTCACTCTGAGCTACAATGGGCTCCACCAGCTTCCCCATCGTGCAATTGCTCCACATCGCCTGGCCCTGTATGTGGAAATTGTTTGAGGCGGTTATAATTTGTATTTTTAAATTTCTTGTTGGTCTTTATTTTTTAATCTGTAAAATATTTCTGTCAAGGAGACAGAGAAGGCTCCAGCACAGGAGGAGGCTGTTCAGCCCGTCATGTCAGTGCTAGCTGTTTACTAACCTCATTCACAATGAACATCTCCATTGAATGTTTGTTGTCAGGAATTGATTGAATCTGTTTTTAGTGACAGGATGACTAACAAATGACTAACTAACATGAACTATTCCGAGAGAGTCAGCATGGATTTACAAAGGTTCAGACATCTTTAACTAGCCTGGTTACACCTTGTTAGGAGCTCACTAATGTGGGATATAAGGGAATGTCGATGGCTATTGTCCATTGGGAATTCCACAAAACATTTAAAAAGAGACAAGGAATCAGATGGAATTTGAGAATTGCATTTACCTTGGGTCAGGAATGGGTCCGGAGCTAGGAGACAGAGAGGAGGGATAATGTGCATGTCCTCCAATGAGCAAGATGTGAATAGTGGTGTCCCCAGGGATCTGTGCTGGGACCTCAGCTTCACACAATATTTCTCAATGACTTGGATGAAGAAATAGAGAGCCATATATCCAAGATTGTTGATCACACTGAGTGAGGTGGTTTGGAGGGTGAGATAGGGAGGGTGGAAGGACAGGGAGAGGTCTGAGAACAAGGATGAGAACTTGCAAATCAAGATGTTGCTGAACTGGGAGCCAATGTAGGTCAGTGAGCACAGGGGGAGGGAATGGGGGAATGGGACTTGGTGTGAGTTCGGATACTGGCAGCAGAGTTTGGGATGAGCTGATGTTTACCGAAGATGGTGGCTGTGATGTGGGCCAGGACAACATTGGAATGGTCATGTTTGGAGTCCCCATCATAGAGCTGAGATTTTCAGTGTCTGATCTTTGTCATGTGGAGGATGTGGGGCTCAGATCAGCCTCAAAAATGAGTCTAAGGTCGTAAAGAATCTGGTTGAGCAGCAGACAGTTCTCAGGGAGAGGGATGGAGTTTGTACTGGGAGCTGAAGAGGATGGCTTTGATCTTTTCAATGTGAGCCTGGCTCCTCAGTCCTGACTGCCCTTAGCTGCTGTGATTGCCACTGATTGGACACTTATTATTAGAGATCCTGACCACAGCAGGAAACCCCAGTGTAAAAAATAACTGCAAGGACTGTCAGAGCACAAGGTCGAAACTTCACCAAGAGAGGAAGTGAAACTTCACCAAGAGAGGAGCTCGGAGCAGCTGGATGTTTGTTACTGAGACAGGAGAAAACTGAACCATCTGCACTCCCTGGATTCTGACAGCACAAGAGGAGGCCATTCAGCCCATTGTGTCTGTGAGTGACCCAAGTAGTCCTACTGCTCCTCTCTCTCCCCATAATCCAGCAAATCTTTCCTTTTCAGCTCGATCTTAATTCTCTCTTGTAGACCTGGGTATACAGCACAAGGCTGCCCCTAAACTGGGCTCCAAATTGGTATTTCATTCATTCATTGGGAGACAAACTGCCTGGGCTGGGAAATGGAGCTCAGGACCCCGAACATTCCCTCTCCCCACCTGAGGGACACTTCATTCGGTTTTGCATATTCACTCGTGGGAAGTGGGCTTCACCGGCTGGCCCAGCATTTTTTATGCTGTCCCTAGTTACCCTGGAGAAGGCAGTGGGAAGCTGCTTCTTGAATCGCGAAAGTCCACAAGCTATAAGTTGACCCACAATGCTCTTCGGGAGGGAATGCCGGCATTTTAACCCAGCAAGGCTGAGGGAACAGCAATATATTTCCAAGTCAGGATGCCAAGCTTTTCCGAGGGGAAATTTCAGCTCATAGTGTTCCCATGTGTCTGCAGCTCTTGTTCTTCGAAATAGAAGTGGACGTTGGTTTGGAAGGAAACCAAAAGAAATGCGGATGCTGTAAATCCGAGACAAAGATCGAAATTGCTGGAAAAGCTTGGCAGGTCTGGCAGCATCTGTGAAGAGAGATTGGGTCAAGCACGAAGCGTTAACTCTGATTTCTCTCCTCAGATGCTGCCAGTCCTGCTGAGCTTTTCCAGCGATTTCTATTTATGTTCATGGGTTTGGAAGGTGCTATCCAAGGACCTTTGGTGAATTTCTGCAGTGCATCTTATCAATAATACACACTGCTGCCACTGAGCATCGGGAATGGTGAGAGTGGATGCTTTGAGAATATGATGCCAATCAAGCAGGTTGCTTGGCTCTGGATGGTATCACGTTTTTTGAGTGGATAAGAAAGACATAGACAGGAATGGATTAGAGGGATATGGGCCATATGCAGGCAAATGAGACTCGTTCACTTCAGAAAACCTGGTCAGCATATAAAAGTTTGGCTTAAGGGTTTGTTTCTACGCTGTATGACTCTGTGACACGACCAATCTATGAATGTTGTTGGAGTTGCACCCATCCAGGTAAGTGGGGAGTATTCAATCACACTCCTGACTTGGTTGACAGGCTTTGGGGAATCAGGAGGTGAATTTCTCGATACAGTATTCCTAGTCTCTAACCTGCTCTTGTAACCACTGTGCTTCTGTGGTGAGTCCAGTTGTGTTTCTGGTCAATGATACCTCAAGAATGTTGACAGTGGGCGTTCAGTGATGGTAATAGCATTGACTGTCAAGGGGCGATGGTTAGATTGTCTCTTATTAGTGATGGTCATTGGCTGGCATTTACATGACACCGATGGGAAATACTGCTTCTGAGATGAAACCTGGATATTATCCAGATATTGTTGCATTTGAACATGGACTGCTTCAGTACCTGAGGAGGTGAGAATGGTGCTGAACATTGTGCAATCTTTGGCAATCATCCCCACTTATGAGCTTGCCTTCAGTTGCAATATCTGTTCAAAGTCTGTCCTATTTACCATGGTGATAGTACCACACAACACAATGGAGGGGATTCTCAATGTGAAGGTCAAACTTTGTTTCTACAAGGACTGTGTGATGGTCACTGTTACCAATACTGTTAAGGACAGATGTATCTACAGCCACAAGATTGGTGAGAATGGGGTCAAGCATTTTTTTCCATCTTTTTGGTTCCTTCACCACCAGCTGCAGAGCCAGTCCCTCAGCTACGTCCATTAGGAACCAACCAGCTCGATCAGAAATGCTGCTGCCGAGCCACTCTCAGTGATGGACATTGAAATCCCACAACCAGAGTACACTCTCTGCTGTCACCACCCTCAGTGCTTCCTCCAAATGCTGTTCAACATGGAGGAGAGACTGATTCATCAGCCGAGGGAGCAAGATATCTTGTAATCAACAGAAGGTTTCCTCGCCCATGTTTAACTTGGTGTCATGAGTCTTCACGGGGTCCTGAGCCAACTTTGAGACTTCCCAGGGTAACTCCCTCCTGGCTGTAGACCACTGTGTCATCAGCTCTGCTGGGTCTGCCTTTCTGGTGGGACAGGACACATGCAGGGACAGTGATGGCGGTGTCTGGAACATTGTCTGTATGATTCTGTGAGTATGACTGTGTCAGGCTGTTGCTTGACTAGTCTGTGAGACAGCTCTCCTGAATTTGGCACTAACCCCCTGATGTCAGTAAGGAGGTTGGAGCAGGGTAGACAGGGCTGTTCCTGTCATTGTCTTTTCCGTGTCTAGATCGATGCCTGTGGTCCGTCCAGTCTAATTTCTTTGTTGAAACATTGTCATAATTGATACAACTGAGAGCCTTGCTCAGCCATTTCAGAGGGCAGTTAAGGGTCAACCACATTGCTGGGGGACAGTTCCATGGACCCTGCAGTACATTCTGTCCTCCCCCACTTCCCCATTCAGTATGTGGAAGGCTGGAGGTTGCCAGCAGGATATTCAACTGCAGGAGCTATCACAGCCCCCTGCAAAATTCTGTCCCCACATTAAATCCACACAAATCTTGAATTCACATAGCACCTTCAATGTTCAAAACGGTCCAAGATGGTTCACAAAGTTGCAGTAAGAGGAATGGGGGTGGAGGAACATAAGAACTAGGAGCAGGAGCAGGCAATTCAGCCCCTCGAGCCCGCTCCACCATTTAATACAATCATGGCTGATCCCATCTCAGCCTCAACTCCACTTTCCTGCCCACTCTCCATCATCCTTTAACCCATTGCCCATTAAATATCTGTCCATCTCCTCCTTGGTGTGAGACAGGGAAGGGACCACTCCATTTCAGAAAAGACTGACTGTGGAAGGGGAAGGAGAGGGGAAGAGATTGGAACATGTTGTGATTGTCAGGATGGGTCAGTGGGTCAGAGCCTGTCCTATCCCTCCAGCTCACACTGATGGCCTGAGGATCTCCTCTCTCTGCTGGGCTTTCATGAAATGAGGTTTGTGTCCAAACCAGTCCCCAGTGAGAAGAGGCCAACAGCACAGAACTGTCCTTCATTTCACAAGAATCATCCGTCTTCCTGAGACAGGCCAAACCCTGGTCAATGTGGGAAATGGGGCTTTACTCCAGGAGAAGACAGGGGTCAAGGGTTAACATCCATTAGTGAGGCAGAGCAGAGGGAGATTTATGCAGCATTCAACTGTCACCACCTGGGACACAGTCAGAAAGAGAGAGAAGCGAGACAGAGAGAGATACATCGAGAGTGTCTGTGTGTGTGTGTGAGTGTGTGTGTGAGAGAGAGAGAGAGAGGGAGGAACATCTGAGACTGTGTGATATATGTGAGGGAACCAAGAGAGAGGTAGAGGGAGGTAGAAATTGTGAAGTTGAGAGATAGAGAGAGAGAAACAAGATGTGAGACAGTGTGACTGAGAGCGTTGGAGAGAGACAAAGGGACAGGAAAAAGAAAGGGATAGGATGGGTGTGAGACCAAGCATGAAGAGAATTGACAGAGAGGGTAGGGTTGAGTGTGAGAGAGAGAGAGAGACATGAGTATGGGTAGATGCAGAATGACAGAGAGCGAGGGAGAGAGACTGTAGTTTGGGATACAGAGAGGGAGGGAGAGAGACAGAGGGAGGAATATAGAGGGAAAGATAACAGTTGGAGGCTCTTAATTGAAGTGAGAGAGGGAGCGAGTGACAGAGACAGAGAGATGGAGAAACAGAGATTATGAGATGGAGTGAGAAATCATCAGTGAGTTGGAGGGAGTGACTATGAGACAGAGTGTGATAAAGAGATAGAGAAAACATGAGAGATTAACAGTGGTGGGGGGGGAGAGGTAGAGAGAAAGATGTGGCAGATGTGAGACAGAGAGAGAGGGACAAGTCCTGGTCACCACATTCTGGGAAGGATGTGATTGTACCTGAGAGGGTACAGGGGAGATTTCCCAGAATGCTGCCTGAATCTGAGCTTTGAGAAAAGATTGGAAAGGTTGGGGTTGTTTTCCTTGGAGCAGATAAGATTATTCGGAGCAGTGATAGGGTGGGTAGGAAGGCACTTTTTGCATGAGACAAGGACTCAATAACCTGGGACAGAGATTGAAGGTAACACAGGCATGGACACATAGAAACTGTTGCAGGAGTTGGCCATTCTGCCCTTTGAGCCTGCTCTGTCATTCAGTATGATCATGGCTGATCCTCTATCTCAAAGCCATATTCCTGCTTTCTCCCTATTCCCTTCATGCTGTTAAAATGCAAACAATTATCTCTCTCTCTTTTTTCAATATATTCAGTTCCTTATCCTCCACAGCCTTCAGTGAAGAGAATTCCACAGGTTGACCACCCTCTAAGTGAAGAAATGTTTCCTCATCTCAGTCCAAAATGGACTACCCCATATCCCCCTGAGACTGTGTCCCCTGGTTCTAGACTTCCCAACCAGGGGAAACCTCCTCCCTGCCCAGCCCTGTTAGAATTTTATACATCCATCTGAATTCGAGTGAATCCAGGCCCAATCGAGTTCGAGAGAGAGAGGAGAGTTGAGGAGAACTGTTTTCACCCAGAGAGTGGTGGGAGTCTGGAACTCACTGCCTGAAAGGCTGGTTGACTCACAAACTCTCATGACAGTGGAGCAGTGTTTAGATATTCCCTTGTGTTGCTGTAGCCTCCAGGGTAATAGGCCAAGAGCTGGAGGATGGGATTAGTGTCATCAGATCGCTGTTTAACAGCACAGATACAATGGGCCAAATGGCCTCATTCACTGCTGTTCACATCAATGACTCTGAGACAGAGAGAGAGAGAAGAGGAAGTGTGAGGGACTGATGTGGCTCTCTCTGCCTGATGCCATTTACATACTGAGGAACACCCAGTCAGACTCTCACAGGCTGCAGCTTTATAAAGCAGAGCCCAGTGAAGGGAGAGTTTATCAGGGACCAGGCACAGGGACAGGAGCACACACCATGATTTCACACATCCAGCTGATCTGGCCCCTGGCATTCTGTGGCGCAGGTACAAATCTCTCTCCTTCCACCTTGAATCTTTAGCGGCTCTCCATTTCACTCCAATTCCACTGACTTGTGATTGAAGGAAAAATGCTGAAACCAGAGGAATGCTCAGTGTCGCCAACAATCTCTCATTTGACAGGCTCTTTCTGTAACAGTTCTGACTTTACTGTGTTTCTCTCTGACCCCTCAGGTATCAGTGGGGACATCATCATGACCCAGTCTCCCCCGGTGCTGTCAGTGGGACTGGGCCAGACCACAACCATCACCTGTATGGCCAGTCAATCTGTTAGCAAGTGGGTTAGCTGGTTCCAGCAGCAAGAAGATCATAAACCCTCTCCCCTGATCTATCAAGCAAAAACTCGATTCACAGGAGTCTCCGATCGATTCACCGGCAGTGGATCAGGGACCAGTTTCACCCTGACAATCAGCAACGTTCAGAATGAGGATGTCACTGACTATTACTGCCGGCAGTATAACAGCTATCCCTATGTTATTAACCCTGTCAATACTGAAACACACTTTCTAAAATACAGTTGCTGAATTGTTGAAGTTGTTAGTGGGGAGCTGCAGTGAATGAAATGGTTGATTGAGGAGCACTGTGTCTAACAGCGTGTCCAGCTGTATTTCTTTAGTTCCATTGCCCCGCGTTAAGCAGCAAGATATAAGTCAGTCAGTTTTACTCACTGTGTGGAGGAGCTCTGTCCATTTGCAGCCTGTGGTCCCATTCCTGCAGCATGGAGTGAAATCAGTGAGTAGCCTCCTGCCAGTCTCAGTGTGACGGACATGGGCAGAGTTTGATGTGAGCTCTGGCTCCCTGTCCCAGTCTCTGATCTCACTGACCTCAGCAGCAGCAGCAGCAGCACAGTGAGACACCGAGCCCCCACCTCCCCCAGCTTTAACTCTGCTCAATCACACAATCACAGAATTGTTACAGTGCACAAGGAGGCCATTCTGTCCATCCTGTCTGTACTGGCTCTCTGAATGAGCAATTCACTGAGTGTCATTCTCCTGTCTTCTCCCTGTCACCCTGCACATTGTTCCTTTTCAAATAATAGTTTCATTCCCTTCGGAATGTTTCAATTGAAGCTGCCTCCACCACACTCTCAGGCAGTGCATTCCACACCTTAACCACTCATTGGCTGAACATGTTGTTCCCCATCTCACTTTTGTTACTTTTCCCAATTACTTTCAATCTGCGGTCTCTCAGTCTCAATCCTTTCTCAATTGGGAACATTTTCTCCCTATTTACTCTGTCCAGGCCCCTCCTTGTTTTAATTCCTCGAACAAATCTCCTCTCAGCCTTCTCCAAAGAAACAGTCCCAAATTCTCCAATCAAACTTCATAACTTCGTGGGCGGCATGGTGGCACAGTGGTTAGCACTGCTGCCTCGCAGCGCCAGAGACCCGGGTTCAATTCCCGACTCAGGCGACTGACTGTGTGGAGTTTGCACGTTCTCCCCGTGTCTGCGTGGGTTTCCTCCGGGTGCTCCGGTTTCCTCCCACAGTCCAAAGATGTGCAGGTTAGGTGAATTGGCCATACTAAATTGCCCGTAGTGTTAGGTAAGGGGTAAATGTAGGGGTATGGGTGGGTTTCGCTTCGGCGGGTCGGTGTGGACTTGTTGGGCCGAAGGGCCTGTTTCCACACTGTAATCTAATCTAATCTAATCTAATAACTGATGTTTCTCATCCCTGAATGATCTTTGGGAATATTTTTTGCCATTTCTACAAAACGTCACCTCCTTCCTGAATTATTCACATTTTCTATGTCCCTCATGATTTTATAAACCTCTACAAGGTCAATCCTCAGACTCTTACACATCAGAGTAAAAAGTCTCAGCTTTTCCGGCCTCTCATTGTCATGGAGTCATACAGCGTGGAAACAGACCTTTCAGTTCAACTTGTCCATACTAACCAGATATCCTAAACTGACCTCATCCCATTTGCCAGCATTTGGCTTACATCCCTCTAAACCCTTCCTATCCATGTACCCATCCCAATGTGTTGTAAATGCTGTAATTGTATCTGCCTCCAACACTTTCTCTGGCAGCTCGATCCATACACATACCACCCTCTGTGTGACAAGTTACCCCTCAGGTCCCTTTTGAATCTTTTGCCTCTCACCTTAAACCTACGCCATCTTGTTTTGGACTCCCTTTCCCAAGGAAAAGACCTTGGATATGCACCCTGTCCATGCTCCTCATGATTTTATACACATCTATAAGGCCATCCCTCAGCCTTGAATGCTGCAGGGGAAATAGCCCCAGTTTCTTCAGCCTTTCCCTTGAGCTCAAACCTTCCAATTCCTGGCCATGTCCTTGTAAATTATTTCTGCAGCTTTTTAAGTTTAACAACATCCTTCCTATCACAGAATGATCAGAATTGTTCACATTATTCCCAAAGTGGCCTCACCAATCTCCCATACAGCTGCACCATGATGTCCCAACTCCTGTACTCAATGCAGTGACCAATAAAGGCAAGTGTACCCAACACCTTCTTCATCAACCTGTCTCCCTGTGACCCCACTTTCAAGGAATAATGCACCTGCATCTTCACCCCCTAGGTCTCTGTGTTCAGCAACACTCCACAGGGCCCTCCCATGAACTGTGTAACTCCTGCCCTGGTTTGCCTTTCCAAAATGCAACATCTCACATTTATCTAAACTGAACTCCATTTGCCACACCTCTGCCCATTGCCCCATCTGATCAAGGTCCCACTGTACCCTGAAATGATTTTCTTCACTATCCACTGTTCCGCCAATTTTGATGTCATCTACAAACTTACTGAAACTCCTATATTCACATCCAAATCATTTCTTTAAATGACAAAAGCAGTGAACCCAGCACCAATGCTTGTGACACACAGCTATTCACAGATCTCCAGTCTGAAAAACAACCCTTTACCACCACTCTCTGTCTCCTATATTCAATCCAATTTTTTTACCCCAATGGCTCACTCCCTCTGGATCCCATGTGGTCTAACCTTACTAACCAGTCTATCATGTGGAACCTTGTCAAACACTTTACTAAAGTCCATATAGACAATGTTTACTGTTCTGTCTTCATCAATCTTCTTTGTCACCTCCTCAATCAAATTCAGGAGACATGAATTTCTATGCATAGAACCACATTGATTATCCAAAGAATGTAAATCCTATCCCACAGAATCCACTCCAACATGTTACCCAGCACTGACATCAGGCTCACTGGTCTATAGTTCCCTGGCTTTTCCTTACAGTCTTTCTCAAATAATGGCATGACATTAGCCAACCTATCTGGTTCTCCAGCACCTTACCCATAGCTGTCAGTGATGCATATATCTCAGCAATGGGCCCAGCAATCTCTTCCCTAGCTTCCCACAATGTTCTGGGATACACATGATCAGGTCCTAAGGTTTATCTATCTTTTTGTGTTTTAAGATCTTTTGCGTCTCCTCATTTGTGTGTGGTCTCTTTTCAAGTCATCACTATTTTTCCAAATCCCTAGTTTCTCCACAATAAATACTGACCTGAAATATTTGTTTGGGATCTCACCCATCTCTTGTGTCTTACCAAAATACAGCACTCACATTTATCTGAATTAAACTCCATCTGCCATTCCTCAACCCACTGGCCCAGTTGGTTAAGATTCCATTGTATTCTTAGACAGCCTTCTTCACTGCCAATAATTAGATTAGATTCTCTCCAGTGTGGAAACAGACCCTTCAGCCCAACAAGTCCACACCGATCCTCCGAACAGTAACCCACCCAGACCCATTTCCCTCTCTGTAATGTATCTAACACGATGGACAATTTGGCATGGACAATTCACCTGACCTGCACATCTTTGGACCATGGGAGGAAACCACAGCACCCGGAGGAAACCCATGCAGACATAGGGAGATTGTGCAAACTCCACTCACCCAAGGCTGGAATCGAACCTGGGACCCTGGTACTGTGAGGATGCAGTGCTAACCACTGAGCCACCGTGCTGCCCCACCGGAGCCACCACTGAGCCACCGATGCCTCCTGAAAATTCACCTGAACACATTCTCGCAACTCTGGCCCCTCTCTGCCCATTACACTGCTGCTACTCCAAACTATATTCAGAAACTAAAGACCCCCATTCTCATCATTCTCATCAGAATTCTGAAGTGAATCCTGGTTGGAGAGTGGGATGCACTCAGGGGATTTCTGTACTAGCTGCCTAGTCCTTTTGGACTGTCTGCTGCTCCCCCATTCCCTCTCTCCCTGCATACTCTGAAGCTGCAGAGTGACCACATCTCAAAACGTGCTCTCCATGGAGCTCTCAGCCTCACGGATGCTCCGCACTGACACCAGCTGCTGCTCAAACTCCGAAACCTGGAGCTCCAACTGCTGTCACTGACCACACTTCCTGTACTCATGGTATTCCAGGAGCGGGGATACATTCTGATGTTCCCACATGGATGCACACTCTTTCCACTTTTGGATTATCTCTTTGCAGATTTCTGATGACAAACAGTTACAGCAGGGCTCACAGTCCAGTGGGTTCAGTGTTCCATGGGTTTGGGGAAACTCTCCAGAAGGCTTTAAGAAACAGGAGCAGAAATCAGCCATTCAGCCCATGGAATCTACTCTGCCATTTGATCTTGGCAGATATGCTTCTCACCCTCATTCTCCTGCCTGCTCCACAGGAACCTTCCATCCCCTTAACAATCATGAACCTATCTATCTATGTCTTAAATACGCTCAGTGATTTGGGCTCCACTGCCCTCTGTAACAATGAGTTCCACAGATTCACCACCCTCTGGCTGAAGAAATTCCTCCTCATCCCAGCTCTAAAGGGTCGGCCCTTCATTCTGAGGCTGTGCCTTGGGTACCGAGTCTCTCCTGTATTTGGAGACATCTTCTCTGCATCCACTCTATCCAGGCCTATCAGTATTCTGTAAATTTCAATAAGATCCCTCCTCATCCTTCTAAACTCCATCGAGTACAGACCCAGAGTCCTCAACCACGCCTCATATGACAAGCCCTTCATCCCCAGGATCATTCTTGTAAACACCTTCAATGCCAGCACATAATTTCTTAGAATATGGGTCCCAAAACTGCTCACAATCTTCCAAATTCAGTCTGACCAGAGCCTTACACAGCCTCAGCAGTACATCTCTGCTCTTGTATTCTAGCCATATTGAAATGAATGCTAACATTTCATTTGCCTTCCCAAGCACAAACTGGACCTGCCTGTTAACCTTAAGAGAAACCTGAATGAGGTTTGTGCTTTAGATCTCCAAAGGCTTTCCTTATTTAGAAAATACCTCCACACCCTGACTCCATTGATTCCTGGAAGATCATCACCAATGTCCCCACAATCTCCTCAGTGATCTCCTTCAGAACACAATGGTGTAGTTCATCCAGTTCGAATGAGTTATCCACATTCAGACCTTCCAGCTTCCCCAGTACCTCCTCCTTAGTGATGGCCATTACACTCCCCTCTGCTAACTGACAGTCTTGAAGTACTGGGACATTGCTGGTGTTTTCCATGGTGCAGACTGATGTAATATATGGATTCAATTCCTTTTTCTTCATTTTCATATTATTCTTTTTCCAATGTCTATTTCTGCCTCCCTTTTCATTTTTATATATCTGATGAAACTCTTGCAATCTTCTTTTATATTATTGGTTCGCTTTCCCTCCACATTTCACCTTCTGTACCCTGAATGTTTTTTTTTAGTTATCCTCCACAGGTTTTTAAAGACTTCCTAATCCTCTGGCTTCCCACTATTCTCCACCACATTGTATGCCTTTTCCTTTTGCTTTTATGCTGTCCTTGACCTCCCTCATCAGCCATGGTTGCCTTGTCCTCCCCTTAGTCTGTTTCTTCTTTTTCAGGAGGAATTCCTACTCTGCTTCTTGAATTACACCCAGAAACTCTGCTGTTTGCTGCCCCACCATCTTACCTGCTTGGCTCCGCTTCCAATCAACTCTGATCAACTCCTTCCTCATGTCTTTGTACTTACCTTTACTCAATTGAAATACAGTTCCATTTGATTGCAGCTTTTCCCTCTCAAACTACAGTGGGATTTCTATCATATTATGGTCACTTATCCAGAGGGATACTTTCATCTTCAGCTCACTAATCAAATTGGCCTCATTACACATCACTGAATCCAAAACTGCCTGTTCCAAATGATCAACCACAAGCTGTTTCAAAAACCATCTTGTCGACATTCCATGAAATCCTTTTGTTGAGATGCGCTACCCAGTCCACCTATCCATTGAAGTTTGCCATAACATTTTGTATTTGGCTTTTCTGTCTTCAGTTCCAAACTTCCAGCTCAGCACTGTCTCCATAACTTGCCCAACCTGCCTATCTTCTTTTCCACCTATCCACTCCATCCTCCCACCCCTATTGTACTCACCTATTGTACTCTATGCTACTTTCTCTCCACCCCCACCCTCCTCTCAATTTTCTCTCCACCCTTCAGGCTGTCTGCCTGTATTCCTGAAGGGCTTTTGCCCAAAACGTTGATTTTACTGCTCCTCAGATGCTACCTGAACTGCTGTGCTTTTCCAGCACCACTCTAATCTAGAATCTGGTTTCCAGCATCTGCAGTCATTGTTTTTACCCTTTTCTGTCTCCTGATTGATTTCCTTCCCCACACCCTGATTACTGCTTGGAGACCTGAACATAACTTGCATCAGATTCTTTATTTCTTGGGTTCCTCAACTCTACCCATACAGATTCTACACCTTCTGACTGTATCACTTCTTGCTATTGATTTAAAGTCATTTCTTACGAACAAGGCAACTCTTGCCCCTCTGCCCATCTGCCTGTCCTTTTGATAGGACACGTATCCTTGGATATTTAGTTCCCAGCCTGGATCCCCTTACAGCCATGTCTCTGTGATACCCACAACATCGTACCTGCCAGTTTCAATCTGCACTACAAGCCCATTGTGTATATTGTGTGCTTTTAAGTGCAACTCCCTCAGTCCTGCATTGACTGCCCTCCTTCCCATCATTGTCCCCTTATCTGCTGTGCTTTACGTTCGATACCTGATCCTTTCCACACTCTCTGTCCCATTATGTCTTCTGGAAATTTGAATAACCTCTCCTGAGCCCTCCTTCACTTTAATTAGTTTTTATTCCTTGGAAACTCAATTGACCTTGATTAGTGGCATCATTTTGTCTCCCTTACTCAGAATGCTTCTTGCATTTAGATACAAACTCTTTAAGTTTGTTCTACTATTGATTTCCCTGCACTTTTAAGTTTCTTTTGATATTCAAAAATTCCGTCCCTTCCTTTTATTTTCTGGTCACAATCAATCCCATCACTAACCAGCAATCCTCCCTTCTCCTTTACCTTCCATTTTCTCATTTTCCATCCAACTGAACCAAATTACTTTCTCTTTGGGTTGAGTTCAGGACAATATTTATCCTTGAACCAAAATCATGAATAATGCTCTTTGATCTCATTGCTTCCAGTGGGATCTTGTTGTGTAGAAATTGTCTGCCCCTTTCCTGAAATTGCAACAGTGACTGGTTTTCAAGCAAAGTGTAACTGTCTTTGGGAGAGTCTGAGGTAGTGAGGGCTTGATTGAAACACAATTAGAGTCACAGCGATGTACAGCATGGAAACAGACTCTTCGATCTGACTCATCCATGCCAACCACAGAGACATAGAGTCATAGTGTCAGAGAGATGTACAGCACAGAAATAGATCCTTCTGTGTAACTTGTTCATGCTGACCAGATTACCTAAATTAATCTAGTCCCATTTGTCAGCATTTGGCCCATATCCTTCTAAACCCTTCCTATTCATATACCCATCCAAATGCCTTTTAAATGTTATCATACCAGCCTCCACCACTTCCTCTGGCAGCTCATTCCAAAAATGTACCACCCTCTGCAGGAAAAAGTTATGCCTTAGTTCCCGTTTAAATTGTTCTCCTGATACTTTTCACCTGTGCTGTCTAGTTCTGGACTCCTTCACTCTGACCAAAATATATTCTCTATTCACTTGATCAATGCCCCCGATGATGTTAGAAACTCAGCCTCCAGCGATACAGGGAAAATAGCCTCAGCCTGTTCAGCCTCTCCCGATCGCTCAAACCCTCCAACTTGGCAACATCCTTGGAAATCTTTTCTGAATCTTTTTAAGATTCCCAACATTTTTCCTACAGCAGGGAGGCCAGAATTCCACACAGTATTCCAAAAGGGGCCAAACTAATGTCCTTTACAGGTGCAACAGCTCCTAACTCCAATACTCAATGCACTGCCCAATAAAGGAAAGCATGCCAAATGGCTTTGACACCCCCCCTACCTACCTGCAACTCCACTTTCAAGGAATTAATCTTTTTAGGGATGAACTGGGAGCCTTTCAGTTGTGCTTTTCCTAATCACCCTGTTCAGAAACAAACTTCTTGCTTTCACGCTCAACTAAAAATAAGATAAAGGAGGTGATGATTTAATGGTACTATTGCTAAGCTGTTCATCCAGAAATCCAGATTAATGTTCTGGGGACCAGGGTTAGAATCCTGCCACAGCAGATGGTGGAATGTGAATTCAATAAAAAAAATCTGCAATTAAGAGTCTAATGATGATCATGAAACAATTGTTGATTGTCAGGAAAAAGCCATCTGATTCCTTAATGTCCTTTAGGGAAGGAAACTGCCATCCTTACCATGTGACTCCAGACCCACAGCAATGTGGTTGACTCTAAACTGCCCTCTGGGTGATTAGGGATGTGCAATAAATGCTGATCCTGCCAGTGACACTCACATCCCAAGAAGCAATTTAAACAATGCCTGTATATTTATGGGGTTTGTTAGGTATTGGCTACAAATGTTCAAACATTTTGTCAGTGAATATTCTGAGAGTTGAAATCCTTCAAATGGCAGAGATTAAAATTGTTTTTCTTGTCTTTCAGGCCATGACAACTCTCAGCCCAAGCTGACCCTGCTGCCCCCTCCCCGGACCAGGTCAATGCCAAGAGCACTGCCACCCTGGTGTGCCTTGCCAATCACTTCTATCCCGATGAGCTGGAAGTGCAGTGGAAGAAGGATGGTGCAGTCATTGTGGACGGGGGTTCAGACCAGCAGCTACCTGCGAGCTTTGGACAGCACCTACAGTGTCAGCAGCCTGCTGACCCTCTCTGGGTCTGACTGGGAGTCCAACGCTCGCTTCTCCTGTGCCCTCACCTACGTGACTCTCTCCTCTCCCCTTAGCAAGAGCATCAGGAGATCAGAATGTGTGTAGAGTGTTGGAGACAGTCCACAGAGGAGACACAACTTTAAATAGAACAGGGCTGAGCTGGCAGGACAAAGATCATTGTCAGCACTGAAATTCAACTCTCTTCCTTCTCAGGACTGGCTCAGAGACATTTCTGAGGTTCAGGGGTTAAGGCAGTTCATTGGGACACAGAGCTTTACGCTGTGTCAAACCTCATGCTGTCCCTATTCTGGGAGTGTTTGATTGGGACAGGGTTGATTTGTGATGCCAAGTAAAATCTCTTGAAGTTGCTGGAGACTGTCAGCTGTACAAAACAATGTGAACCTCAGAAGTCTCCACTTCAGTAAACCAGATCTCCTTCCTGCTCAGCCACCAGTTCCAATTTAAGGTTTTGTCACTGTGTAAATGGACAGGATTCTCATGTTATTGAGAAAATCTCCACAAGTGTTTTCCTCAAGCTTCATTGTGACTGTGAATTTGTGCAGCTTCCTCTGTCTGGGCTGTTAATTGCAGTCTGTTTTCTGTCAATGTCAATCTGGAAAAGGGAATAAAGATGAAGAAGATTCAGTCTCTGTCTCTGTCTGCTTTGGAGATTGACCACTCCATTCAGCCGATTGGCTGCATTTCAGCATGACATTGCCACAATTGGCTATTCGCCTGTCAATCAATGTCACATCTGTTGTAGAGGATACTGACAGCCAATCATCAATCACTTTCAAACGATCCCTTTGATCTGGAATCATTGGAGGTTACAAGATTCCAAACAGATCTCCATTAATGACCACCTGGACCATCTCTGACACCTCACTCCCCTTCCTGGACCGCTCCATCTCCATGAATGATGACCGACCTGACACTGACATTTTTTACAAACCCACCGACACCGAGCATTCCACCTCTTCCCAACCTACCTCTTGCAAAAATGCCATCCCGTATTCCCAATTCCTCAGCCTCTGCCATATTTGCTCCCAGAAGGACCAGTTCCACCACAGAACACACCAGATGGCCTTTTCTTTAGAGACTGCAATTTCCCTTCCATGTGGTCAAAGATGTGCTCCAACGCATCTCGTCCACATCCCATCCCTCTGCCCTAAATCCCCACCCCTCCAACCGTAACAAGGACAGAACCCTCCTAGTGCTCACCTTCCACCCTACCAACCTTCGCATAAATCACATCATCCAACAACATTTCTGCCACCTCCAAACGGACTCCACCACCAGGGATATATTGCCCTCCCGACCCATTCCTGCTTTCTGCAAAGACCGTTCCCTCCGTGACTACCTGGTCAGGTCCACATCCCCCAATAACCCACCCTCCCTTCCTGGCACCCTCCCCTTCTACCGCAGGAATTGCAAAACCTGCACCCACACCTCCTCCCTCACCTCTATCTAAGGCCCCAAAGGAGCCTTACACATCCACCAATGTCATGTATTGTATCCGTTGCTCCCGATGCAGTCTCCTCTACACTGGGGAGACTGGACGCCTCCTCGCAGAGCGCTTTAGGGGACATCTCCGGGACAACCACACCAATTAACCCCACTGCCCTGTGGCCCAACATTTCAACTCCCCCTCCCACTCTGCCAAGGACATGCAGGTCCTGGGCCTCCTCCACTGTTGGTCCCTCATCACCCGACGCCTGGAGGAAGAACGCCTCATCTTCCACCTCGGAACACTTCAATTCCATGGCATCAATGTGGATTTCATCGGTTTCCTCATTTCCCCTCCCCCCACCTCACCCCACCTCCAACCTTCCAGCTCAGCACCATCCTCATGACCTGTCCTACCTACTTATCTTTCTTTCCACCTATCCACTCCACCCTTCTCTCTGACCTATCAACTCCATCCCCAACCCCATTCACCTATTGTACTCTATGCTACTTTCTCTCCACCCCCTCTCATTTATCTCTCCACTCTGCAGGCATCCTGCCTCTATTCCTGATGAAGCGCTTTTGCCCAAAACGTTGATTTTCCTGCTCCTTGGATGCTGCCTAACCTGCTGTGCTTTTCCAGCACCACTCTGATCTAGACTCTGGTTTCCAGCATCTGCAGTCCTTGTTTTTACCGAGAAACAGAAAGTTGTGAGGACTCCATAATTACAATCTTAGGCATTCCCTCTTCACTCTGTGGTCCAGGCTCAGGTGCTGGGATTGCACTCTGCACTCTTTGCTGCATGCTGTGTTGTTCCTGAAGTGATCTTAGGTCAATCACTGACACTGCAGGCTGCGTGTCCCTCTGAGTGCAGGTGTATTACATAATGCTGCCTGTAGGTGTCGCTCTGAGTGTGGGAGTGTTATTCAGAGAGACACCTACAGGCAGCATGGAGTGTGAGCATGTTACTCAGTGCTGCCTGACTCTCTGAGTGTGTGTTTCTCAGTGTTGCCTGTAGGTGTCTGTGTGTGTGTGTGTGTTATTCTGCAATGGCTGTAGGCAGTGCAATGATTTGGAGATGCCGGTGTTGGACTGGGGTGTACAAAGTTAAAAATCTCACAGCACCAGGTTATAGTCTAACAGGTTTAATTGGAAGCACACTAGCTTTCGGAGCGCCGCTCCTTCATCAAGAGGGTGCCCTCCCAACCACCTGATGAAGGAATGGCGCTCTGAAAGCTAGTGTACTTCCAATTAAACCTGTGAGACGATAACCAGGTGTTGTGTGATTTTTAACTTTGTATCTCAATGAATGAGAATGGGCCAAAGGGCCTTTTCTGTGCTGTATCAATCTACGCTCCACGCTGAGAGGGCAGTGCAGGCTCATGGTGACTAGGTTAGACAGTTCCAAGATGGCAAACTCATCATCAAGGGTCAGAGGAATTGGCTCAAGCTTCAGTGAAGTCCCACGTAAGTGCTTGGGAGGAGGGTCAAGGCTAATGGAGGCAAAGTCAATGGAGACTGAGTGAGGGCGCAGGGTGCTGACTGGAATCTCAAGGGGTTGCAGTGAGGCATGTGGGCACAAGAGGGGAGTGTGTAGGGAGGGAGTGCAGTTCCAGTTGAAATGCGACCTTTGCCAGCAACAGCATGACCTTCAGCACCAGGGGGTGTCCCTGACTGTGTCAGGCTCACTGGCTGCTCTCTGTGTGATTCCACACAGCCACCCATGTAGTCACCATGCAAGGTCTTGATCTTGGCTACACTACTGTCTACACCACCATCTGCAATTACTGTCTGGACCTTCTGTCTACAACACCATCTGCTCCCACCATCTGGACCCTCGGTCTGCACCACCGTCTGTACCCACTGTCTGCACCCAGTGTCCACAGCCACTGTCTAGTCCCTCTGTTTGCACCCACCATCTACACCCACTGTCTACACCGCTGTCTGCACCCTCTATCTACACCTCCCATCTTTCTGCTGTTGTGAGATTGTATCCAATGGTTCCATTGAGATTACAGCACCCGAAGCCTGAATTTTAGAACCGGCAATGATTGTCTTCTAACCCTGACCTACAAAGTCTGTGTTCCATGTAATGGAAAATTAACAAAATTAACATTTACTCTGAAATCTGAAAGACAGTGCTTGACTTAAATCAAAACTTTCTGACACTTTGCTGGAGTCTGCTGTCGAGGGACAGCTTGTCTCTGCGCAACTTTGTAAACATTCAACAAGAGAAAAATATAAGAACAGTATGTCCACAACAAGGGAATGAAAAGAATAACAACTCAAATCTTCACAGTCTTTGTCCTTGAGAGTGTGATAAGAAACAGTATAAGGTGAATATCTGAATTACGCTCATGGCCATTGCACAAGGCATTTTTGTCAAGTGCATGTGGGTCCCTCCGCAATACCGAGGTTAAAAAAAAATAAAGCTCTTTTTGGTTGCTCTTGCTAATAGTTGAGTCGAGTCAATTTAATTTCCACAACATTCCACAATGGGCTGATTAATATTAATTACTGAATGCCATTTGATTTCTGTGATGGCAGGCCTGACATATAAGGAGAGGTTGAGTTGGTGAGGATTGTGTTCACTGGAGTTTAGAAGAATGAAGAAAGGGAATCTTGTGGAAAGCTATAAAATTGGAACAGGATGAGACAAATTAGATGGAGGAAGGATGTTTCCAATCGTGGGGGAGTCCAGAACCAGGGCTCATAGTTTAAGGTTAAGGGGAAAACTCTATAGGATAGAGATGAGAAAAAATGTTTTCACTCAGAGAGTGGTGAGCCTGTGGAATTCTGACACAGAAAGTGGTTGAGGCCAAAACATTATGTTTTCAAGAAGGAGGTCGAGATAGCTCTTGTGGCTAAAGAATCAAGGGATATGGGAGTAGAGAGGGATTACAGTATATTGCTCATTGATCAGCCACAATCATTTTAAATGGCATAGCAGGCTGGAGGGGCCAAATGGCCTACTCCTGCTCCTATCCTCTATGATTCTATGTAGCGTCTAATAGATTGCCAGGTGGAGGTCACTCTGTCAGATGGGTAAGTATCCATTCACAGATTCCCCCCACACCACTCCCCTTCCATTTTAATTGAGTCCACTCCTCCTGTTCTTATGTCTTTGCTATCTGACCAGTGGCCACACCTCCCCTTCACCACCCCGGCAGGGAGCTGTGCTTATAACCCATCTTTCCTTATGATTTGCTAACTGGGTGATGTGGTGGTGGGGTTTTCAAAAACAGGAAGAGCTGAATGCTTATCACCTCTTGTGCTTATTTTGTTGTGTGCCTCTCTCAATATGGGCGACACAGCACTGCTGCTTCACAGAGCCAGGGACCGAGGTTCGAGAGTCATACAGCACAGAAATAGACCCGACGGCCCACCACGTCAATGTCGACCACCACACACTAAACTACACTAATCCCATTTACCCACAGTTGTCTGGAGCCTATTATACCCTGGCATTATAAGTGCTCATCCAAATGTTTTTTTAAAGTTTGTGAGATTTTCAGCCTGCACCACCCTCTCAGGCAGCATGTTCCATATATCTACCATACGCTGGGTCAAAAAATACTTCCACCTTAATCTTCTGACCCCTGGTCTTAAACAGATCTGGATGAGGAGCGGAGGCTGCAGAACAGTGTGAGAGGTCAGGAGTGGAGAGAGGGAGAACAGTGTGAGGGTGAGGAATGGAGGCTGGAGCAGGAAGACGCTTGTGTTCTGGAAAGCAGCACAAATAGAGAAGAGATCCAAGAGCTGGTAGGAATAGTCTCCATGCTTCTTAACAGTAGCTTTATGGTGGGAAAGAGAATAAATCAGGAGATAATGATGGCCTGTAACTAAGGCTGCTTATTAATTACAAATGACTTTAATCCTCATGTTGATTATTTATAGTCAGATTTTTCTTTTTCATTCATTCACGGGATGAGAACGTCACTGACTCACACAGCATTTATTGCCCACCCCTAATTGCCCCAGAGGGCAGTTAACAGTCAACCACATTGCTGTGGGATTTGATTCCCATGTAGGCCAGACCAGGGAAGGATGGCAGTTCCCTTCCCTAAAGGACATTAATGAACCTGATGGATTTTCCTGACAATCGACATAGGTTCGTGGTCATCATTAGACTCTTAATTGCAGATTTTAAAAAACTGAATTCAAATTCCATCATCTGCCATGATGGGATTTTTGTTTGTGTCCCCAGAACCATATCTGGGTCTCTGTGCATTAATCACAGAAGGTTAGTGTGTAGGTACAGCAAGTCATCAGGAAAGCTCATAGAATGACTCTGTTGTGAGGGGAAACTGAATGCAAGACTTCATTGAAACATGCAAGATCCTGAGGGGACTTGACCGGGTGGATGTGGAAAGCCTCTTGTGGGAGAATCCAGAACTAGGGATCACTGTTTAAAATGAAGGGAGAGTCTATTCAAAACAGAGATTGGGAAACATGTTTTTACTCTCAGAGGTTGTCAGTCTTTGGAATTCCCTTCCTTAAAAGGCAGTGGATGCAGAATTCAGAATCTCTCCAGTGTGGAAACAGGACCATCAGCCCAACAAGTCGACACAAACTAATCCAGACCCATTCCCCTACCCTATATTTACCCTAGGAAGAGGTAGATAGATTCTTGATGACTGAAGGGATTGAACATTGTCGTAGAATGTAGAGTTGATGTTAAAATCAGATCAACCATGATCTTATTGAATGGGTGAGCAGGGTCAAAGGGCCAAGTGGCCTACTTTTGTTCCCTGCCCATATGTTGCCTCATACACCTTCGCATGAACAAAGACTGTGCCTCGTATTTTCTACCTGCAGATTAAGCTGCTTATGCAATCGGCCTCATCTGCACAGTGTTTCCTCCAGCCTTTCACCAGGACAGGTTAAAGATAATGGTCCCATAATCAATTCATTAACTTTGTAAGTTGGTTTATTTAAAACAATAAAACACATTACAAGTCATGAAGCAGACATGACAGCAAGCAAAAATAGGCAGCACGGAGGCTCAGTGGTTAGCACTGTTGCCTCACCGTGCCAGTGACCTGGGTTCAATTCCAGCCTTCGGCGACTGTCTGCATGGAGTTTGCAAATTCTTCCTGTGTCTGTATGGGTTTCCTCCGGGTGCTCTGGTTTGTCCCACAGTCCAAAGCTGTGCAGGTTAGGTGAATTGGTCATGCCAAATTGCCCATGGTGTTCAGAGATGTGTCGGTTAGGTGCAGTTGTCAGGGAAAATGTAGAGTGGGTGAGTGGGATTCCACAATATTGTGATTCTGTGATACAAATGTAAGTTCCTGCTTTCCATTCTAGCCCTGAAGCATGTGGTTCTGTCGCATATCCACTCAAGAGATGGCAACCCTTTGAAGACAGGAGCAGCCTCTATTCTTTTGGAAAGTACTTCTTCCACTCTGTGTCCTTCACAGCCTTGTAGACAGCAACACTGAGATCGGGAAATAACCCAAAGCTATAATCTTCTGGACTCTTCATTAAACTGTGGAACCTGAAAAATACAATTAATGTCCAAGTCAATGAAGATATTTCTCAGCAATCCCTAAATGCTGAGTTTTAGTACTCAGCAGGCCCCAGGAGTCAAAATAACTGAGTAGATCATTGCTCTGAATTGCTCATAAATTTCACTTTCACATTTCTGGAGGCTTTGATCAAAAAGGTTGCTTACCCCTCTCCAATATACAGCTTAAAATCAGCTCCAACTCCCAACCATCCAACTGAGAGCAGAGCCCTGTACAAACTGGAACCTGGTCAGTGGGAGCACTGTCACCTCTGTCTCAGAAGCTTTGTCTATTTAAACCAGAGAGTTAGTCAGAGAGTTATTCGGCACAGAACAGACCCTTCAGTTCAACTCATCCATGCCAAACAGATATCCTAAATTAATCTCATCCCATTTGCCAGGATTTGGCCCATATCCCTCAAAACCCTTCCTATTCATTTACCCATCCAGATGCCTTTTAAATGTTGTAATTGTACCAGCCTCCACCACTTTCTCTGGCAGTTCACGCCATGCCTGCACTATCCTCTGTATGAAAACGTTGCCCCTGAGATCCCTTACAGATCCTTCCCCCTCACGTTAAACCTATGCCATCTAGTTTTGGACTCACATGCCCTGGGAAAAGATTTTGGCTATCGATGCCCCTCATGATTTTATAAACCTCTATTAGGTCACCCCTCAGCCTCCACCGCTCCAGGGAAAATAGTCCCAGTCTATTCAGCCTCTCCCTACAGCTCAAACCCTCCAACCCCGGCTACATTGTTGCAAATCTTTTTGCCCCCTTTCAAGTTGAACAACATTGTTCCTGTAGCAGGAAGACCAGAACGGAGCCCTGTATTCTCAAGGTGTCCTCACCAATGGCCACTCTGGGGGGCAGCCAGAACATGGCAGCCAGAACTCTCTCATTTTGTTGGAACGAAAGAGACTCACGATTGGTGTGTCACCTCCCAAGTACCAGGGTACGTGATGTCTCTGATCATGTTTTTGGGATTCTTGAGGGGGAGGTGGTGCAGCCGCAATTCATGGTCCACACAGGCACCAGCGACATAGGTAGGAAGAAAGGTGTGGATTTAATACAGGAATTCAGGGAACTTGGGTGGAAGCTTAGAGCTGGAACAAACAGAGTTGTTATCTCTGGTTTGTTGCCCGTGCTAAATGCTAGTGAAGCAAGGAACAGGGAGAGAGCGGAGCTGAACACATGGCTGCAGGGATGATGCAGGAGGGAGTGTTTTGGATTCTTGGATAATTTGAGCTCTTTCTGGGGAAAGTGGGACCTCTACAAACAGGATGGTCTACACCTGAACCAGAGGGGTACCAATATCCTGGGTGGGAAAGTTTGATAATGGTCTTCGCGGGGGAGTTTAAACTAATGCAGCAGGGGGATGGGAACCTGAATTGTAGTCCCAGTGTACAGGAGGTTGAGGGTAGTGAGGTCAGGAATAGGTTTACAAGGTCGCACGATGGCACCGGAAATCAGAGTTTTGGTTTGAAATGTGTGTACTTCAATGCCAGGAGCATCCGGAAGAACAGAGAAGATGGTAAAAGAGGGAGGGGTGTGTTAATTAAGGGTAGTATTTCAGCAGCTGAGATAACATGTGAGGACTCATCCACTGAGGTAGTTTTGGCTGAGGTTAGAAACAGGAAAGGAAAGGTCACCCTGTTGGGAGTTTTCTCTAGGCCTCCAAATTGTTCCAGGGAAAGGATGGCAAAGATGATTCTCGATAGGAGTGAGTGTAACAGGGTAGTTGTTATGGGGGACTTTAACTTCCCCAATATTGACTGGAAGTACTATAGTTCAAGTAATTTAGATGGGTCAGTTTTGTTCAATGTGTGGAGGAGGGTTTCCTGACACAGTATGTAGACAGGCCAACAAGCGGGGTGATGCCATATTGGATTTGATACTAGGGAATGAACTTGGCCAGGTGTTAGATTTGGACTTCAGTGAACATTTCGGCGATAGTGACCACAATTCGGTTATGTTTGCAATAGCAGTGGACAGTGATAGGTATATACTGCAGGGAAAGAGGTATAACTGGGGGAAAGTCAATTATGATGCGATTAGGCAAGATTTAGGATGCATCAGGTGGGGAAGGAAACTGCAGTGGATGGATACACTTGAAATGTGGAGCTTATTCAACAAACAGCTACTGTGGGTCCTTGATAAGTATATACTTATCAGGCAGGGAGGTAGTTGTTGAGAGACGGAGCCGTGGTTTACTAAAGCAGTTGAAGCTCTTGTCAAGAGGAAGAAGGCGGTTTATGCAAGGATGAGGCGTGAAGGCTCAGTTTGGGGGCTTTAGAGTTATAAATTAGCCAAAAGAGATCAAAAGAGAGGGCTAAGAAGAGCCAAGAGGAGACATGAGAAATTATTGGTGGACAGGATTAAGGAAAACCCTAAGGCCTTCCATAGGTATATCAGGAATTATAGAATGACTGGAGTAAGATTAGGGCCAATCTAAAGATAGTTGTGGGAAGTTGTATGTGGAATCTGAGGAGATAGGGGAAACACTTAATGAATACTTTTCATCAGCATTTCCACTGGAAAAGGACAATGTTAGTGAGAATATGGAGACACAGGCTACGAGATTAGACGGGATTGTGGTTGACAACGAGATCATTTGAGCAATTTTGAAAGATCTGAAAACAGATAAGACAACTGGGCTGGATGGGATTTATCCTCAGATTCTCTGGGAAGCCAGGAGGAGATTGCAGAGCCTTTGGCTTTGATCTTTATGTCATCATTGTCCATAGGAGCAGTGCCAGAGGCCTGGAGAATAGCAAATGGTGTTCCCTTGTTTAAGAAGGGGAGTCGAGACAACCCTGGTCATTATAGGCCAGTGAGTCTTACTTCGGTTGTGGGTAAGGTGTTGGAAAAGATTATAAGAGATAGGAATCATAATCATCTGGAAAGGAATAATTTGATTGGAGATAGTTAACATGGTTTTGTGAAGGGCAGATCATGCCTAACTAACCTTATTGAGTTCTTCGAGAAGGTGATAAAAAGGTGGATGAAGTTAAAGTGGTTGATGTAGTATATATGGATTTCAGTAAGGTGTTTGATAAGGTTCCACATGGTAGACTATTGCACAAAATACAGAGCTTTGTGTTTGAAGGTGATTTAATGAATTTGATCAGAAATTGGTGAGCTGAAAGAAGACAGAGGGTGGTGGTTGATGGAAAATTATCATCCTGGAGCTCAGTTTCAGTGGTGTGCTGCAAGAATCTGTATTGAGGCCACTGCTGTTTGTCATGTTTATAAATGATCTGGATGTTGTTGCAGAAGGATGGGTTAGTAAATTTGCAGATGTCATTAATGTAGGCAGAGTTGTAGATTGTGCTGAAGGATGTTGTGGGTTACAGAGGGACAGAGATAAGATGCAAAGCTGGGCTGAGAAGTGGCAAATGGAGTTTAATGCGGAAAAGTGTGAGGTAATTCACTTCGGGAGAGATAACAGGAATACAGACTACTGGGCTAATGATAAAGTTAGAAAATCAAGGGGGCTCCAGTGCAATGTGAGCCCTTTAAAAACAAACTGGGAATTCCATGAATGAGACTAAGGGAATGGCTGATATGTACAATAATTAGTTGTGTCAGTCTTCACAGTCAAGGAATGGGATAATGCAGCTTCCATTCCAGGGAGGTTAGTAATGAATTGAAGACTGGAATTCACAAAAGTTGATACATACCAGAAAACAGCATTGGAAAGCGTGCAGCTCTAAAGGCTGACAGATCTCCAGGACCTCAGGGGTTTAAAGGAAGGGGGGAGTGAAGAAGTTTCAGAAGCTTTTCCCATCAGGTTGCAAAGCAGCAACCATTCCTTTAGTTTGGAAAATGTCTTGCTGTAACTCCACGAGTTCAAGAAAGATGAGAGAGGGAACCAAGGAAATTATATCCTGGTCAATCTAACATCTCTTTTGGGGGTTTCATTGGAATCTATAATTAACAGCCGAGAGAATGAACATGTGGAGAATTGGAAATGGCCCACATAGATTTGTGATGGGTAGGTTCTAACTGATGAACCAAATGCATGAACTAAAATAGTCGATAGGACGTATAGTCTTATCAACTTTCTGAAGTACTTAATTATTTCCCACAAAACAGTCTGCTGACCAAAGTTAAAACCCATGGGATTGAAGATGAATGTTTGACTTGGTTCGGAGGCTGGTTTAGTGACAGACAACAGAGAAAGAAAGTGACGAGTGGTGTTCCACAAGAATTCTGTGCTGAGGTCTTAACTACTTACTGTATGTATTAATGAGAATCATAGTTCCACATTGACACAAAGACTGATGGAATAGTAAGCAGTGAAGATGGTGTTTTTGTTTTAAACTCACACTGAGGACATGAGTATTGCTGTGTGGGCCAGCATTTATTACACATTTCTAGTTGCTGTTGAGAATCATAGAATCATTAAACAGTGTGGTAAAAGGCCATTCAGCCCATCAAGTTCACACTAACCCACCAAAGAGCATCCCATCTGGAACAACCGCATCCCTCTAATGTTGCATTTCCCATGGCTAACCCACCAAGCCTGCACATCCCTAGACACTACATTTAATTTAGCATGGCTAATCTACTTAACCTACACATCTATTGACTGTGTGGACGAAACTCACTCAGACATGGGGAAAATGTGCAAACACACACAGACAGTCTTCCCAAGGTGGAATTGAACCCAGGTGCCTGATGCTGTGATATAGCAACACTAACCACTGAGCCACAATCCTGCCCTTTGCAAGGTGGTGCTGAGCTGTCTTCTTGAACCACTGCCGTCCATGTGCTGTAGACAAACCCACAATGCCCTTCGGGAGGGAATTCCAGGATCTTGACCCAGCAACACTGAAGGAACAGTAATATATTTTCAATCAGGATGCAATGTAGATTGGAAGGGAACTTGTAAGTGGTAGTGTTCTGTGTATCTGCTGCTCTTGTCCTTCTAGACGGAAATGGTTGTGGGTTGGGAAGGTGCTGTCTCAGGAGATTTGGTGAATATCTACAGTGCATCTTCTAGATGGTGCACACGGCTGCTACTGAGTATCAGTGGTGGAGGGAGTGGATGTGTGTGGATGTAGTGCCAATCAAGCAGGCTGTTTTGAACTGGATGATTTCAAGCTTCTTGACTGTTTTTGGAGCTGCGCCCATCCAGGCATGTGGGGAGTAACCCATCACACTCCTATCTAAATCTTGACTGATCTTTTCTTAAATAATTTCAAGGATTGGGCATCACTTGGTACACCAGCATTTATTGCTCAGAATCAAATGGGTTGGCACAGTGGCTCACGCTGCTACCCCACAGCACAGGGACCGGGGTTTGATTCCACCCTCTGGCTATGTGGAGTATGCACATTCTCCCTGTGTCTGCCTGGGTTCTGTCCAGGTGATCTGATTTCCTCCCACAGTCCAAATATGTGAGTTAGGTGGATTAGCCATGGGAAATGCAAGGTTATAGGGGATTGGGTTTGGGTGGGATGCTCTTTGGAGAGGCAGTATATGCTGAATGGCCTGTTTCCACATTGTTGGGGGTTCGATGAATTTCTTCACTCAGAGGGTTTTGAGTCTTTCCCAGAGAGTTGTTGATACTTAGTCATTTGTATAAATTCAAGATGGAGATCATCCACATGTCGGGAGGCAATGGCCTAGTGGTATCGTCACGAGATTGTTAATCCAGAGAGCCAAGTCATGTTCTGGGGGACCTGGGTTCAAATTCTGGCAAGGCATTTAAATTCAAAAAAAACTCTGAAATTAAGAGTCTATTAATGGCCATTGTTAGGGGCAAACCGCATTGGTCCCCACAATGTCCATTAGATTGCTGTCCTTGCCCGTACCGACTGACACATGACTGCAGACCCGCAGCAATATTGAATCATAGAATTCCTACTGTGTGGAAGAAGACCATCAAGTCTAAGTAGCATTCCCCTCTCCTATTGCTGCAGCCCTACACTACTCACAGCCAATTCACCTAAGCTGCACATCTTTGGACTGAGAATGGAAAACTGGAGCACCTGGAGGAAACCCACTCAGACATGGGGAGAATAAGCAAACTCCACACAATCACCTGAGGGTGGACTTGAACCCAGGTCCATAGCACTGTAAGGCAGACGTGCTAGCCACTGTGTCACCCATTCCTCATCTCTGATCTAAATGTCTAATCCCTTATTCCCAGACTGGGATTCTGCTTTAGAATCCCCATGTAAGGGCACATCCTTCCAAAATCTACCCTGTCAGGGCCCTGGAGAATTTAAAATGTTTCAGTGAAATCTCATCCCAACCTGCTAAATTCCGGGGAATCCTGACCCAGTCCCCTCTCTCAAACATTAGACAATTCCCTCAACCCGTCACATGAACTGTTGCTGGGTTTGATCATCTCAGTAAGAGTTTCATGGAGGGAAGGAGAAAGAAAGACTCTTTCTGCTTTGAATCGATGCTAAAAATTTAATAAGCAGAAAAATATTGCCACCAAGTTTTGTTCACATACTCTTTCTTTTCATCAAAGTGCTGGGTGAGGTTTCTTATGAATTTCAGGAGGTCACTGGTGGTGTCCTTATATTCTTTATTCTTGCCTTGTCTTTTGTTCATGTCATTTAGGATAATGGAGTCAACCGAGAAGGAAATGAACAGCAGAATTTGTTTTCTCTGTTGATTAAATTCACCTTGCTTGCTCCTCTGAGCACCTGAAGAAGGGGCGATGCTCCAAAAGATTGTGTTTTCTAATAAACCTGTTAGACTATAATCTGGTGTCGTATGATTTTTGGCCTTGTGCTCTGATCACATTCGGGGTATTCCCATGAGCACTGAATGTTCTTGCATCTCCAGGCCAGGAGGTGGCGATCTTGACAATGGATTTCACAATGGTCTCCATCAGAAATGACTCAAATCAGGGACAGCGACCAGAGATTACAGGCCCAGCTCTTGCTCCTCACTCCCAGATCTGAACGCGATGGGCCCCCTGGGGTCCCAGGTACCGGTTGTTGTGTCTCGGGCCCTGCAAATGGTGTGACTGATCCTTCTGATTGTTCCCAACCTCACCAGGTCCCCACAGTCATTGAGATTATTTAAATACAGCCTTTGCCATATTGAGACCCTGATTGATGTGAGACAGGCTTAAATGGGTCAATAAGATTGAGGAGTTATAGACATAGATTGCCAAGTGGAAATCTAATGTTATGGCTCCAACAGAGACTGGGCGGGACTGCGGATTCCTGGGTACAAAGTAAAGATAGGAAAGAGGGAAAACTGCTAGAAGTGGTGGGATTGTTCTGGAACCAGACTGTGCTGACCAACCTTAGGCCCTGAGATATGATGCAAATGAAATTTGAACTGTGCCGGGCTTTAACTCACTGTTACCAGAGTAAAACAGGGATTACCCATTTCACAAGAGAGTAAATGGAACTAACAAACCAGGTGCATGTGAAACACTGTCCCCGTCCCTGAGAGAGGGGGGACAAGAACAGGGACATTCTCAGACAGAAAGGATGCTAAAAATGGTATCACCCCGAGAGTGAAGGGTGGGGTGGAGACAGTGACAGCGACACCCTCCCAGAGAGTGGGGAAAGTAACACTGACACATTTAAAACTGTATTATCAAAAGTGAGAATTCAAACATACACCCACTCCACCAAACGGTGTTGATGATGCACTGTCCTCATCAAAACACATTTGCAAACCTCTTCGTAACACATAAGGGGAGAGAAACATTGTAAAATGTATTACCATGAGTGAGGGTCCGTTAAAACAAGGACCATGATGTTAAATTTTCCCAGCCATAAACAAACTGGTGTATTTACATCTTTGTCTTATTAAACAATATTAAAACCTCGGCCAAACATTTTCCTGCAGACAGTGTATTTAAAATATCATGAGTCTTCCCACATTGTTGGTTTGATCAGTGACGTAGCAAGGAAGCAGCAGCTGCCCCATGAACTCCAACAAGAGAATGAGAACAGGCTCTTCATACGGAGCTGGCTCCCGAGAATCCAATTCAACAGCAGGGATCAAAGAACAAGGAACAATACAGGAACAGGCCCTTCGGCCCTCCAAGCCTGTGCTGACACATTTTGCCCTTCCATACAGAAACTGTCTTCACCTGCAGGATTCATATCCCTCTATTCCCTTCCTATTCATGCATTAGTGCAGGTCTTTCTTGAATACTTCTATTGTGTCTGCTTCCACCCCCTCCTCTGGCAGTGTATTCCAGGTATTCAACTCGCTTTGTGCAAAATACTTGCCTCACACATCTCTTTTAAATTCCCCCGCCCCACCCCGCACCTTGAACCTCTGTTCTCCAGTAATTGACCCCTCCACCTGGGGAAAAGCCTAATATTTTCCACCCTACCTATCGCATTCACAACTTAATAAACTTCTATCAGGTCACACCTCATTTTCCCGCATTGCAGTGAAAACAAACCCAGTTTATCCAACCTTTCTTCAGAACTACAATCCCCCCCATACCAGACAATGTCCTGGTAAACATTTTCTGCACCGTCTTCAAAACATCCACATCCTTCTGGTAGTGTGGTGACTGGAAATGTATGCAATATTCCAAGTGTGGCCGAACTAAAGTTCGATAAAGCTGCAGCATAACGTGTCTATCCTTCTACTCAATGCCCCTTCCAATGAAGGCAAGCATGCCATAAGCCTTTTTCACAACCTTACCGCCCTGTGCTGGCACCTTCAGAGATCTGTGAACATGCACACCAAGAATGTTTTTTATTTCAAAAATATACTTTATTCATAAAATATTTTGATGATCTGTACAATTGTACAGTCCATAAACATTCCATTTCTTTGCATACAGGGGCAGGGTACAGGTCTGTACGATTACTATCCACATATTTAGCTGGGGGTCAGCGGAGCCCCCTTACTGCATCAGCCCCCTGTGCTTAGGCAGGCAGACGTTACACAGTGGTCTTTCCTCACCGCACCTTGACGGCAGCTGCCCCAAGTTTCAGCACATCCCTCAACACGTAGTCCTTGACCTTGGAATGTGCCAGTCTGCAACACTCAGTCGGAGTCGACTCCTTCAGCTGGAAGATCAACAGTTTTTGGACCGCCCAGAAAGCGTACTTCACCGAGTTGATGATCCTCCAGGCACAGTTGATGTTTGTCTCGGTGTGCGTCCCAGGGAACAGGCCGTAGAGCACGGAGTCCCGCGTCACGGTGCTGCTTGGGACGAACCTCGACAAACACCACTGCATTCCTCTCCAGACATCTTCTGCATAGGCACATTCCAGAAGGAGATGTGTGACAGTCTCGTCCCCCCTACCCCCCCCCCCGCAGCCGCTTTAAGGGCAGCGTGCGGTGCGGCTGAGAGTCCGGGCGTGCATAAAGGATCTCACAGACAGAGCCCTTCTCACCACCAGCCAAGCCATGTCTTGATGCTTGTTGCACACCCAGATCCCTCTGCATATCAATACTCCAAAGGATCCTGCCATTCACTGTATTATTCCCACCTGCACATCACCTTTCAAAATGCATCACCTTACATTTGTCAGGATTAAACGACCTCTGCCATTTTTCTGTCCAAGCATCCAACTGATCTGTATCCTGCCATATCGTCTGACAATCCTTCTCTTTATCTGCAACTCTACCAATCTTTGTATCAACCGTAAACTTACTAATTGGACCAGCTACGCTTTGCTCCAAATCATTTATGGAGATTATGAACAGCAGAGCTCTCACCACTGATCCCTGTGGAACATCACTATTCACAGCCCTCCATCCTCCTATCACTGCCATCTGTCTCCTCTGACTCAGCCAGTTCTGTATCCAATGCTGGGAACATTTTAGACAAGACACCTTGTTGCCAGATCGTTACTGCAACTTGATCCAGTACGGTCAGAAAGAGAAAAAGGACAATGTGCAGATTGTTGAACAGGCCCCTGCACCTGGGCCTGAGGCAGGAGCCCAAGCTCCAACACACTGGCCTCACTTCACACCAACCTTCACACTGTGCGGGGTCATGAACTCCGGCCATCAATTCCTCTGGGACCGGGACGGAGTGAAGGAGCAGTGACAATTGTCGAAGAGTCAATAAGGAGTAAAGCAAGATGGAGAGGGTGTGTTGGAAAGTGTATAATGGAGGAAACAAACTTTGTGATACCCAATATTGACATAGTTTACATGTATCACAGAATGAACAAAACAGCACACTGTGAAAGACAATCAAAAATCACACCAAAGTACTTCTTTTTTGATATATCATAGTGTGCAGGGCATTTTCATTGTGGTGCCATAAGCATCCTGGTCCAAGAGCTGTAATGTCTCTCTCTCTCTCTCCTCGTTTCTACAGATGGAGCCAATTGGATTCTCTCAGAGCCTCAGTTTATTTTTACTGTTCAGTAATGTGGGGATACCGATGGGGGACTGGGGTACACCTGATGAAGAAGCAGCCTTTCGAAAGCTTCTGATTTCAAATGAACTTGTTGGGCTAGAACCTGGTGTTATGTGACTTCTGACTTTGATTAGATTACTTACAGTGTGGAAACAGGCCCCGCGGCCCAACAAGTAGACACCGACCCGCCGAAGCGCACCCACCCAGATACATTCCCCTACACCTAACACTATGGGCAATTTAGCATGGCCAATTCACCTAACCTGCACATTGTTGGATTGTGGGAGGAAACCGGAGCACCTGGAGAAAACCCACGCAGACACAGGGAGAATGTGCAAACTCCACACAGTCAGTCGCCTGAGGCGGGAATTGAACCCAGGTCTCTGGCGCTGTGAGGCAGCAGTGCTAACCACTGTGCTACCGTGCTGCCTTCTAGCAACTATAGAGTACTTGCAATGCAACTGAGGATTATGGGTAATGACTCCATCCATTAGCCATGAATAAATCTGCAGTCACTCTAGTGGATTTCAGTGGGAATGACCTGTTATTTGCTTCCAGGTAACAGGTTCACCACCGCCCTCTCCAGGACAATTAGGAAACGACAACAAATAACCGACACGTCAACGCCTGCCCCATCCCAGGAGAAATCAAAATAAATGGCACACAATTCAAATGATCAAACTGGTGAGGCTTGAATTCATCTATTTGAAGAACTGGAGCCTTGGCCAGAAACAGAGCCATGACATGGGTGACCCTGGTTTGTCAGACTGCAAGGTGCAGTGCCCTGCGGATTGACACTGGGATCAGCAACAAATGAATTATACTGAAAGATCTAGCAAACGACTGTTAAGGTGTGACCCCAAACTGCAGAGAACAGGCCTCGAGTCTTTGCATCCTCATCTCCATCCTTGGCTGTTGCCCTTCCCTAATTGTCCTGGAGAGTATGATGGTGAGTCATGAGATTCTCGAAGAGGATCTGACAGAGGGACGAGGTCATGCCCTTGGCCTGAGCACAACTGCCTGACCTGCTGTGCTTTTCCAGCGCTTCACTTCTTGACTCCGAGCACAACTATCCTTCAGGAGAATGAGCTGTGGCACAAGAGGAAACGCGGGAGTGTTGGAAAATGGGGATATTTTGAGAAAGGTAGAGAATATGACCTAGTTGGTCGATGGGAGGGATGAATCCGGATTCATTTTTCTCATTGACCAATCAGGTCGCACCCTCTACCTATCTTCATCCCCCACTCCCTTGATCTGCAGCTCCCTAAACAACTCCCCTCCCAACTTCCTGAAGAAGGGTTACAGCCAAAACGTTGACTTCTCCACCTCCTGATGCTGCCTGGCTTGCTGTGTTCTCCCAGCCTCCTGCTTGTCATCCTTGGATTCCAGCTTTTTTGTCTCTAGTCTCTTCAGGGGCCAGGATGAGTGTGAGGAGTTTGGGCTTTGGAACTACCCACAGACTGAAGTCAAAAGAAGCAAAGCAAGAAAGACAAGTGGATCGAACACAAGAGAGCAAATTGCAAAGGAGAGAGGGACAACATTGAATTGCTTCTGATGTCATCCTCTGTGCCCAAACATTTCACAGAGCCAGCTCCACATCCTTCCATTGGCTTTGACATTGAGAGTCAACAGTTCCCTTCCCACAGCCCATTTTATAATGTCCTGTTCCAGGGAATCTCTGAGACAGAGGATATTTCACCTTTTCTGGGAAAGGTGGAGAAATGAAGGATGTCAAGGAATTGCTTCTCAGATTTCAGGGTCTGACAGAAGAATGTGTATAGTCTGAGGATTCAGGAGACAGATCACTGAGATATTATTCCTCACTCCCATCAACATCAGTCTTTATTCTGACATCAGTTTCTATTCTTCATTATAAAGTACCCACCAGTTTCAGACTGGACATTTCACACCCAGCCCCCATTTCCCCACATTGGAATCAAGAACCAAATTTGCCCCTTCTCAGGATTGTCCTCTGAATGTGGTGACAGTGTGCTAATGCTGTGTTTGAATGAAAGAGCCACGGTGAGATCTGGGACTGAATCCAAGGGGTTTCTGAGCCAGCAGCAGCCTCCCCACTGTGTGAGGGTCTGTTTGGATAAGATTTCAGCGTTGAAACTTTATTGCTGGAACAGCACAGCAGGTCAGGCAGCATCCAGGGAACAGGAGATTCGACGTTTCGGGCACAGGCCCTTCTTCAGATTTCAGCCCCATGGGTTCCCACTGATACTATAGCCAGGGAGTGAGATTGCTGGAGCTACGTGTGGACTGAGGAACACAACAGTCAGGACAATGAGCTGCTCTGGAATCCACCCTGAGCCCTGGATGATCCTCACTGAGATGGCCCAGGGGCTACGGAATATGACAGCAGAAAATGGAACCAGTTTATCATTGACTGTCCTCCCCAGTGGTGACTCACAGACTGAACATTCTCAATCTGACTCCAGGGACATACGGGGAAATTCCATCTCAATTGAAGAGTAAAGAAAATCCAGGTCTAATTTATGGAATATTTATTTCCCAAACCCTGTGGAATTGTTATTCTGAGTAACAAGACCCTGCTGGTCATATTCATCAATACATGATTCCCGGTGACACTGGCTCCCAAACGTTTGAGTAACTTTTCTTGACCTGGGATCTTGCTGTGCCTAAAAGATGGGTGAGTGAATTCCCATCAGATTATTGTGTTCCCCAGTGTCCCCTCCTGCCTTCCTTCTTTTCCCCATTTATTAGGGATGATTTTCTCAGGGCCCTGCATTCCTGCTGAAACTGCCCCTTCTGGCCCTAACTGTAGTATTGCCCTCCTGCTCTCGGGACCCCATTGCCCTCTCTATTCTCCCCGTCGTGTTCCGGGCCTTGAGGGTGGAGGGTTTCACTTCATACACCCTTTCCCTGAGGCTTCAGCTTGGGCCAAAAAGGAGAGAATCACAGGGTAAAGAGATCTTATCGTTCAACAGAAAAGCTCTTTGCATATTACCATAATCCAGGTAATTAATGGGAGAGGATTAGAGACCCACAACAATGAAAGCACGGTGACTTAGAGGCTAAAAGGCAGACAGCAAAGAGCTGCATTATTCCTCCCAGGATGTGATTGCCTTTGGCAAGCCTCATATTTATTGCCCATCTCCAGCTGCTCGGACCGAATTCTTTGCTGAGCCAGATCATGGGATCGTTAAGAATGAATCCCGTCACTGTGGGACTGGAGTCACAGACCGGGTGATGACTGAGTTCCCTTGCCCAAAGAACATTCATGAACATGACATGGAGTTTCATAGTTTTTTTTGTTCAGATCCAAGCGCCTTCCTTCCCAGATATTACATGGCTCACCACCGCCCTCTCCAGGACAATTAAGGAAGGGCCACCAAGAGCAGACACGGTCAGTGCCTGGCCCATCCCATGAGAAATCAAAATAAATGATGAGCAACTCAAATGATCAAACTGGTGAGGCCTTAAAGACTGGAGCCTAGGCTAGAAATAGAGCCATGACATGGGTGAACCTGGTTTGTCAGACTGAAAGGTGGAGTGTCCTTCGGATTGACACTGGGATCAGGCGCAAAATGAATTACACTCAAAGATCGAACACACAGCTATCAAAGCGGGTCACCAAAGAGCAGCAATTTATCCTGGAGAGCTCAACAGGTATCAGTGGGTGTAAGAGCACTAGGTAGGCAAGTATCAGATGCAGTTGAATACACCAGAAATACAGTAACACATAAACGGAAGCTATTTGGATAGAACAGGACAATGAGATTAATTGAATTTTTCTACTGAGAGCAGGCACAAAGCCTTCTGGTTGTAATGGCTCAGAGAATGATTAAGGATGAAGTGCAGCTCATTTTGTAAACAAATCGCTGCGGCTAGGAAGAAAGGATGTTTAGTGACATCGATCCTTAAAATTAGGAGCCACTTCAGAAAAAGACATGGGAATGGCCAATGTGAATTTCGAAATTACTCTGGAAAGTGAGTAGATGGAGGGGAGAGCGACCATGGCAGCTGTACTGAAGAATGGCTAGGTCACTTTGAGAATATGGTACACAGTTATGTGCTTCTTTGAGGGGCAGTGCAGAATAGTACAGGGAGTGGGGATCTAGGTCACAAGGAAAAAGAAATAAGCACAGTAAATGTAGATTTACTGTTAATGTAGGCAAATAGAAAGACAAAGTGACACATTCTCCAGTCACACACCAGGTACAGAAAGGAAAAAAATATTTTGATGCAGTTATTGGAGTTTAGTGAGTGATAATAAACTGAGTCCTCCATTCAAAAAGGTACAGAATTACTTATTAGAATTTAAATGTATCTGAAGCAAAAGAGGAAATTATAATCAAATAGTCATTTGAGAATATAGAACATGACAGAGAAAATGTCCATTTTGTGGAAGCTTTTTGCTTTGCGCTTATCAGGGCAATTTGCAAGAATACAAATTTAAGCAGAAAAGAACTATATATTCTGGATGAGAGGACAATGCTGTTTGGTTGGCCAATGGGCCCTAATTGGACGAGGTGTTGCCACAATGAATACAATAGTATAAATGATGTTTTCCTTTGCTGTGGCATTTCTTGCAAATTCTCCTGATGTGCCCAAGACAAAAATCTTTGACAAAATGCCTCTTCTTTTCAGAAACACTCAAATTAGGATCAGTTGGGAGAGAAAGCGGGAACATGAAATCATGTTTTCCAAGAGGGAGGGGGAGAGTGTTTGTGGAATCTCCCATGGGCAGGGTTCTCCTGGCTGCCACCACATCAGGAAGGCTGGAGCTTGATGATCGAGCTGAATGGACAGGACTCACTCTCGCAGTCCTCAGGGCCATGGAGCCTCATGTGATGGGAACATCTGCTGGGTGTCGGGGGCAGACAATGACATTGTAATGGGTTTGAAAACTCAGCAAGTCAACACTAGCTCCACAAACTCTTCCTCTCTGCCTGATCCCTTCAGGAGTGAGTGAAGCTGCATGGAATGGCTGAACACTTTGGTTTTTGAAGCAGACATGAACAATGGAACATTGTTCTCCAGCTGACACTCACCTGTTTGGTGCTGGAAAAGGTTCCTTTATACATTGAACTGAAAGCCTTGCTCCTGACCCAGCAGATTGGTGTTGAGCGGAGTTTCGGGAGATAAAGAGAGGCTGACAAGGGAGTAAATGAGCAAGTGAATAAATGTGCTTCTCAAATTTCCCAGCAACACTGAGAGTGCAGGGTTAAGACATGAAGGAGGAAGCATGAAGAGTCGAATAATTTTTTTACACAGACATAGTACGAGTGAGTACAGAGAACAGAACATTCAATTGGTTTAAACTTACAAATTAGAAGCTGAATTAGGATACAGATAAGAAAGAACTGATACATATACATGCAAAATCAGTAAGAAATATGTAACTATATTACTGACATGTGTAGTTCATAATAGCGAAGTTAAGATTTAGAGAGCATAAAAAAAGCCATCTTTTCAATTTGATGGCTGTTTTTTTTAAGATGTCGAAAGTGTGTGCGGACCCTTTAGGAGAGTAGGGTGCTCACATGAATCTGTGACTAGCTGTCAGTGTCACAGAGAATACTGAGAATTGAAAGTACATAACAATTGGCGGTGAGGTTATTAACATTAGTTTGGGTTGGGTTGTTTTTGAAGTTAACCAGATTCGAATTTAAACAATTAATTTAAAATATGTCCACGACACAAAATCCAATTGGATTTAAATCTCCATCATTCAATAAGATCATGGCTGATCTGTTTGTGTTTCCAATTCCACATTCCACATTGAGTCTGTATCAGCCTCGAACCTTCTGAGTGACAAAAATCTGTTATTTCTACTTCAAAATATTCACTACCCCTACCTCCACCACCTACTGATACAGTTGTTGAACTTTCGAAACAGTGTACCCTGAAGGAAATATCCATTAGAAAACTGGGAGACGAGCAGAACCCAGAGTGTCCAGAAAGAAGCCGTTTTCAGATTGCCCGTATATGACGAGTGTGCCCCAAGTGTTAAGTGTTGGGCCCTCAACTGTTTCCAATCTCTCTCACTGTGGGGATTGAAGGCTTGGGGATTACATTCACAGATGACACAAAGATGGAGAAGAAAGTAGGTTGCGAAGATGACAGGACAGGGGCCAGACCAATAGAGATACGTTCTATGAGGAGACAGCAATCAGCAGATGGTGTATAATTTGGGAAAATGTGAAGTTGTTTGATTAGAAGTAACAAAATGCTGTGTATTATTGCAATGAGACTAATTGAGGAGTTAAAAAACAAAAGTGTGTGTGTGATGTTTCAGTTATTCCTGGCTACTGGTGAAATTGCATCTCAAAAACTGTGCACAGTTTTGGTCTCCTTATTGAAGGAAGAATATAAATGCATTGGAGGTGGTTCAGAGGAGATTTATTTTATTGATCCCTGGAATGTGTGGGCTGTGTGATGAAGAAAGATTGGAAAGGCTGACCTTGATCTCACTCGTGTTGAGAAGAGTAAGGGGTTTCCCTGTCCTACAGTATTCTCCAAACCCTTATCTGACCCCCTCATAGTCATACCCTCCTGCCCCTTACTACACCATGGAATTGGACTGCCTAGTCCTGAGGCTTATAACCTCCTTCTGGAACAAGGTCTCCAGGTATCTCCGCACCTCCCTGATGTGTCACCAATTATTTCAACTCAGCCTCCAATCCAAACACCCTGAGTGGGAGTTGCTGTAGTTTTATACATTCACTACAGATGTATTTACCCTGAATCACTTTAATTCAATAAAGAACTGCTTATTTCACTTAAAAATGAAAGGTATCCATTCCTTTATTAAACCAGAAATTGTCTTCAGGATTTGTATTAAAGTTTTAATGCTTTCCATTTATTGACCTTCCCTGACTGAGGTTACCTGAAGCAGGAGAAGATACAAAAGGATATAGATGGGCTGATCAGTAACAAGTGGAATTCATTCAGATAAATGTGAGTCAGTGGACTGAGCTCTCCCTGACCATGCGAGTGAGGTGAGGGCAGAGTGACAGCCCTTGACATCAAGGCCGCTTTGATGGTATGTGGCATCAAGGAGCCTGAGCAATGCAGCAGCTTTTCACCTGCTGTTCCAGGGAACACATCAATATTTGGATCCCTCCGAGCAGCTCCTGGGAATTCTGTCATCCCGAAGGGACAAGTCCTCCTCCTCAGTTCTGGATAACAGCAGCAAGTCAGCCATCCACTGTCCAAAGTGTTTGGGGGAGCTGAACTGAACTCTTGTAGCCCTTGTGCCATGCTCTGCTGGAAGGTTGGGAACCCTTGGGGTAGACAGACCCATCAATATTGTTGATTTTTAAACAGGAAGGTGAATATGTCCCGGTCATCAGCCCTTCCTGCCCCAATATGGAGCAGAACATGTTTGAAATGACCAACTGTGTAAAGAACTATTGCCAGTCCATCAACAAAGAGCCAATCTGCTCCAAACACTCCGTTAGTGATCTCTCTGTATTATGTTCAGATGCTTTCCCATTAAGTGCCCAGGGAGCCCACCCTTACACTCTTGGGTTTTGCTAGCTCTTCCATCGCCGATGTACCCGCCTGAACCCCTCCAATTGGTCCTGTACTGGGGAGAGCTGATCCCAGTGCTTTCGATGGATGAATCAGTGTGTCTACGAGATACATTCCCTGTTCTCCACCTGCGCACACGTGGGCACAGGATTTTCCCCATTCATCATACACCATTGGGCACATGTATTTGAGGTGGGTACTATCCCTTTAGAGCACCAAGGGTGGATCATTGAAGTAGAGAGGTGCCATCTCCATTCTGGGTTTGCACCTTCCCTGTCTACAATCTGAGTTCAGCTTCCTCTCAGCATCAGTCCCCTGCCTTTTGGAAATTGAACACATCTTCCCTCTTTTCCCCATTTATTGGGGAAGGTTTCCTTGGGGCCCTGAATTTCTGCTGTAAGAGCCCCTTCTGGCCACAATTGTAGCAGTGCCCTCCTGTTTCGGGGACCCCATCTTTTTGCCCCCCTCATGTTCCATGCCTTGATGATGCAACCTTTCACTTCACACACCCTTTCCCTAAGGCTTCAGCTCTGACCACTTTCAAAACAGACACGAGACAGAGACTGAATCTTCTTCATCTTTATTCCCTTTTCCAGATTGACATTGACAGAAAACTGACTGCAATTAACAGCCCAGACAGAGGAAGCTGCTCAAATTCACAGCCACAATGGAGCTTGAGGAAAACACTTGTGGAGATTTTTTCAATAACATGAGAAGCCTGTCCTTTTGAACAGTGACAAAACCGTAAATTGGAACTGGTGGCTGAGCAGGAAGGAGATCTGGTTTACTGAAGCAGAGACTTTGGAGGTTCACATTGTTTTGTACAGCTGACAGTCTTCAGCACCTTTGAGAGGTTTTTCTTGGCATCACAGGTTAACATCGTTGTCATCAAATATCACCAGTTCAGGGACAGAATGGGGTTAGATACAGAGTAAAGCTCTCCCCCTGCACTGTCCAACGATCTGTCTTAACTCCTGAACCTCAGAAGTGTCCCCGAGCTGTCCCAAGATGGAAGAGAGTTGAAATTCAGTGCTGACAATGACCTTTGTCCTGCCAGCTCAGCCCTGTTCTATTTAAAGTTGTGTCTTCTCTGTGGACTGTCTCAAACACTCTACACACATTCTGATCTCCTGATACTCTTGCTGAGGGGAGAGGGGAGGGTCACGTGGGTGAGGGCACAGGAGAAGCGAGCGTTGGACTCCCAGTCAGACCCAGAGAGGGTCAGCAGGCTGCTGACACTGTAGGTGCTGTCCGAAGCTCGCAGGTAGTTGCTGGTCTGAACCCCGTCCGAAATGACTGCACCGTCCTTCTTCCACTGCACCTCCAGCTCATCGGGATAGAAGTGATTGGCAAGGCACACCAGAGTGGCAGTGCCCTTGGCATTGACCTGCTCCGGGGAGGGAGGCAGCAGGGTCAGCTTGGGCTGAGAGTTCTCACGGCCTGAAAGACAAGAGAAACAATTTTAATCCCTGCCATTCGAAGGTATTTCAACTCCCAGAACGTTAATTGGCAAAACAATTCATTTGAACATTTGCAGACAATACTTACAAAGCCGACAAACGAATGCATATTTATTAAACGTTCTTTTTGATGTTGGGCATTGAAGTCCCCCACTCAGAGTTCATTTTGTGCCATCAACACCCTGAGTGCTTCCTCCAAGTGTTCAACGTGAAGGAGAGGTTGATGTATCAGACAAGAGAGGGCAGTATGTTTTAACAAGCAGGTAGTTCCATACAATCATACAGCACAGAAGAGGCCATTCACTCCATCAAGTCTTTACAACTAAGATACTGGAAATCTACTCTCCACCCACTTTCCAGAACTGGACCCATAACATTGAATATTATGACAATTCGGGTGCTTATCCAAGTACTGCTCAAGTTTGTGAGGTTTGCTGCCTCAACTACACTCCCAAGGCAATGTATCCAAGACCCCCATCCTCTGGGGGAAGGAACATTTCTTCACATCCCCTCTAAACCTTGCTCATTGAATGTGTGCCATCCTGTTATTGCCCCTCTGTCTGAGGGGAACAGTTATGATCTTCCTAACGTGTGCACTTCCCCCATACCCTGCACCTCTCTGTCAGATCCTCCCCCTCAACCTTCTCTGCTCCAAAGTAAACAATCCGAGTGTATCCAGCCTCTCACCACATCGTCTCAGATACTCCATCCCAGGCAACTTCCTAGTCAATCTCCTCTGCAACCCCTTCCAGCATAATCACATCCTTCCTACAGTGTGGTGACTGTAACTGCACACAGTCCTCCAGCTGAGGCCTAACCAAAGTTCTGCATCACTCGAACATATCCTTCCTGCTCTTATAATCTATACCTGAAATTACAAAGACAGCTATCCAATATGCCTTCATAACTGCTCTAATAACCTGCCCTGGCACTTTCAGGTATCAGTGGACAATCAATCCAAGATTATGTTCTCACACAGATTCCCAGTGTCCTGCCATTCATTGAGTACTCCATTGTCTTGTTAATTCCTCCAAAGTGTGACGTCTCACATTTAACAGATTTAAATTCCAGCTGCCTCTGATCTGCCCATCTGATCTATCCTGAATCCTAAGACCATCTTCCTCACTTTCAACCATCCAGCCAATCTTCATGTTGTCCACAAACTCAGTATCATCCCCTCCTGCATTCTCATTGACATTGCTTGTATATATTATAATCAGTGAGGGTCCCAGCACTTCTCCCTGTGGTATGCGGCTCCATACTGGATCCAGTCACATAAACAGCCTTTTCCCATCACTCTCTGTCACCTGTCCCAAAGCTAAGCTTGGATCCAACTTGCCAAGTTACCCTGAATCCCATTTGCTTTTACCTTCTTTTTCAGTCTCCCATGTGGGACCTTGTCAAAGGCTTTGCTGAAATACAAGCATACTATATCAACTTCACCACCCGCATCTACACACCTAGTGACCTCGACAAAATTCCACCAGATTTGTTGGCCCTGGTCTCCCTCTGACAAAGCCACACGGACTATCCCTGAAATGGAGATTCATTCTGTCTTCAAAACTTCCTCCATTCGTATCCCTACCACTGATGTGAGACAGACTGGTTTTCCTTGCCCATGCTTGACCTGATGCTATAAGACTTCACGGGGTCCAGAGTCAATGTTGAGCACTCCCAGAGTCACTCCTGGAATACCATGAGAGTAGGAAGTGTGGTCAGTGACAGTAGTTGGAGCTCCAGGTTTCGGAGCTTGAGCAGCAGCTGGTGTCAGTGTGGAGCATCCGTGAGGCTGAGAGCTCCATGGAGAGCACGTTTCTAGATGTGGTCACTCTGCAGCTTCAGAGTATGCAGAGAGAGAGGGAATGGGGGAGCAGCAGACCGTCCAAAAGGACCAGGCAGCTCGTACAGGAATCCCCTGAGTGTTTCCTACTCTCCAACCAGGATTCAGTTCAGACTCCTGATGAGAATGATGGTTCATCTGCGGAGTGCAGCCAGAGCCAAGTCCATGGCACCACGGGGGGCTCAGCTGTACAGGGGGGCACAAGGAAGACTGGAAGAGCGACAGTGAGAGGAGATTCGAGAGTGAGGGCAATCGATAGGTGTTTCTGCAGCTGCAGATGGGAATCCAGGATGGTGTGTTGTCTCCCTGGTGCCAGGGTCAAGGATGTCACTGAGCAGCTGCAGAGCATCCTGAGGGGAGAGGGGGAATAGTTAACAGTCGTTGTCCACACCGGTCCCAGTGATGGATGGAGAAAAAGGACGTGGTCCCGCAGTCAGAATTTAGGGAGTTCAGCAGGGAATTAGCAGCAGGAGCACGAAAGTAGAAATCTTTGGATTACTCCCAGTGGCCCATGCAAGTGAGAATAGGAACCAAAGGATAACTCATGTGAATGTGGAGCCGGAAAGAGGGTCCAGGAGGGAAGGCTTTAAATTCTATGGAGTTGGAGTTGGCTCCAGAAGAGGTATGGGACAGACTGGAGGGTTTGCTCCTGAACAGAATTGGGACTGAGTTTTTTGTAGGTGATTTGCTGGTACTTTTGGAGAGAGTTTAAACTAACTTTGCAAGCCTGTGGGAACCAGGAGATAATATTACAGAGGAACACCAAGGCCTACAGAATCCTGGGAAGATAGATAACACCAGAATAAGGAATAGTAACTGAGCAGGCAGAGTGAGGGAATGAGCAATAAATTCTAATTCTGGGTGACTGCATATATGAGCCTACACCAAGTATAGGGAATCAGACTAGGGAGTTACATACAAAGAGTGCCAAGTGGAAACCTGATGTTGTGGCTCGAACAGAGACCGGACTAAAAGAAGGGCAGGACTGTGTCTTCAATATTCCTGGATACAAGGTGTTCAGGAAAGAGAGAAAAGGGGGAAAAAGATGGTGACTGGTGGGAGTAGTTAAGGAGATCAGTGCAGAGCTGGAGAAAGAGGATGCCCCAGAAGGGTGAAGGACAGAATCGATTTGGCTCAAGATAAGGAACAAAAAAAGTGCAATTATATTGTTCAGTGCAGTCTGTAATTCACCGACTATTCAAGGGACAAATCTGCAAGAAATTTACGACGAGTTGCAAACATTATAGAGTCATTACAATGGAGACATTTAATTAAACAAAGTTCAACTGGGTTAGTAGCATTGTGAAGGGCAGAGAGGGGCCAGAGTTGTGAGAGTGTGTTCAGGTGAATTTTCTCTAGCCGTCTGTTTCCAGTCCAATGAGAAAGGCAGCTCTGCTAGACCTGGATCTTGGGAATGAGGAGGCCCAAGTAGATCAAGTGTCAGTGAGAGGACATTTAGGGAAGAAGGTCTGATATGGTTGACTGGATAATGAGGTTAGATCACATTGAATCGAGGGATGGCTACAGCTAGCCAGTTTGATGCAAAGTTGGCTTTACAGTAAGGCCAGAGTGTGTTGGTAGAAAGTATTGTTCAGACTGGAAGCATGTGACCAGCGGTATGCTGCCAGAATCACTTCTGACTTCACCATTATTCATCATATACATCAGCCATTTGGATGAGAATCCTGGAGGTATGATGAAACAACTACAAAGAGGCTGGTATCCTGTCACCAAGTCACCCTTTATTTACAGAATACACTGGCTGCAGCCAGCCAGCTTGGAGTCAGTCCCTGAACTCAGGAGACTCTCTGAATCCCCTGTTTATATCAGTCAGCCAGAGCTCCCTGATTGATCCAGGTTAACTACCCCAATCAAGGATCTCATAGTCAATAATATCCACCTGGTTCTAATCATTGTACATGGTTAGTAAGTTAGCCAATGAAATCAAGATTGGTGGCACAGTGAACAGTGAAGGGTACGATGTGATCTCGATTAACTGGGCCAGTGGGCTGAGGAATGGCTGGTGGAGTTTAATTCAGATAAATGCGAGATATTGCATTTTTTTAAGACAAACCAGGGCAGGATGTACACAGTTAATGATTGGGCTCTGTGGAGTGTTGTCGAAGACAGAGACCTAGGGGTGCAGGTATATAATTCCTTGAAAGTGGCACCACGGGTATAGATAGAGTGGGAAAGTAAGTATTTGGCACACGCCTTCATCAGTGAGAGCATTAAGGACAGGAGTTCAGATATCATATTATGGCTGTACAAGACATTGGTAAAGCTACACTTGGAGTACTGTATACAATTCTGGTCACTCTACTATAGGAAGGATGTTATTAAACTGGAAAGGCTTTAAAAAAATTCCAAGCATGTTTCTGAGACTGGAAGATTTGAGTTATGAGGAAGGCTGATTATTGCTTGCACTATTTTCCCTGGAGTGTAGGAGGCTGAGGGGTGACCATTTTGAAGTTTATAAAATCATAAGGAGCATAGATAGGGTGAATAGCCAAGGTCTGTTCCCCAGAGTAAGGGAGTCCAAAACTGAAGGGCATAGGTTTAAGGTGAGAGAGGAAAGATTTAAAAGGGAACTGAGGGGCAACTTTTTCACACAGGCAGTGGTGAATATATGGAATGTGTTGCCAGAGGAAGTGGTAGAGGTGAGTACAATTGCAACAGTTAAAAGTCCATTGGACAGGTACATGGTTAGGAAAGGTTTAAAGGGATATGGGCCTAACCCAGGCAAATAGGATGACGGGCATAGATAAAGTGAATAATTCAGGAAGGATGTGGATATTTTACAAAGAGAAGGCTGACAGGAGATTTGATCGAGAAATTCAAAATCCAGAGGGGTCTGCACAGAGTAAATTGGGAGAAAATGTTCCCACTTAGGAAAGGATTGAGAGGGGGAGGCCATAGACTGAGAGTAATTGGGTAAAGAAGCTAAAGTAAGATGGTGAAATCCTCTTCAGCCAGTGAGTGGTTAAGGTGTGGAATGCACTGTCTGAGAATGTGGTGGAGGCAGCTTCAAATGGAACATTCCGAAGGGAATGAAACTGTTATTTGAAAAGGAACAATGTGAGGGTGACAGGGAGAAGGCAGGAGAATGACACTCAGTGAATTACTCATTCAGAGAGCCGGTCTAGACAGGATGGGCGGAATGGTCTCTGTGTGCACTGTAACAGTTCTGAGATTGTGTGTTTGAGCAGAGTTAAAGCTGGGGGAGGTGGGAGCTCGGTGTCTCACTGTGCTGCTGCTGCTGCTGCTGAGGTCAGTGAGATCAGAGACTGGGACAGGGAGCCAGAGCTCACATCAAACTCTGCCCGTGTCCATCACACTGAGACTGGCAGGAGGCTACTCACTGATTTCACTCCATGCTGCAGGAATGGGACCACAGGCTGCAAATGGACAGAGCTCCTCCACACGGTGAGTAAAACTGACTGACTTAGATCTTGCTGCTTAAAGAGACAATGGAACTAAAGAAATACAGCTGGATACCCTGTTAGACACACTGCTCCTCAATTAACCATTTCATTCACTGCAGCTCCCCACGAACACCTTCAACAATTTAGCATTTGTGTTTTAGAAAGTTTCAGTATTGACAGGGATAATAGCAGAGGATTGAGGTTTAGTCACTCAGTCTGAGCTTGGTTCCTTTACCGAACGTAAGCCACAGGGAGAGCTCCCAGTGCAGAGGCTGTACAAAAACCTCAGCTGTTTCCCTCTGTCACTCTAAGCCTCTCTGTCTCTTACTGTCTGTCTGTCTCTCTCACTTTCACCCTCTCCCTGTCTCTCTGTATCTTTCACTCATTCTTGCCATTTCCCTGCCACTCTCCCTCACTTAGTCATGTCTTTCTCTCTTTCTGTCTCTCTCAGGCTGTTTCTCTCTCTATCTCTCTGTCTCTCTGGGTTGTGCCCAGCTGAGCTTGGGAGGTTTGTGAACTTTATTTTTCAATGTTAAATCTTGCAGCTGTTCTTCACATGTAGCGATGGAGTATAAGAGGGAAACTTGAGGCCTTCAGTGAGCGGTGGACACCACAGGGACTGGAGTGAGTAGTGCGCAGTGACAAACCCGGCATGAGGTAATTTGTTCAGTTTTATTTACACGTAACTGTGGGACATATCAGTAGAGGAGGTGGGATTGTGTGTCCATTATTATATATTATATATAATATATTATATATAACTGGGATGTGTCATTACAGGAGGTGGCGCTGTGTGGTTTGAAGTTTTTGTACTGCTCTGTATCACTGTGTAGAGGGTAGCTCTGATACTGCTGACAGTAATAGTCAGCGACATCCTCATTCTGAACGTTGCTGATTGTCAGGGTGAAACTGGTCCCTGATCCACTGCCGGTGAATCGGTTGGAGACTCCAGTGAATCGAGTTGCTGCATTGTAGATCAGGAGAGAGGGTTTCTGACCTTCTCGCTGCTGGCACCATGCAATATTATTGCTAATGCTTTGACTGGCCGTACAGGTGATGGTTGCGGTCTGGTCCAGTCCCACTGACAACACCGGGGGAGACTGGCTCATGGTGATGTCCCCACTGATACCTGAGGGATCAGAGAGAAACACAGTGAAGTCAGAACTGTCACAGAAAGAGCCTGTCAAATGAGCGATTGTTGGAGACACTGAGCATTCCTCTGGTTTCAGCATTTTCCCTTCGATCAAAAGTCAGTGGAATTGGAGTGAAATGGAGAGCAGCTAAAGATTCAAGGTGGAAGGAGAGAGATTTGTACCTGCGACACAGAATGCCAGGGGCCAGATCAGCTGGATGTGTGAAATCATGGTGTGTGCTCCTGTCCCTGTGCCTGGTTCCTGATAAACTCTCCCTTCACTGGGCTCTGCTTTATAAAGCTGCAGCCTGTGAGAGTCTGACTGGGTGTTCCTCAGTATGTAAATGGCATCAGGCAGAGAGAGCCACGTCAGCACCTCGCACTTCCTCTTCCCTCTCTTTCCATTTATATCTATGCCTGTCTTACACTGACTCATTGCTTCATTTTCTTTCTCCATTTCACTCTCTGTCCTCTCCCAGTTACATTGTCACTTCACATCTCTGTCTCTTTTTCTCCATGTCTTGATGCCACTCTCTCTCTCCTTCTCCCTCAATGTTGGTTGGTCACTGTCTGTCTGCCCCCCCCCTCTCTCTTTCTTAGCATCTTTTCCTATCCTTCCCCCTTTTCTTGATCTGTTTGCTCACTCCTTTTTTCCCTGTACTCTGAGTTTCCAGTTTCTCACTGTCTCAGTCTCTTTTTGTCTGCCTCCCTCTCTCCTTCTCTGTCACTATTGATCTGATCTCTATAGTACTGCAACACTGAGTCCTGAGATAGCAGTTAAATGCCTCCCTCTCTCACTATCTCAAACTCACAACATGCGCCCCTCTCTCTCTCTCTCTCTCTGTCTCAGACAATCATTGACCTGAACAACACTGATTGAGGCCATTTGGCCTATTGTGTCTGTGCTGGTCAACAAAGATCTGACAACAGTAATCCCATTCTCCAGCTCTTGGTTGATAGCCCTGGAGGCTATAGCAACACAAGTGAATATCTAAACACTGCTCCAATGTTCCAAGAGTTCGTGACTCAACCAGCCTTTCAGGCAGTGCGTTGCAGTCTCCTACATCCTCTGGATGAAAACATTTCTCCTCAACTCTCCTCTCAGCCTCTGACTCGACTGGGCCTGGACTCACTCGAGTTCAGAAGGATGAGAGGGGATCTGATTGAAACATATAAAATTATAACAGGGCTGGACCGGGAGGAAGTTTCCCCTGGTTGGGGAGTTTGGAACCAGGGACACAGGCTCAGAGAGATAGAGGGTAGAGCATTTCGGACTGAGATGAGGAAACATTTCTTCACTCAGGTGGACAACCTGTGGAATCCTCTAACACTGAAGGCTGTGGAGGACAAGATGATGAATATATTTAAGAAAAATAAAGAGGTAATATTTTTACATTTTGACAGATCAAGGAGGATGGGAGAAAGCAGAAATATGGCATTGAGAGAGGATCAGTCATGATCATATGTAATGATAGACACGTCTCAAAGGGCTGAATGGCCTACTCCTGCTCTGGGTTTCTATGTTTCTATGCCTATGTTGCCTTCAATCTCTGCACCTGGTGATTAACCCCGTTATTCATGGAAAATGTGCTTTCCTCCCCACTCTATCTCTGCCCTCATAACCTACACCCCTCTACCAGGTACACACTCAACCTTCACAGCTTCAATGAAAACAAACCCAGCCTTTCTAATCTTTCCTCATTGCTGAGAGCCTCCAGACCAGGCAGCATCCTGGTAGATCTTCTCTGTACCCTCTTGAGGACAATCACGACCTTCCCATAATGTAATCGATCTGATCTTTTCGTGGTGGGATCACTTAGCGCTGTCTACCACTTGCTGCTTCCATTGTTTGGCATGCAAGTAATCCTAACATCACCAGATTGAAATCTCATTTCTAAGTATTCAGTGCTACTTCAGGCATGCCTCTAGCACTCTTCATCAGACCAGGGTTGATTGCTCTGCAGTTAATGATCATCGTAGAGTGGGATATTCCAGGTGATCAACTCACAGTTTTTGGGTAAATACAATTCTGTTGCTGCACAGTGTACATTCTCACTTGTGCCTCCAGGTGGTGGTCAGCATGAAGGACTACTGATTCATCAGCCAAGAGAAGGCATTAGCTGGTAAACAACAAGGGGTTTCCTCGCTCTTCCCTCCCAACTGTATACTGCACTGCCAACATTCTGCTGTGTCTGTCCTGCCTTTGGAATAAAGCATGCCTGTGATAGCTAAGTATGATATGTGTATATCTGTCAGTAAGAGTAACAACTGTTGATGGTGGTGTCTGGGACATTTGTCTGCAAATTATGATTCTGAGAGGAAGGTACAGTCAGGTTGTTGCTTGACTTGTCTGTGAGGCAGCACTACGAATATTGATATAAGCACTCCAGATACTAGTGAGGACTTTGTAAGGTCGACAGGGTTGTGTTTGTTATTGTCATTTCTAGTGTCTTGATCAATGCCTACTATGCTGTCTAGTTTCATTTCTTTTCTTTGACTCATAGCAGTTTGCTGTAACTGAGTGACTTGCTCGACCATTTCAGAGCTCATTTAAGAGTCACCCACATTGCTATCAGTTGGGAGTCACTTGTAGGCCAGATTTCCATCAGGATGGCAGATTTCCCTCCCTGAAGGAGATTTGTGAACCAGACTTTTTTTTTTAAAATGATGACTGTTAACAATGATTTTTTTGTTGCCATTACATTAGCTTTTAAGTTGAGATTATTAATTTAGCTACCTGCCGTGGGAGGATGCAATCCCATGTCCCTAGAGGATTAACCTGGCAGGGTGGGGGGGGGGGGGGGGGGGGGGGGGGGGTCTCAATTACTAATTGTACCTCTGTCTCCCCTTGCTGATAGTTCCTATGTGGATTATGGAAACTGCATCTTCCCCCTCCTCTACCTTGCTCTCTCCAGCTGCAAGAAGCTTGTCATAACCTTAGCTATAAATACAGTGAACATTTCCCCATCTGTATTTCATCCCATGCTGACCACTGTACTATAGTTATTTTCCTCATCCACTTTGAAGATTTTATCCTCATCCAACAAGCAACATGAATCCTGTACCTTTCAGATAAAAGCAAAGGCTGTGGCACAGAAGTATGGACATTACCAATGCACCATAAGAGCCCTGATTCAAAATATATGACTGCCTTGTTAATGTCTGGTGGATCACACCATTAAAGTTACCCCTGCATTTATTTAAGCCTCAGAAGAAACAGGTTATGGCTATTAATTGAGCAAATGAAAATAGAAAGCATCTTTCATATCAGTGTGGGATCAGAGGGGAAAGGTTGAGGAAGTCAGTAAACTCCTTCCACAAAAGGAAATATGTTTTGATTTCAACCTCACCAACTGGCTGCTAATCTATTAAAATGCTGGATTCCAGTTCGGCAGCTTCATGTTAAAGTTTCTTGATTAATTAACTTATTGTATTTATAGCTAAGGTTATGTCATGGAATAATACACGATTGTGATGCTCTCTGCAAACTCACACATGCTGCCGTTATAAAATACCAACCTGCATTGCCACCCTCTGAACAATCCTGTTTTATTTATTTAATTGAATTAAAATTTAAGTTAAAATTCAGGGCTCCTTTTTAAGCTGGAATGATTCCTATGGTTACTCGTTCCTTTATTATTCAATTCCTATTTGTAAATTTTAAGTTTTAGAATCACAGAATCTGTACAGTGTAGAAACAAGCCATTCGACCTAACAAATGCCCTCTGAAGAGCAACCTCCCCAGACCCATTACCCTATTTTATTATACATTTACCCCTGATTAATGGACCTAACCTACACATCCCTGAACAGTATGGGCAATTTAGAATGTCCAATTCTCCTAACCTGGACTTTGGAATCCAGAGCACCCAGAGGAAACCCACACAGACAAAGGCAGAATGTGTAAACTACACACACAGTCACCCAAGTCTGGAATTGAACTGGGGTCCCTGGTGCTGTGAGATAATTTAATGTAAAATTGTGTCTCTTTAATGTTAGTATCCTATGTTCAGTTAATTTTAATTTTATTTTCTTTCGTGATTGAGTAATGTGATCAATTGAGCTCATTAGCTATTTGTCCTTGGCCTCTGGCACTGCTCTGACTTTACTTTTTCAGATTTAGCACTTTTTGCAGTGACTTCATGTGCTGGATCCATGGTAGACTTTTTAAAAAAAATTCTGGTGCTCAATTAAGTATTTTTATAAATTCCATTCATAGCAGTAATTGCAGCCTGAAAATGTCTTTTTTGGGAACATTGTAATCAATTCACAAACATTGTGACTTGCTCGAATATCATGCCATATTCTTCTTGGCTGTACAACCTGTACTATTTTATCATTTAAATTGCAGGAATAATTGCCTTGATACAGACATTTCTGTCTCGTGTCGTTTCTTCCCCAGAAAAGCAATTTGAAAGGGAAAAGAATTGTTTCAGTATTTTCGACCTTCTGTCATGATAAAGAAATTGAAGTGCACTCATGTTCCTGGTCTGAAGCGACTTTGGTCTCTTGGAACTGTATTTGTAACTTACACTTGCAGCTGCTCATATATGGTTGCAGATATTCATGCTCTTCCAGATAATTCAAGTTAAATTGACTCTACAACATTGTTTAAAAAAAGAATCAATCCTGGTCAATGTGAATATCGTGCTGATTTATCAGTTACATTGAGCTGTTTGATCAACACTCCTGCTAGAGAAGTGTATTGGAGGTTAATTCAGTGCTTCTTGAGGAATTAATTATTGATCTTTAAAATTAACTTTTCATTAAAAAGTTACATGAACTATGACCAAAATGGTGCATTCTTAAAAGAAAAGTAAAAAAAAGAATAAAATTGAATCCAAGTAAAGATGCAAAAGGTGAAAAGAGACCCTATTTAACAAGAAACTTAAACATCCAGGGACATGAGTGTTACTTGGAAGCTGGCAAATTGCTTTATGTTGCGGCTGGTTCATTTGTAAATGGAAATGCTGCACATTTAAATTACTCTTGCAACTGGACTTGAACTAGTAACTAAGGAAAGTTCTGAGGTTAAAAAATAGTTAGGAGAAAGGAGATTTTTAGCCTGGTTTGTTATTGTTCTGTTTATGAATACTTTGTTACTCAGGGAAGAAATTTAATAGCAATTTCTTTCTCTTCTGCTCTCCTGCCAATTTTGATTCCTGACCATCTTCCTCGTCCATGCCATGGTGGGAAGCTATTCAGAGTGGCATGGTGGCTCAGTGGTTATCACTGCTGCCTCACTGCACCAAGGACCCAGGTTTGATGCCAGCCTTGGGCAATTGTAGTGTAATGGACGGTGAAGAAGGTTACATCAGGGTATAATGGGATCTTGATCTGATGGGCCAATTGGCTGAGGAGTGGCAGATGGTGATTAATTTAGATAAATGTGAGGTGCTGCAGTTTGGTAAGACAAACCAGGGCAGGACTTATACACTTAATGGGAGGGACCCAGGGAGTATTGCCAAACAAAGAGATCTTGGGGTGCAGGTTCATAGTTCATTCAAAGCGGAGTCATGGATTGACAGGTTAGTGAAGAAGGTATTTGGGATACTGGCCTTTATTAGTCAGAGCATTGAGTATTGGAACAAAACTAGAAATTGCTGGAAAAGCTCAACACGTCTGGCAGCATCTGTGGACAGAAATCAGAGTTATTGTTTCAAGTCCAGTGACCCTTTTTTCAGAACTGAGGAAGGGTCATTGGACCCGAACTGTTAATTCTGATTCCTCTCCACAGATGCTGCTAGATCTACTGAGTTTTTCCAGCAAAGAACAAAGACAAAAAAACAAAGAAAATTTACAGCCCAGGAACAGGCCCTTCAGCCTTCCAAGCCTGAGCTGATTCAAATCCACAGTCTAAACCTGTCGCCCAATTCCTAAACATCTGTATCCCTTTGTTCCCCACCTACTCATGCATCTGTCAAGATGCACCTTAAATAATCTACCGTGCCTGCCTCTCCCACCTCTGCTGGCAACACGTTCCAGGCACCTACCACCCTCTGTGTGAAGTACTTGCTGTGTATATCACTCTTAAACTTTCCACCTCTCATCTTGAACATGGAACCTCTCATTATTGAATCCCTCACCCTGGGAAAAAGCTTATCTCTATGTACCGTCTCTATCCCTTTCATGATTTTGTAAACCTCAGTCAGACCCCCCCAATCTCCTTTTTTCTAATGAAAACAATCCTGGACTACTCAACCTCTCTTCATAGCTAGCACCTTCCATACCTCATAAACCTTCTCTGTACCCTCTCCTAAGCATCCACATCCTTTTGGTAATGTGGCGACCAGAACTGTACACAGTATTCTAAATGCGGCCGAACCAAAGTCTTGTACAATTTTAACATGACCTGCCAGCTCTTTTACTCTATACCCCATCCTATGAAGGCAAGCATACCATATGCCTTCTTGACCACTCCATCCACCTGTGCAGCTATCTTCAGAATATAATGGACCTGAACTCCCAAATCTCTCTGTTCATCAAATTTTCCCAAAGCTCTTCCGTTTACAGTACAGTTTATTCTAGAATTAGACTTCCCAAAATGCATTACATCACATTTGCTTGGATTGAACTCCATTTGCCACTTCTCTGCCCAACTCTCCAACCTATCTACATTCTCCTGTATTCTTTGAAAGTCTCCTATGCTTTCTGCTACTCCACCAATTTTCGTGTCGTTTGCAAACTTACTGATCAGACCAGCAATGCCCTCTTCCAGATCATGTATATATATCACAAACAACAGTGGCCCTAGCACTGATCACTGTGGAACACCACTGGTCACCTTTCTCCATTTTGAGAAATTCTCTGCAACCACGACTCTCTGTCTCCTGTTGCTCAACCAGTTCTTTATCCACCTCGCTAGAACACCCTGTACACCATGTGACTTCACTTTCTCCATTAGTTTACCATTGGGAACCTTATCAAATGCCTTACTAAAGTCCATGTATATGACATTGACAGCCCTTTCTTCATCTAACAACTTGGTTACTTCCTCAAATAACTCTATTAATTTGGTAAGGCATGATCTCCTCTGCACAAAACTATGTTGCCTATCACTGATAAGCCCATTCTTTTCCAAATATAAATAGATTTTATCCCTCAGTACCTTCTCCGGCAATTTTCCCACCACTGACATCAGGCTCACTGGTCTGTTGTTACCCGGAATGTCCATACTATACTTCCTGTACATGGGGACAACATGATCAACCCTCCAGTCCTCCAGCACCTCACCTGTGTTTCAGGATGCTACTAAGATATCTGTCAGGTCCCCAGCTATTTCCTCTCTCACCTCCTTTAACATCTGGTCCTGGGTAGGCTAATATCCTTTTGCCTACCCAACACATCTTCCCTCTTTATGTCAACATGATCCAGAATAAACAAACTTCTATCTCTAAGCTCAACATTCATCATTTCCCTCTCAGTGAACACTGATGCAAAGTAATCATTGAGAATCTCACCCATTTTCTCAGGTTCGACACAACTTTCCTTCCCTATCCTTTAGTGGGAAAAGCTTTTCTCTAGTTACCCTCTTGCTTCTTATATAAGAATGAAAGGCCTTGGGATTCTTCCTAATTATGCTCGCTAAAGTTATTTCATGATCCCTTTTATCCTGCTTGATTTCTCATTTAAAATTCCTACTCTCCTGATATTCCTCCAAGGCCCGTTCTGTTCTTAGCTGCTTGGACCTTATGTATGCTTTCATTTTCCTCTTGGCTAGTCGCACGATTTCTCCTGTCATTCACGACTCACAAATCTTGCCTTTTCTATCCCTTGTTTTCATAGGAACATGCCTATCTTGCACAATCTTGAACCTATCTTTGAAAGCCTCTCATATATCAAATGTGGACCTCCCTTCAAATAGCTGTGTCCAATCCACATTTCCCAGTACCTGCCCAATTTTGATATAATTGGCCTTGGCCCAGTTTAGTACTCTTCCCTTTGGACCAGTCTCATCTTTGTCTAGGAGTATTCTAAAACTTACAGAATTGTGGCCACTATTCCCAAAGAAATCCCCGACCGCAACTTCTACCAACTGGCCTGGCTCATTCCCCAACACCAGCTCTAATATGGCCCTCCCCTCATAAGAATATTGTTATACTGCTCTAGAAAACATTCCTGGATGCTCCTTACAAATTTTGCCCCATTCAGACCTCTGACACTAAGTGTATACCAGTCAATGTTGGGAAAATTAAAATCTGCCATCACCACCATCCTTTTGCCTCTATATCTTTCCATAATCTGTTTACCTATTTGTTCTTCTACCTCACCCTCACTGTTGGGAAGCCTGTAATACAGCCCCTTCTTTTTTCTCAGCTCCACCCATAATGCCTCACTGCTCAAACCCTCCATTGTGTCCTCATTTAGCATAGCTGTGATATCATCCTTGACCAGTAATGAAAGTCTTCCCCCCCCTTTACTTCCCTCCCTGTCCTGTCTGAAGCATCTATATCCTGGAAAATGTAGTTGCCAATCATGCCCTTTCTTCAATCAAGTCTCTGTGATTGCAATAATGTCATATGCCCAGGCACCAATCCAAGCCTTAAGTTCATCTGCCTTACCCACTACACTCCTTGCATTAAAGTATATGCACTTCAGGCTGCCAGTTCTTTTGCATTCATCTGCTCTCTGCCTACTCTTCCCCTTGGTAATGCTAACTTCATGATCCTTACAGTCTCCACTTTCCACCTCACCGTCTACTAGTCTTCTCTTCGGATTCCTAATCCCCTGCCACATTTGTTTAAAACCTCCCCAACAGCAGTAGCAAAAACTCCCCCAAGGACATTAGTTCCAGTCCGGTTCAGGTGTAGACCGTCCAACCTGTAATTGTCCCACCTTCCCCAGAACCGGTCCCAATGTCCCACAAATCTGAACCCCTCTCTCCTACACCATCCCTCAATAGCAATTTCTATTATTTTCCGATTTTCCAGCATCCAAAGTAATTTTGGACTTTATAGGAGTTGGGATGTCATGTTGTGGCTGTAGAGGATATTGGTTATACCACTTTTGGAATACATCATTAAATTCTGGTCTCCCTGCTACAGGAAAGATGTTGTTAAACTTGAAACTATTCAGAAAAGATTTACAAGGATGTTGCCAGGGTTTGGAGGAATTGAGCTTTAGGGAGAGGTTGAATAGGTTGGGGCTATTTTCCCTGGGGCATTGGAGGCTGAAGGGTGACTTTATAGAGGTGTAAAAACTCATGGGGCATGGATAGGGTCAATAGCATGGTTTGTTTATTCCATGGTAAGGGAGACCAAAACTAAAAGTAAGAGGAGAAAGATTTAAAAGGGACCTAAGGGGCAACTGTTTCACACAGAGGGTGATACCTGTATGGAATGAGATGCCAGAGGAAGTGGTGGAAGCTTGTAGAACTATAATATTTTAAAATACATCTTGGTGGATACATGAATAGGAAGGGTTGAGACGGATATGGGTCAAATGCTGGCAAATGAGACGAGATTAATTCCAGATACCTGGTCGGCATTGACGAGGTGGACTCTGTTTCTGATCTTCCATCTCTTTCTCTCCCTTTCTCTCAGTCTCTCTTTCATTCTCTCTCTCTCTCCCCGTCTCACACACTCTGTCCCATAGCTAGTCTCTCCAACTTCCTCACTCTCCCTCAGTCTGTCTCACAATCTCCATTTCTCCATAGCTTACCATCTCACTCCTCTTGTTCCTATTGAAAACTTCTACCTGGATATCAGTCCCTCTCTATTCCTCCCATTTTCTCTCTTCCTCCCTCTCTACCTGCCTTTGTTCATAACTTTCAATCTCTCTCCCTCGCTCATTCTGTCTTACACTTGCCATATCTCTTTTTCTCCTTCTCTAACACTTTCTGACTCTCTGTCCCTCTCAGTGACACTGTCTCACATCCTATTTCTCTCTCGCTTTATCCCTCAATCCCACAATCTCTACCTCTCTTTACCTCTCTCTTGCTCCTTCCATCCATCTCACACTTTCCAGACTCTCCTCCTCCACTCCCTCACACACTCTCCCTCCATCTCTCTCTCTCTCCCTCTCTCTTTCCCTGTGTCTCCCTTTCCCACAGTCTCCCAGCTGGTGACTGTAAATCTCCCTCTGCTCTGCCCCACTCATGGATGTTAACCCTTGACCCCAGAGGCATGTCTTCTCCTGGAGTAAGGCCCCATTTCCCACACTGAGCAGGCTTTGGCCTCTCTCAGGAAGATGAACAGATTCTTGTCAAATGAAGGGCAGTTCTGTGCTGTTGGCCTATTCTGACTGGGGACTGGTTTGGACACAAACGTCATTCTATGAAGGCACAGCAGAGTGAAGAGATCCTTAGGCCATCAGTGTAAGCTGGAGGGACAGGACAGGCTCTGACCCACTGACCCATTCTCTCCATTCACAACATGTTCTAATCCCTTCCCCTCTCCTTCCCCTTCCATGGTTAGACTCCGGGTCAGACTGTTTTACTGGGATGAGGGCTGGATCATCACACAAGTACACATAAACGAACTGAACACCACACCCATCATGGTGTCCACGTCGCACTAGACCCTCCAACAGAGACCAGTAAACATGGACCTGAGAACAGCAGAGGATAAGTTTGGAACCTTGAGCTCCATTTCCCAATTATATTTCTCTGTTTTAATAAATTCTTTAAATTCATTCACTGGATGAGTATATTGTTGGTTCTGCCAATCTTTATTCACCATCCCAAATTACCTTGGAGAAGATGGTGAAGAGCTGCCTTCTTGAACAGATGTAGTCCATGTGCAGTATGTATAACCACAATGCCTTTAGGGAGGGAATTCCAGGATTATGACCCAGCAGCAGTAAAGGAATGGTGACACATTTCCAAGTCAGGATGGTAAGTGACTTGGAGGGGAATTTTCAGGTAGTTCCCATTTATCTGATGTGTTTGAGCTTCTAAATGGATGTGGTTGTGGATTTAGAAGATCCTGTCTCATGAGCATTGATGAATTTCTGCAGTGCATCTTGTAGACTGTATGCACTGCTGTTACTGAGCATTGGTTTTGGAGGGAGTACTTATTTGTGAATGTGGTGCCAATCAAGAGGGCTGCTATATCCTGAGTGGTGTCAGGATTCTTGGATGTTAATGGAATGCACCCATCCAAGCAAATCGAGAATATTCCATCACACTCTGACTTGTGCCTTATAGATGGTGAACAAGCCTTGGGGAGTCAGGAGCTGAGTTACTTGCTGCAGGATTGTTAACCTCAGACCTTATGAAGCCATTCTAACTACTTGGTGAGGTCAGTCAGGTTTTTGTTTACAGCTGAGACATTGATGGTGAGGCACTCAGTGGTAGTAACGCCATTGAATTTCAAGAAACATCGGATACATTCTCTCTTGTTGGATTAGCCATTAGCTGGCATTTGTGTTGTGTGAATGTTACTTGGCACTTGTCCAGATCCTAACATTTTTGAACATGGACTGCTTCAGTATCTGAGCAATTATGAGTGATGTTGAACATTGTGCAATCAGTGGCGAATATTGCTACTCTGATCATATAATGGCGGAAAGGTCATTGACGAAGCAGCTGAAGATGATTCGGCCTGTGACACTATCCTGAGGAACGCCTGCAGAGATGACTGACCTCCAACAACCACATCTTCCTATGTACCAGGTAGGACTCTAACCAGTGATGAGTTTGTCCCCTGATATCCATTGATTCCAGTTTTTCCTGGGCTCCTTGATACCACATTCAATAAAATTTGATGTTGATGCCAAGGGCTGTCACTTTCACCATACCTTTGAAATTCAGTTCTTTTGTCCATGTTTGCACCAAGGCTGTAATGAGGTCAGGAGTTGAGTGGCCCTGGCAGAACCCAACTGAGAATCACTGTCCAGTTTATTGCTGAGCAGATGCTGTTTCATAGCACTGTTGAGAAACCTTCCATTGCTTTATTGATGACCGAACGTTGGCTGATGAGGTGGTAATTTGGATTTGTCCTACTCTTTACGTCCAGGACATATCTGGACAATTTTTCACATTGTTAGTTCGATACCAGTGTTCTAGCTGTCCTTGAATAGCTTGCGTAGGGGAGCAGCAAGTTCTGGAGCACAAGTCTTCAGTCTTATTTCCAGAATATTGTCAGGGCACATAGCCTTTGCAGTCTCCAACCATCTCCAATGGTTGCAGCCCCCAACAATCTCTTGATGTTGCGTGGAGTGTATCGAATTGGGTGAACACTGATGTATGTGATCCTGGGGATCACTGAACGAGGCCAAGATGGATCATCCACTGGGCAATTCTGGCTGAAGATTGCTGCGGTTTCTGAAGCCTTATCTTTTGCACTGATGTGTGAGGCTTTTCCATCATTGAGGATGGGGAGATTTGTGCCCCCTCCCCCTCCCCCCGCCTCCACTGAGTTCTTTAATTGTCCACAACCATCCATGAGTGCATGTGGCAGGACTACAGAGCAGAGATCTAGGCCACTGGGGAATCACTTAGCCTTTTCTATTGCAAATGAGTATTTTGCATCAGTGTTTACCATGGAGAAGGATATGGAACATCGGGAACTTGGGGAAATAAATTGTGACTTCTTGAAAAAATGTCCATTTTACAGAGCAGGATCTGCTGGAAATCTTAAACCTCATAAAGGTGGATACGTCCCTGGGACCTTAACAAGTGTGCACTAGAACACTGTGGGAAGCTAGGGATTGCTGGGCCGCTTGCCGAGATATTTGTATCTTCAATGGCCAAAGATGAGGTGCCGGAAGACTGAAGGTTGGCTAACGTGATGCCACTGTTTAAGAAAGTTGGGAAGGATAAGCCAGGGAACTATAAACTGGTAAGCCTGATCTTGGTGGTGGCCAAATTATTAGAGGGAATCCTGAGGGACAGGTTGCACATGTATTTGGAAAGGCAAGGACTGATCAGGGACAGTCAACATGGCTTTGTGCCTGGAAAATCATGTCTCATGAACTTGATTGTGCTTTTTGAAGAAGTAATAGGATTGATGAAGGCAGAGTGATGAACGTGGTCTATATAGTCTTCATTAAGGTGTTCGACATGGTTCCTCTTGATATTCTGCTGAGCAAGGTTATATCACATGGAATACAGGGACAAAAAGCCACATGGATAGAAAACTGGCTTGAAGGCAACAGAAGACTGGGTTGTGGTGGAGGGATGCTTTCTGAACTGGAGACCTGTGACCAGTGGTGTGCCAAAAGGATCAGTGAAGGATAAAGTGCTTTTTGTCATTTGTAGAACATCGAACACAGAACACAGAACAGTACAGCACAGTACAGTCCCTTTGGCCTTCGAGGTTGTGCCAACCTTTTATCCTATTCGAAGATCAATCTGTCCGAAAAACCTTTAATTTTATTATCATCCATGTGCCTATTCAAGAGTCGCTTAAATGTCCCTAATGTATCTGACTCTACTACAGCCTCTGGCAGTGCATTCCACGCAAACACCCACTGTCTGTGTAAAGAACTAAGCTCCAACATCCCCCCTAAACCTTCCTTCAATCACCTTAAATTGTGCCTCCTCATGATAGCCATTTCTGCCCTGGGAAAATTGTCTCTGGTGATTCACTCGATTTATGTTTCTCATTACCTTATACACCGCTATCAAATCACCTGTAATCCTTCTTTGTTCCAATGAGAAAGCCTTAGCTCCCTCAGTCTTTCTTCATAAGACATGCCCTCCAGTCCACGTAGCATCCTGGTAAATCTTCTCTGCATCCTCTCGAAAGCTTCAACATTCTTCCTATAATGAGGCGACCAGAACTGAACACAATATTCCAAGTGTCGTCTAATCACGGCTCTATAGAGCTGTAGCATAACCTCATGGCTCTTCAACTCAATCCCGCTGCTAATGAAAGCCAATACACCATATGCCTTCTTTACAACCCTATCAACTTCGGTGCCAACTTTTAGGGAACTATGGACATGGACCCCAAGATTCCTCTGTCCATCCACACTGCTAAGAATCCTGCCATCCACCCTGTATTCTGCAGTCAAATTCAACCTTCCAAGACAAATCTCTTCATACTTTTCCAGGTTTAAATCCATTTGCCACTTCTCAGCCCAGCTCTGCATCCTGTCAGTATCCCGTTGCAAACTCCAAAAGCCCTCCACACTATCCCCACTCCACAAACCTTCATGTCATCAGCTAACTTACCAACCCACTCTTCCACTTCCTCACTCAAGTCATTTATAAAAATCACAAACAGCAGAGATCCCAGAATAGATCCCTGCAGAACACCATTGGTGTCCAAGCTCCAGGTTGAATATTTTCCATCTACTACCCCACTCTCTGTCTTCTACGGGCCAGCCAATTCTATAATCAGACAGCCAGATTTCCGTGTAACCCATGCCACCTTATTTTTGGAATATGTTTGCCATAGAGAACCATATCAAATGCCTTGCTAAAATCCATGCACACAACATCCACTGCTCTACCTTCATCAATGTGTTTTGTCACATCCTCAAAGCATTCACTAAGGCTTGTCAGGCATGACCTAGCCCTCCCAAAGCCATGCTGACTAACTCCAATCAAACTATGGTATTCCAAGTCATCATAAATCCCTGTGTCTCAGAATTCCCTTCAATAATTTGTCCACCACAAATGTAAGACTGACTGGTCTATAATTCCCAGGATCATTGCTTTCTTGAACAAGGGAATAACATTTTCCACCCTCCAACCATCTGGCACTACTCCAGTAGACAGTGAGGATGCAAAGATCATCACCAACGGTGCAGCAATCCCTTCTCTCACTTCCGATAGTAATCTTGGCTATATCCCATCTGGGCTTAGGGGACTTATCTATCCTGATATTATTTTTCAAAATTTTCAGAACATCCTCCTTCTTATCATCAACGTATTTGAGCATATCAGCCTGTTTCACACTGTCCTCACAAAGGTCGAGGTCTATCTCAGTAGTGAGTACTGAAGCAACGTATTCATTAATGACCTCCGTAACCTCCTCCAACTCCGGGCACACGTTCCCTTCACGATCCCTGATTGGCCCTACCCTCACTCTGGCCATTCCGTTGTTCCTCACAGAAGTGTAGAACACATTGAGGTTTTCCTTAATCCTACACAATAAAGCATTTTCATGCCCCCTTCTAGCTCTGCTAAGTCCATTCTTCAATTCCTTCCTGGCTACGTTGTAACCCTCATGAGCCCTGTCTGATTCTTGCTTCGTCAACTTTAAGTAAGCTTCCTTCGTCCTCTTGACAAGATGCTCCACATCCCTTGTCACCCAAGGTTCCTTTATCCCATCATTGCTCTGTGGGATAAATCTATCCAGTATAATCAGCAAGTGCGACCTAAACAACCTCCACATTTCTGTCCTGCATTTCCCTGAGAACATCTGTTCCCAATTTAGGTGCCCTAGTTCCTGCCTAATAACATTGTAAGTCCCCCTTCCCCCATTAAATGCTTTTCTATACTGTCGGCTCCTATCCCTCTCCATGACGATAGTAAAGGTCAGGGAGTTGTGATCACTATCACCGAAATGTTTTCCCACCGAGAGATCTGACACGTGGCCGAGTTTGTTGCCAAGAACCAAATCCAATATGGCCTCCCCTCTAATCAGCCTAATTACATAATGAGTCAAGAATACTTCCTGGACACACCTGACAAAAACAGCTGCATCCAAACTATTTGAACTGAGGAGGTTCCAATCAATATTTGGAAGGTTAAAGTCACCCATGACAACAACCCTGTTAGTTCTGCACCGTTCCAAAATCTACTTCCCACTCTGCTCCTCTGTGTCTCTGTTGCAATTGGGGCGTTCTGTTAAAAACTCTGAATAAAATGACTACTCCTTTCCTGTTTCTGACCTCCACCCATACTAACTCTGTAGACAAGCCCTCCTTTCCAACCTCCTTTCTGCAGCTGTGATACTATCCCTGATTAGCAATGACACTTCCCCACCTCTTTTACCTCTCTCCCTATTCTTTTTGAAACATCTAAACCCTGGAACATCCAACAACCATTCTTGCCCTTGTGATATCTGACTCTCCATAATGGCCACAACTTCATAGTTCCAAGTACTGATCCTTGCTCAAAGTTCATCGCCCTTATTCCTGAAACTTCTTGCATTAAAATACCTGGTAGCCACACTTCAAACCATCACACTTACTGCAACTTTGCCTATCAACTGTCCATGATTTGGATGTCAACATAAGGAGGTATGGTCAGTAAATTTGCAGATGACATCAAAATTGGAGGCATCGTGGACAGCAAAGAATGTTACCTCAGAGTCCAACAGGATCTTGATCAGATGGACAAGTGGACTGAGTAACAGCAAATGAAATTTAATTTAGATAAAGATGAGGTGCTGCATTTTGGGAAAGTGAATCTGGGCAGGACTTAAATGCCGAATGGTAAAGTCCTGGGAAGTGTTGCTGAGTGAAGAGACCTTGAAGTGTCGGTTCATAGTTCCTTGAAAGTGGAGTAACAGGTAGAAAGGACAGTGAAGAAGGCAATTGGTATGCTTGCCTTTGTTAGTCAGCGTATGGAGTATAAGGGTTGGGAGGTTATGTTGCAGCTGTACAAGGCATTAATTAGGCCAATTTTTGAATATTGCATTCAGTTCTGGTCTCCTTGCTAGAGGAAGGATGTTGTGAAACTTGAAAGGGTCCAGAAAAGATTGACAAGGATGTTGCCAGAGTTGGAAGAATTGCGCTATAGGGAGGGGCTGAATAAACTGGGGTTATTTTCGCTGAAGCTGAGGGGTGACCTTACAGGGGTTTATCACACCATGAGAGGCATGGATAAGGTAAACAGGCAAGGTCTTTTCCCCGGGGTGGGGGAGTCCAAAATGAGAGAGCATTGGCTTAAGGTGAGAGGGGAAAGGTTTGAAATAGACCGAAAAACCATTTTTTCACACAGTGTATGTATGGATTGAGCTGCCAGAGGAAGTGGTGGAGGTTGGTAGAATTACAACATTTAAAAGGTATCTGGATGGTTATATGAATAGGAAGCTTTTAGAGAGATGTGGGACAAATGTTGGCAAATGGGACTAGGTGAAATTAAATGCTTGTTCAGCATGGATGATTTGGACCCAGTGCTGTATGACTCTATGATTTGCTGCTTATGCTGATTGGTATGGAGGTCATACTGTTTGGTAGCTTCACTAAATTAACACATTTTCAGGTTTGCCTCATGCTGCTCCTGCACTCTCCATTGAACCATGGTTTATGTAATGGTTGAGTGGAGGATACATTAGGAAATGAGGATGCAGATTTTGCTGGGGTACAATGCTGCTTCCATTGACCACCCACAGTGCCTCATTGATTGCAGTTTTTACTTGCCAGGTTTGTTCAAAGTCTATCTAAATTAGAGCAGTGGGACAGATTTGTATAAAGTAGAGATGGCTCTTGTAGTTGAATATCCTGCTGACAGGCTCCAGGCTTCCAGGCACAGAATGGGAAAGTGAGCAAGATAGGAATGCACTGTCAGGTCATGGAACTGTCCCCCAACATGAAGTGTCTTTCAGGCGACAAGAGAGAATGTTCAGAGTCCAAAGCTCCATTTCCCAAATCCATGCAGTTTGCTCCCAGTGAATGAATGAGATGCAAATTTAGAGCCCAGGTTAGGGACAGCCTCATGCCTTGGACCCAGATCTAAAAGGCGGAATTAGAAATCAAGCTGATAAGGAAAGATTTGCTGTGTTATGGAGAGAGAGAGTGACAGTGGGACTACTTGGGCCACTCAGAGGCACGATGGGGTGAATGGCCCCCTCCTGTCCTGTCAGATTCCACGGAGTGCTGTCAGTTCACAGTTTTCTCCCATCTCAGTAACAAACGTCCAGCTGCTCCGAACTCCTTCTTTCACTTCCTCTCTTGGTGAAGTTTCAACCTTGCGATCTGACAGTCTTTGCAGTTATTTTTTACACTGGGGCTTTCTACTGTGGTCAGAATCTCTAATGATAAGTGTCCAATCAGTGACAATCACAGCAGCTAAGAGCAGTCAGGACTGAGGAGCCAGGCTCTCAAACATAGAAACATAGAAACTAGAGGCAGGAGTTGAACATTCAGCCCTTCGTGCCTGGTCTGCCCTTCAGTATGATCATGGCCGTTTATTCAGCTCAGACCTGTGCTCACACACTATCAAATCATAAAATCATACAGGACAGAAGAGACTCTTCAGCCCATTGAATCTGTATCTGCCAAACTGCACTAAACCTGCACTAATCCCACATTCCAACATGAGTCCCATAGCCTTGAATGGCAGGGCATTTCAGGTGTTCAGCCAAGTACTTTTTAAAGATTTTGAGGTTTCCCGCATCAACTGCCCTCACAGGCAGTGTATTTCAGACCCCCACCCTCTGGTTGAAAAAACATTTCCTCAAATCCTCTGTAAAGTTCCTGCCTTTCATAGTGAATGTGAGCCAACTTGCTATTGACCCTTCAGCTTTCTATCCATCTGCTCCATGTCCCTCATAACCTTATACATCTCTATCAGGTCTCCACTCAACATTCTGCTCCAAGAAAATACCCAAGCTTCTCCGCCCTCTCTTCCATACTGAACTGCTCCATCCCAGGCAACTTACTGGTGAATATCCTCTTCACCTCTTCCAGTACAATCACATCCTTCCTATAGTGTGGTGACCAGAGCTGCACACACTACTCCAGCTGTGGCCTAACCAAAGTTCTGTTTAGCTCTAATACATCCTCTCTGCTCTTTTAATTTATGCTTCAACTGATGATGGCAGGTCTCCCACCTCTTTTCTTAATTGTCCCATTAACATGTCCAGCCATCGCAGGTTCCCTCTGTTGCTGTGAGCTTCCTCATGTCCTGCCATTCATTGAGTAATGCCTTATCTTGTTATCTTTTCCAAAATGCATCAACTGACATTTATCAGGGTTAAATTCCATCTGCTATGATGTGCCCATCTGACCAATCTGGTTATATCATCCTGGAACTTAAAACCACCTTCTTTCTTCCTTCGTACAACCGGCCAATCTTTGCATCATTTAGAAATTTACTGATTATTCCCCCCTCACATGCTCATCAACATTGTTTCCATATAATAAGGCACCCAGCACTGATCCCTATAGTATCACATTGCACACTGGAGCCAGTCACACAGACAGTTTTCTGCCTCCACCCTCTGCCTCCTGTCACCGAACTAATTTGGAATTGAATACTCCAGGCATGATATCACTAAAGCCCTGTATAACTGCAGCAAGACATCCCTGCTCCTGTACTTGAATCCTCTTGTGATGAATCCAATGTACCATTTGCCTTCTTCACCGCCTGCTGCTCCTGCACACTTACTTTCAGCGACCTATATACAAGGACACCCAGGTCTCATTGCACATCCCATTCCCAATCTGTCACCATTCAAATAATAATCTTCCTCACTGTTTTTGATACTAAACTGGTTAATGTCATATTAGCCACATTGTATTTTATCTGTCCCTCACTCAATTTGTCCAAATCACACTGAAGCATCTCTGCATCCTCCTTAAAGCTGACCCTCCCACACAGCTTTGTGACATCTGCAAACTTGGAGCTGTTATACTGAAGTTCCTTCATCTAAATCAGTAGGAGATATTGTGAATAGCTGGAGTCTAGGCATGCAGTATCCTTTCATAAAAAGGCCTCTTTATTTCTCCTCAACCAGTTTTCTATCTTTCTCAGTACATTGTATACGATTAATTTTACCTTAATTTTACACACTGGCATCTTATCAGGGATTTATGAAAAACTTTCTGAAAGTCCAGATAAACCATACCCACTGGCTCCCCCTTATCAAATCCACTAGTTATATCCTGAAACAATTCCAGTCAATTTGTTAAGCATGATTTCCCTTTCAACAATGCATGCTGACTGTGTCCAATTCTGTCAATGTTTTCCACATGCTCAGCTATTAAATCTTTACAATGGACTCGAGTATTTTCCCCAATATCAACGTCAGGCTGACTGGACTAAAATTCCCTGTTTTCTCTCTCCTTCGCATTTTAAATAGCGATGTTACATCATCAACTCTCCAATCTGTCAGGACTGTCCAGTACTTGGGCACTTACGCAGGTACTCTAAGAAGCAGCTTGTTGGTCCTGTGGATTTGTCAAAGTTTAATCCCATCAATTTTCCCAAAACCTTTTACCTAATAAAACTCATTTCCTGCAGTTCCTCCTTCACTCTAGACCCTGTGATTCCAACATGTTTGTGATATATTTGAGTCTTCCTTTGTGTACAAAGATCCGGAATATACATTTAATTATTCTGCCATCTTTTTGTTCCCATTATAACATTATCATTCTGGTGCCAAACTTGCTTGAATGTCTTCTGGAAGTTCATAGGAAAAGCATGCAACGACATTCCCTTGTCTCCCACATTGGTGACCTCATTTAAAAATGTAATTGAGTGAGTTAAATATGTCTGACCCCTTTTATATCCATACTGAATCTCTCGGTGTGGGCTGTGTGAAGATTTTCAGCAGTGACTAATGATTGCAGCTCCTTGGTCAGTCTGCTCCTCCCCCACCACTGATCAAACCATGTCACCTCCTGTCACACTGAGTAATATTGCAATCGATATCATAGTGTCAGTGCCAGCAAACAACAGCATCACAGTCTGACACACTGGGACAGGCGTCACTGCCTGACATCAAAGAAGAGAGTCTGAATCCCCATAAACATAGAACTCAGCAACAAAATAGAGAGACAGAGCATGGAGAGAGAGGGAGACAGCAAGGGAGTAATGGGGGAGAGAGAGGGGAGAGGGGCTAAATGGCCTCCTGCTGTCCTATTCCTTCTGTTCTGATGATGATGTCAGTGTCTGTTGATGAGAATGGGATTCCTCTGTTGAAACAGCTTCTGATTTAATGATGGAGCTGGAAGCCAGGAGAAGATGCAGAAGCTTCAGTTTCTAACCAGAAACTGCCCACTCATCCTCTTGGACATCATGAGCTGGTTTACTGTGCCCAGCACCGACACCCCTCCCTTCCTAACTAGTCTCTGTCTGACTGGATTCTCATTGTTACATTTTCCTGGATTCTCATTGTTACTTTTTCCAAAATGCATCAACTCACATTTATCAGGGTTAAATTCCATCTTCCATGATATGCCCATCTGACCAATTTGGTTACATCATCCTGGAACCTAAAACCACAATCTTCCTTCTTACATCCGGCCAGTCTTTGGCTCTCAGATCCAGACATCCCGGTCATTCCCAAAACCTGACCTGATTTTCCTTTTGACCCAGAGTGGACCTGTTCCGGGCCAATATCGAGTCCAATGATGACAATCCACTGGATCCCTTCCTGCAGGGAAAGAATCAGTCAGGGCCCAGTGATTGCTGTCAAGGCTCACTCATTCAGTACAGTCTCCAGCCAGAGCACCATTCATCCAGTGCAGAATCACATGATCTACTTTGTCTTTGCCTTTCATAATTTTGTGTACCTCAATCAGGTGCACCCCTTAGCCTCCCCTGCTCCAGGGAAAACAAACCCAGCTGATCCAGTTTTTCCTCATAACTGAGACTTTCCATCCCAGGCAACGTCCTGGTGTATCTCCTCTGCACCCTCTTCAGTGCAACCATGTCCTTCTGATAGTGTGGTGACCAGAACTGCACACAGTATTCCAGCTGTGGCCTGATCAGGGCTCTGTAAAGCATCACTAAACTTCCTTTTTCCTAACTTCTGCACCCTGGCTGATGAAGTCACGCATCCCGTATGCCTTCTTCCCCATCTACCTGTGCTGACACCTCTTAGTCCTCAGAATTTCCTTTTTAAGCACCCCACTATACTTCTGAAGAGTCTCCCCTGCTTTTAAAATTCTCTGTATGTGACAGATGCTTCTTTCTTATCCTTTCACACAAATGCAATCATATTTCACATAAAGGCGATCCCAGCTAATGTTCACAAAGTTGAAATTCTCTCCTAATATAACCCTATTCCTCTCACATCTCTCTGTGATTTGCCTGCATATCTGCTCTTCTATCTCCATCTGACTATTGGGGAGCCTGCAGTATAATCCCAGCAAAGTGATGGCACCTGTTTTATTTCTTAGTCAACCCAGATGGCCACATTTGAAGACGCTTCTAAGACATCCTCCCTCATTTCTGCAGTGATGGTTTCCTCTATGAATAATGCAATGCCCCCAACTCCCTGTTGCATCCCCCCATCCCACCTGAGACTTCTATACCCTGGAATGTTAAGCTGCCAGTCCTGTCCTTCCTCCAACTGTGTCACAGTGATTGCAACAATGTCATATTCCCATGTGCTGATCAATGTTATATGTTCATCTGCCTTACCAGTCAAGCTCCTTGTATTAAAATAGATACTATTTAGCTTTCAGGTCCTCACATGTTCTGTATCCTGCCTATGTCTCCCTGGTGGTTACCTAATGCTTTTCTGTCTGTGGAGACCTTCCCCTCCATGAGGGAAACATCCTCTTACTGTTTATCTTGTCAAGACCCTTAAGAATCCTATATGTTTCAATGAGATTGCGATTCATTTTCCTAAACTCCAGCTAGCAGATTTCAAACCTTTGACCTTTGCTCATAAGACAGCCCCCTCCACACTGAGGATCATCCCAGTGAACACTCTCTGATCTGCGAGGAGAAAGTGAGGTCTGCAGATGCTGGAGATCAGAGATGGAAATGTGTTGCTGGAAAAGCGCAGCAGGTCAGGCAGCATCTAGGGAACAGGAGAATCGACGTTTCGGACATTAGCCCTTCTTCAGCGCTTTTCCAGCAACACATTTCCAACTCTCTGATCTGCCTCCAGTGAAATAATATGTTTCATAAAAAAGGCAACCAAAGCTGTTCACACCACTCCAGCTGTGGTCTCACCAGCACCTTGTACATTGGCAGTAAGAATTCCCTACACTTCCCCTTGAAATCCCCTTGAAATAAGGGCCAACATCGCAATAGCTTTCCTGATTCCCTGCTGCTCCCGTGCGCTAACTTTCTGTGTTTCAGGCATGTTCATGTTGCACCTTTCTCAGTTTTTCTCCATTTAAATAATATTCTGTTGTTTTGGTCTCCCTTCCAAAAGGTACAACTTCACATTGTCCCACATGAAACTTCATCTGCCAACCTTTCCTCACTTACCTAACCAATAAATATCTGATAACTGTTGCATCACTCTTGCAACTTACCTTTCCCACCTCGGTTTGTGCCACCTGTAATTGTGGCTACAGTACATTCACTTGCTTCTTCCACGTCATTGATAAATATTGTAAATAGTTGTGGTCCCAGCACTGATCCCTGTGTAACATCACTGGTCACAGGTCACCAACCTGAAAAGGAACCCCCTTATTCCCACTCTCTGTTTCCTGTCCATTTGCCTGTTCTCTATCCATGTCAATACACAACCTCAAACTCCATGGGCTCTTATCATTTAACTTTCTGTTGGGCACCTTGCTGAACACCTTCTGGAAGTCCAATTACAACACATCTACTGGATCCCCTCTATCCACTCTGGTGGGTCTTTTATGATAAACTCAAAAAAATTAGTCAGCCTTAATATTTTTATTATTATTACTGTTCCCTTAATGATTAATTCCAATATTTTTCAAACAACAGATGTTCGTGTAATTAACCTATTTTTAATCCCAGTTTAGCCAATTTATGAAAAGAATGCATTCCTATCCACTCTCTCTCTGCCCCTCATAGTCTTGTAGCCCTCCATCAGGTCCCCTCTGAGCCTTCACTGCTCCAAGGAAAACAACCACAGCCTTTCAAATCTTTCCTCATAGCTCAGACCCTCCAGGCCAGGCTGCATCCTGGGAAATCCCCTCTGCCCCCTCTGGAGTACAACCACACCCTTCCATTAATATGGTGACCAGAACTACACACAATACTCCAGTTATGGCCTAACCAGTGTTTTATGGAGTTCTAGCATAACCCCCCACCACCAACCATCTCCCCCCCCCCCCCCCCAACCTTGCTCTTATATTCTAATAAAGGAAATTATCCCATTTGTCTTCTGAACCACCATATCACCCTGTCCTGCTACCTTCAGAGATTTTTGGATATACTCACTGAGGTCCCTCTGATCTTCAGTACAATGCTGAGTCCTCACCAACTGCCATAAACGTTCCCCTTTTTCCTTCTCCAATCCTGTCCATCCCTTGACATCTAAGGTTCTCTGGCCTTGGTCCCACTCTTCACCTTTACAGGAACATGTTGGCCCTGCACTCTCACTATTTCATTTGGAAAGACTCCCACTGCTCTGATGTAGATTTTCCTGCAAGGAGCTTCTCCTGCTTCATCATTGGCTCTGGTACCACATGGAGGCCAGACCAGATAAGAATGTCAGATTTCCTTCCCCAGAGCACATGAGTGAACCTGATGAGTTTTTATGACGTTTGTGATTGTTTCAGAGTCATCACTGGATTCATTGCATCTTACAGCTGGAAACGATCCTGTGGTCTATTATCAAGTTGTTGCTTCCACTTATCCCACAGTATGTGGAAGAGAGTGTGAGAGAATCTGGGAGAGTTTGTGTGTGTGTGTGTGTGTGCGCGCGCGTGTATATGTGTGAGAGGGAGAGACCCCTACATTCTCCACTTTGTTTGCACCATTATATTTGTCACCATCCTTTGCCTGCTCCACAATCACAAATGGCTTCATCGCCGACCCATTCCCCATTTGGACCAATGTCAGGCAGGGCTGCATTATCGCCCCGACACTATCCTCATTATATGTCGTTGCACTGATTCACCTCACCACCAGTAAACTCCTTGCTGGAATGGAGCTAACTTACAGAGAGTGTTGGAAATTATTCAACCTCTGTTGCCTTCAAGGCAAAACCTAAGTTACCTCAACCAGTGTCATCGAGCTGCAGTATGTAGATGATGCGTGTGTGTGTGTAATCTCAGAGAATGTACCCCAGACCCTTGTCAGGATCTTTAGTGAGTCACATGAGAGCATGGGTATCATCCTAAACATTCACAAGATGAAGGTCCTACACCAACCTGGCCTGGCATTGTGGAGCAAACTCCTGATCATCAAGGTCCATAAGGAAAATGTTCACCACTTCCAATACCAGAGAAATCTTCTGTTGGCCAAAGCAATTGTTGATGAAGAGATCCAACATCACCCCCAATGCGTTAGCGCAGGCTTCAGCTGCCTGAGAAAAAGGGTGTTCAAGGACAACAAAAACAGTTCTGACACCAAGCTTATGGTTTACAGAGCTGTGGTGGTTCCCACCCTCCAATATGGCTCTGAGACATGGACTGTCAGAGAAAGCCCCTCAAGGCACTGGAGTAGTATCACCAATGCTGCCTTCACAAGATCCTGTGAGTCAGCAGGGAAGACAGACACACAAATACCAGTTAATGCTCGACCAGGCCAACATCCCCAGCATTGAGGCACTGACCACCCTTGATTGGCCACAATGGGCTGGACATGTCGTCTGCATGACCGACACAAGCCTCTCCAAGCAGGTGCTCTACTCCCAGCTTTGAAACTGCAGGCAAGCCCCAGGTGGACAGAGGAAGTGGTTCAGGGATACCCTCAGGGCCTCATTGGCGAAGTGCAGCATTCCCACAGACACCTGGGATTCACTGGCCCAAAACTGTCTAAAGTGGAGGATGAGCATCGAGCACCTTGAGACTCGCCACTGGGAGAAACAATGGAAGCCAGACGAAAACAGGGAAAGGAACATTCTGCGACACCAATGCCCCATCTACCCCTTCCCGTGATTGCCACGTGCCCCACATATAGCAGAACCTGCTATTGCCACATCAGTCTGTCCAGCCACATATGGACTCACCCTGAGAGTCATCCTTATCTGCGAGGGGCCTCTGCTTGTGTGTGTGTGTGTGTGTGTGTGTAAACTATCTGAGTGATCCCAGGATTCAGATCTGGGAATATCTCTTGAAGTATGGGAATTTGAGTTCAGAACACATTCTACAGATCTCTGGAATAGGAGGAGGCCTTTCAGGACCCTCACTGGGTAAGAGTTGTTTGAAACGAGAATTATGACACATCTCTGAGAATCACATTAATAACCGTTTTTATTGAAGCTTTCATTAGTTCTGTGTTGATTGACACAATGCTCTGGTTTGGGCTTTGCTGTCTGTACAAACCATCTGTAATGTCTTTGCTGCAATGGTTCACATTTCCATCATCACACTTACACTCCAAATATCTCACATTATTTTCCATGGGATTCACTGGAATTCGCTCAGATCAGACCCTCAGCAGCTCAAATGGAGAGAGGGATGGAGCTCATAGAAAGAGAGAGAGAGAGTTGGGGGTGGGGGAGAGAGAGATAGAGAGAGAGAGAGATCCTTTCCCCACAGCAATTGTCATCATTCGACTTGATATTGGACAGGAACAGGTGCACTCCAAATCATATGAGATCTCGGGTCAGGTTTTGGGAGTGAGTGGAAATGGTGAATCTGAGAGGGGGAGTTTCCTCCAGAACCGGGAAAATGTAACAATGAGAATCCAATCAGACAGAGCCTTGTCAATGCTGGGCACAGCAAACCAGCTCATGGTGTCCAAGAGGCCGAGTGGGCAGTTTCTGGTTAGAAATTGAAGCTTCTGCAGTTTCTCCTGGTTTCCAGCTCCATCATTAAATCAGGAGCAGTTTCAACAGAGGAACCCTATTTCTCATTAACACACACTGACACCATCATCAGAACAGAAGAAATAGGGACAGTAGGAGGCCATTCCATCTCTCTCTCTCTCTTCTCCGCCCTACGCTCCCCTCCCCCCAGCCCTCCCTCTGTCTTGGTGCTGACTGGGGTTCTCTGGGAGTCAGTATTTAATAGAAGGGATTGGGTCTCATTATGTTTTTGATGCTGTACGGTTTATGATTGTGGTGGGGGAGGGGATACAGGCTTCGTTCTTTGACGTCAGGCAGTGATGCCTGTCCCAGTGGGTCAGACTGTGATGCTGTTGTTTGCTGGCACTGACACTATGATATTGATTGCAATGTCACTCAGTGTGACAGGAGGTTACATGGTTTGATCAGTGGTGGGGGAGGAGCAGACTGAACAACGAGCTGCAATCATTAATCACTGTTGAAACCCTTCACACAGCCATCACCGTCCGGAAACACCTTCACCAAAGATCCTTTCAGCTCCTTCATGATGGCTCTGGAGCTGAAAAGGGAGAAAGAGAAAGACGTCTTTTCGAGGGGCTCCTGAACACAATGTACACTGTGTATTCCCCACTAATGACACTCCATCCATTCACATTGAACTTATTGTTGAAGCTGCAGCCCAGCTCCTGTTCCTATTCTGAATGTTCCAGTCAAGGAGACAGAGAAGGATCCAGTACAGTAGGAGGCTGTTCACTCCCTTGTGTCAGTGCTAGCTGTTTACTAATTCATTCACAATGAATCTCTCCATTGAATGTCTCTTGTTGGGAAGTGATTGAATCTGTTTTTTAGAGATAGAATGTCTGACAAATATGAACTGATTCGAGAAAGTCAGCATGGAATTTCTCAGGGTTAAACACCTTGAACTAACCTGGCTACATTTTATTAAAGAGGTGAGATAAGGGAATGTCAATGGGTATTGTTCACATGAACTTCCAGAAGGCATTCAAGAAAGTTGTACACAAAATTTACAATGTTATAATGAGAACATAAAGATGGCAGTATAATTAAATACATATTCAGGACTTTTGTACACAAAGGAAGACTCTAAAACATCCCCAGATTGTTGTGTTCACAGGGTCTAGAGCAAGGGAGGAACTGGAGAAAATCAGTTTTTAAAAGGAAATGATTTTGGGAAAATTGATGGGATTAAAGTTTGATAATCGACATCCTAGGTATTCAGGAAATGGCTCAAACATTTTGGAAACATTGGTGGTCATCTTCCAAGATTCTATTGATCCTGGAACAGGTCATTCAGATTGGAGAGTTGCTGATGTAACCTCACACTTAAAATGGGAGGGAGAGAAAAAACATGGAATTTTAGACCAGTCAACCTGATATTGATATTGGGGAAAATACTTGAGTCCGTTATAAAAGATTTAATAGCTGAGCGAATGAAAAACAGTGACAGGATTGGATCGAGTCAGCATGGATTTTGGGAAAGGAAATCATATTTAACAAATCAACTGGAATTGTTTGATGATGTAAGGATTGGATTTAATAAGAGGAGATAGTGAATTCTTTTTTCTTTATTCATTCACGGGATGAAGGTGTCACTGGATCAGCAGCATTTATTGCCCATCTCTAATTGCCCAGAGAGCAGTTTAAAGTCAACCACATAGTTGTAGGTCTGGAGACACATGTACTTCACACCAGGTAAGGATGGCAGTTTCCTTCCCTAAAGGACATTAGTGAACCAGATGGGTTTTTCCAACAATCAACAGTGGATTCATAGTCATCATTAGATTCTTAATTCTGGATTAATGTGCTTCATTTGCACTTTCAAAAGGCTTCTGATAAATCCCACAAAAGTGGATCGTGTATAAAATTAAGGCTCATGGGATTGCGGGCATGTACTGACATAGATAGAAAACTGATTGCAGACAGAAAACAAAGTAATGGAGTCATAGAGTCCTACAGCACAGAGATAGGCCCTTCGGCCTAAACTGGCCCACACCGAGCAAAATGTCCGACCACACTAACCCAATTTCCATACACTTGGCCCATGTCTTTCTGAACCTTTCCTATCCATGTATTTGGCCAATTGCCTTTTAAACGTTGTCAATGCACCCACCTCAATCACTTCCATTGGCAGTTCATTCCACATGCATACCACCATCTGTATTAAAAAGAGCACCCCAGGTTCCCTTTTATTCCTTCCGCTCTAACTTTAAACTGATGCCCTCTAGTCCTCTATTTGCAAACTCTGGGAAAAGGATTGAGTGCATTCACCCTATCCATGCCATTCATGGTCTTACACACTGATAAAAGATCCCCTGTCAGTCTTCTATGCTCCAGAGAAAAAGGTCCTAGCTTATCCAACCTCTCTATATAACTCAGTCCCTTGAGTTCTGGCAACATCCTTGTAAATTTCTTCTGCACCCTTTCCAGCTGAATAATGTCCTTTGTATAACAAGGTGACCAAAACTGAACACAATAATCCAAGTGCAGCCTCACCAACATCCTTTGTAACTGTAACGTAACTTCCCAACTTCTATACTCAATGGTGAAGGCCAGTGTGGCAAAAACCTTCTTCACTGCCCTGACTGACAGTGACTCCAGTTTCAGAGAATCGTGCACCTGAACTCCAAGGTCCCTCTGCTCCACTACACTCCCTCACCATTCGCCATGAAACCCCTACCTTGATTTGACTTTCCAAAATGCAAGACCTCACCCTTGTCTATATTAAACCCTGTTAGCCATTTCTCTGCCTACTTCCCCAGGTCCTGCTGCACTTTCTGATAACCTGCCTCATTGTCCACGATACCGCCTATTTTGGTGTCATCCGGAAACTTACGAATCATGGCTTGTACATTCTCATCCAAATCATTGATACAGATGTAATGTAGGAATAAACGGGCCTTTTTCTGAAAGGGCTGGATGAGCTCAAGTCTGGACCACAAGCCTGGATACCAATGATTCACATATTAATGATTTAGATGATGGAATTAAGATTAATATCTCCAGGTTAGCAGATAACACAAAGCTGGTTAAGAGGGGGAGCTGTCAGGAGGATGCAGAGATGCTTCTGTGTGATTTGGATGAGTTGAGTAAGTCACAGATGAAGTATCATGTGGATAAATGTGAAGTTACCCTGTTTAGTATTAAAAACAGGAAGGCAGGTTATTATCTGAATGGGGATAGATTGGGAATGGGGAGGTATAATAAGACCTGGGTGTCTTTATAAACCAGTCGCTAAAAGTAAGCATTCCAGGAGCAGCAAGTAGTGAAGAAGGCCAATGGTATTGAGGTCTTCATAGCGACAGGATTCAAGTACAGGGGCAGGGATATCTTGCTGCAATTTTGCAGGGTGTCAGTAAGATCACACCTGGAGTATTCCATCAAAATTTCGCTCAGTGACAGGAGACAGAGGGTCGAGGCAGAAAGCTGTTTGTGTGACTGGATCCAGTGTGCAGTGGGATACCACAGGGATCACTGCTGGGTCCCTTATTGTTTGTGAAACTTAGAAACAATGTGGATGAGAATGTGATGGTGTGAGGAGTGGGGTTAGTGAATGATAACTAAGTTTGTGTGTGACATGAAAATTGAAGGATGGTTAACTGTGAGGAAGAAGGTGTTACAGGAGGATATAAGTGGATTGGTCAGATAGGCAGAGCAAAGGCAGGTGGAATTTAACCCTGCTAAATGTCAGGTGAAGCACTGTGGAAGACACAACAGGGCGGGAATGAAGACATATGGGACACTTAGCTTTCTCATTTCAGGGGTGGGTGATAAAAACAGGGAGGTTATGTTGGAGCTGTACAGAACTGACGGGAGGCGAGAGCTGAAGTACTGTGAGCAGTTCTGGCCACCACACTACAGGAAGGATGTGATTACACTGGACAGGGTGCTGATGAGATTAACAGAAAGTTGCCTGGGATGGAGCATTTCAATGATGAAGAGAGGTTAGATAAGCTCAGGTTGTTTTCTTTGTAGCAGAGGAGGTTGAGGGGGATCCCTGATAGAGATAAGGTTATGAGGGGAATGCATAGGGTGGATAGAAAGTTCTCCTTAGACAGAGAGGTAATAACATGGTGGCACACATTCAATGTGAAAGGCAGGAGCTTTAGAGGGGATTTTAGGAACATAATTTTCACCCAGAAGATGGTGAGGGTCTGAATGCATTGACTGGGAGGGTAGTTGAGATAGGAAACTTCATATCTTTTAAAATGTAATTGGGTGAACACTGAAATGTCATAACATTCAAAGCTGTGGGCCTAATATTGGAAAGCGGGACTCATGTAGGTTTAGTGTTGTTTGGCTGGTATGGGTTTAATGGGCTGAAGGGCCTCTTCTGTACTGTGTGATTTTATGATTCTATTCTGTGCAGTTTTGGTCCCCTGATCTGAGGAAGCATGATCTGGTTGTGCAGGGAAGGCAAGGAGGGGTTTGAGAACAAGGATGGGAATTTGAAAATTGACATGTTGCTAGACCGGGAGCCAATGTAGGTCAGTGAGCATTGGTGGGGGGGTGGAGGGATGGGTGGGGGATGAGGTTGGGACTTGGTGTGAGTTTGGATATGGGCGGCAGAGTTTGGGATGAGCTGACATTTACAGAGTGTGGTGGCTGTGATATGGGGCAGGACAACATTGGAATGGTCATACTTGGAGTCCCCATGACATGGCTAAGATTTTCAGTGACTGATCTTTGTGATGCGGAGGATGTGGGGCTCAAATCAGCCTCAAAGATGAGGCCAAGCTTATAAAGAGTTTGGTTGAGCAGCAGACAATGCTCAGGGAGAGGAATGGAGTTTGTACCAGGAGATGAAGAGGGTGGCTTTGATCTTCCCAAGATGTTTCACAGTGAGCCTGGCTCCTCAGTCCTGACTGCTCTTAGCTGCTGTGATTGTCACTGATTGGACACTTATTATTAGAGATTATGACCACAGCAGAAAGCCCCAGTGTAAAAAATAACTGCAAAGCCTGTCAGATCGCAAGGTTGAAACTTCACCAAGAGAGGAAGTGAAAGGAGAAAACTGTGAACCATTTGCACTCCCTGGAATCTGATAGCACAGGAGACTGGTTCTGGGATTTCTTTTTGCAGAAACAGCACAGTGATGGAAACACACACGCCTACACTCGGAGATCAGAAACAGAATCCAGCAGCAGCTCTCTCTCCAAGCTGTGAACCCTGCACAGAATTGTTCCCTCATTCAGTTTTTAACTGGCAGGATAGACCAAGCAGGGGAGGCAACACAGTGGTGTGTACAGTCGGAAGGTAGTTGCCCTGGGAGTCCTCACCATTAACTATGGAACCCACGAAGCCTCATGACAGCAGGTCAAACATGGGGAAGGAAACCTCCTGCTGATTATCACATAGCACCGCCTTCCCCTCCAACCTCAACTGAGCAGTCAGTCCTCCTCGATGTTGAACAACACTTGGAGGGATCACTGAGGGTGGGAAGGATCTAGGATATACTCTGAGTAAGGGACTTCAAAGTCCACCATCAAGAGCTGCTCAGAAGCATCGCTACTGAGCAAAGTGGTCACGTTCCACCTGATTCAGCTGCTAGACTGGACCTGGGGCAGGTGGTGAGGGAACCAACAAGAGGGAAAAACATACTCACTATCACCCTCACCAATCTGCCTGCTGCTGGTGTATCTGTCCATGACAGTATCAGTAAGAGTGACCACCGCACAGTCCGTGTGGAGACAAAATCCCATCTTCACATTGAGAATACCTTACATTTTGTTCGGTAGGAGATACAGGATGTCAGGAAGAACTTTGTTTTTAGCAGCAATTGGTAATGACGTGGAAATTAGTGCCCATTCAGGTGAGGCAGGTGAAGACACTCAGTTATTGCAATGGCAGATTGGATGGGCTCTTGATGGAAATAAACCTGCAAGGCTCTGGGAGTCGAGTAGGGGAGGGGGTGGGACTGATTGGATTGCTCCATGAAATGACAGCATTTACCTGACAGGCTGAATGTTCTCTCCCTGTGCTGGAAATAGGTCTCACTCAATGAGGGGTTCACAATTCGAGAGTTTGGATGCAGTAAATACAGGACAAATTGTGTCTCCAGGCAGGAAGGGCTGGGTAAATGGGACTCATTGGACTCATTTGACTAACAGTCATAATAGGCCCAGTGACCTCTGTCTGTGCTGTATAAGAGCTTACACACACTTAGACTCACCTTTACACAATGACTGGGAGAAACAGACAACCTTGTTTACAGAAGAGTGTTTTCTCAAACAAAACAGTTTTGAACCAACTCAGGGAATAGGCCAGATTAGATTTACTGGAATAAATCAGCAAATCCATGGCAAGTGAACCGTGAAACAAAAGTGAAGGAACTGAACAATATCTTCAACAGCACAACCATTGAGAAGGGCAGGAGGTCAGAGAGCATGCTCTAGGGGTCTGAAGGCTCTGCTGTCAATGGTGGGATGGAGGAAGCAGCAATGGGCAGGAGACCAAAGACAGGAGATGGAAGGGAAAAGGAGGGAACGTAAGTCTGCAGTAGAACACTGAGTGAGGGAGGAGGGAGGCCATGGAGGCAATTGGCTGGCGGTGAGGTCAGGGGTCATTCTGCAATGACATACAGGTAAGACAGTGAAGGGCCCACTCCATATCCTTCAGTCAAGGATAGTAGGGGGAAGTTGCGTGTGGAGGCGGAAGAGATTGGGGAGACAATGAATGAATACTTTTCTTCAGTATTCACTCAGGAACAGGGCATTGTTGTCGATGAGAATACTGAGGCACAAATAAGTAGAATGGATGGCTTTGAGGTATGTAGAGAAGAGGTGTTGGAAATCCTGGAAAAGGTGAAAATAGATAAGTCCCCTGGGCCTGATGGCATTTATCCTAGGATTCTCTGGGAAGCAAGGGAGGAGATTGCAGAGCCATTGGCCTTGATTTTTATGTCCTCTTTGTCTACAGGAGTAGTCCCAGAAGACTGGAGGATAGCAAATGTGGTTCCCTTGTTCAAAAAGGGGAGTAGGGATAGCCCTAGTAACTATAGGCCGGTGAGTCTCACTTCTGTTGTGGGCAAAGTCTTAGAGAGAATTGTAAGGGATAGGATTTATGCACATCTAGATAGGAATAATGTGATCAAGGATAGTCAGCATGGTTTTGTGAAGGGCAAGTCGTGCCTCACAAACCTTATTGAATTCTTTGAAAAGGTGACGAAGGAGGTTGATGAGGGGAAAGCGGTAGATGTGGTATATATGGATTTTAGTAAGGCGTTTGATAAGGTTCCCCATGGTAGGCTACTGCAGAAAATACGGAGATATGGCATTGAGGGTGAGTTGGAGGTTTGGATTAGGAATTGGCTGGATGGAAGAAGACAGAGGGTAATAGTTGATGGCAAAGTTTCTTCATGGAGTGCCGTCACTAGCGGTGTTCCGCAAGGATCTGTTTTGGGACCATTGCTGTTTGTCATTTTTATAAATGACCTGGAAGAGGGGTTAGAAGGATGGGTGAGCAAGTTTGCGGATGACACGAAAGTCGGAGGAGTTGTTGACAGTGAGGAAGCATGTGGCAGGTTACAGCAGGATATAGAGAAGCTGCAGAGCTGGGCAGAAAGGTGGCAGATGGAATTCAATGTAGCTAAGTGCGAGGTGATTCACTTTGGGAAGAATAACAAAAAGATGGGGTACTGGGCTAATGGTCGGATACTTGGTAGTGTGGATGAGCAGAGGGATCTTGGTGTCCATGTACACAGATCTCTGAAAGTTGCCACCCAGGTAAATAGTGCGGTGAGGAAGGCATATGGCGTACTGGCTTTTATTGGTAGAGGAATTGAGTTCCGGAGTCCTGAGGTCATGATGCAGTTGTATAAGACTCTGGTACGGCCGCATCTGGAATATTGTGTGCAGTTTTGGTCGCCATACTATAGGAAGGATGTGGAGGCATTGGAACGGGTGCAGAGGAGGTTTACCAGGATGTTGCCTGGTATGGAAGGAAAATCGTATGAGGAAAGACTGAGGCACTTGGGGCTGTTTTCACTAGAGAAAAGAAGGTTTAGGGGTGACTTGATTGAGGTGTACAAGATGATTAGAGGGTTAGATAGGGTCGACAGTATGAACCTTTTCCCGCGTATTGAGTCGGGTATTACAAGGGGGCATAGCTTTAAATTAAGGGGGGGTAGATATAGGACTGATGTTAGGGGTAGGTTCTTCACTCAGCGAGTCGTTAGTTCATGGAATGCCCTGCCAGTAACAGTGGTGGACTCTCCCTCTTTATGGGCATTTAAGAGGGCATTGGATAGGTATATGGAGGATAGTGGGTTAGTGTAGTTTAGGTGGGCTTGGATCGGCGCAACATCGAGGGCCCAAGGGCCTGTACTGCGCTGTATTCTTCTATGTTCTATGTTCTATGTTCTATATCAGACAAGTCAGAGTTTGTGGAATGTGGCTTTAGGAAGCTGGGAGAGGACATTGGAATCATATAGTTAGGAGGCGGGACAAGCAAGAATTAGGGTTTCTGTGGTCAAAGAGCTGAGGTAGTGGAGAGACAGACAATGTTGCTGAGAATGAAATAAGAGACCTACATGACGGAGAGGATGTGGGTTTGCAGCTCAGGTACTGGACAGTCCCATGGGAGAGAGGCTGTTGTTTACTGGAACATCTCGGCCTATCCACCTCCGCCTTATAATTCAAACCCTCCAATCTTGGTAACATCCCTGTTTGTCTTTCTTTTATTCAAATCAGTGTAATAACTTCCTTCCTATAGTAGGGTGAGCAGAAATGTACACAGTGTCCAAATGTGGCCTTCCCAATGCCTTGTACAGCTGTAACATGATGTCCCAGCTCCTGTACTCCCTGCTTTGACCAATAAAGGTGAGCGTGCCAAATACCTTCTTCACCACCCTGTCTATCTGTGACACCACTTCCAAGGAACTATGTACCTGTACCCCTCGGTCTCTCTGTTCAACAACACTCCCCATGGCTCTACCATTAATTGTGTAATTCCTGACCTGGTTTGTCTTATCAAAATGTAACTCCTTCCATTTATCGAAATTAAGCTCCATCTGGATTTGTTGACCCACTGGCCCAGTTGATCAAGATGACATTGCACTCTTGGATAACCTTCTTCCCTGTCCACGATGCCAACAATTTTAATATCAAACTTCCTGACCGTTCCTGCTATTTTCTCATCCAAATTTTCATATAAATGATGAACAACAGTGGATCCAGGATTGATTCTTGTGGCAGACGGCTGGTCACTGGCCTCCAGTCTGAAGACCAACCCTCTCACACCAGCCTCTGCCTCCCACCATCAGGCCAATTTTATATCCAATTGGCAAGCTCTCCCTGGATCCTATGTGATATAATCCTCCTAAGCAGTCTATCATGGGAAACCTTGTATAAGCCTTGCTAAAGCCCATGTAGACAGTGTACACTGCTCTACCTTAATCTATCTTCTTGGTTACTTAATCAAAAACTCAGTCATCTTCTCATCTCCACTGGAAGGTCCAGTGAATAGGAGGCCCATGTTTACTGGTTTCTATTGCAGGATCCAGTCAGAACGAGGCCCATGTTTACCGGAATCTGTTGGAGTGCTCAGTGTATCATGGACATCATGGTTGCTGTGTGGTTCACTTCCTTTCTGTTGTAACTCATCCCAGTGAAACACCCTGATTCAGAGACTGATCATGGAAGGGAAAGGAGAGGGGAACGGATTGGAAATGTTTTGAATGGACAGGATGAGTCAGTGGGTCAGAGCTTGTCCTGTCCGTCCAGCTCACACTGATAGCCTGAGGATCTCATCTCACTGCTGGGCCTTCATGGAATGAGCTTTGTGTCCAAACCAGTCCCCAGTGAGAACAGGCCAACAGCACAGAACTGTCCTTCACTTGACAAGAATCTGTCCACCTTCCTGAGACAGGCTAAACCTTGGTCACTGTGGGAAATGGGGCCGTACTCCAGGAGAAGACATGCTTCTGGGGTCAAGGGTTAACATCCATTAGTGGGGCAGAGCAGAGGGGGATTTATCCTGAATTCAACTGTCACCACCCGGGACACTGACACTGTGAGAAAGAGAGAGAAGCGAGACAGAGAGAGTTAGAGCGAGAGTGTCTGCGCGTGTGTGATCAAGGGATAGAGGGAGGAGCATCTGAGACAGTGTGAGAAATGTGAGGTGACCAAGAGAGAGGTCGAGAGAGGTAGAAATGGTGGTGTTGAGGGATAGAGGGTGAGAAATAAGATGTGCCTGAGAGGGATGGAGTGAGGGAAAGAGTGACAGAAAGAACAAGAGGAGTGAGACCAAGAATGAAGGGAATTGGGAGAGAGAGGGTAGGGTTGAGTGTGTGTGTGTGTGAGAGAGAGAGAGAGAGAGAGAGACAGACAAGAGTAGGGTTAGAGACAAAATGATGGAGAGGGAGGGAGAAAGACTGTAGATTGAGGTATGGAGAGACAGGGAGAGAGACAGAGGGAGGAATAGAAAGGGGCAGCTAACATTTGGAGGCTTTCAATTGAAGCGGGTGACGGAGACAGAGAGAGATGGAGAAATAGAGAATATCCGACGGAGTGAGTTGGAGAGAGTGGTTATGAGACAGAGTGAGAGAGAGAAAGAAAGAGAGAGAGAGAATATGAAAGAGATTAGCAGTGGGAGAAAGAGATAGTAGTAGAGAGAAATAAGTGGCAGATGTGAGTCAGAAAGGGAGATAGAGGGAGAGAGGTGGACAGGTCGTGGTCACCACATTCTGAGAAGGATGTGATCGTACTTGAGACGGTGCAGAGATTTCCCAGGATGCTGCCTGGGCTGGAGGGCCAGCTGTGAGGAAAGATTGGAAAGGTTGGGGTTGTTTTCCTTGGATCAGTGAAGGTTGAGAGGGGACATGACAGAGGGGTATAAGATTATTTGGGGCAGTGATAGGGTGGGTAGGAAGGGACATTTTACAAGAGTAAGGGACTCAATAACCAGGGACAGAGATCGAAGGTAACACAGACATGGACACATAGAAACTAGAGCAGGAGTAGGCCATTCAACCATTTGAGTCTGCTCTGTCATTCAGTATGATCATGGCTGACCCTCCATCTCAAGGCCATATTCCTGCTTTCTCCCCATTCCCTCCATGCTGTTAAAATGCAAAACAATTATCTCTCTCTTTTTATTGAATATATTCAGTTCCTTGTCCTTCACAGCCATCTGTGGTAGAAAATTCAATAGATTGACCACCCTTTGAGTGAAAAAAATGTTTCCTCATCTCAGCCCTAAATGATCTACCCTGTATCCCCCTGAGACTGGGTCCCCTGGTTCTAGACTCTTCAACCAGGGGAAACCTCCCCCTTGCCCAGCCCTGTTAGAATTTTATATGTTTCAATCTGATCCCCTCATCCTTCTAAACTCGAGTGAGTCCAGGCCCAGTCGAGTTGGAGAGTGAGAGGAGAGTTGAGAAGAATTGTTTTCACCCAGAGGGTGGTGGGAGTCTGGAACTCACTGCCTGAAAGGCTGGTTGTGTCACAAACCCTCGTAACATTGGAGCAGTGTTTAGATATTCCCTTGTGTTGCTGTAACCTCCAAGGTAATGGGCCAAGAGCTGGAGGATGGATTAGTGTCATCAGTTCGCTGTTGACCAGCACAGACACAATGGGCCAAATGGCCTCATTCAGTGCTGTTCACATCATTGACTCTCTGAGACAGACAGAGAGAGAATGAGGGGGAGAGAGAAAGAAGAGGAAGTGTGACGGGCTGACGTGGCTCTCTCTGCCTGATTCCATTTACATACTGAGGAACACCCAGTCAGACTCTCACAGGCTACAGCTTTATAAAGCAGAGCCCAGTGAAGGAGAGTTTATCAGGAACCAGGCACAGGGACAGGAGCACACACCATGATTTCACACATCCAGCTGATCTGGCCCCTGACATTCTGTGTCGCAGGTACAAATCTCTCTCCTTCCACCTCGATCTTTAGCTGCTCTCCATTTCACTCCAATTCCACTGACTTGTGATTGAAGGGAAAATGCTGAAACCAGAGGAATGCTCAGTGTCTCCAACAATCTCTCATTTGACAGGCTCTTTCTGTGACAGTTCTGACTTCACTGTGTTTCTCTCTGACCTCTCAGGTATCAGTGGGGACATCACCATGACCCAGTCTCCCCCGGTGCTGTCAGTGGGACTGGGCCAGACCACAACCATCATCTGTACGGCCAGTCAAAGTATTAGCAGTGCCCTTGCTTGGTACCAGCAGCGAGAAGGTCAGAAACCCTCTCCCCTGATCTATGATGCAACAAATCGATTCCCAGGAGTCTCTGATCGATTCACCGGCAGTGGATCTGGGACCAGTTTCCCCCTGAAAATCAGCAACATTCAGAATGAGGATATCGCTGACTATTACTGTCAGCTGGCCTTTACGTTTGGTAGAGGAACCAAGCTCAGACTGAGTAAATAAACCTCAATCCTCCGTTATTATCCCTGTCAATACTGAAACACAATTTCTAAAACACAAATGCTGAATTGTTGAAGGTGTTAGTGGGGAGCTGCACTGAACGAAATGGTTGATTGAGGAGCACTGTGTCTAACAGGGTGTCCAGCTGTATTTCTTTAGTTCCATGCCCCTTTTAAGCAACAAGATATAAGTCAGTCAGTTTTACTCACCGTGTGGAGGAGCTCTGTCCATTTGTAGCCTGTGGTCCCATTCCTGCAGCATGGAGTGAAATCAATGAGTAGCCTCCTGCCAGTCTCAGTGTGACGGACACGGGCAGAGTTTGATGTGAGCTCTGGCTCCCTGTCCCAGTCTCTGATCTCACTGACCTCAACAGCAGCAGCAGCAGCAGCACAGTGAGACACCAAGCTCCCACCTCCCCCAGCTTTAACTCTGCTCAATCACACAATCACAGAATTGTTACAGTGCACAAGGAGGCAATTCTGCCCATCCTGTCTGTACTGGCTCTTTGAGTGAGCAATTCACTGAGTGTCATTCTCCTGCCTTCTCCCTGTCACCCTGCACATTGTTCCTTTTCAAATAACATTCTCATTCCCTTCGGAACGTTTCAATTGAAGCTGCCTCCACCACACTCTCAGGCAACGAATTCCACACCTTAACCACTCACTGGCTGAACATGTTGTTCCCCATCTTATTTTGTTACTTTTGCCAATTACTTTCAATCTGTGGTCTCTCGGTCTCAACCTTTCTCATATGGGAACATTTTCTCCCTATTTACTGTATCCAGGCCCCTCCTGATTTTGAATTCCTCGAACATATCTCCTTTCAGCCTTCTTCAAAGAAGACAGTCCCAAATTCTCCAGTGGATATTCATAACTGATGTTCATCATCCCTGGAATGATCTTTAAGAATATAATTTGCCATCTCTACAAAACATTCACATGCTTCCTGAATTATCCATGTCCCTCATGGTTTTATAAATTTCTCAGCCTCCGATGCTGCAGGGAAAATTACCCCAATTTACCTCCACCTTCACCCTCACCCTCACCCTCACCCTTCACCTTCACCCTCACCCTTCAACTTCACCCTCACCTTCACCTTCACCTCCACCTTCACCTTCACCCTCACCCTCACCCTCACCCTTCACCTTCACCCTCACCTTCACCTTCACCTCCAACTTCACCCTCACCCTCACCCTTCACCTTCACCTCCACCCTCACCCTTCACCTTCACCCTCATCCTCACCCTTCACCTTCACCCTCACCTTCACCTTCACCTCCACTTTGACCCTCACCCTCAACCTCAACCTCACCCTTCACCTTCAACCTCACTCTCACCCTTCACCTTCACCTTCACCTCCACCCTCACCCTTCACCTTCACCCTCACCCTCACCCTCACCCTTCACCTTCACCTTCACCCTCACCTTCACCTTCACCTTCACTTCCACCTTCACCCTCACCCTCAACCTCACCCTTCACCTTCAACCTCACCCTCACCTTCACTTTCACCTTCACCTCCACCCTCACCCTTCACCTTCACCCTCACCCTCACCCTTCATCTTCACCCTCACCTTCACCTTCACCTCCACCTTCACCCTCACCCTCACCCTCACCCTTCACCTTCAACCTCACCCTTCACCTTCACCTTCACCCTCACCTTCACTTTCACCTTCACCTTCACCCTCACCCTCACCCTTCACCTTCAACCTCACCCTTCACCTTCACCTTCACCCTCACCTTCACTTTCACCTTCACCTTCACCCTCACCCTCACCCTTCACCTTCACCCTCACCTTCACCTTCACCTCCACCCTCACCCTCACCCTTCACCTTCACCTTCACCTCCACCCTCACCCTTCACCTTCAACCTCCCCCTTCACCTTCACCTTCACCTTCACCCTCACCTTCATCCTTCACCCTCACCCTCACCCTTCACCTTCACCCTCACCTTCACCTTCACCTCCACCCTCACCCTCACTCTTCACCTTCACCTTCACCTCCACCCTCGCCCTTCACCTTCACCCTCACCCTCACCGTTTACCTTCACCGTCACCTTCACCTTCACCTCCACCTTCACCCTCACCCTCACCCTCACCCTTCACCTTCACCCTCACCCTTCACCTCCACCTTCACCCTCACCCTCACCCTCACCCTTCACCTTCACCCTCACCCTTCACCCTTCACCTTCACCTTCACCTCCAACTTCACCTTCACCTTCACCTTCATCCTCACTCTCACCCTCACCCTCACCCTCACCTTCACCCTCACCCTCACCGTCACCCTCACCTTCACCTTCATCCTCACCCTCACCCTCACCTTCATCCTCACCCTCACCCTCACCTTCACCCTTCACCTTCATCCTCACCCTCACCTTCACCTTCACCCTCACCCTCACCTTCACCTTCACCCTCACCCTCACCCTCACCCTCACCTTAAACTTCATCCTCACCCTCACCTTCACCTTCACCCTCACCCTCACCCTCACCCTCACCTTAAACTTCATCCTCACCCTCACCTTCACCTTCACCTTCATACTCAACCTCACCTTCACCTTCACCCTCACCCTCACCCTCACCTTCACCTTCATCCTCTCCCTCACCCTCACCCTCACCTTCACCTTCACCCTCACCCTCACCCTCATCCTCACCCTCACCCTCACCTTCACCTTCATCCTCACCCTCACCCTCACCCTCACATTTACCTTCATCCTCACCCTCGCCCTCACCCTCACCTTCACTTTCACCCTCACCTTCACCTTCACCTTCACCCTCACCCTCACCTTCACCCGCACCTTCACCTTCACCCTCACCTTCATCTTCACCTTCACCCTCACCCTCACCCTCACCCTCACCCTCACCTTCACCTTCACCCTCACCCTCACCCTCACCTTCACCTTCACCCTCACCCGCACCCTTCACTTTCACCTTTACCTCACCCTTCACCCTCACCTTCACCTTCACCCTCACCTCACCCTCACCTTCACCTTCACGCTCACCCTCACCTTCACCCTCACCCTCACCTTCACCCTCACCTTCACCCTCACCCTCACCCTTCACTTTCACCTTTACCTCCACCTTCACCCTCACCCTCACCCTCACCCTCACCCTCACCCTCAACCTCACCTTCACCTTCACCTTCAACCTGACCTTCACCTTCACCTTCACCTTCACCCTCACCCTCACCCTCACCTTCACCCTCACCCTCACTCTCATGCTCACTCTCACCCTTCACCTTCACCCAACCCTCACCCTCACCCTCACCTTCACCCTCACCCTCACCTTCATCTTCACCTTCACCCTCACCCTCACCCTCACCTTCACCCTCACCCTCACCCTCACCCTCACCTTCACCTTCACCCTCACCCTTCACCTTCACCGTCACCTCCACATTCACCCTCACCCTCATCCTCACCTTCACCTTCACCTTCACCTTCACCCTCACCTTCACCTTCACCTTCACCCTCACCCTCACCCTCACCCTCAATCTCACCTTCACCCTCACCCTCACCCTCAACTTCACCTTCACCCTCACCTTCACCCGCACCCTCACCTTCATCTTCACCTTCACCCTCACCCTCACCCTCACCCTCACCTTCACCTTCACCCTCACCCTCACCCTTCACCTTCACCGTCACCTCCACCTTCACCCTCACCCTCACCCTCACCCTCACCTTCACCTTCACCTTCACCCTCATCTTCACCTTCACCCTCACCCTCACCCTCACCCTCACCCTCAATCTCACCTTCACCTTCACCTTCACCCTCACCCTCACCCTCACCCTCACCTTCACCCTCACCTTCACCTTCACCTTCACCCTCACACTCACCCTCACCCTCACCCTCACCTTCACCCTCACACTCACCCTCACCCTCACCCTCACCTTCACCTCTCAGTCTCAGTCTCCTATTTCAGCAATACTCCACAGGGCCCTACCATTACCTGTACAAGTCCTGCCCTGGTTTGCCTTTCCAAAATGCAACATCTCACATTTATCTAAATTAAACTCCATTTGCCACACCTCTGACCATTGCCCCATGTGATCAAGGTCCCACTGTACCCTGAGATAATCTTCTTCACTATTCACTGTCTCGCCAATTTTAGTGTCATTTACAAACTTATGTTAAGTCCTATATCCACAGAGAAATCATTTATTTAAATGACTAAAAGCAGTGAACCCAGCACCACTCCTTGCGGCACACAGCTATTCACAGATCTCCAATCTGAAAATCAACCCTTTACCACCACTCCCTCTCTCCTATCTTCAAGCTAATTTTTTTACCCAAACGGCTATCTCCCCCTGGATCCCATGTGGTCTAACCTTACTAACCAGTCTGTCATGTGGAACCTTGTCAAACATTTTACTGAAGTCCATAAAGACACTGTCTACTGTTTTGCCTTCATCAATCTTCTTTGTCACCTCCTCAATCAAGTCAGGTAGACACAATTTCCCATGCACAAAATCACATTGATTATCCAAATGGATGTAAATCCTGTCCCTCAGAATCCACTCCAATATCTTACCTAGCACTGACATCATGCTCACTAGTCTATAGTTCCCTGGCTTTTCCTTACAGCCTTTCTGAAATAATGATACAACATTAGCCAACCTCTCTGGTTCTCCAACACCTTACCTATAGCTGTTGATGATAAACATATCTCAGCAAGGGGCCCAGCAATCTCTTCCCTAGTTTCCCACAATGTTCTGGGATACACCTGATCAGGTCCTAGGGATTTATCTACCTTTATATGTTTTAAGACCTTTCACATCTCCTCGTTTGTATTGTGGACTTTTTCAAAACATCACTATTTTTCCAAATTCCCTCGCTTTCATGTCCTTCACCACAATAAATACTGACCTGAAATATTTGTTTAGGATCTCACCCATCTCCTGTGTCTTACCAAAATACAGCACTCACATTTATCTGAATTAAACTGCATCTGCCATACCTCAGCTTACTGGCCCAGTTGGTCAAGATTCCATCGTACTCTTATACAGCCTTCTTCACTGGCCACGATGCCATCTGAAAATTCACCTGAACACAGTCTCGCAATTCTGGCCCCTCTCTGCCTGTTACGTTGCTACTGCCCCAGTCTATATACAGAATTTAAAGACCCCGTCACCCCATTCTATCATATTTGCAAGTCTCTGTAAATTCCTTGAATTTGTATTCCTCCACATCCTTCCCGCTGGGTGGTGAGGATTCTGTGGACCTTGGTGTTCCTCTCTGATATTCCCTCCTGGCTCCCACAGCCCTGCCAAGTTCATTTAAACCCGCTCCAACAGCACCAGTAAATCACCCCAAAGGAACTCAGTCCCAGCTCTGTTCAGCAGCAACACTGTCTGGTCTGTCCAGGTCCCATCTCCCCCAGACCCACTCCTAATGTCCCAAGAATCTAAAGCCCTCCCTCTTGGACCCTCTCTCCAGCCCCACAGTCACCTGTATTATCCTCCTGTTCCTCTTCTCACTTGTGGGGGGCACTGGAAGTAATGTGCAGATTCCTTCTTTTTAGTTCCTGCTCCTAATTCCTTTCCACGCTCCCTAAATTCTGACTGCAGGACCACATCCTTTTTCTCCATCCATCACTGAGACCGATGTGGACCACGACTGCTGACTGTTCCCCCTGTCCCCTCAGGGTGCTCTGCAGCTGTTCAGTGACATCCTTGACCCTGGCACCAGGGAGACAACACACCATCCTGGATTCCCATCTGCAGCTGCAGAAACACCCATCAATTGCCCTCACTCTTGAATCTCCTCTCACTATCGCTCTTCCAGTGTTCCTTGTGCCCCCCTGTACAGCTGAGCCCCCCGTGGTGCCAGGGACTTGGCTCTGGCTGCACTCCCCAGATGAACCATCATTCTCATCAGGATTCTGAAATGAATCCTGGTTGGAGTGTGAGATGCACTCAGGGGATTTCTATACTAGCCGCCTGGTCCTTTTGGATGGTCTGCTGCTTCCCCATTCCCTCTCTCCCTGCATACTCTGAAGCTGCAGAGTGACCACATCGAGAAACGTGCTCTCCATGGAGCTCTCAGCCTCACGGACACTCCGCACTGACACCAGCTGCTGCTCAAGCTCCGAAACCTGGAGCTCCAACTGCTGTCACAGATCACACTTCCTGTACTCATGGTACTCCAGAAGCTGGGAAGCATTCTGAAATTCCCACATAGATGCACATTCTCTCCACTCTTTGGTTATCTCTTGGCAACATTCTGATGAGAAACAGCTACAGCAGGGCTCACAGTCCAGTGGGTTCAGTGTTCCAGGGGTTTGGGGAAACTCTCCAGAAGACTTTAAGAAACAGGAGCAGAAATCAGCCATTCCGCCCATGGAATCTGCTCTGCCATTTGATCTTGGCAGATATGCTTCTCACCGCCATTCTCCCGCCTACTCACAGGTACTTTCAATCCCCTTAACAATTACGAACCTATTTATCTCTGTCTTAAATACACTCGGTGACTTGGCCTCGACTTCCCTCTGTAGCAATGAGTACCACAGATTTCCCACCCTCTGGCTGAAGAAATTCCTCCTCATCTGAGCTCGAAAGGGTCGGCCCTTCATTCTGAGGCTGTGCCTTGGTTACCGAGTCTCTCCTGTTTTTGGAAACATCTTATCCCCATCCACTCTATCCGGGCCTATCAGTATTCTGTAAATTTCAATAAGATCTCTCCTCATCCCTCTAAACTCCATTGAGTACAGACCCAGAGTCCTCAACCATGCCTCATATGACAAGCTCTTCATCCCCAGGATCATTCTTGCAAACTCTTCCAATGCTAGCACATTGTTTCTTAAAATATGGGTCCCAAAACTGCTCACAATATTCCAAATGCAGTCTGACCAGAGCCTTACACTGCATCAGCAGTACATCTCTGCTCTTGTATTCTAGATCTATTGAAATGAATGCTATCATTTCATTTGCCTTCCCAAGCACAAACTGGACCTGCCTGTTAACCTGAAGAGAAACCTGAATGAGGTTTGTGCTTTAGATTTCCAAAGGCTTTCCTCATTTAGAAAACAGTCTTTGCATCTCTTCTTCCTGCCAAAGTGCATAACCTCACATTGTAACACATTGTATTCTATCTGCCCCTTCTTTGCCCACTCTCCGAGCCTATCTAGGACCTTTTACAGCCTCCCCACTTCCTCAACACTACCTGTCCCTCCACCTATCTCATGTCACCTGCAAACTTAGCAACAATGTCTTCACTTCCTTCATCCAGATTGTTCATGTATAACGTGAATAGTTATGGTCCCAACATTGACACATGCAGAACTCTACCGGTCACCAGCTGCCGTTGTTCCTCACTCTCTGCTTTATGCCAACCTGCCAGTCCTCAGTCCATGCCAGTACATTGCCCCTAAAACTATGGGCGCTTATTGTATGTCAAATGTTTTCTGGAAATCCAAGTAGATTACTTCCTCTGACTCTCCTTTGTCTGACTGGCTCATTGTCACCTCAACGAATTCTAGCAGATTTGCCAGGCATGACCTCCCCTTGATGAAGCTGTGTTGACTCAGCCCTATTTTACCATTGCACTTCCAAGTCCTCTACAATTTCATCCTTAAATTGAAGTCTAAAACTTTACCAACAACTTAGTCCAGGCTAACTGACCTATAGTTTCCCATTATCTACCTGCCTCCCTTCTTAAACAGTGGTATTGTGTGAGCCATTTTCCTGTCCCTTGCCCCCACTAAATCCCACGACACCCCACCTCCACACCCTGACTCCATTGATCCCTGAAAGATCATCACCAATGTCCTCACAACCTCCTCAGTGATCTCTTTCAGAACACACTGGTGTAGTTCTACCAGTCTGGGTGAGTTATCCACATTTAGACCTTTCAGCTTCCCCAGTACCTCCTCCTTAGTGATGGCCACTACACTCCCCTCTGCCCCCTGACAGTCTTGAAGTACTGGTATGCTGCTGGTGTTTTCCATGGTGCAGACTGATGTAAAGTATCGATTCAATTCCTCGGCTATTCCTTCATTTCCTATTCTTCGTTCTCCAGTCTCATTTTCCAGCGATCCAAAGTCTATTTTTGCCTCCCTCTTCCTTTTTATATATTTGACAAAACACTTGCAACCTTCTTTTATATTACTGGCTAGCTTACCCCCACATTTCACCTTCTCCTCCCTTAATGATTTTTCAGTTTCCTCTACAGGTTTTTAAAGGCTTCCCAATTCTCTGACTTCCCACTATTCTCCACCACATTGTGTGCTTTTTCTTTTGCTTTTATGCTGTCCTTGACCTCCCTCATCAGCCATGGTTGCCTTGTCCTCCCCTTATTATGTTTCTTCTTTTTTGGGATGAATTCCTACTCTGCTTCCTGAATTACCCCCAGAAACTCTGCTGTTTGCTGCCCCACCATCTTACCTGCTCGGCTCCCCTTACAGTCAACTCTGGCCAGCTCCTTCCTCATGTCTTTGTAGTTACCTTTACTCAATTGAAATCCTGTTCCATCTGATTGCAGCTTCTCCCTCTCAAACCACAGGGGGAATTCTATCGTATTATGGTCACGTATCCATAGGGATACTTTCACCTTAAACTCACTAATCAAGTTTGCCTCATTACACATCTCTGAATCCTGAACTGCCTGTTCCATAATGGCTCAACCACAAGCTGCTCCAAAAACCATCTCATAGACATTCCATGAAATCCTTTCCTTGAGATGCGCTACCCAGTCCACCTATCCATTGAAGTCTGCCCTGACATTTAGTTTATGGCTTTTCTGTCTCCTGATAGATTTCCTTCCCCACCCCCTGATTACTGCTTGGAGACCTGAACAAAACTTGCATCAGATTCTTTATTTCTTGCAGTTCCTCAACTCTACCCCCCAGATTCTACACCTTCTGACTCTCTATCACTTCTTGCTATTGATTTAATTTCATTTCTCACTAACAAGGCAACTCTTCCCCCCTCTGACCATCTACCTGTCCTTTTGATAGGACATGCATTCTTGTATATTTAGTTCCCAGCCCGGATCCCCTTACAGCCATGTCTCTGTGATACCCACAACATCGTACCTTCCAGTTTCAATCTGCACTACAAGCTCATTGTGTATACTGTGTGCTTTAAAGTACAACACCCTCAGTCCTGCATTGACTGCCCTCCTTCTCATCATTAGGAGAAAGTGAGGACTGCAGATGCCGGATGCTGCTTGACCTGCTGCATTTGTCCAGCAACACATTTTTAAGCTCCTTCTCATCATTGTCCTCTTATCTGCTGTGCTTGATATTTGATCTCTGATCCTTTCCATCCTCTCAAACTTATTACATCTTCTAAAAACTTGAATACCCTCTCCTGAGCCCTCCTCCACTTTAACTGGTTTAAATTCTTTGGAAACTTAATTTATCTCAATTTGTGGCATCACTTTGTTGACCTTACTCGGAATGCTTCGTGTGTTTAGATACAAACTCTTTAAGTTTGTTCTATTATTGATTTTCCCTGCACTTTTATGGTTCCTTTGATATCCAAAAATTCCGTCCCTTCCTTTTATTTTCTGGTAATAATCAATCCCATCACTAACCAGTAATCCTCCCTTCTCCTTTACCTTCCATTTTCTCATTTTCCATCCAACTGAAACAAATTACTTTCTCTTTGGGTTGAGTTCAGGACAATATTTATCGTTGAGCCAACATCATTATTGCTCTTTGATCTCATTGCTTCTAGTGGGATCGTGCTGTGTAGAAACTGGCTGCCACTTTACTGGCATTGCAACAGTGACTGCTTGTCAAACAAAACAGTCTGCAAAAATCTTTGGGCGAGCCTGAAGTATTAAGGGCTGGATTGAAATACAATTAGAGTCAGAGAGATAGACAGCACAGAAACAGACCTTTCGGTCCAACTTGTCCATGTTGACCAGATATCCTAAATTAATCTAGTCCTATTTGTCAGCATTTGACCCATATCCCTCTAAACTCTTCCTATTTATATACCCATGCCTTTTAAATGTTGTAATTGTACCAGCCTTCACCATTTCTTCTGGCAGCTCATTCCACACAATTAACACCCTCTGAATGAAAACATTGTCCCTTCGGTCCGTTTTAAATCTTTCCCCTGTCACCTTCAGCCTATGCCCTCCAGTTCTGGACTCCCCCACTCTGGAGAAAAGATCTTCTCTATTCACCCTATCTATACCCTACATGACTTTATAAACCTCTATACGGTCACCCATCAACCAGCAATGCTGCAGGGAAAATGGCCTCAGCTTGTTCAGCCTCTTCCTTTTGCTCAAACCCTCCAACCTTGGCAACATCCTTGTAAATCTTTTCTGAACCATTTTAAGATTCACAACATTTTTCCTACAGCAAGGCGACCAGAATTGCACACAGTATTCCAAAAGTGCCCGAACCAATGTCTTGTACACCCGCAACAGCTCCCAACTCCAATACTCAATGCACTGACCAATAAAGGAAAGCAAACCAAATTATTTATTTACCCCCCACCTACCTGCAACTCCACATTCAAGGAACTATTTTTTTTTTGTTTTTGGATGAACTGGGAGTCTTTCAGTTGTGAAAGATGCCATTCCATGACACTTTTGGATGAAGAGCAGGCAGTTCCCCCTGGTGTCCCTGGTCAATATTTATCCCACAGTCAAAATCACTAAAAATATATTCCTCTGTTAATTATCATACCGTGTTTGGGATCTTGCTATGCACAGTCTGCTGGAATGATCCATTGGGGCATCCTGAGATGGGGACAGGTCCTACACAAATGCAAGTCTGTCATTAAGGTTTGAGTCTCCTGATCCGGATCCTCACCCATTGTCTGCGCACTCTCACCTTCCAGGGTTCATTAGGAGCAGTGACCATATCTGACCCCAGGACACTGAGACTCTTTGCAGCCTCACCCTTGACGTCAGCCTAGTGGTGTGCAGCAAGGCTTGGAATGTAATCTACAACCTTCTACACAGACACCCAACGTGACTCTTTCCTGAATTGTGTAGATCCAAGTCTGCTCCAATGTTCTCGGATAAAGTTCTCCTGATCTGTGGGTGATCGGAGATTTGTTAAAGACGTATCGAGCTCCATCCCACTTTCCAGCTCTTGCTCCATAGCTCTGGAGGTTTCACTGTTCAAGTGAATATCCAAGTGTTTTTCAATGTGATGAGAGTTTCTGCCTCTCCCACCCCTTCAGACAGTCTCAGATCCCACCAGCCTCTGGTGGAAAACAATTACCGTCAACTCCCCTCAAACCCTGCCCCCAAATGATTTCAATCTCTCATCATGGTTATTGCCCTCTGTGCTGGTGGAAATCAGTCCTTCCTACACACCTTATCCAGGCCCCCCATTATTTACACACTACGATCAAATCTTCCCTCAGCCTCTTCTGTTCCAAAGAAAACAGTCCCAGCCAATCCAATCATTCCTCAAAGCTGAAACTCCCCATTTCTGACAAAATCCTCCTCTCTCCCCGTCTCTAATGGGATCACATCCTTCCTGTAATGTGGTGACCAGAACCGTACACTGTTCTCTCACTGTGCTCTAACTGGGGTTATATACAGTTCCAGAATAAACAAACTCCTTGCTTTCACTGTCAACCGAAAATGAGATAAGGGAGGCGATGGTCTAATGGTATTATTGCTGAGCTGTTAATCCAGAGATCCAGATAACGTTCTGGGGACCAGGGTTAGGATCCAGCAGACGGTGGCATTCAAATTCAATCAAACAAAATCTGTAATTAAGAGTCTAATGACAACCATGAAACCATTGTTGATTGTCAGAAAAATGCCATCTGATTCCTTAATGTCCTTTAGCAAAGGAAACGGCCATCCTTACTATGTGACTCCAGAACTACAGCAATGTGGTTGACTTTAAACTGCCCTCTGGGTGATTAGGGATGGGCAATAAATGCTACTGATCCAGCAATGTCCTCATTCCATTAAGGGTAAAAGAAAAACACTTTCTCCCATGTGTCTTCTTGATCACCTTACTGACCCGCATTAATCACCATGGCCACATCTTCCACCTCCACACTCATGTGACCTCCAGCTTCAAATTGATGAGAGACATTTCTTCATTGTGTGAGAAAAAGATAGAAACGTCCAAACTAGGAGCAGCAGTAAGACATTTGGCCCCTCAAGCCTGCTCCACTATTCAATATGATCATGGCTGATTATCCAACACGTTCCCCTTTTCCGGCTTTCTCCCCACATTCTTTGATCCCTTTAATCCGAAGAACTATATCTAATTCTTTATTGAACACATACTGCATCTAATTCCCTCTTGCTGGAAAAATGGATGACAATTATTGAGTTGTTGTTTTTTGACCAGTATGGACGCAATGGGCTGATGGGCCTTTTGGGTCTCTCTGACTCAATGACTCTATGATTATATATTATGCATAACTGGGTACCAAGGACTGACACATGTGGTACTCTAAGTTGTCATTCAGAAAAAGACTCCTTCTTTCTGTCCTGTCTGCCAACCAGTTCCCAATCCATGTCAGTGCATGACCCCTAATCCCTTTGTTCATTCGGTCGAGATTTGGGAGTCCCACCCTTACTCATTGTGGGAACAGGTTCTGAACGATCTCTGTCTCGTCCTTTGAGGGTTCCCACTGCCCTGACACTGATTTCCCATCATGTCACTGCTTCCGGTCCACTTTTACCAAAGCACCACACAGTTTAATAGAATGAAAACTTTTACACTTGCTCCATGGTTCTCCATTTCCATCCCTCCTCTCAATCTCACTGAGTTCTGATCACTGTCACTAAAATGATCCCCCATTGATAACCCTTCCAGCTGCCCTCTTTCATTCCATAAACGATGGTCTAAAACTGTCCCTTCTCTTTCATCATCACCCTCTCAGGAGCAATTAGGGATGGATAATAAATGCTGGCCCTGCCAGAGACACTCACATCCCAAGAAGCAATGTGAACAATGCCTGTTCTTTTGTCGTGTTTATTCTGTATTGACCAAAAATGTTCAAAAAGATTGTGTTGCCAGTGAATATTGTGAGGGTTGAATTCCCTTCAAATGGCAGGGATTAAAATTATTTCTCTTGTCTTTCAGGCCGTGACAACTCTCAGCCCAAACTGACCCTGCTGCCCCCCCCTCCCCGGAGAAGGTCAATGCCAAGGGCACTGCCACCCTGGTGTGCCTTGCCAATCACTTCTATCCCGATGAGCTGCAGGTGCAGTGGAAGAAGGACGGTGCAGTCATTTCGGACGGGATTCAGACCAGCAACTACCTGCGAGCTTCAGACAGCACCTACAGTGTCAGCAGCCTGCTGACCTTCTCTGGGTCTGACTGGGCGTCCAACGCTTGCTTCTCCTGTGCCCTCACCCACATGACCCTCTCCTCTCCCCTCAGCAAGAGCATCAGGAGATCAGAATGTGTGTAGAGTGTTCAAGACAGTCCACAGAGGCGACACAACTTTAAATAGAACAGGGCAGAGCTGGCAGGACAAAGGTCATTGTTAGTACTGAATTTCAACTCTCTTCCTTCTCGGGACTGACTTGGAGACACTCCTGAGGTTTGGATGTTAAAGCAGGTCTTTGGACAGTGTCGAGAGAGCTTAATGCTGTGTCAAACCTCATGCTGTCCTTGTCCTGGGAGTGTTTGATGGGGACAGGGTTGACTTGTGATGCTAAATAAAATTACTTGAAGTTGCTGAAGACTGTCAGCTGTACAAAGCAATGTGAACCTCAGAAATCTCTGCTTCAGTAGACCAGATCTTCTTCCTGCTCAGCCGCCAGTTCCAATTTAAGGTTTTATCACTGCTTAAAGGGACAGGATTCTCATGTTGTTGAGAAAATCTCCACAAGTGTTTTCTCAAGCTCCATTGTGGCTGTGAATTTGAGCAGCTTACTCTCTGGGCTATTAATTTCAGTTTTTTTTTCTGTCAATGTGAATGTGGAAAAGGGAACAAAGATGAAAATTCAGTCTTTGTCTCTGTGTGCTTTGAAAATTGACGACCTCCCCTCCCCCTATTGATTGGTTGCATTTCAGTAGGTCATTGTCACAATTGGTTGCTTGGCCTCTCCATCAATTATAATCATCAATCATCAATCCTTTTTAAATAATCCCTTTGATCAGGAATTTAAGTAGGTTATAAGATTCCAATACGAACATGATTTGGAGATGCCGGTGTTGGACTGGGGTGTACAAAGTTAAAAATCACACAACACCAGGTTATAGTGCAACAGGTTTAATTGGATGCACACTTGCTTTCGGAGCGACGCTCCTTCATCAGGTGAAAAGAACAAAAACTGAAAGCTGTTAGGACTTAATAAGTACAATCTGACACATTCCCTCTTCAATCAGTTGGTCCAGGCCCAGCTGAAGGGATTGCACTGTGCAATCCTTGCTGCATGTTGGGTAGCCCCTGAAAAAATCTCGACCATTCACAGAAATTGTCAGCTGTGTCTCTCTGAGTGAGTGTTTAACTTAATGCTGCCTGCAAGTGTCTCACTGAGTGTGGGTATGTTACTCAGAGAGACACCTACAGGTAGCACTGAGTAACACACCCACATTCAGAGAGACACCGACAGGCAGCACTGAGTAACACACCCACATTCAGAGAGACACCGACAGGCAGCACTGAGTAACACACCCACATTCAGAGAGACACCGACAGGCAGCACTGAGTTACATGCTCACACTCAGAGAGACACCTACAGGCAGCACTGAGTAACACACGCACATTCAGAGAGATCTATCCGCAGCATGGAGTGTCATCATGTTACTCAGTGCTGCCTATTTCTCAGAGTGCGTGTGATACTTAGTGTTGCCTGTAGGTGTCTCTCTCAGCGCGAGTGTGTTACTCTGTGCTGCATGTCGGTGTTTCTCTGAGGTATGTGTCTCGAGCCCTGGATTGAGAATGGGCCTTGTGCTGGGAATTGTAGATTAGGCTTTAATCTTCTCAAATCATGAATGAAAAACAGTTCAGCTGATTCAGTCTGAGATGGCAGCTCATTCAGATGGCCAAAATTAAAAAGCACAAAACACCAGGTTTTAGTCAAACAGGATTATTTGGAAGTAGAAGTGTTCAGAGCACTGCTCCTTCATCAGGTAGCTGGAGGGGCAGGATCATTGGACACAGAATTTCCAGTAAATTGAGATGGCAGCTGAGAGTATATTCTCGGTAAGTGAGGGATTTCAGAGGTCGTGGGCACTGTGCTCCCGAATGTGTTGTCCAATTCTGAGGGGATTTACTGAATCCAGGGTCAGAGCAGTCGTGGCTGCCTGCCCAGCCAATGCTGGCTCCCCATAGTCATATTTCAGTGGTTAATTAACCCAAAACTATGTGCAGCAATATTACCTTCCAGGGAGGGGAGCTGTCTGAGTGAGGGAGGTTGAACTCTTGCAGCCCCAAGAGAGGTTGCGGTAGATTAATAACAGCTATGACCACCATGACGGTGCCACTTTCTCTCCTCTTGCGGGGGGGACGAGACTGTCACACACCTCCTTCTGGAATGTGCCTATGCAGAGGAAGTCTGGAGAGGAATGCAGTGGTGTTTGTCGAGGTTCGTCCCGAGCAGCGCCGTGACGCGGGACTCCGTGCTCTACGGTCTGTTCCCCAGGACGCACACCGAGACGAACATCAACTGTGCCTGGAGGATCATCAACTCGGTGAAGGACACTCTCTGGGTGGTCCGAAACCTGCTGATCTTCCAGCTGAAGGAGTTGACCCTGACTGAGTGTTGCAGACTGGCACATTCCATGGTCCAGGACTACGTGTTGAGGGACGGGCTGAAGCTTGGGGCAGCTGCCGCCAAGGCGCGGTGTGGAAAGACCACTGTGTAACATCTGCCTGCCTAACGAAGAACAGGGGGCCCATGCAGTCATTTGGGCTCTGCTGACGCCTCAGCTAATGATATGGGCATATGATTGAAAAATGTACAGACCTGTATAAAAATGATAAATTCTGATCTCTGTATGTATATGTTTACATATGTATGGCATGACCAATCAAATTATTTATGAATAAAGTATATTTTTGAAATAAAAAAAATCACTATAGGCAATTTAGCACGGCCAATTCACCTAACCTGCATGTCTTTAGATTGTGGGAGGAAACCAGAGCACCCAGAGGTAACCCACACAGACACTTGGAGAATATGCAAACTCCACACAGACAGTTGCCTGAGGCTGGAATCAAACCCGGGTCAAAACACTCGGACCAGTCTTGACTTCGCTCCAGCCTCTGCCTCTAGTTCTGGCCCTGCCCACTCTGGAACTAAGACTCTGGCTGCATTTCCAAGGGTCACCCTGAGTCCTACCTACAGCTAGCCAGCACACTCACTCACCCTCCTCACCCATCCATCCCCACAGTGCACCCTATCCCTCCACTTCTCCCTCTTCACCTCATCCCCAACTTCCCACTCCTCCACCTCACCCCACAACCTACTTCCGTCCCAATCTCCTTTCTCTCCCACACCCATTCCCCCGTGCTGCATCACAACCAACCCTCACCCACCACATGCCATCACCCTTCCCCCCTCCCCTCCTTCAGCCAACTTGGGCCCCCCGAAAACCTCGCCCCCGAGCCTTGCCCCATATTTACTATCCCCCCTGACCTCGAACTCTCTGAGGTCAAAAGGTCTATCCTCAGGAAAGAGCTCACAGTCATTCCCGCCTGACCCCACCTCAATGAAACCTGAACCCGCCACCTCACGGAGCTCTTCTTCCACCGCCTCGACTTCCGTGTCTTCTTCTTTAACAAAAACTCCCAACATCCTTCTGAGGACTCCTTCTCCCACCTCCAACCTTCCTCCTCCACTTGGTCACCCCCTCCAGCTGTGTACACTTCCTAGACCACTTCATTGCTGACTGCTGATGTGACATCAGGTGCCTCAATTTCTCCCCTCACCCTCTCCAGCCACACCCTTCCCGAACATGCAGCACTCCACCCTCTCCGCTCCAACCCCTGGTTCACCATCAAACCTGCTGACAAAGGTGGGGCAGTGGTAGTCTGGAAGACTCACTGCTATGTCGCAGAGGCCAAACGCTAACTCTCCAACACCACATCCTACTTCCCACTTGCCCACGACCCATCAAGCCAAAATCACTCGCACTGTCAGTGCCCCCATTGCCTCCAGTGATCTCCCCTCCACTGCCTCTAATCTCATACTCCCCCAGCCCTGCAATGCCCAGTTTGTCTGCTCCCCAAGATCCACAAGCCCATATACCCTGGGTAACCCAACATCTCAGCATGCTCCTGCCCCACTGAACTCATCTCATCCTACCTCAATCCATCCTCTCCTTGGTTCAGACACTTCCCACCTACATCCGTGATACCAACCATGCCCTCCATCTCTTCAGTAACCTCCAGTTCCCCAGCCCTAAGTGCTTTACCTTCACTTATATATGTCCTTATATATGTCCACACCCAATAAGGATGGCCTCCAGCCCTCTGCTTCTTCCTCTCCAACAGACCCATCCAGTCTCCTCCACCAATACCCTCCTCCGCCTTGCTGAACTGGTCCTCACCCTCCACTACTTTTCCTTTAACTCCTCCCAATTCCTCTAAATCCAGGGGGTGGCTATGAGTACCTGGATGGGCCCCAGCTAACCCGCCCCTTTATTGGCTATGTTGAACAGTCCCTCTTTAGTGCCTACACAGGCACTGTGTCCCAGCTCTTCTGCCATTACATTGATGACTGCATCGGTGCAGCATCCTGCACCCAGACTGAACTGGAGCAGCTCATCGACTTCACCCACAACTTTCACCTTGGCCTCAAATTCACTTGGTCCACCTTGGACACCTCCCTCCCCATTAATGACCTCTCCATTCCCATCTCTGGTGACAATCTTCAGACTGACATTTACTTAGACTCCCATAACTAACTGGAGTAAACCTCCTCCCACTCAGTATCCTGCAAGAACTCCATCCCATTCTCCCAATTCCTCTGCCTCTGCCCCAACTGCTCGGATAAAGAGACATTCCACTGATCACAGATGTCCACCTATTATGAACAATGTGCTATTCCTCCTTCTGTCATGCACTGCACCACCCTCCATTTCCCATTCCACTGCTCTAAACCCCTCCAAACGTAATAAAGACAGAGCCCCCTTGTCCTCACCTACCACCCCACCAATCTCCGCATCCACCACATCATCCTTAAATACTTCCACCTACTCCAGCTAGACCACACCACCAAGAACATCTTCCTCTCCCTACCGCTGGCTGCCTTCCACAAGGACCATTCCCTTTGACAATTCTTGGTTTGTGCCACTCACCCACCAACCCTCCCGAACCCCCAGGAACCTTCCCTTGCAACCCAAAAAGATGCAAAGCCTGCTGGTACACCAATCCCTCACCTCCATCCAGAACCCCAAACAGTCCTTCCAGGTGAGACAGAGGTTCACCTACCTCTCCTCCAACCTATTTCACTGCATCAGGTGCTCCTGATGTGGTCATCTCTACATCGGGAAGACCAAACGTAAACTTAGGGAACGTTTTACCAAGCATTTCAGCCAGGCCCGGAGGGACTGAACGGTCCTCCCAGTCACCACCCATTTTAATTCCCCTTCCCACTCCCTTTCTGACATGACGATCACTGCCCTCCTCCATTGCCACAATGAACCAAACCACAATTCAAAAGAACAACATCTCATCTTCTGTCTGGGCAGCCTACAGCCCGGAGGACTCAACATTAAGTTTGCCAATTTCAAATAACCACCCTTCCCATCCCCAGACTCCCTTCCCAACTCCTCACCCTCCCTTCCACTCCTCCCTGCCACCAAACAGATTCATTCCTCCCATTAACCAACCAGGTAGTACCATCTACCTGTCATCACTGATCCCCACTTCATCATCCTGTCCCAGTCACCCCCTTTATCTGCAGCTCCCCCAACACCAACCACATTCCTGAAGAAGAGTTACACCCAAAACGTCAACTTCTTCACCACCTGATGCTGCCTAACTTGCTGTATTTTTCCAGCCTCCTGCCTGTCATTGAATGGAACCAGCAGGAAAGGGTTAGACAATCAAGTGTCAGGGCCATGAATAAATGGGAATGGGGCATGCTACAGACAGATGCATTGAGACAGTCAATCACAAAGATAAGACCAAACTGGAAATGAAACACGAATACACAGTGGATGGAATTTAATCTCAGAAAATGTGAGACCATGCACTTGGGTCAGAATAATCTAAAGGCCGACTATTAGTTAAATAGTGAGAGATTCCAACAAAGTGCAGTACAGAGCGATCTGGGTAGTATTGTGCATGAAACTCAGAAAGTTAGTGCAGGTACAGCAAGTAATCGAGAAGGCGAAAGGAATTTTCACCTTTATTGTTGGGGGTTGGAATTTAAAAGTAGAGAAGTCTTGTTAAAACTGTACAGGGTGTTAGTGAGCCTGCATTTGGCGTATTGTGTGCAATTGTGGTCCCTGTATTTAAGAAAGGATGGGCAGCTAGTGGAGGCTTCCTCCTGCTCCGATTTTCCCATGTCCTTGTGTGCTCCAATATCCTTCTCTCACAGCAGAGCTGGTTGGAGCCTGCTGCAGTAGCAGCCTCCAGTCTCTGGGTGGTGCTGCCAAATGATCTGCCTAGCCCAGGCTGTCACAATTCCCACATCACAACAATGTTTGGACTTTGGAAGTATTCCATTGGCTGTAAAACATTTCCAAACATCCTAAGTTCAAGGAACATATAACACATATATAATTCTCTCCCCTTTTATATCTTATCTCCATGTCTTCCCAGCTGTCGCCTGACAACATCACAGACTTGTGTAAAATCTAGAATGAATCATGAATCTCTGGGAGAACTTAATCTATGACAACACTGGGATTAATGACCACCTCCTCAGTGGGCTTTGAGGGTGAAAGTCAATAGCTGTCTCATGGGGACTTGATCTGAATTATCTCCAGTCAGTCGGTGTTTTTGTCTGGTCCAGACAGTACTGACCAACCTTAGACCCTGTGATCTGATTGAGATGAAGGGTTAGCTGTGCTGGGCTTTCACACATGGCTCACATACAGAGTGAAGCAGGGATTACCCATTTCACAAGAGTAAATGGAACTAACAAACTGGGTGATTGTGACAACCCCACCCTCTCCCCAAGACAGTGGGACAGGAACAGTAATATTCTCAGACAGAAAGGTTGGTAAAAATGGTAAGCCGCAGAGCGAGGGGGGATGGGAAACGTGACACTCCCCAGAGACAGGCAAACAGTAACTGTCTGTTCCCCACTTTCTTGTTGTGACATATATCCTTGGGAAATGGGTTTCGTTTATATTTTCTCAGTAACAAGGATTCCAATTCCATATTTCGTGTGGCAGCAGATCCACTGAAGGTCATGCTTTCATTTGGAGATTGCCCAGGTTTCTGTACAGGCTGATACAGCATGATCTACCAGTGCTGCTCCTATTAGGCTAAACCATCACACATGAGGGAATCTGACGGGCACTTTCTCTTTCTGCTGGCAAAGGGAGAGATTTGCTTTTACTGCAATGGCAGCCAATGAAATTGGTTAGTGGATGTATTTCCAGCTGAGCGGAATGTTCTGTTGCTCATCATGGGATTAACCTCGACAGTTCCCACTTGCCTTTACACCGACAGTGGGGCAGGAAGTCACCACGCAGTGGTCTCCTGGCTCACACTGAGAAACCAAGTTGATGGTATAACTGCAGAGAGCAAGACAATGGCTTGGACTCACCGAACAACCAGAGGCTTCAGCCAACAACTGGGTCACAGGCAAATGGAGGGTTGTGTAAACTCTCAGGATCTCAGGGAACAAACACAACTACTGAGCTACAAAACCGAACAGGATATTTTTATGACAAATTGGCATTCCAAAAATAAAATCCAAACACAATATGTATAAAAACTGAGTACAATCTCATTTCAAAGACTACAGCATTTTCTTTGAAAGCTGGATGATAATGAGATGGGAATCCAAACAATCACCCATTCCATCACACGGTGTTCTCATTATAACACATTTGAAAGCCTCTTAAAAACACGGAAGGAGAGAGAAACATTGCAAACTTATTACCACGAGTGAGGCTCCATTAAAAACTAGGATCATGATGTTAAATGCTCCCAGCCAGAAACAACACAGATGCATTCACATCATTAGAATGTTAAATGATGTTAAAAGGTCTGCCAACCACTTTCATAAAGACGGAGTATTTTAAATCTCAAGAGGCATTGATGATTTTTTTCCAGTATCAAAGCAAGGAAGCAGCAACTGACATATGAACTCTAACAAAATGATAACAGGCACTGAATACAGAGCAGGCTCCTGAGAGAAAACAGATCAACAGCAGAGATCTGTCCAGCGCTGGGATCATTTTAGACAAGACAGTTTGTTGCCAGCAAGTTACTGCAGCTTGAAAACTCCAGTACTGTCAGAAAGAGAAAAAGGACAATGTGCAGATTGTTGAACAGGCCCCTACACCTGGGCCTGAGGCAGGAGCCCAAGCTCCAACACACTGGCCTCACTTCACACCAACCTTCACACAGTGCGGGGTCATGAACTCCGGCCATCAATCCCTCTGGGACCGGGATGGAGTAAGGGAACAGGGATAATTGTAGAAGAGTCAATAAGGAGTAAAGCAAGATGGAGAGGGTGTTTTGGAAAGGGTTTAGAGGAGGAAATATACTTTGTGCCACTCAATACTGACATTGTCGACGTGTTTAACAGAATGAACAAAACAGCACGCTGTGAAGACAAACAAAAGTCACATCAAAGTACTTTCCTTATCACAGGGGACATTTTCATTGTGGTGTGACAAGTACCCTGCTTGTAAAGCTGAACACTCCATGTATCTTTACAGATTGAGCCAGTTAGCTCCAAGCAGGGCCCCAATTTATGTTTTACTGATCAGGGACAGTGAAGCAGCTGCCCTCTAGTGGCGAGAGAGCGTTTGCCCTGCTGCTGAGGATTATGGGTAAAGTCCCCTTCCATTCGCGCCCACACAAACCTGCAGCCACTTCAGCTGCTTTATTGAAAACCACAAGCTTTCAAGGCGCTGATCCTTCAATGGTGGAACTGACGCATGGTCATATGAATTAGGGACAAATGAAAGAGCTTCAACCTCTTGAGCCTGCTCCCCATAGCTGACCTGATTATTCCACATTCTTGCCTCACTCTGATAGATTTTTGATAAGCAATGACTGTCTACTTCCTCACCACAAGCATTCAGAGGTTTCATTTCTATGTTTGAAGAAGAGTTCCAAAAATCTACGACCTTAAGCAAGAAAAAAAATCCCTGCTTATCTCGGTCTTAAATGAGGGAACTTATTTTAGTTTATATTCTCCCTGAAAAGGAAGCATTCTTTTCACATCCACGCTGTATTCTATGGTCATGTTGATATGGCATCTGCTTTAGTCAGCTGCTCTCTCATGAGAACAGCTCCCTATCCTGCCACCTTCAGTGACTGATGCACAGAAACATCCAGGTCCTACTGCCCCTACACCCACCCAGACTTGTACCCTTTAGTTTGTTTTGTCTCTCCACATTTTCCCTCCGAAATGAATCAGTGACATCTCTTTCCATTAAATTCTATCTGCAACCATCTGCTCATTCCATTAATTTACCTATATCTTTTTTTGAAGTTAGACACTATCTTCTTCATGAGCCATAATACATTCAAGTTTCATACCATCAGCAAATTTTGAAATTATGCCTTGTACACTCAGGTTAACATAGATTTAACTATTTTAAATAGTTTTTAAAATGAACTATTTTATAAACTATTGTAAATTATACCTCAAATTTATTGCCCATCTCTAGTTACTCGGAGTCACAGTCTGGGTGATGACTGGGTTCCCTTGTCCAAACTACATTCGTGAACATGACATTGAGTTTCATGGGTTTTTTTGTTCAGATCCCAGCGCCTTCCTTCCCAGATATTATATGCCTCACCACCGCCCTCTCCAGGACAATTAGGGAAGGGCAGCAAATAGCAGCCACTTTTGTGCCCGCCAATCCCAGGAGAAATCAAAACAAATGAGATACACTTCAAATGATCAAACTGGTGAGGCTTGAATTCATCTCTTTGAAAGACTGGAGCCTAGGCTAGAAGTAGAGCCATGACATGGGTGACCCTGGTTTTTAGATTAGATTACTTACAGTGTGGAAACAGGCCCTTCGGCCCAACAAGTCCATACTGCCCCACCGAAGCGCAATCCACCCATACCCTTACATTTACCCCTTACCTAACACTACGGGCAATTTAGCATGGCCAATTCACCTAACCTGCACATCTTTGGACCGTGGGAGGAAACCAGAGCACCCGGAGGAAACCCACGCAGACACGGGGAGAACGTGCAAACTCCACACAGCCAGTCGATTGAACCCGGGTCTCTGGCGCTGTGAGGCAGCAGTGCTAACCACTGTGCCACTGTGCCGCCCACAAACCTGGTTTGTCAGACTGAAAGGTGGAGTGTCCTTCGGATTGACACTGGGATCAGGCACAAAATGAACTACACTCAAAAACCGAACAAACGGCTATCAAAGCGGGTCACCAAACTGCAAAGACCAGCAATTTATCTGGGAGAACTCAACAGGTATCAGTGGGTGTAAGAGCCTTAGGCAGGCAAGTGTCAGATATTGCTGAACACACCGGAAGCACAGTCACACATAAAGGGAAGCTATTGGGATCGAGCAGGGAAACGGGAATACCTGAATTTCTCCACTGAGAGCTGGAAGGGGTTTTCTCGGTTGTAACGCCTCTGAGAACGATAAAGGTTGAAGGGCCGTTTATATTATAAACAACACTGCCGCGCGCAACAATATCAGAAACAAAGGTCAATGTGGTTTTGGATTGAATATTGAGATAAGTAGATGGAGGGGAGAGTGACCATGGCAGCTGTCCTGAAGAATGGTTAGGTCATGGCTAGAATATGGTGCACAGTTAGGGGCTGCTTTGCGGGACAATACATAATGGGACAGGGATAGAGGATCTAGGTCACAAGTTTTATTTCGGGATGTAGATTTCTTTACACAGAAGGTGGTAAGAATTTGCAATTTTCTGCCACAGGCTGTTAAAACAAAACCTATCCATGTTTTATTCTCTGGTGGGACATGGGCACTGCTGGCTGAGGAGCTGCCTTCCTGAACCTGCTGCAGCCATGTGCTGTAGGTAGACCAAGAATGCCCTGAGGGAGAGAATTCCCCAATTTTAACCTAGTGACAGTGAAGGAACAGTGAGATATTTCTAAGTCAGGATGATGAATGGTTTGGGAGAAATCTTGTAGATGGCAATGTTCCCATATGTGCACTATTTTAAAGGGTATTTAATGACCTGAAAAAGAGGAATAATAAAGGGAAAGTAATGCTGAAAAGCATTCGACTGGATGGTGATGGATTAATTATTGGGCCACTTGAAAGATTAAATGTGCCTCGAGTTATGTTTCCAACTGTGTTACATCTAGCCCAAAGTGTAAAATTCAAAACTGATGTTTCATTTACAAAACTGAGAGAAAATGTGTAGGTTAGGTGGATTAGCCGTGCTAAATTACTCATTATGTCCAAGAGATGCACAGGCTAGCAAATGGAAAATGCCATGGAAAATGCAGGGTTACGGTGATAGGGTAGGGGAAGTGTGGGTCTGGGTGGGATGATCTTCAAAGGGTCGGTACGAGCTTGCTAGGCTGAATGGCCTCCTTCCACACTGAAGGAATTCCTCGATTCTATGATTCTATGAAGGTCAGACCAGGATCTCGACAGTGGAGGGAGGAAATTCTGATGTTCAAAAATTCTTAAACAAAGGAACGCAGTAAATGTAGATTTACCATCAGTGCAGACAAACTGAAAGGCAAAATAACATATTCTCCAGTCATATACCAGGTACAGAAAGGAGATCAGGAAAAATATTTTGATGCAGTTATTGGAACTTAATAATGAATGATGATAAACTGAGTGCTCCATTCACAAAAAGACAGAATTATTTTTTAGAATTTCAACAGGTCTGAAGCAAAAGAGGAAATCAGGAACAAATAGTCATTTGAGAATTTGGAACTAGAGTGAGAAAAAGTCCTTCTTATGAAAACATTTCATTTTGCCTTGCTTTCTCTCCACGGGTGCTGCCTGACCCTCTAGGATCTCCAGTCTACATGGTACTTGCCTTTGCTGTGCCATTTCTTGCAAATTGCACTGATGTGTGCAAGACAAAAGCTTCGACAAAACGTCTCTTTTTTCAGCAACACTCAAATTCGGATCAGTTTAGAGAGAAAGCAGGGTCAGGGAATCATCTTTCCCTGCAGGGAGGGAGGGAGTGTGTGTGGAATCTCCCATGGGCAGCGTTCTCCTGGCTGCCACCACATCAGGAAGGCTGGAGCTTGATGATCGAGCTGAATGGACAGGGCTCACTCTCACAGTCCTCAGGGCCATGGAGCCTCTTGTGATGGGAGCATCTGCTTGGTGTTGGCAGACAATGATGTTGCAATGGGTTTGGAGATGGGGCAACTCGACACTGGATGCTGCACAATAGCTGCACTGACTCTTCCTCTCTGCCTGGTCCCTCCAGGAGTGAACGTGGATGTACAGAATGGCTGGACACCTTGATTATTGCAATGGAACATTGTTCTCCAGCTGACACTCACCAGCTTGGTGCTGGAAAAGGTTCCTTTATCCATTGAGCTGAGAGCCTTGCTCCTGACCCAGCAGATTGGTGTTGAGTGGAGTTTCAGGAGATAAAGAGAGGCTGAGAAGGGAGTGAATGAGCAAGTGAATAAATCTACTTCTCAAATTTCCCAGCAACAATGAGAGCTCAGGGTTAAGACACGAAGGAGGAAGGGTGAAGAGTTGAAGAGAGACTGATTCATCAGCCGAGGGACGACAGTATGTGGTCATCAGCCAGAGGTTTCACAGAATCAGAGAATCATACAGTGTAGGAGAGGTCTCTCATCCAATCAAGTCTGTCCCACCAAGGCAAAACTAAATCTACTCTCCATCCACTTCCCAGAACTGGGCCCAAAGCATTGAATGTTCAGATATTTCAGGTGCTGATCCAGGTATTTTTTAAAAGGTATATTTTTAAAATATTGACCAGGACACCATGGGGATCTGCTCTGCTCTTCTAATAGTGTCATGGCATCTTCTACTGCCCCCTGAGAGGGCAGATATCAGAATATCCCATCTGAAAGATGGTCCCTGAGCACTGAACCTCTGACAGTGTTGCACTCCCTCAGTATTGACACACCAGCAGTGCAGCACTCCTGCAGCACTCCCACAATATTGACTTTCTGACGGTGCGGCATTCCCTCAGTACTCACCCCTGACAGTGCAGCACTTCCTCAGTACTGACCCACCATTAGTCCAACACTCCCTCAGTACTGACCATCCAATAGTGTGGCACTCCCTCAGTACTGTCCCTCTGACTGTGGCAGTCCCTCAGTACTGACCTTCTGACAGTATGGCACTCCCTGTGCATGGATAATTTGCTTCAGAGATAGAATCATATTATGATGAAATCTGTAGAATGTCGAAGCAGACCATTCACCCCAATGAGTTCACACTAATCCTCCAAAGAGCATCCCAACCAGATCCAAACCACTACACTGTGCCACTGTGTGGGCAGCACGGTGGCACAGTGGTTAGCACTGTTGCCTCACAGCGCCAGAGACCAGGGTTCAATTCCCACCTCAGGCGACTGACTGTGTGGAGTTTGCACATTCTCCCCGTGTCTGCGTGGGTTTCCTCCGGGTGCTCCGGTTTCCTCCCACAGTCCAAAGATGTGCAGGTCAGGTGAATTGGCCATGCTAAATTGCCCGTAGTGTTAGGTAAGGGGTAAATGTAGGGGTATGGGTGGGTGGCGGGTCGGTGTGGACTTGTTGGACCGAAGGGCCTGTTTCCACAATGTAATCTAATCTAATCCCTGTAACCCTGCATTTCCCAATGGCTCATCCACCCAATCTGCAACATGGTGAGTCTGAGGGGAGAGTGCTCCCCACTGAGGCCAGGCTGACATCTCCCGGTCCAATAGCCTGCCTTGCTTCCCCATCCCAGCCCACACTTGGGAGAATGAGACCACCTGGGGGAGCTAGAGATGTTTCCCAGCCAGAGATAGTGCCTTCAGGAGAGAGATGGAGAGCAGATGATGGGGGCAGGGGGCAGTGGGGTCTGTTGTCTCGAGGTTGGGTGTGAGACATTGGAGCAGCCGATAGCATGTGCTGAACCCTTTCCCCGGAAGGAGTTTGTAAGTCGATGGGTGAAAGTGGGAGGGGCACTAGAGTAACATCTTTGTTGCTGCTGAAACCCTTGCTCCCTGCTCAGTCATGTCTGAGAGACACACAGGCACATCAGACACACAGGAGGCAGCTTTCTGTGGATGTTCTCCTGGGTCAGGCCTCATCAACACGGAGCTATGGTCAGTAACAGTGTAAGCTGTGCGGCCCTGAAAGCCTCAGTCTGCAACTCAGCTCGGAAGGACCTCAGCTCATTCGTCAAAACTGGTTCTGCCCCTCTGCAGCCTAGCCAGGCTGCCTGTGCCTTTCCACCACACCCAGGCTTTCCCTTGTGCCACAGCTCATTCTCCTGAGGGACAGCTGTTCTCAGGCCCAGCACATGATCTTGTCCCTTTGTCAGATCCTCTTCGAGAAACTCATGGCTCACCACCGCCCTCTCCAGGATAAAGTTAAAAGGGTGACCATCCTCCAACGTGGACTTCGGGACAGGCAGCAGAGAAAAGTGGCCGAGCAGAGGCTGATAGCTAAGTTCGGTACCCATATGGAGGGCCTCAACTGGGACCTTGGGTTCATGTCACATTACAGGTGACGACCATTGCACTATACACACTCACAGATACTCCTGCACACACACACTCTCACACACACACAGGCACTCCTATGCACACATACATACAGACGTGCACACAGACACCCACACACACACCCTTACAGACACATACACTCCCACACTCACACATGCACCCCCTCACAGACTTAAGACACTCTGCACTCACTACACACACACATACACTTTCTCACACTCAACCCCCGACCCAGACAGACACACACACACAGACAGACAAAGACCCATATGCACACATATGTTTTGTGGGGTGAATTTGTACTTGAAGAGTTACATAGTACTTTGCATTCATGTAGAACTCTGAGCTCAAAAACTGCATGAATTTATGTAAAACTCCGTTATCTCACTTTTTAGATTAGAATCAATCTAAACATCATGGCATAGAAAGAGAATACAGGGGGCCAACACCTTCAATATATTGTCTAGCTATCACCATTGTTAACAGCTAACCCGAGAATGCAACTTTTTTTTAAAAAAAAGGTTTTGTGATTTACACATGAAAGAAGTGAAACTATCACTGTATTCTAACAGATGAAACAGGCAATCAATTTTTTAATGTATAATTTCAGTTACATCACACTGTAAATTCTTGCTATAAATTCTGTGTTATGATTGAGCCCTCCATTATCACCTGAAGAAGGAGCAGCGCTCTGAAAGCTAGTGTGCTTCCAATAAACCTGTTGGACTATAACCTGGTGTTGTGTGATTTTTAACTTTGCACACCCCAGTCCAACACCGGCATCTCCAAATCATGACTCTCCAGGATAGTTAGGGAAGGGCAATAAATAGCAGACACGTCAATGCTCTCCCCATCCCAGGAGTAATCAACGTAACTGATGGACAATTCAAACAATTAAACTGGTGGAAGATGATTAAGTAATTCCAGTGATTAAACTTCACCTGATAATTCCTGTATTAAGTTCAAGGTGAAGCTATCCTGAATTTAGACTAATTTTCATTGTTAACTTAATACATTTCCATGTTCATTCTTTCTCTCCAAACTGATCCTTATTTGAATGTTGCAAAAGACAAATCATTTTGTTGAAGGTTTTTGTCTTGCATGCATCAGGACAATTTACAAGAAATGCCATAGCAAAGGAAAACAATATTTAAACTGGCGTGTTCATAGTGACAACACCTCAACCGATCAGCACTTTCCTCATATGCAATAGAAATGTCATGTTTTTCCCCTTTGATTGGTACTTTTACAATTGTCCTGATGAGGGCAAAATGAAAAGCTGCCAAAAACCGAGCATTTTTCAGGCTAAGTCAATATTCTCAAATGACTATTTGATCCTAACTTGCTCTTTTGCTTCAGACTTGTTCAAATTCCAAGAAGTAATTCTGTCCCATTATGAATGGAGGACTCAGTTTACCAGCACTTACTAAATTCTAATCTCTACATCAAAATATTTTTCCTGATCTCCTTCCTGTACCTGCCTTTCAGTTTGCCAGCATTGACAGTAAATCTACATTTACTGTGTCGATTTCATTAAGATGTTTTGAATATCAGAATACCCTCCCTCCCTCCCTCCTCGAGATCCTGTTCTGGCGTTTCCTTGTAACCTAGGTCCCCAATCCCTGTCCCATTCTGCATTGCCCCTCAACGAAGCCCCTAACTGTCCACCATATTCCAGATGTGACCTAACCATTCTTCAGTACAGCTGTCCTGGCCACTCTCCCCTCCGTCTCCTCACTCTCAATATTCATTCCAAAATCCCATTGGCCTTTCCCATTTCTTTTATACAATTTTCTTTCCCAATTTTAAGCATTTATGTTGCTCAACATCCTTTCTTGCCCACTGCAGTACATTGTTTGCAATATGAGCTACACTTCATCTTTTAACGTTCTGAGTCATTACAACCAGGAAAGCTCTCAGTGGAGAAATTCAATTAATCCCATTTCCCTGCTCTATCCCAACAGCTTTAGTGTATTTATGGTGCATTCAATGACATCTGACACTTGTCTGTCTTACCTGCTTACACCCACTAATGGCTTTCTCTTGAGTTCTTCCTGACAAATTGCTGTTTATTGCAGTTTGGTGACATACTTTGGTAGCCGTTTGTTCCGTCTTTGAGTGCAATTCATTTTGTGCCTGATCCATCGGGCACTCCAATTGCAATCTGAAAAATGCAGGTTAACCCATGTCATGGCCGAGGCTCCAGTGTTTCAAAGAGATGAGTTCAAGCCTCACCAGTTTAATCATTTGAATTGTACGTCATTTATTTTGATTTCTCCTTGGGTGGGGCAAGTTTTAATTTGTCTGCTATTTGTTGTCCTTCCCTAATTGTCCTGGAGAGGGCGGTGATGAGCAACATCATATCTGGAACATAGAACATAGAACATGACAGCCCTCAGCCCTCGATGTTGCGCCAACCTATGCAACCAATCTCAACTCCATCTACCCTACACTATTCCATTTTCATCCATATGTTTATCCTGTGACCATTTAAATGCCCTTAGTGTTGGCGAGTCTGCTACTGTTGCAGGCTGTGCATTCCATGCCCATACTAGTCTCTGAGTAAAGATACTACTTCTGACACCTCTCCTATATCTATCACCCCTTAATTTAAACCTACGTCCCCTCAGCATCTGAGGAAAAAGGCTCTCACTGTCCACCCGATCTAACCTTGTGATTATCTTAGTACGTCTCAAATAAGACAACTCTCAACCTTGTTCTCTCTAACAAAAACAGCCATAAGTCCCTCATCCGTTCCTCATAAGGCCTTTCCTCCAAGCCAGGCAACATCCTAGTATATTTTCTCTGAACCCTTTAGTTCCCACATCCTTTTTTTAATGCGGTGACCACAACTGTTTGCAATACTCCAATTGCAGCCACACCAGAGATTTGTACAGCTGCAGCATGACCTCATGACTCCTAAACCCAATCTCTCTACCAATAAAAGCTAACCCACCATAAGCCTTCTTAACAATCCTATCAAACTGGATGGTACCTTTCAAGGATCTGTGGACATAGACACAGAGATCTCTCTGCTCATCTACACTACTAAGAATCTTACCATTAGCCCAGTGCTTTTTATTCCTGTTGCTCCTTCCAAAGTGAATCACCTCACACTTTTCTGCATTAAACTCTGCATTTGCCACCTCTCAGCCCAGCTCTGCGGCTTATCCATGTCCCTGTGTAACCTGCAATATCCTTCAGCACTATCCACTACTCCACAAACTTCAGTGTCATCTGCAAATTTACTAACCCATCCTTCTATGCCCTCATTCAGGTTGTTTATAAAAATGGCAAACAGCAGTGGCCCCAAAAGAGATGCTTGCAGTACACCTTTAGTAAATGAACTCCAGGATTAACATTATCTATCAACAACCACGCTCTGTCTTCTTTCAGCTAGCCAACTTCTGATCCAAACCGCTAAATCACCCTTAATCCTATGCCTCGGTATTTTGTGGAGAACCTTATCAAAGCCTTACTGAAGTGCATATCCATCACATCAACCGTTTTACCCTCATGCACCTGTTTGGTCACCTTCTCAATGAACTCAATAAGGTTTGCGAGGCCCGAGCTTCAGTGTTGACTATCCCCAATCAATTTATTCCTTTCTAGATGATTATAAACCCTATCTCTTCCAACCTTTTCCCACACTTTATCCACGACCGAAGTAAGGCTCACTGGCCTATAATTACTAGGGTTGTCGCTACTCCCCTTCTTAAACAAGGGGGCAACATTTGCTATCCTCCAGTCTTCTGGCACTATTCCTATAGACAATGACAACATTAAGATCAAAGGTAAAGTCTCTGTAATCTCCTCCTGGCTTCCCAGAGAATCCCAGGACAAATCCCATCCGGACCAGGGAACTTATCTATTTTCACACTTTCCAGAATTGCTACACCTCCTCCTTGTGAATGTCAATCCCATCAGTCTAGTAGCCTGGACCTCAGTATTCTCCTTGACAACATTGTCATTTTCCAGTGTGAATACTGAGGAAAAATATTCATTTGCACTTTACCATGTCTGCGGACTCCACACACAACTTTCTACTACTCTCTTTGATCGGCTCTCATCTTTCCCTAGACATTCTTTTATTCCTGATATACCTATACAAAGCTTTTGGATTATCCTTAATCCTATCCACCAACAACATCTCATGTCCCCTCCTGGCTGTTCTTAGCTCTCTCTTTTAGTCTTTCCTGGCTAACTTGTAACTCTCAAGCGCCCTAACTGAGCCTTCAGGTCTTATCCTAATGTAGCCTCCTTCTTCCTCTTGACAAAAGATTCAACTTCTTTAGTAAACCACAGCTCCCTCGCTCAACCACTTCCTCCCTGCCTGACAGGTACACACTTATAAAGGACGTGCAGTAGCTGTTCCTTGAATAAGCTCCACATTTCAGTTGTGCCCATCCCCTGCAGTTTCCTTCCCCCATCCTATTCATCCTAAATCTTGCCTAATCGCATCATAGTAGCCTTTCCTCCACCAATAACCTTTGCCCTGCAATATATACCTATCCCTTTCCATTACTCAAGTAAACAAAACCAAATTTTGTTCACTATCATCAAAGTGCTCACCTACCTCCGAATCTAACAGCTGGCCAGTTTCATTACCCAGCACCAAACCCAATGTGGCCTTCCCATTCTGGGAAGGAAGGTGCTGGGATGGGTACAAACAAAAACCATGAAACTCAATGTCATGTTCACAAATGTTCTTTAGGCAAGGGATCCCAGTCATCACCCGGACTGTGACTCCAGTCTCACAGTGACGTGATTCATTCTTTACGGCCCCATGATCTGGTGCAGCAAAGAACTCAGTCCGAGCAGCTGGAGATGGGCAATAACTATGAGGCTTGTCAATGACATTAATGCCCCGAGAAGGAATAATGCAGCTCTTTGCTGTCTGCCTTTGAGCCTCTGTTATGGGTCTCTAATCCTCTCACATTAATTCATTAAATGATGGCAATATGTGAAGTGTTTTTAGTTTGAACTGTCAGGTCTCTTTTCCCATGCCTCTCTCCTCTTCACCTCCTTCCAAACCTTTCACCAGATGTTTCCCGTGACAGCCTTGCTGTGCAGAGTGAAAGCTCTCTGTGTTCTCTGAGGCCTCACTCTGTCTGTGTCTGTCTCTTCTCCAATGTAATACAAAACACATGTTTCTAAAGCCCTGCTGAGATGTAAAGAGAGCTGAGAAAACGACAGCAACCATAACTGACTTGGTCTTGTTAAAGAAAATAATGTTTGTTTTGAAATTATATTTCTGTCAGTGAGTGACAAAGGAACGATGGGGGTCCAGGATTGCTGCAGCCTCTGCCAGAACATAGGACCCAAGAGCAGGCTTTTTGGGAGCTGCTGTGCCAATGAAGAAGATCACTGCTCATCTGGTTATGGTCTCAGCTGCATTTTCTGCCTCTCTCCCCCACCCATTATCCTCAACTGCCTTGTTCATCAAAAACCTGCCTATCTCAGCCATGACTAAACTCAATGACCCAACCTCCATTCCCATGTAGAGAAGAGAATTCCACAAACTGTCAACCCTCAGCAAGAAAACCCCTCCTTCCTTTCAAACGGGAGACTGCTTTGTCTTAAACCAGCCCTCCAGTTCTCACCTGCCCTGGAACAGGAACCATCCTCTCAGTATCCAGTCTGTCGTGTCACCTTCAGATCAGAAACTGTTAATTAGAGAGAACAAGTTGCAAAAGCGAGGCTGTTCCCTGGAAATGATTAACAGTGTTTATGTAAACTGTATTCTCCAATGCCAGAGTCCAAAACAAGAGGATGATTAAAATTAGAATTGGGAATGATTTCAGGAGGAATTCTTTCTGACAAAGAGTGGGGGAAATCTGGAACTTTCAATCTGAAAAAGCTACCAAGGAAGGGGATCAATGTTCATTCGCTCAGGATGGTCAGGGTTACAGAATTAAGGGGGAATGTGTTCTAGGTCAGCCATGGCCTGACTGACTGACTGGGGAACCAGGCCAGAACAACCGATAACTCATTCCCACTGGAATCCAACGGAATGGCTGCAGTTTCGTTCAGATGCTCATGGCCCGGGACTTGACGCGTGGTTCTCAGCAGCGGTACCAGCACTCTATAGTCACTAGAGGGCAGCTGTTTCACTGTCCCTGAACGGAACAGGGCTCTGCTCGGATCTAACTGGTTCAATCTGTAGAAATGCAGAGAGTGAGAGAGGGAGAGAGCGTGGGACAACAGCTTTTGAATCAGGATACTTATCACACCACAGTGAAAATGTCCTCTGTGATATGATTGTTTTCACAGTGTGTTTTTTATTAATTTTGCGACTCACGTAGACAATGTCAGTACTGAGTGGCACAAAGTATATTTCCTCCTCTAACCCCTTTCCAACACACTCTCTCCATCTTGCTTTACTCCTTATTGACTCTTCTACAATTGTCCCTGTTCCCTCACTCCGTCCCGGCCCCAGAGGGATTGATGACCGGAGTTCATGACCCCGCACTGTGTGAAGGTTGGTGTGAAGTGAGGCCAGTGTGTTGGAGCTTGGGCTCCTGCCTCAGGCCCAGGTGTAGGTGTCTGTTCAACAATTTCTTTGGCTGCCATTGTAGTAAGAACAAATCTCTCCCTTTGCCAGCACAAAGAGAAAGTGTGTGATGGTTTAGCTCAATAGGAGCAGCATTTGGTAGATCATGCTATATCAGCCTGGATAGAAACCTGGGCAAACTCCAAATGAAAGGATGACCTTCAGTGGATCTGCTGATACAGGAAATATAGGATTGGAATCCTTGTTACTGAATCAACTCATCAAACCCAAATACAACTGAGAAAATATAAACCAAACCAATTTCCCAGGACATACGTCAAACACAGCAAGAAAGTGAACACACAGTTGCTGTCCCCTCTCTCTACGGAGTGTCACTGTAACTGTCCCCTCTCTCTCAGGGGAGTGTAGCTGTTCCTGTCCCCTCCCTCTTTGGGGCTATGCCATTTTGAGCATCCTTTCTGTCTGAGGATGTTACTACTCATGTTCCCCGTCCCCCACCCCTCTCTGTCAGGTTGGGGGTGTCACAGCCACCTAGTTTGTTTGTTCAGCTTACTCTCTTGTGAAGTGGGTAATCCCTGCTTCACTACACTGACCCGTGTGTTAATACTCGGCACAGCTCACCCTTCATCTCAATCAGAACTGTCTGGTCCCAGAACAATAACACTGACTGACTGGAGACAACCCAGATCAAGTCCCAATGAGAGTGTTATTGACCTTCACACTCAAAGCCCACCGAGGTGGTTGTTGTTAGTCTCAATGTTGCCATAGGGTAAGTTCTCCCAAAGATTCATAATTCATTCGAGATTTTAAACAAGGGAGGGATGTTGTGAGGAGACAGATGGGAAGACATGGAGAGGAAACAAAACGGAGAGAGAATTCGATTTCTGTTACACTATTCATGAGCTGAGAATGTTCAAAGATGTTTTACAGATAATGGAATATCTTCAAAGTCTAGACATTGTTGTAATGTGGGAACTGTGAGAGCTCATTCACCCTCAGCAGGCTCCCACAACAACAGTGAGCTATTGACCAGGACATCGGGGGGTAGGACACTGGAGCGGAGAATGGGACAGGCTGGAAAATGAAACCCAACTGTCCAGTGAGGCCTGAGTCTAGTCCATGTAGTTATTGTTTGATGCTGATTGAGCCTCTCGTTCTGATCTTTGCTTTCCCGCTGTTGCAGATTAAGGAGGTTTCTCACAGGGAGTTAGTGAAAGCGGAATGTGAAGTCTGCAGAACAAGTGCCATCATTTTGGAACACAGACAGGTGCCGACACCATGACCTGCTGCCTATTTCCTGGGTAATGGACACTGAGCAGATTGGGTTGAACCGAATGGTGCATCGGGTGGCTGAATGTGGGGTTTCATTCCTTTCTTAATGTCAGTGGGTGACCATCCCAGAGCAGCTGCACCCTGCTGGGACCCGTCTTCCCGGTTTCCTTTCACTGGCGACAAACTCTGAGGTTTCATCTTCAGTCTCATATTCAGGTGATACTTTTGTAGCTTTGAGACATTCGAGTTGAACATTCCCAGTCTGCCTTAGCTGCTGTGAGCACAGTACCTGCTGACTGCTCTCTGCTCAAAGCAGTTTCTGAGCAAAGACATTTTCCTGTCTCTTCTTCTTGAGGCCTGTACCTATTCCTGCATTTTCATAGCGCAACTCCTTCACTTACCACAACCACCTGTTGATGAGTAACTCACTGGAAAGTACTGATTATTTTCTCCTAACCTCCTCTCCCAGCAAGAGCTCCCTTTAGCAAGTGTCCTCTTGTCAAACCTGAACCCCTGACCAGCACAAAGACCCTTTCTATAAGACAGCAAAGAGGGATCTACGTGTCCAGGGACATGAATCCCAAAGTCAGCTGTATCAAGTGATGAGGACGGTCATAGATCATAGAATCCCCATAGTATGGAAGAAGGCCATTTGGCCCATCGAGTCCACACTGACCCTCCAAAGAGTATCCCACCCAAATCAACCCCATCCCTGTAAGCATACATTTCCCATGCCTAATCCACATAGTGTTCACACTCTGGAAACTGTAGGCAATTTAACGTGGCCAATCTACATAACCTGCATGTCTATAGACTGTAGGAGGAAACTGGAGCACCAGGAAGAAACCCACACAGACAAGGACAAAATACGCAAACTACACACAGTCATTTACCTGAGAGTCAAATTCAGCCCGGGTCCCTGGTCCTGTGGGGCAGCAGTGCTGACCACTGAGCCACAGTGCTGCTCAGAGCCACTGTGCTGCACAGGCACGGGAGATGGAGAGTGTTGGTATTTATTGCAAAGGGTTTTAAGTTCATTTCAGGTGTTAGCGAGCAGCAGCAGAGAGGGCACAGTGTGATCCTACCAACTGGGTCTGGGCCAACAGAATGAAAAGTGAATCCTTACATTGTAATGATTGGCCCCCAGCAGCTTTCAGTTTCTGTTCTGATTTGAATTTTGTAAACTTGACGGATGCCAGATCGAAGGGATCACTTGGAAATGATTGACACTTCTCTCTCAGTCCAATCATCAGCACATGTGCCAGGCATTGACAGTCCGAGCAGCCAACCATGACACTCACTGCTGAAATGTAGCCAATCAGCTGAGAGGGAGGTGGTGCACCCAGAGACAGAGACTGAACCTTCACCTTTATTCCCTTTTCCAGATTGAAATTGACAGAAAACAGACTGCAATTAACAGCCCAGACAGAGGAAGCTGCACCAATTCACAGCCACAATGGAGCTTGAGGCAAACACTGGTGGAGATTTTCTCAATAACATGAGAATCCTGTCCCTTTAAACAGAGACAAATCCTGAGGTTGGAACTGGCGACTGAGCAGGAAGGAGATCTGGTTTACTGAAGCAGAGACTTCTGAGGTTCACGTTTTTGTAAAGCTGCCAGTCTTCAACATCTTTGAGGCATTTTACTTGGCAATAGGAGTCTACACTTTCCCCATTAAACACTCCCAGGACAGGGACTGCACAGGATTAGATACAGAGAAATTGTCTCTCTCCACTGTCCCAATCAGACAGGGAGAATCTTGGGTTAAATACAGAATAAAGCTGTCTCAACACTGTTCCATGCAAACACTCCCAGGACAAAAAGAGCACAGGGTCAGGTGCTGAGAAAAGCTCACTGTACACTGTCTCAATGGGCTGTCTTGACCCCTGAACCTCAGAAACATCTCCGAGCCAGTTCAAAGAAGGAGAGTTGAACGTTAGTGCTGACAATGACCTTTGTCCTGCCAGCTCAACTCTGTTCAATTTAAAGTTGTGTCTCCTCTGTGGACAGTCTTGAACACACTACACACGCTCTGATCTCCTGATGCTCTTGCTGAGGGGAGAGGAGAGGCTCACGTGGGTGAGGGCACAGGAGAAGCGAGCGTTGGACTCCCAGTCAGACCCAGAGAGGGTCAGCAGGCTGCTGACACTGTAGGTACTGTCCGAAGCTCGCAGGCAGTTGCTGGTCTGAACCCCGTCCGAAATGACTGCACCGTCCTTCTTCCACTGCACCTCCAGCTCATCAGGATAGAAGTGATTGGGAAGGCACACCAGGGTGGCAGTGCCCTTGGCATTGACCTGCTCTGGGGAGGGGGGTAGCAGGGTCAGCTTGGGCTGAGAGTTCTCATGGCCTGAACGACAAGAGAAACAATTTTAATCCTGGGCATTCGAAGGGACTTCCATTCTCCGAACATTCACTGGGAATACAATCTGTTTGAACATTTGTAGCCAATACCTAATAAACCCAAAAAAAGAATGGATATTTATTCAAATTCCTTTTTGATGATGGACATTGAAGTCCCCCACCCAGAGTACATTCTGTGCCCTCACCACCCTCAGAGCTTCCTCCAAGTGCTGTTCAACATGGAGGAGAGACTGACTCATCAGCTGAGGGAGGACAGTACGTGCCAATCAACCAGAGGTTTAATCGAATCATACAGTATAGAAGAGGCTGTTCACTCCATCAAATCTGTACCACCAAGCACTACATCGACTTTCCAGAACCAGATCAATAACATTGAAAGTTCGGACATTTCCAGTGGTCCTTCAAGTACACTTTAAAGGTTGTGATGCTTTCTGCCTCAGCGACCCTCCCAGGCAGTGCATTCCCGACTCCCACCCTCTGGATGAAAAAGCATTTCCTCAAATCCCCTCTAAACCTTCTGCCTTTCACATTGAATGTGTGCCAACTTGTTACTGAACCTCCAACTAAGGGCAATAACTACATTCTATCCATCCTCTCCATTCCCATCATGACCTTGTACACCTCGATCAGGTCCCTCATCCAACTTTTCTGCTCCAAAGTAAACCACCCAAACTTATCCAGCCTCTCCTCACATCTTTTCAGATGCTCCATTCCACGCAACTCTCTGATGAATCTCCTCTGCACCCCTTCCAGTGCAATCACATCCTTCCCACAGTGTGGTGACCGGAACTGCACACAGTACTCCAGCTGTGGCCTAATCAGTTCTGCCCAGCTCCAACATATCCTCCCTGATCTTATAATCTGTGCCTGAAATGATAAAGACTGCACCACCACTGTGGCTGGGTCTGTCCGACCAGTGGGACAGGCCATATCGAGGGATAGTGAGGGTGGTGTTTGGGACATTGTCTGTAAGGTATGATTCTGTGAATATGACTGTGTCAGGCTCTTGCTTGACTAATCTGTGAGACAGCTCTCCTGAATTTGGCACTCACCCCCAGATAAAGTACGGAAAATGGTACAGGGTGGACAGGACTGTGTTTGATGATGTTGTTTCTGACACCGATGTCAATGCCAAGTGGTCTGTCCAGTTTCATTCCAGTTTTGAGACTTTCCAGTGATTGTTAAAATGGAGTGCCTTGCTCGGCCATTACAGAGTCATAGAGTCATAGGGATGTACAACATGGAAACATACCCTTTGGTCCAACCCGTCCATACCAACAAGATATCCCAACCCAATCTAGTCCCACCTGCCGGCCCATATCCCTCCAAACCCTTCCTATTCATATACCCATCCAAATACCTCTTAAATGTTGCAATTGTATCAGCATCCACCACATCCTCTGGAAGCTCATTCCATACACATACCACCCTCTGGGTGAAAAAGTTGCCCCTTCCCCTCTCACCCTAAACCTATGTCCTCTAGTTCTAGACTCCCCGACCCCAGCGAAAAGACTTTGTCTATTTATCCTATCCATGCCCCTCGTCATTTTGTAAACCTCTATAAGGTCACCCCTCAGCCTCCAACACTTCAGGGAAAACAGCCCCAGCCTGTTCAGCCTCTCCCTGTAGCTCAGTTCCTCCAACCCTGGCAACATCCTTGTAAATCTTTTCTGAACCCTTTCAAGTTTCACAACATCTTTCCAATAGGAAGGAGACCAGAAATGCAGGCAATATTCCAACAGTGGCCTAACCAATGTCCTATGCAGCCGCAACATGACCTCCCAACTCCTGTACTCGATACTCTGACCAATAAAGGAAAGTATGCCAAACGCCTTCTTCACTATCCTATCTACCTGTGACTCCACTTTCAAGGAGCTATGAACCTGCACTCCAAGGTCTCTTTGTTCAGCAACACTCCCTAGGACCTTTCCTTTAAGTGTATAAGTCTTGCTAAGATTTGCTTTCCCAAAATGCAGCACCTCGCATATATCTGAATTAAACTCCATCTGCCACTTCTCAGCCCATTGGTCCATCTGGTCCAGATCCTGTTGTAATCTGAGGTGACCCTTTTCGCTGTCCACTACACCTCCAATTTTGGTGTCATCTCCAAACTTACTAACTGTACTTCTTATTAGATTAGATTAGATACAGTGTGGAAACAGGCCCTTCGGCCCAACAAGTCCACACCGACCCGCCGAAGCGCAACCCACCTATACCCCTACATTTACCCCTTACCTAACACTACGGGCAATTTAGCATGGCCAATTCACCTTACCTGCACATTTTTGGACTGTGGGAGGAAACCGGAGCACCCGGAGGAAACCCATGCAGACACGGGGAGAATGTGCAAACTCCACACAGTCAGTCGCCTGAGGCGAGAATTGAACCCGGGTCTCTGGCGCTGTGAGACAGCAGTGCTAACCACTGTGCCACCGTGCCGCTCACATCCAAATCATTTATGTAAATGACAAATAGTAGAAGACCCAGCCCCGATCCTTGTAGCACTCCACTGGTCACAGGCCTCCAGTCTGAAAAACAACCCTCCACCACCACCCTCTGTCTTCTACCTTTGAGCCAGTTCTGTATCCAAATGGCTAGTTCTCCCTTTATTTCATGAGATCTAACCTTGCTAATCAGTCTCCCATGGGAAACCTTGTTGAACGTCTTACTGAAGTCCATACAGATCACATCTACTGCTCTGCCTTCATCAATCCTCTTTGTTACTTCTTCAAAAAACTAAAGGGTGGTTAACAGTTAACCTCATTGCTGTGGGTCTGGAGTCATGTGTAGGTTAGACTGGATAAGGACAGTAGATTTCCTTCCTTAAAGGACATCAGGTCTTGATGTCGATAGCTCTTTAACAAACCCCTGATCACACACCGATCAGGAGAACTTTATCCAAGAACACTGGAACAGACTCGGATCAACACACTTCAGGAAAGAGTCACATTGGATGTTCATGTAGAAGGTTCTAGATTTCATTTCGAACCTTGTTTCCCAGCACTGGGCTTAGGTCAAGGGTGAGGCTGCAATGAGTCTCAGTGTCCCAGGGTTAGACAGGATCACTGCTCCTAATGACCCCATGACCCCATAAGGGGAGAGTGTGTGAATAATGGGTGAGGGTCAGGATCAGGAGACTCCCACCTTCAAAAAAAGACTTGCATTTGTGTAGCACCTGTTCCACACCATAGGGTGCCTTATGTCCCACATGTCTGACTGTGTTCAGCAAGATTCCAGAAAGCAGAATGGTCATGAGCAGATCACCTTTTTTTCGTGATGTTGGTTGGAGGATAAATATTGACCAGAAAACCTGGGAAAACTGCCTTGCTCTTCATCTGATAGTGCCATGGCATCTCCGACTGCACTTCCCCCCACTCCATACACACCCCCCCCCACCTCCACGAACTGGAGAGGGAAAGGCATCAGGTGACCCCATCTTAAGGTGGTCCCTTTGACAGTGTGGTGCCCCCTCAGTACTGACCCTTCAACAGTGTGGCAATACCTCAGTACTGACCCTCCGACAGTGAGGCAATGCCTCAGTACTGACTCTCCGACAGTGTGGCAATACCTCAGTACTGACCCTCCGACAGTGAGGCAGTACCTCAACATTGACCCTTCGACAGTGTGGCAATACCTCAGTACTGGCCCTCCATCAGTGTGACAATACCTCAGTATTGACCCTTCGACAGTGTGGCAAGACCTCAGTACTGGCCCTCCATCAGTGTGACAATACCTCAGTATTGACCCTCCGACAGTGAGGCAATACCTCAGTACTGGCCCTCCATCAGTGTGACAATACCTCAGTATTGACCCTTCGACAGTGTGACAATGCCTCAGTACTGGCCCTCCATCAGTGTGACAATACCTCAGTATTGACCCTCCGACAGTGAGGCAATCCCTCAGTACTGACCCTCCAACAGTGTGACAATACCTCAGTACTGACCCTCCGACAATGCAGCACTCCCTCAGTACTGCACTGCACTCTCGGCCTGGATGATGGGCTGAAATCTCTGGAGTGGGATGTGAAGCCAAAACATTATGAGTCCGAGGGGAGAGTGCTCCCACTGAGGTCCAGTTGATATCTCCTGGTCCAATATTCAGCTAGGAGGGAGGGCTTTAGATTCTTGGGATGTTGTGACTGATCCTGGTGAGTTGTGACCTGGACAGAGGTTGCTCCTGAACAAAACTGGGGACTAAGTTCCTTCTGGAGTGAATTGCAAATGCTAGTTGGGAGGGTTTCAACTGATTTGGCAGGGCTGTGGAACCAAAAGGTAATATCAGAGACGAACCCTCAGCTCCAAGAATGCTGGGTGATAGATTTCACCAGAATGAGGAATCGTAACTTACTAGGCAGGGTCAGAGAGCGGGAGAGTTTAATCAATTCTGAACCAAGGTGACTGTGCATGTATGGGACGACACAGTGTGTGGGAATCAAGACTGGGGAGTTACAGAGACAGATTGCCATGTGGGAATCTGATGTTTTCCCACCAACTGAAACCCAGCTCAAAGAAGGGCAAGATTGGGTTTTAAATGTTTTTGGATCCCAAGTGTTCATGAAAGATAGGAAATAGAGAAATGGTTGAGGATTGTTTATAGAGATCAGTGTGGAGCTGGAGTAAGTGAATGTCCCAGAGGGGTCAAGGACAGAATTTATTCACTCGAGGTACAGAAGAAAAAAATGTGCAATCAGATTTCACTCTGGGTTACTGACTTGTGGGAGGGATGTAGAGGAACAAATCTACAACGTTGTGAAACTTGAAATGGTTCAGAAAAGAGTTACATGGGTGTTGCCAGGGTTGGAGGATTTGAGCTACAGGGTGAGGCTGAATATGCTGGGGCTGTTTTCCCTGGAGCGTAGGAAGCTGAGGGGTGATCTTAGAGAACTTTATGAAGACATGAGAGGCATGAATAAGGGAAACAGACAAGGTATTTTCTCTGGGGTGAGGGAGTCCAGAACTAGAGGGCATAGGTTTAGGATGAGATGGGAAAATTTTGAAAGGTACCTAACGGGCGACGTTTTTCATGCAGAGAGTGGTGTGTGTATTGCAAATTAGCATTCCAAAAATCCAAACACAGTATTTATAAAATCTGGGAGCAATTTAATTTCAATTGTAACCACAAAGATGATAGCGCTTTCTTTGAAAGCTAGACAATTGTGGGATGAGAATTCAACAACCGCCCACTCTGTCAAATTGTGTTGACGACGCTCTGATCTCATCAAAATATGTTTGCAATCATATTCATAACATGTAAGGGAAGAGAAACATTGAAAACTGAATTATCACGAGTGAGGGGCCATTAAAAACTCAGGCCATGATGTTAAACTCGGACACTGATGTATCTACAGCTTTAGATTGTTAAACAATATTTGATATTGTACCAAACACTTTCTTGAAAACTTTCTGCATTGGTGATTTTATCAGTACCAGAGCAAGGAAGCAGCATCTGACACATGAATTCTAACAAAGTAAAAATAACAGACACTTTATACGGATCTGTCTCCCGAGAGTAAAATTCAACAGCAGAGATCTGTCCAGTGCTGGGAACATTTTGGACAAGTCAGCTGGTTTCCAGCTAATTACTGCAGCTTGAAAACTCCAGTATGATCAGAAAGAAAAAAGGACAATGTGCAGATTGGTGAACAGGCCCCTGCACCTGGGCCTGAGGCAGGAGCTCAAGCTCCAACACACTGGCCTCACTTCACACCAACCTTCACACAGTGCGGGATCATGAACTACGGCCCATCAATCCCTCTGGGACCGGGATGGAGTGAGGGAACAGGGACAACTGTAGAAGAGTCACTAAGGAGTAAAGCAAGATGGAGAGGGTGTGTTGGAAAGTGTTTAATGGAGGGAACACACTTTGTGATCCCCAATACTGACATAGTCTATGCATATCACAGAATGAACAAAACAGCACATCGTGAAGACAATCAAAAGCCACATCAAAGCACTTCTTTTTTGAAAACTCATAGCATGCAGGACATTTTCATTGTGGTGCGATCAGTATCCTGGTCTGAAAGCTGTTCTCTCTCTCAACCTCGTTTCTACAGATGGAGCCGGTTAGATCCTCACAGAGCCCCAGTTTATTTGTACTGTTCAGTAATGTGGGGATACCGATTGGTGGCTGGGGTACACCTGATGAAGGAGCAGCGCTTCGAAAGCTTGTGATTTCAAATGAACCTGTTGGGCTAGAACCTGGTGTTGTGTGACTTCTGACTTTGTATTTTTCGGACACAGTGAAACAGCTGCCTATGCATAACTATAGAGTACTTGCACTGCAACTGAGGATTATGGGTAATGACTCCATCCATTAGCCATGAACAAACCCACAGTCACTCCAGTGGATTCCAGTGGGAATGACCTGTCAGTTGCTTCCTAGATATTACATGATTCACCACCACCTCTCCAGGGCAATTAGGGAAGGCCAACAAATAACCGACACATCAACGCCCACCACATCTCAGGAGAAATCAGAATAAATAGCGTATAATTCAAATGATCAAACTGGTGAGGCTTGACTTCATCTCTTTGAAAGACTGGAGCCCCGTCCAGAAACGGGTGAACCTGGTTTGTCAGACAGGAAGGTGGGGTGTCCTTCAGATTGACACTAGGATCAGCAAAAAATGAATTACACTCAAAGATCTAACAAAGGGCTGTCAAAGCATGCCCCCAAACTGCAGAGAACAGCACTTTAGGCTTCGCGTCCCCATCTCCATCCTTGCTTGTTGCCCTTCCCTAACTGGTGAGTGGTGGTGGTGAGCCATGAGTTTCTTGAAGAGGATCTGACAGAGGGACAAGGTCATGTCCTCGGCCTGAGCACAACTGCCTGACCTGCTGTGCTTTTCCAACGCCACACTTTTCGACTCCGAGCACAAGTATCCCTCAGGAGAATGAGCTGTGGCACAAGAGGAAAGGTGGGAGTGTTGGAAAGGCACTGGCAGCCTGGTCAGCCTGCAGAGGGGCAGAAACAGATTTGATAATTGAGCTGATCTCCTTCTGAGCTGAGATGCTGACTCAGGCTTTTAGAGCCACACAGTTTACATTGTTACTGCCCGTGGCTCCATGGGCAATGCTCCTGCCTCATTGTCAAAATGGTCATCGGATTGAAAGCCACCTCAGAAACGAGAGCACAGAATCCAGGCTGAGACTGTGGTGCACTGCTGAAAGTTGCACAGTCTCTGGCACCATCATTTGAGGCTCCACCACCACCACACCCCGACCACCCCCACCCCCACCTTACGTGGCTTAACAAGATCCCCATTCTGAAGAGATTCCCTCAGATAGGCTGCTCAAAGGTGTTTGGTATGCTTTATTTTATTGGTTTGAGTATTGAGTACAAGAGTTGGGAGGTCATTTTGCAGTTGTACAGGCCATTGGGTAGACCACTGTTGGAATATTGCGTGCAATTTTCGTCTCTTCCTATTGGAAAGATGTTGTGAAACTTGAAAGGGTTCAGGAAAGATTTACAAGGATGTTGCCAAGGATTGGAGGATTTGAGCTACAGGGAGAGATTGGACAGGCTGAGGCTGTTTTCCCTGACGCGTCGGAGGCTGAGGGGTGACCTTATAGAGGTTTACAAAATTATGAGGGGCATGGATAGGATAAATAGACAAAGTCTTTTCCCTGAGGTCAGGGAATCCAGATCGAGTGGGCATAGGTTTAGGGTGAGAGGGGAAAGATATAAAAGAGACCTAAGGGGCAACTCTTTCACACAGAGGGTGGTACATGTATGCAATGAGCTGCCAGAGGAAGTAATGGAGGCTGGTACAATTGCAACATTTAAGAGGCATTTGGGTGGGTATATGAATAGGAAGGGTTTGGAGGGATATGTTCGAGGAGAAAGTGAGGTCTGCAGATGCTGGAGATCAAAGTTGAAACTTTATTGCTGGAACAGCACAGCAGGTCAGGCAGCATCCAGGGAACAGGAGATTCGACGTTTCGGGCACAGGCCCTTCTTCAGGAATGAGCAGAGAGTGTTCAGCAGGAGAAGATAAAAGGTAGGGAGGAGGGACTTGGAGGAGGGGCGTTGGAAATGTGATAGGTGGAAAGAGGTCAAGGTGAGGGTGATAGGTCGGAGTAGGATGGAGGCGGAGAGGTCAAGAAGAAGACTGCAGGTCAGGAAGGCGGTGCCGGGCTGGAGGGATTCGGCTGAGACAAGGTGGGGGGAGGGGGGATGAAGAAACTGGTGAAGTCCAAGTTCATCCCCTGTGGTTGGAGGGTTCCGCCAAACCACAACAACCCGACGGTCGGAGGAGGAGCGTCTTATCTTCCGACTGGGAACCCTCCAACCACAGGGGATGAACTTGGACTTCACCAGTTTCTTCATCCCCCCTCCCCCCACCTTGTCTCAGCCGAATCCCTCCAGCCCGGCACCGCCTTCCTGACCTGCAGTCTTCTTCTTGACCTCTCCGCCTCCAACCTACTCCGACCTATCACCCTCACCTTGACCTCTTTCCACCTATCACATTTCCAACGCCCCTCCTCCAAGTCCCTCCTCCCTACCTTTTATCTTCTCCTGCTGAACACTCTCTGCTCATTCCTGAAGAAGGGCCTGTGCCCGAAACGTCGAATCTCCTGTTCCCTGGATGCTGCCTGACCTGCTGTGCTGTTCCAGCAATAAAGTTTCAACTTTGGAGGGATATGGGCTGGGTGCTGGCAGGTGGGATTGATTGGGTTTTGGGATATCTGGTTGGACTGAAGGGTCTGTGTCCGTGCTGTACATCTCTATGACTCTATAAATAGATTTATCTGGTCATTTGTTTCCTGTCTGTGGGACCTCACCATCTTGTCCGTGAAAGTGACTGCACTGTGCTCACAACTTTCAATATCCTGAGATGATTAAAAAAAACTGCACCAGCAAGCGTTCTCTCTCCATTATCATGTAAAAGGGGAGCAGTGAGCAAGTGATAATGCACGAGGTAAAAACAATGACTACAGGTGCTAGAAACCAGATTCTGGATCAGTGGTGCTGGAAGAGCACAGCAGTTCAGGCAGCATCCGAGGACAGGCAATGAGGAAAGGTTGGAAAGGCTGGCCTTGTTCTCACTGGAGTTGAGAAGAGTGAGGGGTTTTCCTGTCCCACTGTATTCTCCAACTCCCATCTGCTTCCCTCACGGGTCATAACCTCCTGCCCTTTACTACACGATGGATTGAACTGTACAGTCCTGAGGCCTATAACTTCCATCTGGAACAAAGTCTCCAAGTATCTCTGCCCCTCCCGAATGTATCATTTTTTTCAACTCAGCCTCCAAGTGGGAGTTCCTGTAGTTTTATACATTCACTACAGATGTATTTACGCTGAATCAGTTCAATTCAATAAATATATTGATCTCACTTACAATTGAAAATTATCCATTCCTTCATTGGACCAGTAATTGTCTTCAATCTCTGTTTTGAAGTTTCAGTACTTTCCATTTATTAACCTTCCCTAATGGACATGTCCTGAAGCAGTCTATTTAGACAGTCCCTCATACTAAACAATTCCCAGCTGATCTGCTTACCAGACTCCTATTCTCTTGTTTATCATTTTGCTTCATTCAAACCAAGTGTATGTGCAGGCTCCCAGCAGCTGACGTGGCAGTTCCAAATCAGTTTGGAAAAGCAAAGGTAGATTCCTTCCCTGAGTTCACCGAACTCCCACACGGACCAAACTTCCCAGCATTCCCCTCTGTGCTGGCTGCACTCAGTGCTAGCTGCAGTATTAAGGCTGCCCTGTATTAATACTGTTTCTGATTTATATCACTCCATTCTGTTGTGCTGTTGTTCAGGATCTGGGTTAAGCTCACTCATTTCTCAGTCGAGAGCTTCCTTCTTTCAGCCTGACAGAGACTTTACATTTGCAACCAGCAAATATGACTTCAATGTTGGAATCTGTTTTCAGGATTGATGGGCTCGATGGTTTGATTCAATGAGATGAGGTAAGAAATACCTGTGACTCTTGTTGCAATCCAATCTTTTCTGTCTCATCTCTTCAGGGGTCAGCATTTTGGGTGGGTTTTATGGGAGCTGTGTGGTGAGGTGGGGATAGGTTGAGAAAGGTAGAGAGTATGACCTGATTGGTTGATGGGAGAGATGAATCGCGCATGATGTGAAATTGAGTAATTTTGGTGTGGGGAGGGGCAGCTGACAGGGATGCCCCCTGTTGCTGCGACTGTTTACCTTGGTGTTTGAACCACTGGCAGAGACTATCTGAAAAGACCCTGAAATAACGGCACTAAAGGTGGGAGTTGGGGAAACAAAAATCACTCTCTATACGGACAATGTCCTACTGTTTTTAGCTAACCCCAAATAGTCCATACCTCGGCTAATACAAAACATTAAATTATTCGGCAGCTTTTCGGAATACACAATAAATTTTCCAAAATCGGAAGTCCTGCCTGTGGGGGGATTGGTGGAGGTACTGAAGCTGGAGGACGGAATGGAGTTTCCTTTTAGATGGTCACAGAAAGGTTTTCTCTATCTGGGAATTTTTATTGCCCCTCACTTCCCGCAACTGTATGGAGCTAACTTTGTGTCGCTGTTTGAGAATGTAAAGCAGGACTTGCAGCGATGGGAGGGAATAACCAGATCATGACTCGGCCGTATAGCCTTGATTAAAATGAATGTTGTTCCTTGGTTGTTATATCCTGTGAGGATGCTCCCTTTGTTATTACCCAACCAGGTGCTGCGGAGGTTTGCAGGATGGCTTGGATCATTTATTTGGCACTGTAGGCGCAACTTAATTAAATTTATCAAGTTGCAACGTCCATAGGATATGGGGGTGTGGTGGACCTCCCAGATCTGAGGAGATATCAAATCGGCACCCTGCTGCCATATGTACGTGAATGGTGCGTAATGACTCAAAGTCGATGTGGTTTGATGTAGAGGCCTCACAGGCGAGGTGTCCCTTCAGAAGCTTACTGTTCATGGATAAGATGAGATCGGTAGGTGCGCATTGTGAAAGTCTGATTAGCATAAATACGGTAAAGCATGGAGGATAATGCGGCAGGGTGGGGGCAATTTGCCATTCACCCCGTTAGTGGGAGCTCCAGGATTTAGACTGGGATCAAAGATCTCTGGTGTCAGAGCATAGAAGCGGAAAGGAATCCCCTGTCTGGGAGATTTATTTGAGGGAGAGGTCTTGATGTCTTTTAGCCAATTAGGTCAGAAATACGGAATCCCCAAGAGGGACCTTTTCTGATATTTCCAGGTTAGGGATTACATACAGAAGACTATGTTCTTGACCCAGCCCGACAAGTCGGAGAGAATGAAGAGTGCTCCGATGTGGGGGCAGTCTTTCAGTTCGTACCACATATCATCTGCAGAGAGGGAATGCCTTGGGGGACATGGAGAGAGTCAAGGAAATTTAGAATCAGGAGTAAGGGAAGAAATCTCATCGGAAATGTGGGAGGACGTATGAGGGGATGTAAAGAAAATTTCAATCTGCGATAAGGCACAAGCGATGCAATTGAAGATCCTCCCCAGGGCCCAAATGGAGCCAGAGAGATTAGCAAAGTTGAAGAAAGTGTCTTCCCTGAAATGACCCAGTATTGACATCCTTACACATTGTTTTTGGTCCTGTTACAAGATCCGCGGATCCTGGGGGGCCATAGTGAATGAGCTGGAGACAATCCTGGGAATGGAAGTTTGGGAGGATCTGGTGTCCCTCCTTTTGGGACGACCGAAACTTCCCTCTTTGGGTGAGCATGGGAGGAGGTTATTCAACATTCGTACACATTGTGAGAGGAAGGACATCTTAATGAAATGAATATCAGCAAAGCCTCCAGGTCTTGCAGGGTGGCACAGACTTGTGATGGAGCACGTCCCACAAGATTACCTGACAGTATGGGGCACCACGGAATGGAGCAATTTTATAAGACATGGCCCTTTCTAATTTACATCAACATGGATCTGTCGGCAGTACTGATTAGGGCCTTTATATAGGCACGAGGGCTGTATGTGGTGGTCCGGGGACCCCAGGGAGTTGGTGGGGTGGGGGAGGGGGGGGGGGTGGTCTCGTAAATACGGGTATAATCACTGTTGCTCCTGTGGACAGGAGCCTTGTTGGAGGGTGCGGCAAATGGAGTCATGTAATATAGTACAATGTAGAGCAATTTAATTTTAGTGGATTGTAATTAAGATTAGATTACATACAGTGTGGAAACAGGCCCTTCGGCCCAACAAGTCCACAACAACCCGCCGAAGCTTAACCCACCCATTCCAGTACATTTACCCCTTTACCTAACAGTAGGTGCAATTTTAGCATGGCCAATTCACCTGACGTGCACATCTTTGGACTGTGGGAGGAAACCGGAGCACCCAGAGGAAACCCACGCAGACACGGGGAGAACGTGCAAACTCCACACAGTCAGTCGCCTGAGGCGGGAATTGAACCCGGGTCTCTGACGCTGTGAGGCAGCAGTGCTAACCACTGTGCCACCATGCCGCCCACCACATTAAATTTAATGTTAGTTTATTTAATTTGAGTTTGTGTTGATTTGGTTTTAGTTAAGCAAATATGAGACAACTGTATCTTGAACAACAGCCGGCGGTTTATTGACATTACTGTATTATAATATAATATTTTTTCAATAAATATTTACTAAAAAAAGAGGAACATTAGGGAATATTAACAGATAGAAGCAGCATGCAACAGAAATGATCAGGAGTGGTGAGAAAGGAGGGAGAAAGAGAGATTCCTGTCGTATGGAGAGAGAGAGAGAGAGAGCGAGCGAGAGTGAGAGAGAGCAAGAGAGAATGAGTTCTGAAGGAGAGAGAAAGAGAGAGAGAAAGTTCTGAAGAAGTTCTGAATCAGTGCAAGTGATCTCAAAAGCTGCTCAAAGTTTGCAACTTTTTCCTGAAAACAAATATCACAAATACAGTCCATTTACATGAATAAAAATCAATTGTCCTTTCTGAAATAATTTAGATTAGATTACGATTTAGATTACATTACAAGTGTGGAAACAGGCCCTTCCGGCCCAACAGGTCCACACCGCCCCGCCGAAGCGCAACCCACCCATACTCCTACATTTACACCATACCTAACACTACGGGCAATTTAGCATGGCCAATTCACCTGACCTGCACATCTTTGGACTGTGGGAGGAAACCGGAGCACCCGGAGGAAACCCACGCAGACACGGGGAGAACGTGCAAACTCCACACAGTCAGTCACCTGAGGCAGGAATTGAACCCGGGTCTCTGGCGCTGTGAGGCAGCAGTGCTAACCACTGAGCCACCGTGCCGCCAATTTAAAACCAAAAAATAAAATCAAGACTTATCATAATGAAGTAAGTGCAAGTATTTAAAATCCTCAATACCTCTGCCTTCCACTTCAGTCATGCAGATATAGTCCTCCTCACTCAGAGGGAGTATTCAGTGTCTGATATCAGCCATTGTTTCAACTCTCAGAGCTAACATACACCAAACACATATCATTGCGCCACTAGATATACTTTTTAAAAAGGTAAATGTAGGTGTAAATACAAAAACAAAATTGAATGTGCAAACTTCTTTGAATTCAAGTCTATGCTACAGTTTGGATAAATAAATGGGTTTGGGTTGTATATAAATAGGTAGGGAGAAAGATTGGCACTTCTGGTATCCACATCCTGCCAGTCGGCTGATGCCAGTAAGGATCGATATCCCAAACCAGCTACTTATTGAGGAAATTCTATGCCAGATGTCAAAACCCAATCAGAGAGAGGAGTTCAGAGGCCGAGGTGGATTCTCTTCTGCTCGGGGCATGAGGTTTGGTTTCCTTCTGGAGTCCACAAGTTGGCCGATGGCATGGCCCGTGTTAGGATAATATGAGTTTTAACTGTTGCCCGTGAATCTGATTCAGTACATTTATTGTGTCTTTTATCAGAGCTTCAAAAATATCATCTGCCAACTGCATCTTCACACAAAGCTCATCCTGACCATAATTCACCCATTGGGCTTCCTCCTCATAAAGCTCTTGAACCTGCCAGAAAAAACAGAGGGGGTGTTATTGTTTTTATATCAAGATTTATTTGTTACAGCTCTTTCCTTTCGTACCAAGCAGTGTTTGCCCTAAAATCACTCAGACTTCAGGCCTCCCACTTTCCTTGTGTCCAGGATCACACAAGTGGCCATTCCCACACAGCAGTGGAGCTTGGACAGGAGTTCTGGAGGGCTCACTGTGAGATCAATGGAGAGTCACTAGTTATTCTTGTACAAAACAATACCAAGGCTGGGAAGGTTAAGGACTGGCTACATAAATTAGGTCTGACCTGAATATTTCCAGCATTTTTTACTTTTATTTGATAAACGAGGCCTGCGTTCTCTTGAGTATTGATGACGAGGGGATGGATCGATAGAAGTGACTGAGATGATTAAACGATTTGACAGCGAAGGAAGTGAGAAACTAATTCCTTTAGCGAGGCATGCCAGAAATAGGGCATGCAGGAAAATAAGACTTAGGTTGGTTAGGGGGTGATATGAAGAAGCCTTTTGTCACACAAACAATACTAAAATAATCGGGTTCCCTCTGGCCTTAAAAACTATTGTGACTGTTACAGCATTTCAATATGAGTGTTGAGAGATATTTGTAAGGTCAAGTAACAGTTAGGAGCAATTAGGAAATCAATATACAGAATTAAGATACAAATCAGCTATGATTAGGAGTACGAGAACAGACTGAAGGGTGCTGCTGGCTTAATCCTGTTCCTACCTGGTTTTGAATTTGATTCCAACGTCACAACTCCTCAAACCAGTGAGATCAATCACCAATGTTGCCAGTAACATAATAAACGAGTTTTACTCAGCACGCACAACCAGAAAGGAATACCCACCACAAGGAAAGAGCTGGTGAGTGTAACTGAATTACATGTTGTAGCTTTAGGCTGGCCCTCTGCCCTTGTGTAGCTGTGGCCTGACGGTATCACTACTTGAGCTGATGCAGAGCAGAGACTTTCAACCCTTGCCTAATGGACACGCACTATCAGCTGGAAGTGTTTGATCCAAAGAGGGAAAAAAAGCAATGATTTGATTTTTTTGGCATATCAAGCACCCAATTTTTTAAAACTTCAGTGTTGGGATGCATGCTGCCCCCCCATTTCTCCACGGAAAGATATTTTTCTTGAAGTGCTGCAGCCTACGTGTTGAAGGTACTCCCACAGCACTGCAAACTCAGGGATTCCAGGAGATTAAACATGTAAACATAAAAGGAAAGGTGATATCTGACCAAGTCAAGGTGGTGGTGTGGCCTGAAGATAACGGTGTTCTTACAGACCTGTTAAACTCATCAATCTGCTGACACATGTTGTGCTGTGACACACCAACACATGGGAAGGACTGGAAAGGTCTGCAAAAACTGTCTTCTAATTTTTCTATACTTTTGATTTTGGACTCAGATGGGAATAAAGCAATTTTAAAACCCAAGGATTGTTCAGGGATTGCTGGCACTTCACAGTAGCAAGTTCCTTGACATGCACTAAGTGCTACTCACACAGTTCAAGCAGTATTAGATGGCTTTCAGACAAGCTGCAGCCAAGGGCTGTGTTCAACGGGAGCTTCAGTCAATAGTAAGTAGCTAACTAGTCACTAGGCCACAGACAAATATCCTTTGGACAAAAACGGAGATTGGCTCCCAGGTAACTGATCAGCTGGGGCTGTATACAAATGAATTGAGAAATCACCAGATCTCCACAAGTTAAGGATCTGTCTCTGCAGTAAAAAGCCTGAAGAAAACCAGCTTCTTTTCCCTTCAGCACTTGCTGTAATCTGTGGCTATTAATTAATAAGTTACAGACTTGTACACGTGTGAACTAGTCACCCTGTGCCTTCTGAAAACCAATGGAAGCATCTGGAGAAGGAAGATAAAGGAACAGCATTCTGATCAGCACAAGGATTATCTCAGGAAAAGCCATCAATAGGTAACATTGGAAGTACGTTCCCAGTCTTTCCCTTTATGCAAAACACCCAGTGCACTTTGTCCCTGTCTTTCTGTCTGTGTATGTGTAATGAGGAATGCATGTGGGAGGGGTTGTTAGTTTTAGTTAGTAGTTATATGCCAGTGGTTGGTAATTATTTGCATTTTTTTGGAACAAAATGTAACTCTTGTTAAGCAAAGAACCCTGACCTGTACTTACTGTAAAAGACAGGTAAGTGAGGAACCAAAAGAGAAAATGCTAGAAAATCTCAGAAGGTCTGGCAGCATCTGTAAGGAGAAAAAAGAGCTGACGTTTCAAGTCTAACTGACTCTTTTCTCTCATTACAGATGCTGATAGACCCGCTGAGATTTTCCAGCATTTTCTTCTTTGGTTTCCGATTCCTGCATCTGCAGTAATTTGCTTTTATTAGGTAAGTAAAGAATTCAATGTACTTCTGAATTTCTTTGAAACTTTTGTGGCAACTAATGAAAAGCTGGTATTGAGTTTCAGCAAATTACTCCAGCGAGGGCCAAGTTTTCAATTCAGTCAGAAAGTTGAAGCATTTTCTGGACAAATGCAGGATAGCCAGACAGGTAAGCCAAAGACAGATAAAGCCTTTGTCATTTGAAATAATAGAAAATTCAGATGTACAATGAGGTGTTCATAATTGTGATGCAGTGGTACAATATAAAACTGAACAGTTCCTCAACTGAAGCACTTACCAAAATATGGTCCACCCGATCACGTTGTTTGTTGCCAAATTTCTTCAACTTCTGCCAAGCCGTCTTCTGATGTTGCTCTTCGTTCAACCCAAATAACTTTAAAACTTCATTAGAAATGAAGATCTGTGGGTAGAAGCACAGGAGAAATGGCAGCTGTTGCACACACCCTAAGTACAGACAAAACCACCCCCAATCCATTAGCCTTCCCTAAAACTACTCAATGAAGACTTTGATGCTTCGACCTTCTAATTCTTCCCCCATTCTGAATTATGTAAAATTGGATGGAACTCAAAGCATGTTCAATGAAACAAAAATCTGCGAAATGCTTTAAAACTTAATTATAATTGAAATGAATAACAGTAGTGAGATCCAAAAGCACAGACAATACTACTTTAAGGTAACATGCGATGCTCCCAAATTGAGAGAAGGTTTGACATTTTCCCTTGCCTCAGACCTTGGCTGAGAAATGATTAATTATTCACTGATTGATTTACTGCATTTCATAGTTCAGCACTTTGCCTACAGCATCTTCGAAGAAACCTCTGCTTTGTCAAATTCCAAAAATGTTCTGCCTTTAATTGAATGTAGGCAGCTAACTGAAGATCAGCGCTGTGGGAAGTCTCACAATAAATATTGGGGCTGACATGGATTCATACAGCGCACCCAGCATTTCAAGAAGGTCAAATAATTCTCAATTTAACAGATGAGTGCTTCAAAGCTATATGACCTAACCACTGACTACTGCCTCACATGGCTCCAAGCAGGAAGATTTTGATAGGTTTCTCGGCTAACACTGTCAAAGGCAAGTAACATGCCCAGAAATGTTGGTGTGGGAAACAGCTCAGACTGAAGATACATTAGAGTCGAGTTATAAAGACAAAACAAAGGAAATGAACAGTCCCAAATTTGCTCTGTGAATGAAAAGCTGATTTACACATGCCCATTCTCAGTCCCTGGCAAAGTGCAACACTTCACAAACTGTGCTCAAAGGGAAGTCAGGCTAGACAATGAGCAGCTTGATGTTGACTTTAGACCGTGGTAAAAAGTTCACATTGCAGTGTTTCAAGTCTGAGTTACTGGGAGGAGTGATCCAGTGTACACTTCAATGTCAGTGCCACAGTAAAATAGAAGTTGCATTGTTGTAATAGTAAAGAACTTGGTCTGCGTGCTGGACAATACTTTGTAACCAATGCTCAAGTCACCCACCTTAACCTCAAATTGTCAAAAACAACTTGCAAACATATATAACTTTTCACACTTGTACCATGTTGTTCCCAACCTTTGAAGTATAGCCACTAATTATAATATCGTCAAAAGCTGCAACAAATTTTCACACAGCAAGTTACCACAAATTAGAGAAATGGTTCAGTAAACATTTAGTCATACAGACTCATGTCGTAGATTGACCAGGACCATGAGGGAGAACTCCACTCCTCTTCAAAGTAGCACTAAAAATCTTTTTTAAAAAACTCTTGCCTAATCAGATAAGAACAAAGGCCACATAAACAAAAACAATTTAAGCCACGTTAAGTTGCATAAGATCTTAGAATACTTTGGTCAATTTTGGGAATCTCAACATCGTGCAAATTCTCAAGATGTTATCAGGAAAAGAGGTACAAACATGAGCACAGATTGAGAAGTTCAACCTTTAAGGCTTTCTTTATCTGAAAGTTATGGAATGACCCATGATTCTAAATTCTAGATTCCAGATCAAGATTCTAGAGAGTTTTAAGTAGGTGAATAATAATCAAATCTTGTATTATCAACCAATGGAAACAGCAATAGAAAGACTGAAACGATAGAGAAGAATTTGAAAAAAAGTACTGAGTGGCTGGAAGGGACACCATATATTATGTAAATAGAAACAGAATCTGCAGATTCTCAGACTGGGCAAAGTTATGACAGATGGGGTTTAATGGATAACAGTATGATGATGATGAGGATGATAAATTAATAATGGGAGAGTACAAACAGTGGAGGAGAAAGGGACTTTGGATTTTTAGGAAAGGGGCAAAATGGTAAATTGAACTCAATACAGTCATCAGGATCGAGATAATGTTTTTAACATGCTCTGTTATACATATCATCAATCAGAGCTGCTGTGGAGCACTATTAACCCATACCTTTCTTGCTTAACTAAGAAAAAATAATTTTGTTTTCAAATGCAAAATCTGGGTCTCACCTCACAATAAGCTCTTCTGCTGACACTCTCGTCATCCTTCCATTTATAATTCCCAAAGTCTGGGGGTATTTGCAAATCCCCCAGATCATGGCCAAGTTCCTGCCATTTGCACAGCTCCTCAGCCGCTGCATGAACCAATGTCTCAATCTCTACAGCATCTTCAGCAAAAGCAAAGTTAATTTCCCCTTGGATTTTTCTGGTCTGACGTAGTTTCTGTTGAAGATCCACCCAATGGATGTTAACAGGTCTCGTTACAATCAAATTCAACTTGGACACTAACTCTTGGCGACACTTCTCACAACCTGTTCAACAACTTTAATCAAACCTGCTGAACCACTGACAAAGCCTCACGCAATGGACACGCTGACCACTTGGGAGCCACAGTATCACCGAACACATCAATTCCTCAGACCTGCAGTATCACCGTACACACCGGCCGATCACACAGCAGAACTATGTGGGCAGTCAGTAACGGTGAGCATGGTTAGAACCATATTGAGGAAAAAGCCAAAATGAGAAGCTGGAGACTAAAAGCTTGCAAAAGATGTGCATTTGAAAGACAGGAGAGGAATGGGATTTGGAAATCGGGCTACTATACATGGTCATGATTTAGGTTAACTCTGGAAGCGAAATGAAGACCACAAGAGGTTGAAGGATGATGTTAGACTAAAAGTCACATAGAGAGACAGGGATTCATCATGAAGGGCTTTCTTAAATGTGCAAATTAGATTGGAGATGTTGAAAAATTGGGAGGCAAAGGTCAATTAAGGACAGTCTGATAATTTTCAGAATAAGCGCTCTTTCCAGACGTTTGGAAGTGCTCACATTCATGGAGTATAAGGACAGAAATCTGACCAGAAGAGGATGGAATGGTCAAGTCTCTGGGTGAGAGTTGTGGATGATGAGGCAGGAGGCATGTAACTTTCCAGAGACAGGTTTGTGATTAGTAAATGCTGGGTTTACTCAACGCTGGAACATGCTGCTGAGATATAAAGGGTGTGGACCAGCTGAGGATAGCAAATGAGAGGCTGGAGTGGCAAAGGGACACAGCTGGAGAGTCAGAAACAGGCAAACCTGTTGGAGTTGACTTTTCTTTGTTCAGTGGTGTGCAATTTTTTCTGAAAAGCTAGTGACATTCTTTCTCCAATTTAGACAGGTGCAACATGACTGAAGTTACAGACCAATGAAATCAAACTTGCACAGGCATTCAGCTCTTACTGTTCAACTTCAGAGATTCCAAAGGAAACTGACAGAACGCGATGTTAACAGACAATCTACCACACCGATGCTGACTTAACTCTGGGCTGTCAGCCTCAATTACAGTGACAATACAGTAATAAGCCAAACGAGAGGGAAAACCTCCTGTGACAGAACTCATGTCATCATCCCACCATGCAAGGTGGTGGAACTTGCAAAGAAAACTAGATTCTTCCGTGTTAACAAAGTGGCCACATAGTCTTGTGTAAACAACATCCAAGCTCTCTCACTGATTACAACTTTTGCTGCTTCTCAACTCTGCAAGTGATGTGCAACCACCAGCAGTGAAAGGAATTCAAATCTGAAATTTCAGCCTCCCTCGAGAGGGTGAGTGGGAAACTACACTGGGCTATTGTGTCAAGGTACCATTGAGAAAGATGATAATTCCAACATCTGAGCTATGCTGATTAAATGGATCACGGCAGATGGTTGGGAAACGTGATTTCCTTGAATGAATGAGACAGGCAAAATAAAAGGCCAGGTTTACACCTTGCTTCTTCTGCATGAATCCAGACTGATGACATTTACACATCAATACATCACCTCACATGTGCCATGACAATCAGCGATACCAAAGTGCACTTGAAAGTTGTCAGAACCACAGTAAATGCATTACTGTCTCGAAGAGAAAACAAACAAACAAGAAACAGAGGCTAACATTACCTTTCGATTTGGGAATCTTCTTCCTTGCCTCTCTCTTTCCCATGAGCTCCTTGTCCCAAGCAGCCAGAGCCTGATTTTCCAATTGCTGGATCGCAGCTTCCTCAGCATCGAGCCGCCGCTTCCACTCCAGCAGCTCCTCTGCATGTCGTCGCCGATGCATCAGCTTCTGCTCCCGTTCAGTGAGGAACCTGATGGACATGCAAGCAGGACGGGGGAGAGAGAGAAAGGAAGTGTCAGCTAGCTGCCGATATTCATTTCTAAAATCGGACATTAACCTGCAGCTCAAAATGTATAATTCTTACTTTTTAAATTCAACACTGTTTGGGTTATAGTTTCACAACACAAACAAAATTCAGGGCAAGGTCTCCTTGTACACTTCACACATCGTAGAACATTGCAGCACTACTGCATGTAAATAGGCTCAGAGCAGTTAATCAACACATTCAAAAGGATTTCCTCCAAGTCTGCTGATGCAATATTAGTCAAAACCATCAACTTCAATGTGCAATGCTGCTCTTAAAAAAAACTTCAGTCTGACACAGATTTCCCCACCCCACTGCAATTGGTAACCTGGCCCGGCCCAGGGATTGGTACTGGGACATTAGTGAACTGTGATCTCAAAGGAAGTGAGCAACCAAAATTCTGATAGCCTGGTCCTCAAAGTTTAGAAAGAGGTTTGAGACAAGTCAGATGCTATGCCTTCTTGCATTTAGCTCAATTGCATTTCCTATTTACAGTACAGTGTTTTGCAAAGTGAAAAGAATTATGTGTCTTTTTGCCATAGTGGGGGATTTTTATCCTAGTTTATCACAGTTGCTGCCTCTCGCTCCCCAAGTCAAATTATTAGCATCTGTAACAAAACAAAGAACCGCAGATGCTGAACATCTGAACCAAAGAAACAAAGTGCTGGAGAAACTCAGCAGGTCTGACAGCATCTGTGCAGAGAAAGAAAGGTTATGTTTTAAGTTCACTAACTCTCTGTCTGAACGAACAACAGGTCACTGGACTTGAAACATATCACGTCTTTTTCTCTTCAGTGATGCTGCTGGACCTGAGTTTCGCCAGCACTGCATTTTCTATAAAACTTTATTCATAAAACAGAATGGAAAAATACTAATCCGCAAAAGTGAGTCAAAAGTGTAAACGTGAGCACAGTTTCCACACTTGAGTTACACAAGGACACCTCAGTTTAAAAACAAGATTTAACTCACAGTAGCATTCCATCTCAAAATGAGCCAAGTTACACCAGTAATAAAGCTCACCCACCCAATTAGGCACTTCAGCACAACATCCTGCAGTGTTGGACACAGCCACCTTTATCAAAGAATGATCACATGTCACAAAATTGTCGGCCGAGAGCATGTGTCTTTAAAGGAGCTGAAAACAAACTCTCAATTTTTGCGAGGTTTTTTGATCATACTTAATTGAACACTTAAATCGCAGAGAAAAATCTTTGCTTTTTAAAAAATGTTTGTGGGACACATCCCACATCTTGCTCAAGGTTTGGTTAGGTCTGATCCATAGAGACAAAGGTCAAGCAAGCATTACACTTTCCCTTCACTTCTACAAAGGGCGAGCATCCCATTTCTTCAGGATTTAAAGAATTTTGGAAATTGTTTGTAAAATCAATGATCACATGAAAGAAGTGGACAATAAATGTATGCAATAAGAGTGAAGCCTGCGACAGCAGATTTTTCTTTGGAGGGCAGTGTGCCTGCTTTCCAAATTCTGGGAGCAGATACATTTATAAGCTATATTGGCGTACAGTCAAGTTCCTTACTGAACAGTGACAGGATTGGACAGAGTCGGCATGGATTTAAAAGAGGGGAATCATATTTCGCAAATCTACAGAAATTCTGAGGATCTAATGAATAGAATTGATCAGGGGCAACCAGTGGGTGTTACTTTGACTTCAGAATGCTTTTGATCAGGTCCCACATAAGAAATTAGCATATAATGTGAGAGATCGGCGGGGGGGAGTGTATTTGCATGGACAGAGAGCCAGTTGGCAGACAGGAAACAAAGAGCTGGAATAAACAGGCCATTTTCTGAGTGGCAGCCAGTGACCAGTGAGGTACCGCAGGGATCAGTGGTTCAAACCCAGTTATTTATAATATATACAAATGATTTAGATGAGGGAACTATTACTATTTCTCAGTTTGCGGGTAACACAAAGCTGGGTTGAAGGGGAAACTGTGAGGAGGATGCAGAGATGCTTCAAGTGTGATTTACATAAGTTGAGTGATTGGGAAAATGCATGGCAGATGAAAGATAATTTTGATAAATGCGAGATTTTTGGTTGCAAAAACAGACAGCGAGATTATCTGAATAGATTAGGAAAGGGAGAGTGACAACAAAGGGTGTCTTTGTACACCAGTCACTGAGAGTAAGCATGCAGGTGCAGCAGGTGGTGAAGGCAAATGGTATGTTGGCCTTCATGGTGGGGTAGGCCAGAACCAGTGGTCATAGTCTAAAGGATATAGGTTCGGCTATTCAGAACTGAGATAAGGAGAAATTTCTTCATACAGACAGTGTTGAACCAACAAAATTCTCTGCCACAAAATGTATTTCAGGACAACACATTGAATATTTTCAAGGGTTAGATATAGTTCTTAGGGCTAAAGAGATCAAATGGTATGGGGAGAAATTGGGACTAGGGTATGGAGTTGGATGATCAGTCATGATCATACTGAATGACAGAGCAGGCTCAAGGGGCTTATTATTATCTTGTTTTTCATGTTACTAACAGCAAAAATATACAAATACTTCTAAAACATGTTAATTGCTTATCTGGATCACAAAAGAGAAAGCTTATTCTTTTTTACAGCCTCTTTAAAGGTTTACACAAGCATAATTATTACAAAGTTCCAGTGGTATTTAATTCACCCTGGGAGAAAGTGCTAGTTTATATTAGCTTTCCAATATTACAACATTCACACAACAAACATAATTCACACTTCAAATTCTGCAATATTTTTTAACGATTTCACTAATTCTGGGTGAATTTCTTTCAGAAATGTAGTACAGCCGACATGTAATCTAAACATTCACATCACATTGTATAAGACAAAGAGATCTTCAACTAAACTGGATTATCACGAAATACTATTCCATTGCTGCAAAATGACAAAACCTTTTCCCCTCTCATGATTATTTAATGAATAAATATTCAGTTAGATGCAGCGTTCTAACGAAAATACTATTTAGAACAGGAAAAGTTTATAGCATAGTCTCTGCAGATTGTGTACACAGCTGCACTGTACCAAGGGGTATATTTGTGTTACTTGCTTTCATTGAAGATAGTTTCAAGGAATAAGAGTGGTGCCAATGAAACCAGCATTTGTTCTCATTCCCAATTGCCCTTCAGTGGTGGTATGCTGCCCTCTTGAAGTACACCCACAGTGCTGTCAGGATGTGTTCCAGGTTTAGTGATGTAATTCCAATTCAAAATGTTATGCAGCTTGGAAGGGATTTGGGAGGTGGTAGCATTAGTAAGGGAGCAGTAGCTCCCATTGTCTTCAGATGGCACAGATCATGGGTTTGGACGGTGCTGTAAAAAGAGCCTTGGTTAGTTGCTGTAGTGCATCTCATATCTGGTACACACTGCTGCAAATGTGTGCCATTGAGGAGGAAATCAATGGGTGGAGTGTCAACCAAGTGGGCTGCTTTGCTCAGGACAATGTCAAGCATTTGCCTTGCTATTGGAGCAGTACTCATGCAAGCACATGGAGAGTATTCCATCACTCTCCCAAAAAGTGCCTCTCAGGCTTTGGTCAGTTAATCATCGCAGAACACCCAGCTGTTGAGCTGCTCTTGCAGCCAGAGTATTTATGTGGCTGATCCAGTTAAGATCCCAGGTAAGTTACCCTGTCATCAATGCCAAGCCCTTTTCTCTTGAAAACTGAACAGGAAGAAGATGGTATATTAATCCCATAACAGATCCTGTATGGAAGAAATACCAACAGTCAACTTGCAAAAACACTGATCCAAAGCAAAAAGAGGGAGATGTGATTATCTTTTCTGTGGGAGTCCACGAAGGAGCTGCAGAAAAGTATTAAAGTAACAAACTTAATTTTGAATGCAGTTTAAAACAAAATAAAAAAGGGGAAATCAAGTAGCTCTGAAACAAGATTAAATTCAAATTAGAAATCAATACAGAATTCCTGCCACTGCTAAACTCATCCAAAATGCTCCTGAGTTTGTCCAGTTGCTACTAAATGCAGCACTGAGCACTGAATATTATTTCTTATTGGTACTTTCAATTATAAACAAAGATTTGAGATCTGACAGCACTATTAAACTGACAGGCGTTTTAACAAAAGTAGCTGCATGTAGTTGGAGATACTCATGTCGACTGTGATGGTTACATGCCAATCAAGTTTTCACATCCATAAGACAACCTCATATGTTCACCAAAGACACATTTGCAGTCTTAAAGAGGCACTGCCATCTGAAAGTTCAAGCTTACATTTCAAATTTCAGATTTCTTAAAGCTACATTTATCAAGATTAGTGGGCTGCTAACTCTGCCAGACTATTTGCGTAAGTCCAATTCAACGTTAAACAGGGTATTGTATCCTGTTCGCATGAGCAGCTCAAGATTGTTTGTGTAACTTCAACTTCTTGCTTTCACAGTAATACCCCTTTAAAAGCAGGTTCCAGATTAATTATAAAGTCTGCAGTATATTGCCAACTAGCTGCTTTCTGCATCTATGTGAAGCCACAACAAAGCCAAAGGAATGCACATTTCTCTACACAATTCGTTTCCCTTGACCCTCCACCGACCCCCACATCATCCACATGCATGTGACGAAACAGAGCATGCTCGATCAGTGAGAAGCAGAGGTTGCACAGTACCTGACCAGCTGGTTGTAGATGTACAGCTGGAATTTGGGATGTACGTTGGGAAAACAGACACTGAGGGAAGCCCAGTGATGAGACGTTAAGGACAGAGAAGTAGTGGTGACAGGAGAGCAATGTTTACAACAAAAGGAGCAAAACAAGAAAAACAAAACAGCTGAGTATCATCCCAAAATTGCTTTATCTTAAGATACTCAAGAAAACCTTACATTCTTCAGGAGAAATTCCAAATATTCCATCAAAACATTTGTAGCCAACCTCCCTACACCTCTACCTCAACACAACCCCTTCTGCTCGGATTCATTAACTTCAAATGGCAACAGAGCTCATCAAAGCCAACCCCAGCTCCATTTCTCTTTCTGACTTAGATAGTGGGAGAATGTCAAGCACTGCCTTCCTAACAGCCCAACCACAGCTTACAAACCCTTGTTTAATGTTGTAATTATTGCTGCCTGCACCACCAACACTGGCAGTTCATTCCATACATGTGTGAAAAAGTTGCCCCTTAGGTAACTTTAAAATTTTTCCTTTCTTACCTATGCTCTCCAGTTTTCGACTCCACTATCCTGGGAAAAAGATCACGGATATTCACCCTATCCATGCCCCTCATGATTTTATAAACTTTTAAGGTTACCCTTCAGCCTCTCCCTATAGCTGAAACCTTCAACCCTAGCAACATCCTTGTAAATCTTTTCTGAATCCTTTCAAGTTTCACAACACACCAGCACTGAATGCATTATTCCAAAAGTGGCCTCCTGTACAATCATAACAGGACATGCCAACTCTTATACTCAATGCACTGACCAATAAAGGCAAGCACACCAAACGGTTTCTTCACAACCTTGTCTGACTGAAACTCCGTCTTCAAGGAACAAGGAACCTGCACCCCAAGGTCTCCTTGATCAGCAACACTGCCCAGGGCCTTCCCATTAAGTCCTACCCTGATTTGCCTTACCAAAATGCAGTACCTCACATTTATTTAAATTAATTAGATCAGAAAAAAACATCAGTAGTCTAGCACATCATCCCAATCTAATTATTTATTAAATATGCTAAACCTGAATCAAACCTTGCTTAAACAACACTTGGATACTGTGTGCAGGCTGATCATCATACTATAAATAGAAAAAGGGGAAACTGAAGTGGGTACACAGACAAGATTGACAAGGTTGGTCACAGAAATGTGTGGGTTCACATGTCAGGAAAGGGTTAACAAGCTACATCTCTTTCCCCTGAAAGAAGGCCAAACAGGGACATAATAGAGGTCTTTAAAATGTTGAGAGGGTTCAGCAGACTGGATACAGACAGAATGTTTCCTTTCTCAGGGAAGAACATACCTTGAGGCCACAAAGTAGTCACCAAGAAATCCATCAGGGAGATATGGAAGTTCTGCAGAATTGGATTACAGCAATGAAGACTGCACAGGGAGTGGTTGAATCAAATATCATACGGGTGTTTAAGGGGAAGATAGACAAGATTAGAGGGAGAAAGGAATAGAGGGTCAGGGTAATAGATGAGCAAAGGTGACAGGAGTCTCAAGTGGAGCAGTAACACTGATGTGAACTGATTGGAACAAATCATAGAATCCCTCAGTGTAGAAACAGGCCATTTAGCCCATTGAGTCCATAATGACCCTTCGAACAGCATCCCACCCAGGCTCACTCCCCTTCGCTATCAGTGTAACTCTGCATTTCCCATGGCTAATTCACCTAGCCTGCATATCGCTAGGCACTATGGGCAATTTAGCATGGCCAATCCACCTAACATGTATATTTGTGGACCGCGGGAGGAAACCCATGCAGACACGGGGAGAATGTGCCAACTCCACACAGTCACCTAAAGTTAGAATCAAACCCGGGTTCCTGGCACTGTAAGGCAGCAGGCTCGCCATTGAGCCATGGTACTGCCCTAGTAAGACCTGTTTGCATCCTCTGTAGTGTACTCAATTGCCTTCATAGGATAAAAAAGCTTACACAATGATGTCAAGCTGATAATTCCACCAGGAAAAACAATTCCTGCAACATTTGCATGTACCTCCAGTTTCCCAACACACTCCACTGAAAGACAAAGCAAGCTTTGTACCAGTGAAAGTTTTCACATTGCAATCCCATTCTGAGACTGTTACACCAGGGCAATGGGTGTAAGTAAAGAAGATGAGGGTAAGAAAAAAGCTCCACCACTTGGAGAGCAGTAGCAGTGAGGCCATATTTATGTTTTGCTGCCCCAGTCACAGGGTCAAACATGACAATACCTCAGGGGGGATAATTAGAAGCACCATATGCAGCAAACACACTGTCTTTGAAAAACAGAGTTAAATGGACTTCATATATTTTTCTCTGCTCAGAGCCACTCTGTCTCTCTCTTTCTCACCCTCTCTATAACATCACCAGCTGACAAATGAGATGCTTCGGCTTGCCAGCCTTTCACAGCAATATGCCTTATAAGGAGCCATAAGAGATATTACTTTTCATCCATCTGACTGCGCATCTTCTTCAGTTTTTGCGTGATGCTGCTGGTCTCACTGCCTGAAGTTGAAACAGAGGAGGGACTCCACGTCTCCATATCTGTTTGTCGGGGACTGGAAGCGGGGCTCATTTTGGGAACATTCTCCACTCCTGGTTGTTCTGCATCCCGCTGCTCCTGTCGAGTTGGAACCTGAGAGATACCAAGATGGACGCATGGAAAGTTAAAAGGAAACAGCTCCAGAATTCGTAGCAGTGAAACACAGATGAGATTCAAAGACAGGTTTCTGCAACTAAGCAACATCATTTCCTTTCAGGCAGGCAGAGCGTTTCATTAGTTTTGAATTAACTGAGCTTTGAATTAATTGAACATTTTAAAAGTGAGTCTGATTTTTTTGTTTCTTGGGAACGTTTATTCAGGGAAACAGATTAAGGGAGGGAGATGTAAATCAATTATAATAGAAGTAAGTGCAAACAGATGAGCGGTTCAACAACCTAGTCCCATTCCTATGCACATGATCAAGTGCAAAAATGTTTTGACAGCTTTGTAGGATATGCTGATAACAGGTCGGAACCAGATTGCAGGGAGCGAAAGAACAGAAGCACAGATACATTGGGCTCAAAGCTCCATTTCTTGTGTTGTCACTTCTACAGAATGCAGAACAAAACACGATATCGATGAATACAAAGGATGGTATTCTCGGCAGCAGCAGGTATTCCTGCATATACAGCTTTAGGTTGCAGAGATTTGGCCTCGACACAAGGGAACATGTGAACATGTTATCAACTTAATAAAAGTACCGAGGCTTAAGTTGATGTTTCTCAGTGGCAGACAAACCATTCTTACATCTTTTCTGTAAAATATTAAAAGTTTTATTTATATTGTAATGATAATATAGACCAGAAACCTGGCTGATAGCAAGCTTGGATTGAAAGTGATCACCCATCATTCATGCTGCTGAGTAAGTAATTCCTTACTTTAATAGTAACCTTGCATTGAACAGTTCAGGAGTTTGCAAATGGTGGGATACTAACCAACTTGCTCTCCCCAGTGGATTTGAGTCTCTCCTGAATTTTGGTGGTGGTTTGGAGCATATGTTGAACCTCCTCCTGCTGTTTCAGAATCAGCTGCCTCGCCCTGTGAGCAGCTTTGTTGGCTTCTTGAAGATGCCTGATTTCAGCCTGTGATGAAATTGTATACAATGTATTACCATGTTAGAGACCAACCAAACCCGTCTTTACATCGTCAATAAATTTATTTTGACGACAGAGTACAGACAAAAATGAAGTCAGGGCACACAACTCCATAACCCATTAAGTTCTAAGTTGCACAGTTTCCAGGTGGCACTGTGCAACGTTTACAACTTATAATGCTTGTTCTTGATGAAAACTTTGTGGGTTTTTTCGACAAAATGTATTGTCAACACGAACTCAGACAGTCAAGTACTCCAGGTGGAAAATTATCATGAAAGAGTTACTCACGTTCTTTTTCAACAGCTGATGCCTTACTTTGAGTCAGCATTTCTGATTTTATTTCAGGAGGTTGCTTCCAGGTCTGTGGTGAGTTAACCTGAGTTCTCAAACCTGAAAAGTGTCCTCAGTAGACAAGTACTTTGCAGAAGAGAAAGATGATGAACAGGCAGATTTCCGCTTTCGAGAATTGCGTATTAGCTCTTGCTGCTGGGCAAGTTGGAAAGTGTGCCTGGGTTGAGTGAATACAGAATCTGGCAAATCTGTAGTGGGTCCAACAGCAATAACATAACATTCCAATTCTGCGTGACACTGCCTGACACTGCGTGATTGGCAAAACCTATGCCAACAAAAATCAGCAACTTGTTGAGACCATCACTATATTTTTCTCAGTTTTGGTTTGGAACTGTGAGCTGAAGTTGAGAATTGCACTTTGAAAAGCAACTTGTTTTAAAACAAAAAAAGGGGAGCTCAAAGATAGATGTCTGCTGGCCTGGGAAGACGATGCAGATTAATTACTGGTCTAAGAACACTCCAGATATTTCAGCACCAGGGTGCTGCTGTGCTCAGAGACAATTTGGATGTTAAGTTGAACAATCTAGGAAGGACTGCTAACAGCGAATGTTGAAAAGAGGCGGAAAACAAAATGAATTGGCTCTGACTGGGTTTTGGGCAGGAGACAGGTTTGGTTTGGACTTCTTCTGGACTGGCTGTTCTTGGTTGCTCTCTTTAGTTATTTTCCAGTGATTGATTTGTTGAAAGTTCTGAGAAACAATTCTCAGACTGTAAAAAAATAAGTTAAATCTCTAGAAATCTGCGGAAGCCAAGTTGTGGGCAAAGTTTTGGAAAGGGTTACAAGAGATAGGATTTATAATAATCTAGAAAGGAATAACTTGATTAGGGATAATCAACACTGTTTTCTGAAGGGTAGGTCATGCTTCACAAACCTTTGAGAAGGTGACCAAACAGGTGGAAAAGGGTTGATGTGGTGTTTATGAATTTCAGTAAAGTGTTTGCTAAGGTTCCCCAAGGTGGGCTATTGCACAAAAGACAGAGGCATGTGACTGCGGGTGATTTAGCGGTTTGGATCAGAAATTGGCTAGCTGTCAGATGACAGACTTGGTGGTTGATGGGAAATGTTCATCCTGGAGTTCAGTTACCAGAGGTGTACTGCAAGGATCAGTTTTGGGACCACTGCTGCTTCTCATTTTTATAAATCTCCTAGATGAGGGCAGAGAAGGATGCGTTAGTAAATTTGTGGATGACATTAAAGTCGGTGGAGTGCAGAAGGATAGCACGAGGGGACATAGCTGTAAATTGAGGGGTGATGGAGGACAGATGTCAGATGTAGATTCTTTACTCAGCGTGGTAGGGCTGTGGAACACACTGCCTGCAATAGTAGTGGACTCACCAACTTTAAGGGCATTTAAATGGTCATTGGATAAACATATGGATGATAATGGAATAGAGTAGGTTAGATGGGCTTTAGTTTGGTTTCACAGGTTGGCGTGACATCGAGGGCTAAAGGGCCTGTACTGCACTGAAATGTTCCATGTTAGTAGGGTAAATGTTCAAAGCAGATTGAGCTTACATTGTACATATTAATTTCGTTTCCTTGTAATTCATCTGCATTCTGTTAAAGTTGCATGTTTTTTTTAAGTTCTAACCTTGTTGTCCAAGATCTGTTATTGCTAAAGTCAAGGTCAGAACAATTGAGCAATTTTGAGCGTTAGTTAATATCTCAATTTCACTGTGTTCCAACTCATGGTAGTGACGTAATTTGGCTTGGCTTGCAATCTCTGTCTCAAACTTCAAATGTACAATTCATGAAGAAAACAGGACAAAGTGAAAACCATAAAGATGGCTTTAGGACAAAGTCAGATGCAACAAAGAGACAGGACAATGTTTTAACCAGGATCATGGCAGCAGCTCACCAGCTTTTCCAACGCAATTAGGAATCCAAACTAAGTGATCTGCTAATCAGCAATGCCATGCCTTGTAAGCAGTTTTAAAAAAAAGTACAAGGGCAAGGGGAAAGCAAGGGTGAAAAATAAAACATTTAAATGGCAATAAATGATGCATCCTTTCAATTAATGTCATAAGTTAAAGACAAATCAAGGGTACTTGACAACCAACGAGAGCTGGAATCTGTTCATTTGTATGTGTGAGAACTCATCCATTGCAATAACAGCAGGCAGCTAATTTCTTTCACATGGAGGGATAAGGGGGGGGAAAATCAACAAATTCAAAATACAACAAGCAGCATTAAAAGTATTGTTGCCTCATTGTACAATCATTCTTCTCAAGGTTTGATTATTAATTCTCCCCTTAATGTGCACTATTGAGGATAATCATAGCAAAGCATTGCCAGTAGGAGAACTGCATTGAGAAACACCATGGCATGGAAATCTGTCCCTAGGCCGAGCATATACATTATATTCAGCAGCATTTGTTGTTGGCATTTCAAGGAAAAACTATATCACCAAGAAAAAAAGGTTTGCAACCATTGGAACCTTGGGGAAATATGCTCATTCATGAAGTATTAGTGGATAGCCCGACATTTTCCCTGGCATTCAGTGGGTCATACCTGTTCCTGCTGCAACCTGAGCAGAAGCCCACGTTGTCTCCTACGGATGGATGGCATCTTATCATCTTCTCCCTTGTCTCGAAGGCGTCTGGTTAGAGAACATGGCAAAGTCACATGAACATAGAACATAGAACATTACAGCACACTACAGGCTCTTTGGCCCTCAATGTTGTGCCGGCCTGTAGAACCAATCTGAAGCCTATCTATCCTACATGATTCCATTATCATGCATATGTTTATCCAATGACCATTTAATTGCCTTTAAAGTTGATGAGTCCACTACTGTTGCAGGCAGTGCGTTCCACACCCCTACCACTCTGACTAAAGAAATTACCTCTAACATCTGTCCTATATCTATCACCCCCGCAATTTAAAGCTATGTCCCCTTGTGCTAGCCATCACCATCTGGGGAAAAAGGCTCTCTCTGTCCACTATATCTAACCCTCTGATTATCTTATATGTCTCAATTAAATCACCTCTCAACCTTCTTCTCTCTCATGAAAACTGCCGTAAGTCCCTCAGCCTTTCCTCATAAGACCTTCCCTCCATACCAGCTAACATCCTTGTAAATCTCTTCTGCACCCTTTCCAAAGCTTCCACATCCTTTCTATAATGCAGTGACCAGAACTGTACACAATACTCCAAGTGTGGCCGCACCAGAGTTTTGTACAGCTGCAATATGACCTTGTGGTTCTGAAACTCAATCCCCCTACCAATAAAAGCTAACACACCATATGCCTTCCTAACAACCCTATCAACCTGGGTGGCAACTTTCAGAGATCTATACATGGACACTGAGATCTCTCTGCTCATCTACACTACCAAGGACCTTACCATTAGCCCAGTACTTCTTATTCCTGTTGCTCCTTCTTAACTGAATCGCTTCACACTTTTCTGCATTAAACTTCATTTGCCACCTCTCAGCCCAGCTCTGCAGCTTATCTATATCCCTCTGTAACCTGCAACACCCTTCAGCACTATACACAACTCCACTGACCTTCGTTTCATCTACAAATCTACTCACCCATTCTTCTATGCCCTTATCTGGGTCATTTACAAAACTGACAAACAGCAGTGCACCCAAAACAGATCCTTGCGGTACATTACTCGTTATTGAGCTCCAGGATGAACATTTCCCATCAGCTACCACACTCTGTCTTCTTTCAGCTAGCCAATTTCTGATCCAAACAGCTAAATCACCCTCAATCTCATGCCTCTGTATTTTGTGCAATAGCCTACAATGGGAAATTTATCAAATGCCTGACTGAAATCCATATACACCACATCAATTGCTTTACCCTCATCTATCTGTTTGGTCACTTTCTCAAAGGAACTCAATAAGGTGTGTGAGACATGACCTACCTTTCACAAAACTGTGTTGACTATCCCTAATCAATTTATTCCTTTCTAGATGATTATAAATCCTATCTCTTTTAAACTTTTCCAACATTTTACCCACAACCGAATAAGGTTTACTCATCTATAATACTAGGGTTGTTTGTATTCCCCTTCTTGAAAAGGGGGACGACATTTGTTATCCTCCAGTCTTCTGGCACTATTCCTGTAGACAATGACAACATAAAGACCAAAGCTCAAGGTTCTGCAATCTCCTCCCTGGCTTCCCAGAGAATCCTCGGATTAATCCCATCCAGCCCAGGGGATTTATCTGTTTTCACACTTTCCCGAATAGCTAACACCTCCTTGTTAAAATCAATCCCGTCTAGTCTAGTAGCCTGCATCGCAGTATTCTCCTTGACAACACTGTCTTTTTCCAGTGTGAATACTAAAAAATATATCCATTTAGTGCTTCCCCACCTCCTCGGACTCCATGCACAACTTCCCACAACTATCCTTGATTGGCCCTGATCTTTCTCGTTATTCTTCTCTTCCTGATATACTTATGGAAAGCTTTATGGTTTTCCTTGATCCTATCTGCCAGTGATTTCTCATGTCCCCTCCTGGCTCTTCTTAGCTCTCTCCTTAGGTCTTTCCTTGCTAACTTGTAACTCTCAAGTGCCATAACTGAACTTCACATCTCATCGTAACATAAGTCCTTTCTTCGTCTTGACAAGAGATTCAACTTCTTTAGTAAACCACGGCTCCCAACACATGGTATAATAATGCTCGAATTTACAGACAAACTTGGATAAATCTGCCCAAGTAGACCACACAGTTTCACCACTGGTGAATTAGCAACGAAACCAGAAAGAGAATGATCAGGGTTTAAGATTTTGTTAAACAGCAAATTCTTCTTAATATTTTATAACTTTAATGCCCTCCATGCTTGTCATACTCGATTTGGAGAAAATTTATCTCCACAAGATATTGTTTATGCTCACAAAATTAAAAAGGGTATTTTAAAAGTTACTCTGGAAATAAAAGGTTGGTGTCAGTAAAAGTGTCCACAAAGATGTTGAGCAGCCATAAAAACCCAACTAATTCATGGAGGGACTTTGAAGAAGGAAATCTTCTGCCCACAGCTAGTATGGCATATGTGACTACAGTGTTACGGCAGCATGGATGGCATGCACACCATACCTACCAAGCATTGACCATCTCTTGCAATCCTTTTGATATGAAGTGGTATTATCATTACTGCTTCCCTCACAATTCACATTAGAGTTACCCTCGACCTGAAACTGAACCTGATCAGCTAAACAATACTGTGTCAACAAAACCAGGTCAGAAGCTGAAATTTCTTCACTAAGTAACTTACTTCCTGTCTCCCCAGTACATGCCCAAGAAACATAACATCAAATAGAATGTAGCAACCTGCTTGATCAGCATCATATTCACCAATCTATACATTCACGCCCTTCACCAATAAACAGTGAGAGCTATGTGCACTATATGATGCACTGCAGGAACTCACTCAATTCTTTTAACAGCATCTTCAAAGCCTGCAACGTCTACCACCTAAAATGACACAGACAGTAGATAACATGGTAACACCATTACTTGTAAATTCCTCTCCAAGCCACACAACATCCTGACTTAGCAATATACCATTCCTTCACTGCTATAGGATCAAAATCCCAGGTACTCCTTTCCTGTCAGCATTGTGGTTGTCCCTGTCGAAGGTGAACTGCAGATGTTTGAGGAAATGGCTCACTATCACCTTCCCAAGTGCAATGAAGGATGGACAACAATACTAACAATACTGGCCTTACCAGCAGCGAAGAAATCCATTGAAATAATTTGTTTAAAATCCTGACCCGTGGATTAGGACAACAGTCTTGCATCAATCTATTCCAGAGCCCTGAACTCCAAACCTAACAGCACTTGCGAGTTGATATGTTTATATTGACCAAGCAGACTGCAGTGGCTCAAGGCAGCTCACCACCATGACCATTTCGAGAATGAGGGATAGTACATAAATACCAGCATTACCGGAAACATCCCAAATTCAAAGAACAAACTTAAAAATTTGAAAAAAAAAATCAAAATTGCCTTTATTCTACTCAATCCAAACAGTGAAAAGGGGAAAGATGACGTGAATCCCTAGCTTCTGCACAACAGCCTCACTGCAATGAGAAAAGACACCAGCTTTCTCCCTTATCCGGAAAGGATTACTAGAAGTATCTGCACATTCTTACATTGCATTTTTGAAAGGCTATTCAGCCTAACATCACTGCATAGGTCAGCTACTCACTTTTTCTGGTGCTCCAACCAGGCCAGCTCTGCTTTGGTCTTCTCCTTCAAGGCTTGTTCTCTCAGCTTGAGGAGTGATACCTGGTGCTGTGCACGCATCTCCTCCCCTTCCATGTATTGTCGCACCATCGCCATGGTGAATTGAGAGAAACTGTCTTGTCCGCCAGAGAAGGGCAGGCTCAAATCATGCTGAATAGCGAAAGACAGGAGAACAAACAGTACAGAGTGAGGTGATCTGCTTCCCCTGACCCAAGCAAAACTTGCCCCACAATCCACAAAAACTCAGGACTGAGTGCAGACAACAACAACAATTAAAAGTAGTTGGAGTATCATCAGACATGCCAATCATGCTGCATCACAAGGGATCCCATCAAAATATCCCAATATTTATCAGGATGAGTAAATGCTGACTGTCTCATTTCATCATCTGTAAAACACATTAAGACTGGCAAAGTCCCTCATACTGATAATTTTATGGTCAGGACTCCAGTTACTAATTTGCTGCCAGGTTCTGATAAATAACCAAAAACAGAATAGGAGTTGCACATACAGAGAATAAGGGTGTCATGGTTACATCAACATTCGCCAGGAGGAGGCTATTTAGCTTCTTGAGCCTATTCCACCATTCACCCAAATCATGGTAATCTTCAACATCATGACAAATCCCTGTCTTTGTCCCATAATCCTTCAGCATTTTGGTTAAAAATCTACCAATCTCAGATTTAAAGTTTGTAACTGATTTCAAATCAATCATTGTTTGTGGAAGTGAGTTTCAAACTTCATCCATTTCCATGTGCAAAAGTGTTCCACAATATCACACCTCAATGTTCTGACTCTCACATTTTATCTATTCAATCTCTCTTCTTAAATTAAGCCTCGGAGCCCAAGTATCACTGCAGTAAGTCTACATTGCACTTCCACGAAGAGTGATACTCTTCTTAAGCCATGGTGCCCAGCCCTAACGGCTTAGTCTGACCAGGTTTTGAACTGCTGAAGCATGACTTCTAATCCTTTGTTTTCGAGTCTTCTTTGGACATAAATGTCAACATTCCACTGGCCCCTTGATCACATTTCTGAGCCTGTTTGTGACATTTTCATGAACTGTATGCAGCTGGATCACACCCATCAAGTTTCTTTAAACTCCACTGTCTCTCAATTTTCACAATCAAGAAATATCCTCGTTTGATCCAACCTCTCACTTGCTGACACAAACTTTTTCATTTATTTAAACTATCAAGATTGCTTTCTGATTTTATGCTTCCATCTACCTACACTCGAGATTGCCTCTAATCTGTAGAGTGGCCCCAAATTTTGAATGTGGTTTTCCTTTCATTATGAATACTGAATAGTTAGGGCTCCAACATAGATCCATGCAAGATATCACTAACCATATCCTTCCAATTAGAATATCTCTTATTATCTGCACAAATGTCTCTTGTTCAAATCAAATTCCTCTGCAAGCACCACTTGTCTTTTGCATCTTGTTACCACCTTTAATGGACAGTAGAAAGTTGTAAATTCAGTCAAATTTAGCTTGTGTTTACCTGACTAGGTGAGCAAGGAATCCCCGTAAATATTAATCTCTGTCTTCACTGCATGGTAACTCGATCACAAAGATTAACAATGTAAAAGATTAATTCCTCTTCAAGATTTATAAACTGTGGGCACATTGTTAGCGAGTGGTACTTATCATTTAAAAAAACAGCCCTTGCCCAACACTTGCCTTACACTCATTGCCCCAGCTGCTCCTCATCCTCTACATCTGAATCTCATGGCAAGATACCTAGAACATGGAAAGTAGCAACTATTCCAAGCACTGAGATCCCACTAATTGGCACCACCACTCACCCTTGGCTAACCCATGGGAGAACTCACTTTTACAGCTACTGAAGCCGATTGATCCTGCAGTATGTCTTCATCAGAATCATCCTGCTGGCTGCGTTTCTTCCCCATTTTAAAGCAGCGATGGCTCTTTGATGGCAGAAGGGGACGGAAGGATTTCTCTTCAGTGTCATCTTCAGTCATTGAGTCATCGGACTTAAGGGAGTACTCAATGGCAACAGAAACAGAATCTGGAGAGACAATAAATGATTGACATTGTTCTTTGTTATTTTCCATTGCTCACTGAAAGATTTAGAACTTGAACATGAAGTTAAAGGCCGAGCTAGAATCCTTGGATTAGTTATCTGCCCAAGGAGCAGAGTTGGGTTACAATTATCGATTCAACACAACTGTTATGTTGAATCACACATTGTTTAAGGGGACATGTGGAAGTTTCCTTATGCACAACCACAGATCCAAGGGGAACACAAGAAAGTTGGATTGAATAGCTTAAGCACATGACTGAATAAAGGGAACTTGAAATAAATCAGTGCATGTTACTATTTGACCCACATGTCCTTTGGGTATGGAAGGAGTGCTTATGTGACAATTGATTTGGTTGATTTGAATCAGTTAACTGAAGAGACACCATTCCCCATTTAAGTCATGAGATCAGTGGAAGGACAAAACATCATTTCTGGTTAAAGAATTTGCCTTTCTCACCAGGTAATGAAGGCAGACTGTCACTGCGGATCGAGTTGTCAGCTGCTGTTGGAACCACCTCTTCAATACAGCTGTTTCCCTTTGTATGGTGGGAGGTTCTGCTTTTCTCCAAGAATGGTAAGGATGGGCTGTCTTGTTTACTGCTGCCACTGCTGCCATAGAAATGTCACAGATCAACACACATGCACAGGTTTAGAACACAAAAACAGAGTCTCGGTATTTGTGATTTATACAGGCCTCCTTCTGTATCTCTCCACCTAAACCCATCAACATATTTTTCTTCGATAACTTGTATTCCAAGCTTCTTCTTGAATTCATCTGTTGTTTGCTTCAATTATTCCTGGTGATGTAAGTTTGACGTCAAACCTCTTTCTTGGTAAAGACCTTCCCCACCGCCCCCCGCTCCACCCCCCACCTCCTCCCTAGCTAATTCCCTGTTGGATGTAATAGTGACTACTATTGTATCCATAGCTCCAGTGGATAGTGTCATTCAAAAGCAGAAATATCTTTTCTATGTCAACCCTATCAAACCCCGACATAACTTTAATGGCCTCAACCATGTCACTCTTTTTCAACAAGATAAGACTGTCCAATCTTGCTTGATGGATTAAAATTCAATTTTGATATAATTCCAGTAAATATTTTTAATATATTCCCTACTGCCTCTACATCCATATTACAATATGAAGATCAGAATTGTTTGCAGTGCTCCAAGGGTGATCTGTTCATGGTTCTACACGTATCTAACACATCTCCATTCTGTAGCCCCAGAAATAAACCCATGCTCAACTTTTCTTTATAACCTGATGATCCGGTGTCATTTACTGCTAGTGACTAAATTTTATCACCAAATTCCCCACCATCAACATTCTGGGGGGTTACTATTGACTAGAAATTGAACTGGACTAGCCATCTAACTACTGTGGCCACAAGAGAAGGTCAGAGGCAATGAATCCTGCAAAAATAAACCACCTCCCGAATCCCTGAAGCCTGTTCACCATCTACAAGCCACAAGTCAGAAGTGCAATAGACTATTCGCTACTTGGCTTGGTTTGGGTGCAGCTCCAAGAACACTGAAGAAGCTTGACGGCATCTGGAAAAAGCAGACTACGTGATTGGGGCCACATTCACTCCCTCCACCACTAATGCCCGGGGCAGCAGTGTGTACTATCAACAAGATACACTGCAGAAATTCATAATACTTCGATATGGATCTTCCAAACCCATGACCAATACCATCTCGAAGGACAAGGGAAGCAGATTCATGGGAACACCACCACCTACAGGTTCCCTTCCAAGCCACTACCATCTTGAGTTGAAAATCTTTCAGCTGTCCTTAAGTGTCATTGGGCCAAAATTCTGGAACTCCTTCCCAACAGCACTGCCAGTCGGCCCTACAACACACGGACTGCAGTGATTCAAAAAGGGAGCTCGCAACCACCTTCTCAAGGGCATTAGAATTAGCCAATAAATGTTCGCACAGCCAGTGACACCCACATTCCATAAATTAATTAATTAATTAATGCCGCCTCCTTCCTTCCACAGCACGCCCATCCATAAATACCTGCGCTTCTCAAACACAAGGCCTTGAGTAGCATGTGGTAACCCACAAGGAGGCTGAAGCCACATTTTGGAATCTCTTGAGGCCCTGAGCCATGCTCAGCAAGGGGTAGTCCTGAATGAACAATAATCCCTAGCGATTCACTCACCGTAGGCAACAGTGAAACTATCAGTTGCCAACTTTTTCACAAAGAGGTTGACTCGTACATGGAATGAACGGCCAGAGGAAGTGGTAGATGCAAGTACAGTTACAATATTTAAAAGGCATTTGGAGAGGTACACGAATAAGAAAGGTTGAGGAATATGGGTCAAATGCAGGCTAATTGGACTAGTTTAGTTTGGGAAATTTGGTTGGCATGGACGAGTTGGACGGAAGGATCCGTTTCCATGTCGTATGACTCTGATTCTATTCCTTTCAGCCACAGTGGCATTTTGCAATTGCCGCAACGTATGGTGTCATTGAACAAATCAATGGAGGCTTTTGGCACCAGGGTCACAGTACTCTGTAAGGTAAGGTGCTGAGTAGGAGCTGCAATTTAGTGGGCATTTAATAAACAAAATACAGAAGAAATATATAAGGAAATTACCGCAGATGGTGGAATCTATACTGAAAACAACAAATGCTGGAGCTCACAGCAGGTCAGGCAGCATCCATGGAGACTGAGCAAGCTAACATTGAGTCGAAATGACTCTATCAGAGCTCTGAAGAGGAGTCATCGAGACTCAAAATGTTAACTTGCTCTCTCCATGGATTTAAAAAAAAATGTTTATGGGATGAGGGTGTCACTGACTAGGCAGCATTTATTGCCCATCCCTAACTGCCCAGAGGGCAGTTCAGAGTCAACCTCAGTGCTGTGTGTCTGGAGTCACATGTAGGCCAAACTAGGCAAGGATGGTAGTTTCCGACCTATATGATTTTAGTGAACCAGATGGGTTTTTCCCAACTGTCGACAAAGGATTCATGGTCAGTAGATTCTTAATTCCAGATATTTATTGAATTCAATTCGAACAATTTGAACCCAGTTCTCTGGGATGTTATCTGGATCACTGGATTAACAGTCCAGCAATAATACCACTGGGCCACCACCTCCCCACTGTGATCTCCAGTATTTGTTGTTTTCAGTACTCAAGAAATATGTTATGGATTAATATTGTACTATGTAAAAGCATCCACAGCGAACATAAAGTGCCCACCTCCGATCATGATATTTGAGTCTGGATGACTCAGACAGACTGTCTAACAAAGTGGAGTTACGCATTTTACTGTCCGGCAATTTCTCTGCAGATCCAGCTGGTGTTGGATTGCACTCATTCTTTCTGAGATGAAACAAAGAAAGAAACAACGATCAGCTACTTCCAGCTAAGTCTCTGGATTCAATTCCACCACAGCCATGGCATTTTTTTTAAATTAAAACAGTTTTTTCCGTGAACGACATGTCAGCAAGCTCACCATCTCCTGTCTCAGTTCAATGGAAAATGGGATCAATACTGCAGCATGTACTGTCCCTTGAACAGGCTATCAGCGAATCTGAGTTTACAATCTTGTTCTTTGACAGGTTGCAACAGATTTTTCACAAGGGAGCATGCAGACAGGACAAACCTCAATTATATTCAACACAAGAAAAGGCAATTCAGTTTAAATGAGATTAATTGAGATCAGGCCTCAGGTGAGGATACAAAACAGTCAAGTTTGGAACTTCCAGAGACCATCAAGATTGTACATTCAATTACTGAAGTTTGTCTCATGTTTCTTTCCGATTCAACACTTCTGGAGCAGATGGGACTTATCCAGGCCTCTGGCTCAAAGTTGGAGACATGACCACAGCATCACAAGAGCACTTTGTTTTAGGCTGGGTAACGAGTGGGATAATTTGCCCAATTACCTTACAAATCCAGAAGATACTGTTACCATCCCAAAGATGGGAAATAAGTAAAGTATATAATGGGAGGTAAGATGTTATAACAGTCTCTATCACAAGGGACAAAGTATCTTCCAGCAGTTTTTGTTCATCCTTCGATAGTTTGAAATTCTCAAATTTTCTGGCCTACCACCACCTTTGCAGTTTTGTATATCTTTTCTTTCAATTTGATGTCACCCACAATTCCTTTAGCTATGCACCGCTGTTGCCATCTTTTCATCGTGCATTTCTATTATAAATAAATGTACATTGTTGCGAATTATGAAATAACTGAATATGTTCTTCTGCTTTAACATTCTAACCTCTCATCCCATTCCCATTTAGCTCACTATTACTTTATACCCTTGTGACTGCCTTTAACTTTAGAAACTAGTAAAAGAACCAAATTCCTTCGCCTAAAGCTAAATTCTATTCTGCTGCATTGAATCTTACCAAAAGGGTCTTCAATTTTGAACTCATTAATCAATCATATTACCAAGTCCCTGATTGGTTCCAGAACAAAGTGTTTGAAGAAATTGTACAGAGCAGTCTACCTCAAATTGCTGCAGAAGGTAAGAGTGCACAATACTATTTTAACGAACAGAGTGCTCTCTGAATACCAGGATCCTGTTAGATCCCCAAAATTACTCTGATCATAGAATAGAATAGAATTCCTACAGTGTGGAAACAGGCCCTTCGGCCCAACAAATCCACGCCAACCCTCTGAAGAGTATCCCAGCCAAACCTATCTCTTAACACTATTACTCAACATTTACCCCTGACTAATGCACCAAACCTGCACATCCCTGAACACTATGGGCAATTTAGCACGGCCAATTTACCTCACCTGCACATCTTGGGATTGTGGGAGAAAACCGGAGCACTCAGAGGAAACCCATGCAGACACGGGAGAATGTGCAAACTCCACACAGACAGTCATCTGAGGCTGGAGTCACCTGGGTCCCTGGCGCTGTGAGGCAGCAGTGTTGACCACTGAGCCACCTCCTTTTTTCCTAAAAGACTGAGTGCATTGACCCTGCCTCTCCTGATCACAGATAAGAGGAAAAACATCAAAAACTGTGCATCGCATCAAGCAACAAACCTCAGGTTATTAAGCCAAGAAGCTAAATATTATTGATCAGGTTGGGGCAGTGGAAAAACCTTACCTGTCAGGTTCAGCTCTGTTTCGAAGTTGGTTGATGAAGTCTGAATGCTGCTGCCTCTGTTGGTCCAACAGCACTGTCACTGGCACAGGAGCTGTTCCATGAGGTAGGTTTGTGGCAGTCAGAGATCCTGCTGCGACCTGTGCACATGCCAATTCAGTCATCTAAACCAGAAAGAATTAGCACAGCACAGATTAGAAGACAACTTGGATCACATCATGCTTTTGAAATCAGAGGCCCCTACTCAACCCATCACATGTGTGCCGCCTCTTTGGAATAGCTATTTGGCTAGACCCCTGCTCTCACAGTATTGCAAATAATTTCTTTTTGCAAGTATTCAAATTAATTCTGGAACTAATACTGAATCAGCTGCCACCTACTTTCCAGATGATCTCAGCTCTTCTTTGAAACAGCAAAAACCAATGAGAACGCCATTAAAATTGAAGCATCCAGTGTTAAAAAAATTCACATGCTCGGTCACTGAGATATGATGGGCTTTTCTCATAACGCTGAGCAAAATTTTATTTGAGGCAAAAAGGAGAACTCTAAGAGAAAGGTGAACCACCCGTGGGTAACAAAGGCAGTCAAGGACAGTACCAACAGGAAAAGAAGGACACAACAGCGGAGGACGAGAAAGGAAAAAAATTGAACATGAAATTAAATTGACAAGAAACAAAAACGAACGGCAAAAGTTTCTACAGGTATGTAAAAAGTGAGTAGCTAAAGTGAGCATCGAACCCTTGGAGGTTCTGATTCGGGAATTGATAATGTGTACAGGGAAAACAGCAGATAATTTAAACCAATATTTTACATTAGTTTTCATGGAGGAGAATACCGTTGTCATCCCAAAGATAACAAAAAGCAAGGTATTCATGGGAGGAAAAATGCTGCAACAGTCTTTGTCACAAGGGACAAAGTAATGACAAACTAATACGATTAAAGGCAGACAGGACCTAATGGCCTGTATCAAACATTTTTTCAGGCAACTGCTGCAGAGATATTCAAGGCATCAATTGAACTATTCCCGAATCAGTGGATACAGGGAGCTTCTAGTGGATTGATGCACCTGTTCAAGAAGGGAGGGAGACAGAAATCAGGAAAGTTAGTTTAATTTCTGTTTTGGCAGAACAGCAGAGTTGATTATTAAAGGAAGAAATAGCAGGACATTTGGAAAAGCTTATCATTAAACATGGTAGACTGGATTTTGTGAAAGGAACTATATTTGACAAATTTGCTCTCGAGTTCATTGAGGAGATAACAAGTAGAGCTGATAAAGGAGAATCTGATGATGTTCTGTGTTGGGATTTTAAAAATGCATTTGATAAGGTGCTACATAAAAGTCAATTTCACAAGGAGGAGCTCACGGTATTGGGGGTCATGTATTAGCATGGACTGAGGATTGGTTAACCACAATGGCTGTTGCTGAGACCTCACTTGGAGTACTGTATACAATTTTTGTTCTCGTATTTAAGAAAGGATAAACTAGCATTGGAAGCCACTCAAAAAAAGATTCGTTTAGTTGCTTCGAGGATGAAAAGGTTGGTCTGTCAAGAATAGGTTAGGTCATTATTCAATAGAGTCTGGACAAATAACGGGTTATCTTATGGAAACAATGTTCTGAGGAGCTTGACAGGGGTTGACTAGATGTTCTCGTACTAGTGAAGTCTCAACCTAGGGGACATTACAGAAGGGAACATTTATTTAAAAAAAAGTAAAGACTTTTTTCTCTCTCTCAGTGAATGGCTGGAATTCTCTCGCCCAAAGAATTGTGACAGCTAAATGGGATAGGGGAATAGGTCTGGTTGGGTTACTCTTCGGAGGGTGGGTGTGGACTTGCTAAGCCGAAGGGCCGGTTTCCACACAGTAAGGATTCTATGATTCTATCTCAAATTATTTTAAAAGAGGGTAGATAGATTTTTGAAATATGAAGCAGTTGAGGGCAATGAGGATCAAGCATAAAAGACAAGTTGAGGCCTGGGTTGGCCCAGCCATGATCTGATAGAATGGGGGAGCAAGCTCAAGGGGATGAATACCCTACTCCTGCTCGATTCCTTCAGGCTCCATTTCATGCTTTCTTTTCTCCAAAGGGGAGCATGATACAATGTGCTAAAAGATCTCAGACGTTGTGAAAAGGAGTGAAAATAGAGTGTTTATATACTGATTCCGATGGTATTTATCAATCAATCACAGCTATGCAGTCATGAATACGAAGGCAATTCCCTCCATGAATAAAGGAAACCTACTGCAGAGCTCATCCAATGGGAATTCTTACCTTCAGTAAACTCTTCCATCACATGACCCAAAATTGCACCCTCAGCTGTTTACTTATTTGTTCACTTCCAGACATGACTATTTCAATGTTCTCTTGACTGAACTTTCATCAACTTCAACATATTCAAAAGCTCCACTGACCATGCCCTCATACCAAGCCCCTTTTACCCATGATCCTCGTGCTTGCTGATTCATGACTTGCCAACAGCTTCAGTATAAGAAGTCCTGTCCTTCCGTACATATTTTTCCTTTCTATCTCTGCAATTTCCTTCAATCCTCGAAACTTTTGAAGTGTCTACGTTCCCCATTTTAGCATTTTCATTTTCACCACCCCAGCTCAGCACTGAAGCTTTCAGCTGCATTGTCATCAGCTGTGCAATTCTGTTCTAACACAGCTCAAATAGTAACATTTTCTTTCTTTCCAATATTCTATCTCACCTATTTCTTTGACCAAGCAGTTGGTCATCTTTCTTAATATCATATGGTATGCTGTTAAGCTTTGCCCTGCTCTTCCTTGACAGTTTACTACATTAGAGGAATGAAATAATTTCAAACTGTAGTGACAATTAACTCAATGCAGCAACTGTATGAGAGAAATTCCTTCAAAACTCCAGAAAGTACTGGCTCTTCAGCATGACTGGGGGAAAGGGCCATCTTGCCAAGTATACTTGAAGAAAGTACCTCTGTAACCTGACGTGCTGTATCAGCCAACAGCCTTGCAAGTTCCACCTGCTGAGTGATCATTTTAGTTGTGGACTCTTGCAGCATCTCTTGGCGAACCTGTACAAACTGCTGCAGAGTTTCTGCACATGCCTGAGAACACAAAGAGAGGTTTTCACGTCCAGCAATTGATAATTCAGATACTTTAATCAAGAGACAAAGCACTATTAAAATGCAATGTGGAATTTACTTATGATCCATGTTTCATCATGCAACGTAAGCTCACTGACACAGCTTCTGTCTTACAATCAAGCTTTTAAGCCTTTCCCTCTCCTCCAATGGCACATATAAGCACAGTAACCTCGTCATAGTGTGATTTTGTTTTTTTGATTTCCAGTATTTGCAGTTCTTTGGTTTTTTTGATTTAACTTAGTCATGGTATTGCGAGATTGTTTCCATGATGGGGAGATGTATTCAACCTTAAAACTAAAAACCAGACCATTCAGAACTGAAAAAGCAGGAATTAATTATTTAATTCATTCTCAGGATGTAGATATCCCTGACACTGACTGTCCAACCACAACTGGCATTAAAAGGTGAAAGTTAGTGATCTTCTTAAACCACGGCAATCCATGTGGCTGCAAGATACTCCCAATGTATGTCAGACCATTGTAGGCAACAAAGGAAAAGCAATATATTTTAAAGTCATAACTATAGGCGGCGTTCCCAGGCATTTGCTGCCCTGTTCTTCCAGGCAGAATAGGTCATGACTCTAGGTCTGTCAAAAGAGCATTCAATGAGGTATTGCAGAGCATCTTATAGATGGTGCATCTTGTTGCTACCATATACAGATGACAGAGGGAATAGGCTCTTAAGGTGGTGGACATGATTCAAATCATGCTGATGTTTTGTAATGGATGATGTTGAGCTTCCTGATATCCTCATGATGTGCTTTTGGTGAGAGGGGCAGTTTACCGGTGGAGCGGAACAGGGCAGGGGTGGGGAGAGGTTTGACTTCAATGTTAAAGGCACTTTATAAATATAATTTGTTTGTTCTTATTGCACGGTGAGAAGCAGTCAACACTGAATTCCTTGCATTTCCAGACACCTGTTACATGTTCAAGTACCTGTACAGCTTTCTGTCTGGCCTCCTCTAGCTGCCTCTGACTTGCAGCAGCTTCCTGCTCGGCCTTCAGCTTCAGCAGGGCTATGTCGTGCTCATGTCTCTGCTGTTGGGCCTGGACACAAACAAAGATTAAATAGGAACCATCACTCTACATTCAACTGCTCTGCTCTGTGAAAAACTGGTATTTAAATTTGCAGTGTCCAGAGAGAGAGAGTAACAATTGAAATGCAAAGGCACCAAAATCTTAAGAGTAACAAATGACAAGATTTTAATCAATTAATTTTCAGATTGCAACTTTATAAATAAAAAAAAATATTTTCTCATAAATCTCATCATAATGGCATAAATTTTATAAAGCTGAAATTTCTTGAAAACTTGGCAAGTTTGCCCTGCTTCTATCAGTCAACTTGTAAAGTGCAGTCATGCGCAGGTTCGATGTTAATATCTGCACATTTAAGATTAGGCATTGTCCTGGTACAACACAACACCAGAGTAAGTAAATTTAATCTTTAGTTTTGGAAAAATCTTTGTTAGCCTGATGTAACTGAAGAACGTTGCTCAGAATATTGCCTGGTTTGGAAAACGAGCGCAGCCATTGTCACTTAAGACAATTTTACAAAATCATTTCTGAAACAGCACAAGGCATAGACCGTACCTTTAGGATCTGAGCCAACGACACAGTCTCTTGTTGAGCAAGGGCTACTCCCCGAGTTGTGTCTATCTCCGATAGCTGACGGATGGACTCTTCTATAGCATCCAAGTAAGTGTGTTGAGCAGTCATGTGGTGTTGGACACTTGGCGGGGAGCTGAGCATCGAGGCTGCAATAACCAAAATGAAAAGTGTAATTACAATTTTTACAATTAGTTAAATAATGCATTGGGATCATGAGGTTAACTGAATAAAAAATGACAAGGGACAAGACATTGAAATTTTCATGAGATTCACAGGATACAACAAATAGCAAAGCGTGCAGAAGATCCAAACCCAATCATTGTATTTGGGTCCTGGTGAATGATCAGGAATGCAACAAAGGTTCACCAGACTTGTTTCCAGGACATTCTCATGGGGAGAGATTGGGAAAACTGGACCTGCATTCTCCAGCATTTTGAATTGATTTCATTGAAATCTACGAAATACTTAAAGGGTGGATGTCGGTAACATTTCCCCCGTTGGGGAGTCTAGGACTGGTGGGACCACTTAAAAATGAGAGCATGTCACTTAGGTCTGAGCTGATGACAATTCTGTTGCTACTTCAGTGTCATGAACCTTTGGAATTCTCTACCACAGAGAGCTGTGAAAGCATAGTCATCAAGTATGTTTTATGTAAAAATTGACGGATTTGATTTCCAACAGTGTATGGGGTCATGGGAACAGGGTGGCTAAAACAATACTGAAGCACTGATCAGCCACGATTGTACTGAATGACAGGGGCTGGCTCAACAGGTTGAATAGGCTACTTATGCTTCATGTTCCTCAGACAGGATCCGACCACTTGAATGAAAAAGCACCTGCTTCCACGTCACGTGGCACCTCATAATTTCTTCCAACCATCACTATGCCTCTCACTTCACCTTGGTTGTCTACTTACTCAGGGTTTTATTTTAAAAAAAACCTACTCCCATGGCGATGTTTAGGACAAACAAATGACAGTTACAAAAGACATGATTCCGAGAGTTCCAACCTGCAGCAGAGGATGTGGAGGGCCTGGCTGCAGTAACACTGACATCAGCTAGAGAAGGTGAAGGTGTGGAGGTAGTAGCACGCAGCTGCCTTTTCCCCTCGCTGGATGTTATCACTGCGCCATTCTGAAAAGTGCTCTGAGACATAGAACTCACAGTGGAATGGAACGATGGAGAGCTTGTGCTTTTCTTTGATAACTCCCCGTGAGCACTGAAAGCACAAAATTTACATAATCACAAATGTTGACAACTGCCAAAATGAGACATCACTTAAACCATTTAACACTGCAGATTTCATGCCATCAAGTATCTGTTTGCTGAAGCTCTGCTTTAAACAATCTGTCGGACTTAGTTGGCATTAGGGATAAACAGAGTCAAAAAGTGTGGCACTGGAAAAGCACAGCACGTCAGGCAGCATCCAAAGAGGAGAGTCCATGATTCCGGCACAAGCCCTTCATGAGGATAAACAGCCATCCTTACTTAATGGGCTCATGTTCCCTCTACTATTCCCAAAAGCCAATCTTCTACAATACCATTCCCACTCTTAAATTTAAACAACAATGTACTGACTGGACACAGCAGCCTAAAGGCTGATGAACCTGCCAAACCTGACAATCCAGACAACAGCTTCGCAATATACTCGCCAAGGCCTAAAAGGTCCTTCGGGTTTACCAGTCCATTTGAGTCATCAAGAGGATTCATCAGTGACTACCATCACACTAGCCACCGTCTGGTTGGTAGCTCCCTGGGATGCCAGAGGAAAAATAAAGGACAACCACATCACATGCACATCAACAGACAGCACACAATTATACAAGAGCTGAAGACTTTCCAAAATCAATGCACGACATAAAGCAAATGCTCACTGATGACTACTTGCCCTTGATGAAGTCCAAAAAACCCCAACAACCCAATTTCTATAAGCGTCAAGGAGAATTCACCCCAGCTCAACATATGTTGGACTATCCAGTGTCAGCTTCCTAGAATATGCTGAGTATCTGGATTATTTGCGAAGCACTAATACCACTCAGCTATCACCTCCCCTTGAAATGAAACTTGATGCCAATGACAGTTTGTAACTTTATTAATTTGGTGACTTCCATAACTTCACCTTGTATTTTCCCTCTACTAACTGTCTCTTCCACCAGTAGAAGCAGTTCTTCCAAAGTCCTGACCAGTTTTGAGGTCTCCTCTGAACCACTGTTCAATCAAACTGATCAGCAATTTATCGAATCTCTCTTGATTACTATAATCAACGAATGTCAAGTTAACACTTTCTGGTTCCTGTGCACAGCCTTGAAGTCCTTCCTGAATTAGGGTTCCCAATACTGGGACAACATTCTAACTGTAGCTTAACCAGTGATTTGTGATGGTTTAACATCATTCATTTTTGTACTCCAGTTCCTATTTATAAAAGCTTAATGGCTCTGATGAACTGATGATGACCTAAATACTGCACAAGACTGAGCTTCACTAACGTATCTCCATTAATAGTTGGTTCACAGAGCAGTGAGCATTGAATAAAAACCAAATAGAACCAACTAAGGTGGGCTACATGGCAAAGGATTCTTGTAAACACATTCTATTATTATTATTCCATATTGGAAATTATGCCCATGTTTCTAATGGAAACTGCCTCAGGCTACTGGCAGACCCCAGTTTATGAATGGTTTCTGTTCCAGAGTGCTTCTGCAAGTCAATTTGTACACAAGTTGGAACACACTGTAAAAAGTCATAAGTACAGAAAATGTTTGCATGCAAGATCTTTAAAATTACACTCTCGGATGAGATTACATGTGAAAGAACAAGCATTCTGAAGTCTGGGATCCTCTATGTATCTATCCTGCCACTGTTGACTCTGTCGTGCTTTGAGTGTCAGGAGAGGGCAACTATAAGCTGTCATGCAGGTATTGGTTGTTTCTAATATATGCACAACTGAAAGAATTGATAACAGAAAGTGACCGACAGAAAGTACATACGTCTGGTCATACCTATCTGCAGTTAGTGGATCTCTGAATTCAACTTGACTGCTCTTCATAATGTTACTTTCCAGAGTGGTAGATCGCAAGGGGCTGCGGGAGGTGTTGACCTTCCGTGATTTTCTGCGACTACTGGATTTGACAGATGTAGCACTGGGTATAGAATTCTCCAGATACCTTCCATCTGATAGAAATAGAAACAAAGTTTAAGAAGTAAAAAAGGAGCATGCATTCCATTATCACAATCAATGGGATTGGTTAGTAAGCACAAGTTTCTCTCAAATTGTTGCTGTCAGAATATAGAAGAGATAGATGGTAATTTAATTCTTGTCCACCTCCTCAAATTCTGTGGACCAGCACAAAGTGATAAACCAGACATTTGGGGGAATCTGCAATGGGCAACAGGTGTTGACACAGATGGGAGCGGGAGATGACCACTTCAGGAGGGTTGACTTTGCCTGCTAAGTCTTACTAAAGAAGCTCCATAAATTAGAGAGAAGGAAAAGATTCCATAGCCTCAGTTTCTGTTGCAAATGCTTTCAAAACACTGCAAAATGTCAGTGCATGACCCTCGACCATTTAACTTAATTTCACCAGGGTTATTACTTTTATCTGATCAATAATGGCCAGCATGAGGTCAAGAGTAACTGTTGATCTAATTGCCATGAACAACTATTTTGTATTCCTTCCACTTACCCAGTCTGCTAATTTTTCGAGTAGCACTGCTCAAAGCTTCCCTCGTATCCATCACTGTGTCTGTCACTGCAGTAGTGGTGGGTATAGCTTCAAGCCTGTTTTCTATGTACTGCAACTTGGGATGAAAGAAAAATAATGAATCAAACACAATGCAAGTTAAAATAGTCTGTTTCCTGCAGTAAAAACTCTTAGGATAGACCCAGGCAGGAATCAAAGGGGAGCTAGAAAACATGCAGGGTGTCAAATATATATTTTGAGGGATTTTGGAAGTTAAGAAGCAGGAAATGTCAGGGTGAGACTGGGAAGTATGGAGCTAAAATGTTCAGCGGACAGAATGACCTGAGATATGGAGGGGGCCAGGGCAGAAAAGAGTTGGAAATGTAAACAGGAGCCACAAACAAATCTGTACATAGGAATTTTGCAGCTGAAGGACTGGGTTAAGGCAGAGAATGAAGATAAATAACAAGAGAGTGATAAGCAAGCAGGGCAATGATGCAGAAGATAGAATGTGTAGAAATGTACAGCATGGAATTAAAGAAGTCAGCATGTGGAAACTGCACACAAAGAAGAATCAGCCATTCGGTCCTTTGAGCCTGCTCCACGGTTTAACAAGACCATGGCGATCATGAATGTAACCCAAATACACATTCCCTCCTATTCCTCCCTCTTTACAAGAATGCATCCTCCATGGACTTGAAAATATTCAAGGGCTTCTGCTTCCACTGCTTTTTCAGGAAGTGAGCTCCAAAGACTTATGACCCTCAAAAATATGGAGCCAATCTTTCCATTTTAAACCAGCAACCTCTCACTTTTAAACAGTTCTAGATGCCCCGATTAAGTGGAAGCATCCTCTCTACATCCATCCTATCAAAGCCCCTCAAGTCACTTCTTATTTTCCTAACCTCCAGCAAGAGAAGCCCAATCCATGCAACCTTTCTTCATAAGGCAACCCTCCACTGCAGGGCTGCTAAATCTTCTCTGAACTGCTTTCAACACATTTACATCCTTCCTTAAATAAGGTGACCAATACTCTACACAGCACTTCAGATGGGATCCCACCAATGGCCTGTACAACTGAGGCATAACCTCCCTTGTGTTCGAGTCCCTTTGCAATAAATTAAAACATTCTATCAGCTTTCCCAATTTTTTGCTATAACTGCATTTGAGCCTTTTGAAAATCATGCACCAGGACATTCACATCCCTCTCTCTCACAGCTCAGCAATCTCCCACCAATTAGATAATATACTTTTGTATCCTTCTTGCCAAAGTGAAAAAAATTCACTTTTCCCACATTTCAACTAAGTCAGATCTTTGCCCACTCACTTAAACTTCTGGTAACTTTTTTGCAACCCCATGTTTGCTTCACAGCCTACTTTTCTCCTTGTGTTGTCAGTAAATTTGGCAACTTATCTTCCATCCCTTCATCCAAGTAATTTTATAAATTGTAAGCAGTTGAGACGCAGCACCGAGCCCTTTGGCACACCACTTGTTACATTCTGCCAACCTGAAAAAGACCCATTTATGCCGACTCTCTTCCTGTTTCCCAGCCAATCTCCTATTTATGGTAACATGTTAAACTCTTGTAAGATGAGGTATTACTTTCAGTCATAACCTTTAATGTGGCTTTTTATCAAATTAAAAAGGGACATTCTTAGGTCAGGCAGCATCCGTGAAGCAGGAGAATCGACCTTTTGGACATAAGCCCTTCATCATAAGCCCTCATTCCTGATGAAGGGCTTCTGCCTGAAACGTTCATTCTCCTGCTTCTTGGATGCTGCCCGACCTGCTGTGCTTTTCCAGCACCACACACTCGACTCAGGTCTCCAGCATCTGCAGTCCTCACTTTTTCCCTGGAGTGGTACATTGGTAAATAAACTATGTAAAGACCAGATCGTTTCAATTTTCTGTATTTTTGATTATGGATTGAAGTGAGAAAACTGTTTAAAAACCAAGGAGTGCTGAAGTTTTTGAAAGCAAGTTACCTGACACTTATTCTAAGCTCTGTTTACACAGTTGCTGATTCAAGCAGTATTGAAAGGTTTACAGATAAGCTGCTGCCAAGGTCTGTGTACAAGGGAAGATCCGGTTAGCAACAAGATTAGTATGCAGACTAGTACCCATCGATGACAAGGGTCTTCTGCCTGCCAACAGTGAGGTGATTGGCTCTCGGTAAATAAACAGTTGGGTCTGAGAACAAGACAGTGAGAGCCACCAGATCTCCACAAGCTCAGGAGTTGTCTCAGTTGTGTGCAACTTGCCCTCTACTGTAGCTCTTTGGTCACGTAATGGCAAGTTGTACAGAAAAAGTTAGAATCATCAGTGAGCACAGCATTTTATCAACATAATCATGTTTCTTGAGTAAAACTATTCTAGTATTTTTTGGTAAGCTAATCCCAATAAGTACAAGACGAAAAACGTCAAATACTTGCCTTCTTTCAATAATGTTTACATTCTCTGTATCTTTCTAAGCAAACGAAATAGGAGAAGCAACCCATTCGGCACCTCAAATCTGCTCCACCTTTCAATATAATCACGGCTGCTCTGTTTCCAACTCGAACTCCAATTACCTTCAATTCCCATGGCAAACATAAACCACCTCTGTAAAAAAAATTCAATGAACCCACCCCCATTGGCAGAGCAGAGTTCCATCAGTTTCCCTCATGATTGTAATTTCACCAAGTCCACTGCTCCTTTCCACTACCTGATTGACAGTTAGTCCAGGAATGTCTCTTTGAATCCTCTACCATTCCCTTGTTATCTACTATTTAATCTCCATTCTCACTTTCTGCAGGACCAGCACCTCATTTTACTTCACAGTGCAGGAAGAGGTCATTCAGCCCATCATGCCTTCACCAGCTTTAGTGTCTGACAAACATCTGCTTTTTTCCTTTATTGCTGCACACTATTTCTATCCAAAAAAAACCCAATGCCTTATTGAATGACTTAACTGAACCTTTCTGCTCCACACTTCTATGCAGTGTATTCCATATCCGAACAACTCGCTGTATGAAAAAGATATTTTGTTCCTCACACCACTCTTGCTTCATTGGCACAATATGTCAATCTATGTCCTCCCATCGCTGTTTATTTCACAAGCGGAAATAGCTTCATCCCAGCTACTCTGTCCATTTTGCATGCCTGACTCTCTCCTCCCATATTAATTTTTTCGTCCTGATTAACCTTTTAGTTATTACCTGCTATCTTTATATTCTGACCAATCATCTGACCTGCCACTCATCTTTGCACAATAACCTCAAGTCTGATATTAACTTCAGATACTAATTTCCCTAATTTCTTTCATTAACAGATTCCTCACAGCAGAGGAGATGGAGTGAGAACATGATCAAGATGTATAAAATTATGAGGGGCGTAAACAGGGTAGACGGGAAAAAAACCTTCTCCCTTGGGAGAAGTGATCAATATCAGGAGGCATGGATTTAAGTTAAAAAGGAATAGGAGAAGTGTTTTTAATCAGGGAGTGGTGTAAGAGTGTTAGAAGCAGAAACCCTTGTGACATTTAATTAGATGTACAACTGAGATATCAAAGTACACAAGGCAATGGACCAGGTGCTGGAAAATTGGATCAAAATAGTCAGGTGGCTGCTTTTGACCAGTGAAGACTTGAGCCAGAGTCCTTTCGTGCGCTGTACCCCTCTATGACTCTACCATGGGTCCAGCTTTGGAATTTTCCTGTATAATAGAAATAAACTGATTTATTCACGATGAGTGTCTCTCTGGTTGAGCCAGCATCTATTGCCCATCCCTGGATGCCATGGAGAAGATATGGTGAACCACATATTTGAAGCCTGCAGTCCATTTATTGCAGGTCAACCCACAATGCCATTAGGGAGAGAGTTGCAGGATTTCCAACCAACAATACTGAAGAAGCGTTGATATATTTCTGATCAGGAACAGGATGCAGCTTGGATAGCAACTTGCTGGTGTTGGTGCTCTTATGTATCTGCTGCCTTTGTCCTTCAAGGTGCCAATGGATTTGGAAAGTGCCACCCTGTCAGCCTCAGAGAACTTCTGTAAGTCTATTATGTAAATGGTACAGATTGGTGCTGATTGTTGAAGTTGGAGGAAGTGAAGGTTTGTGCATGTGGTGTTAGCCCTGGGCTGTTTTGTCCCAAATAGTGTCAAGCATCTTCGGTACTAGTAGACCTGCACTCATCCAGGCAAGTTGAAAGTATTCCATCACACTACTGAATTGTGCAATGTAGATGGTGAACTGCAACATGCGCTAGTAATTCAACCAGATAGCCAAAAGCAATCATGGGTCAGCAAACTTTATTTTAACTGGCACTTTATGAACTGTCGCTCTTGATAAACCAACAAAAATTATTCACCTGAAATACCCGAAGGTTACTGCATTTTCGTGGTGTCAGAGTAGTGAGTTGAGGCTGCAAGTGAGAAGGCACTCTGCCATTAAGTTTTATTTAAGGCAAATGTGCATGCTTGTTTCAGTGAGTTATACTATAAATAAAGTAATGTGTATACCCCTGCATTACGTTTCTAATACTTAGCATGTGTTTTTGCATTGACTGTGTCAGTTTGTTGGCTACTGGAATATTTGATCAACCAGCACTCCTGGTCCCATTGGTGCTGGTTAATAAAACATTTACTGTGTCTTCAAAGACAGACATGGCGGGAAAAGCTCAGTAGCAGCATCTGTAGAGAGAAATCAATTAACATTTCGGGTTCAGTGACTCTTCCTCACAACATGGAGAGAAATGAGAGTTGATGTTTCAGTGTTCAGAGGAAGGATCACTGAACCAGAAGTGTTAACGAATTTCTCTCCAAAGATGCTTCTAGACGTTCTGAGCTTTTCCAGCAATTTCTGTTTTTGTTTTAGATTTCCAAAGTTCTTTTGGTTTTTATGCTGTACATTCAACCAAGTTTTTGCTGGCGATCTGATTATCCAGGAGTAACATCAACTAGCTATTATGTCATAACAGTTGGAGTGATGACACCGTAATACCTTCCTTGAAACAATGACCAGAATTCAAAAAATACTTCATTGGCAAAGAGCCATTTTGAGATGTCCCATAACCACAAAAGTCACCATTTAAATGTAAATATTTCTTTCTTTATAACAGACCTTTGGCCATAGGATCAAATGATCTCTAATCTGCCACACAGTATTGATGACTAGACCCAGTAGTCACCACAACAATGATTGAAGGTACGACAACTAACTGGAGTAGTTTGCAAATCAGCACCACTATACCTTGCCTCGTACTTCGACTCTTTATCAGACTCTGATTTAGTAGGGCTGACTTATTAGATGTTTCACTCCACAACTTGTCAGCTCACCTAAAACAAAAGCAAAGCAAAGACAATCAACAACACTGATTTTCAGATTCAGATTAGATTACATTACAAGTTTGCAATCGGAAACTCAAATACTTATTTTGGATTTGGATTTTCAATTTGGTCAAAAACAGAAATATTAAGTCGACATTATTTAATGATAATGAAATACAACATTTTGTATAAACAATTGAAATCTGGTTTGTATACCAACGTTGAGCCTTACAGCACAAACAAATCCTTCACCAGTGTGGGACGTTCTCCAGTCCTGAGAGATAATGTAGCTTCAGTGAGGAATGTGAAAGAATTAAGTAGTAAGATCAAACTAGGAGCATCTGTGTGTGTACACCAGAACCAAAATCAAATAATATCAGTAAGCATCAACAGAAGCCCAAGCCCATGTTCTCCTGGCTTTTATTCCATAACAATTGGAGCCATAACACACGACATCATAATACTCCCTTGGAACAATGACCAGAATTCAAAAAATACCTCATTTGCAGAGAGCCATTTTGAGATGTCCCATAACAACAAAGATCACTGGACCAGAAATGCTAACGGATTTTTCTCCACAGAGGCTGCCAGACCTGCTGAGCCTTTCCAGCAATTTCTTTTTTTTTGTTTCAGATTTCCAGCAGTTCTTTTGTTTTTTGTGTGGTATATTCAATCAAGGTTTTGCTGGGGATCTGATTATCCAGTACTAACACCAACTGGCTATTAGGTCATAACAATCAGAGCCACGACATCATAATACATCCCTTGTAACAATGACCAGAATTCAAAAAATACTTCATTGGCAGAGAGCCATTTTGAGATGTCCCACAATCACAAAACTCACTATTTAAATGTAAATATTTCTTTCTTTATAACAGTTCTTTGGCCACAGGATCAAATGATCTCTAATCTGCCACACAGTATTGATGGCTAGACCCAGTAGTCACCACAACAATGATTGAAGGCACGACAACTAACTGGAGTAGTTTGCAAATCAGCACCACTATACCTTGCCTCGTACTTCGACTCTTTATCAGTCTCTGATTTAGTCGGGCTGACTTGTTAGATGTTCTACTCCACAATTTGTCAGCTCACCTAAAACAAAAACAAAGCAAAGATAATCAACAACACAGATTTTCAGATTCAGATTAGATTACATTACAAGCTTGCAATCAGAAACTCAAATGTGGGACGTTCTCCAGTCCTGAGAGGTAATGTAGCTTCAGTGAGGAATGTACTAGTAGTAAGTAGTAGGTTCAAACTAGGAGCATCTGTGTGTGTATACACCAGAACCAAAATCAAATAATGTCAGTAACCATCAACAGAAGTCCAAGTCCTTGTTCCCCTGGCTATTATGCCATAACAATTGGAGCCATGACATCGTAATACCTACCTTGGAACAATGACCAGAATTCAAAAAATACCTCATTCGCAGAGAGCCATTTTGAGATGTCCCATAACAACAAAGATCACTGGACCAGAAATGTTAACTGATTTCTGTCCAAAGATGCTGCCAGACCTGCTCAGCTTTTCTAGCAATTTCTATTTTTGTTTCAGATTTCCATCAGCTCTTTTGGTTTTTGTGCTGTATATTCAACCAAGTTTTTGTGAGGAATCTGATTATCCAGAGTATCGTGATTATCAAATGTCTATTATGCCAGAACAATTGGAGCTACGACGTCATAATACCTCCCTTGAACCAATGACCAGAATTCAAAAAGTACTTCATTGGCAGAGAGCCATTTTGAGATGTCCCATAACCACAACACTCATTATTTTGATGTAAATATTTCTTTCTTTATAACAGTCCTTTGGCCAAATATTTGCCCCTGCAAATATTTGGTTGTTTTTCTGAGACTCTACCATTCAGTAAACAACTGCTAATCTGGCCAAGTCCCATTTCCTGGTCCCTACATTATCTAGTCTCTTTTCCTTCTCACAATGTAAATGTTCCATTTATGTAAATTAATGGTTAATAGTCATTTACTGACGTTAGTAAAATTAAACCATGATTGACATTTTTTTCTTACATTACAGACCTCTTTTCACAACTCTACCAGTTCACTTCACGCTAAATGCATGTTCCCTTTCCACAAGACAAATTATTTATCAGAAATGTGCAATAAATACATTGTGGCATTTCTCATTATGATTGAGACAGAGTCACAGAGAGTCACAGAGAGAAATAGATTGTCACAGAGTGTCACAAAGAGTCCAATAGTCACAGAGATCCACAGCACAAAAATCTTTTCCGAACGTGAAATATTCATAACTGAACAGGGAGTTTGATAAAGCAACTACAGCAGGTGGTAAAAGGTCACAATAGGGATATGTTACTGCAGCTGCAATCTGCAGAGAAAGTCCAACTTATGCTCAGACACAAATGCCCAGTTTGTGTCTGGCAGGTCAATGTCCCTTATATGCCTCCATTACCCACCCTTGGAAAATGGTGGATAAATGAGCTCTTCCAATATTATTGCCTGTTATAGTGTGAGAGGTAATTTCGGTTTAAACTTTAAGATGTGCCTGGACCACAGACTGATCTATAATAAAAGACAAAACTTTTGTTTCTTTTCTAACAACCATTTTATATACTCGAAAGTAGAATAGTTTAAATTGTGCAGAATGCTGACAATTTGTGAGCGATAGTAAAAACAAGCAGGCTCTTGATTGATGAAGCCATTAACACAGCAGGGAAGGATGAGTCCTTGACTGATAAGACTGCTAGCACAGACAGAGAAGAATAAGTCTTTGACTGATAAGACTACAGGGTGAGAAAAACAACAACTTTAGAGACTCTGAAGACATTTGTTGCAGACTTTGTGATAAGGGTACAAATCGAAGAATAATGATGTTTTTAAGAATGTGAACCTCATGGCTTGTTGGAGCCAAGGAGAGGAGGGACTTGTGCTGTATATAATGGGAGACTTTGTAAGCCTCAGCGCGCCTTTTCTTTAAGGGTGCCCGACTCTGCAGACTTGACTTGTTAATAAAACTTTGTTTTCCTGAATTTGTCTAGAGCGATTATTGAGAAGCGATTTTCGTTTCTAACAACTTGGGGGCTCGTCATCCGGGATCAACACTCCGGCCGCAAGGGGAGTTGAGGAAGGATATCGGAGAAGGTGCACCCTGCTGAGTTCAGCAGTCCCTGATTCCTTGCTTGTCGCCCCGCGCGGCTTGAGCGAGTGATATCCGGGAGGCTCAGGAAAACAAAGGAGGGGTATACCCGAGGCAGTGGGGACGGTTAATGATCGAGTAATTTCGGTGCACCGAACCCAGGTAAGACAAAACTTGCGGGGACCGTGTTTCCGGAGGACTTGGTACCTACGGGGTGCCTGTGGATTTTTTCTACAGAGACGTGGGACTCAGGAATCTAGAGACCGGGGCTCGCCTGTGAGGGATTTTGCAGAGACCGTGTTTGAGGAGGAACATGTACCTACGGGGTGCCTGTGATTTGTGTCACAGAGACGTAGGACACAGGAATCCAAAGACCGGGGATGCCTGCAAAGGAACCTGGGCGATCACGGGACTGAAGGTCCGGGAATTGGCTACATTGTGATAGATTATCACGGGAAAAATACGAAGTCCTCGGAAATGGGAAATAAGGGATCTAAGGCGATTAAGGGAAAGGTAGGCTTAAACAGGGACAATGACACATACCCCGGGGTACCTGACGATAGTCCGTTAGGGAGAATGCTAAATAATTGGGATCAGGGTGGAAGAAAGGGAAAATCTAAAAGGAAGATGGTAAAATACTGTCAAAAGTGGTCCCAGAAACCTATTCAGGGCGACTCAGTGTGGTGGCCTAGATTCGGTACTGACGAAGACTGGGTCCGGCAAGCCCTCATTTTATATGTCAGTTCAAAACCTGATGTTAATCTGGAAGAAAGTGATTATGCCCTTTGTTGGCTGCCGGTTACGATATCTTGCCAAATGCAGGTAACTAATAAAGACTCGAAAGGGCAGAAAGAATGGGACCCTTTAGATCACTTACCGCCGCCCTATGTGACCCCGTCTGCCCCACAGAATGTTCCTTCGGGTGACGACGATTCAGGGGAAGGGGAAGAAAAGGGGAGAGTCGTGGCAAGAGCAGAGGAAAAGAGAACCATGGCCGGAACAAAGGAAGAGTGGAGGAACGCGAGACCGCGACAGGGAAATGAAGAGGACACTCAGATGTTACTATTGTAATGAAGAGGGACATTTTAAACGGGAGTGCTCCCGCTACAAGCGGGAGGTGAGGTCGTACGCCCTGATGGAGGAAGATTAGGGAGGTCGGGGGTTCCTACCCTTGGGGCAAAAGGACTATCGACAGGAACCCCTGGTAAACTTGAAAGTAGGGCCCCAAGGATCGGAGATCACATTTATGGTGGACTCGGGAGCCGAAAGATCAAGTATAATCCAAATACCCCCCGGCACCCGAGCAGGAGGAAAAGTTATGGGGGTATCTGGAATTGGAGGACAGAAATTACAAGTCCCAGTGGTGGAGGACGTGGAAATTGGATATGAAAATAGAACTACTAAACGAGACCTCCTTCTACTGCCATCGGCGGGGTTTAATTTGTTAGGAAGAGACTTGCAGGTCAAACTAGGGATCGGAACGGTACCAAATAACGGGGAAATGGTGGTAAGGTTGTTCGCCCTCACCAAAGAAGATGATCAACAAATAGACCCGGAAGTATGGTACCGAGAGGGGAACAGAGGGGGTCTAAACATCAAACCTCTCCAAATCACCATGTTACCAGGAAGATGCCCGGTAAGAAGGAAACAATACCCGATTGCTATGGAAGGACGGGAGGGGTTACAACCTGTGATAGAAAGATTAATCACAGATGGACTACTGGAGGAATGCATGTCCCCTTTCAATACTCCAATACTCCCTGTGAGGAAGCCGGACGGGACATATAGGCTGGTGCAAGACCTGCGGGGGTTGAATGAAGTAGTCCAGGCTAGATACCCGGTGGTACCTAATCCCTACACGTTAATGAGTAAAATTCCCCCCGAACATGAATGGTTCAGCGTAATAGATCTGAAGGATGCTTTCTGGAGTTGCCCCCTTGACGAAGAAAGTCGGAACCTTTTTGCCTTTGAATGGGAGAATCCCTTCACAGGACGAAAGCGACAGTTAAGATGGACGGTCTTGCCGCAGGGATTCACGGAGTCACCCAATTTGTTTGGACAAATACTGGAGCAGATCTTAGGAGGATTTCGGTGTAACGCGGAGAATCAATTGCTCCAGTATGTCGATGATCTCTTACTCTCAGGACCAAGAGAAGAGGAGGTACGAGCAGACACCGTTGCCCTGCTGAACTTCCTGGGAAAACAGGGTCTACGCGTCTCCAGGACAAAACTCCAGTTTGTGGAGCGAGAAGTAAGATATCTGGGCCATCAAGTCAGTAAGGGGCACCGCCGTATCACGCCAGAACGAATATCAGGGATTACGGGTATGCCAATACCCAGGACGAAGAAGGAAGTCAGACAATTCCTGGGACTAGTAGGGTATTGCCGGATATGGATTGAAAGTTACACTACTTTAGTAAAATTTTTGTACGACAAACTGGGACAAGAAGGACAAAAGGTGGACTGGTCAGATGAGGAGGAGCAGTGATTTAATATTATTAAAAATAAACTGATTCAAGCTCCGGTATTGGCTTTACCCACCCTGAAGGAACCGTTCCAGTTATATGTCAATAGCGCCGGCGGAATTGCCCAGGGTGTGCTTACTCATCTGCGGGCAGGGAAACGTCAGCTGGTTGCATTTTTGTCAAAAATGTTAGACCCTGTGTCATGTGGATGGCCGACCTGTATCCAGGCAGTGGCAGCTACGGCAATGATAGTAGAAGAGGCCCGGAAACTTACCTTTGGAGGAAGGATCACAGTATACTCCCCACATTCGGTTAGTACCATACTGGCTCAAAAGGCTCACCGCTGGTTAACAGACTCTCGCATCCTGAAGTATGAGATGATTTTGATGACCGGAGACAATCTCAATTTTGCAAAAGATCTCAGTTGCAACCCTGCCCAGTTTCTATACGGACGTCCTGCAGACGGGGAACAGGAGCATGATTGTGTGGAATTTGTGGACTTGCAGACCAAAAGCCGAGAGGACCTGCAGGAAGCCCCGCTGGGTGAGGGACAGGAACTGTATATCGACGGGTCCTCCCGGTGCATCAGTGGAGTACGATACAGTGGCTATGCTGTTATAGATGGTGCAACGAAACGGACGATTGAGTCCGGACAACTGCCCGGGAAGTGGTCAGCCCAATCCTGTGAGTTGTACGCCCTCCAGAGGGCCCTGAAGTTGTTGGAAGGGAAAGTGGGGACCATATATACTGACTCAAAGTATGCATACGGAGTCGTTCATACTTTCGGGAAAATCTGGAAAGAGCGAGGATTGATAACTTCCCGGGGAAAAGATTTAGCTCACGAACAAATGATCAGCCTAACATTGGAAGCCCTGGCGTTACCTACGGAACTTGCAGTAGTACATGTACCCGGTCACCAGAAGGGGTCGACACCGGAAGCGGTGGGAAACCGGTGGCAGACGAGGAAGCCAAGCGGGTAGCGGTCGAAAAATCCGTCCAATTGTTAACGTTAATACCGTTGAGGGAAGGGCTCGCTAAACAACCCGTCTTCACCCAGGGGGAGATTGATAAAATGGATCAATTGGGTGCCCGGCTAGATACTAACGGGAAGTGGACGGTTCCTGATGGGAGACAAGTACTGAACAAACAGATCACCCGGGGTATTCTGCACCGATTACACCATCAGACCCACTGGGGGGTGCAAGCCATGTGTGACACGATCCTGAGAGACTATGTATGCAGGGGGATATACACATTAGCCCAACAAGAGGTAGTCGGATGCCCCACTTGCCGGCGTATTAATCGGAAGGCCATGCGTTCTATGCCAGCTGGTGGTCAGCCCCTCGCGATTAGGCCATTTCAGAGGATCCAAGTCGACTTTACAGAATTACCCCCAGTACAGAGATGGAAATATCTGCTAGTAATAGTAGACCATTTCACTCACTGGGTAGAGGCTTTCCCAACTGCCAAAGACGATGCACCAACCGTGGCCCGACTGTTGTTAGAGAACATAATCCCGAGATATGGCATAATGGAATCTATCGACTCCGACTGCGGGACGCATTTTATTTCTAAGCTACACCATTTGATCTGTAATGCCCTGGGTATCCAATGGAAATTCCACACACCCTGGCATCCTCAGAGTTCGGGTCGAGTTGAGAGAATGAATGGCACGCTCAAGACCCAATTGACTAAGCTGATGTTAGAAACTAAGTTACCCTGGCCAAAGTGCCTGCCCATTGCCCTATTGAGGATACGTACGGCACCTCGCCGAGATGTCGGGGTTTCCCCCTATGAAATGCTGTTCAGATTACCGTATTGGAGTAAGGTTGATGGATGCCCCACTCTACAAGGGGGGGATGTATTTATCCAAACCTATTTACTGGCCTTATCCCGTTCTTTTGCAGAACTCCGGAGGAAAGGTCTCCTGGCTCAGACTCCGCCGCTCGACTTCCTCCTGCATAAGGTGGAGCCCGGAGATTGGATACTTGTTAAGACCTGGAAGGCCGAAAAGCTCCAGCCGCGGTGGGAAGGACCGTTCGTGGTTCTGTTAACAACTGAAGCAGCTGTTCGGACGAAAGAAAAAGGGTGGGTCCACGCATCAAGGATAAAGGGGCCTGTTCCGCCTGAAGAAGAAAGCACCTGGACATGCGAGCAAGGGGACAAGCTGTTGTTGGTAAAACTGAAAAGACAGCAATAATGAACTCTACTTGGACTGTATTGGTGGGGATATTGATCAGTTTACTCCTGTATGTGGGGGAGGGTGAGGGGAGATGTGACAAATGTCGAACTACAGTAAGACTTGGGATTCAAATCTATTCGGGATCATTTGTGTCCCATTCCTATGTGGACGATAGGTGTTACGATGTGAGTGCACGCCATGAATGTTGGGAGGATGGGAGACCCTATTATCAGGTATATAATAAAGGATACGGTGGCAAAATCCATGGATGCCCTATAAATGACCGCTGGGTGTGTATTAGCAAAACTGGGAGGTGGGACCTATCCTCTGTGTTGCTCAGGGAGCAGGTTGACAGAGTCAAGGAGACCAAGATACAGATCCCTGATCGGGGGTTGGGGAAAGAGCAAGACCGTCAGGGAACGGTCGTGCTCCCTAAAGTGCCATCTGTATACGAAGAGGTAGAAGGACAGATTGAACTCCCTGATGTTACACAAAACCTGTTTATTGATCTCACCTCTAGAATAGCCACTGTTTTAAATGTTAGCAATTGCTGGGTCTGTGGGGGGCCGCATATGTCGGAACAATGGCCGTGGACTGGTCAAAGCTTAGACATAGGGGAATTGCTGCAAACCACTTGGACTCATGACAACGACAGAAAAAGCCAGGGGTGGAGACTGACAAACAGCCCTGAGGGCCAGTTCTGTATTGAAGGCAAGGGGACCGTGAAGGTAGGGATTAGCCCCTGTCAGAATATATTGGATGCAACCACGCGAGTATGGTGGCCTGAGAATATTGCTTGGTACATTGCACACCGAGGTCATCAAAATTGCATTCGGTTACGTTCTGATTCCTCCTCTTACGAGCTAAGTGCTGACCCTTCCGATGGCATGAAAAGAGTGTGGAGCGGTGGTTGTCAGGGGAATCAATGCTGGAATAATCCTGTCCAGACTCTGCCACGGGGCCAACAATCCGAATACTGGAATTGCAGTGGTCCTGGTCCTTATGAGGGCGTCCCCGGGGTAAAGGAACTGTGGGATGACATTGTGAGGCAGGGAGGGCCTGCTCCAGATGGCCTATTTTGGATATGCGGTAATCAGGCATACTCCAAACTGCCCATGGGATGGGCTGGGGTATGCTTCCTGGGTCTAATACGACCTGCGTTCTTCCTATTACCCCGGGAGGAAGGCGATGATTTGGGAGTTAAACTCTTTGACTCCCTGCGTAGGTCGCCAAGGGATATCCAAGTCGGTGATTGGGGGGATGAGTGGCCACCGGCCCGGATTATTGAATACTATGGGCCGGCTACGTGGGCACAGGATGGATCATGGGGATATCGTACTCCTATCTATATGTTAAATCGAATTATCAGGCTCCAAGCAGTCGTAGAGGTCATTACTAACCGGACTGCCCTGGCCCTAGAGTTGTTGGCTAAGCAGCAGGATCAGATGAGGGCTGCTATTTATCAAAACCGACTTGCTTTGGATTATTTGTTGGCCTCGGAGGGGGGTGTGCGCGGGAAATTTAACCTGACAAACTGCTGTCTAGAAATTGACGATAATGGTAAAATTACCCTGACTGAGCTGGTTTGACCAATCAACATGTAGATTAAACTCCCCCATGATAATTGGTATACCATTTTTATAGGCATTAGTAGTATTACCATCCCAATGTGGTGTTATTATTCGGTGACCTATAGAGTACACCTATCAGTGACATTTCCTTCTTAGAATTTCTAATTTCCACCTAAATGGATTTAACCTTATTCTCCATAGAACCTA